>NC_134312.1:102749691-103394958 GCF_964195595.1 Calonectris borealis
GTCTTCAGTCAGGGAGCGTACCTGATGCTCAAGCCTGGGCAGTCCCTGGGGAAAACCGGACGTGCAGCGTATGGGCCTCAATATTCTCTGTCTCCAATGGCAGTTGAATGTGTAATTATTCATCTAATCCCCCTGCTCCTGCTGGTGTGTGCAAGGTGGAAACCTGGGCTCTGGGGGAGCAGAGAGGACACCGAAGAGCACTAAGTCCTACAGGAGATGTTCACTCATCCCCGGACTAAACCTCAGACTGATGCGCCCAACCAATCTTTTCTGCTCTGAAAAGACCAGCGATGCCATGTGCTTCCCTGGCCCATGGTGGAGCCTGGAGAGACCATGTTCTGGGGGGCCCTGGGAGTGCAGAGGTGGCTGGGGGACAGGCAATGCTCTGGAGCCCTGTCCCCTCCTCTCTGCGTCGCCATCGGACTTCTTGTAACTACGATGCACTCAGCTTAAGTCAGCTGGTAATCGCATATGGTGATAAATAGTAAGAGACAGGAGTTCGTCACAAACAAATGAGCCTCAACTAACCTCATTTCCTTTTTTGACAGGATAACAAGCTTAGAGGATAAATTCTCCCCTGCCAGAATTTGTTTCTCTGCTGCCAGCCACCTCAGCAATTAGCAAAACCCCATCCTTCCTTTTTGCTAACTTCCAGGCTGCTTAAAGCAAAGGCGGGTTCAGACCACCCTCCTCAAGTTTTGGATTCAGTCCCACAAGCTTTTTTCCCACGGGCTGGTGTAGTTGTTCCCTACCCTCCCACCTTCTCCTCTGGAGATGCTTGAGCCTCCCCACCAGCCACAGCTGCCCGGAGCACCGGGCTCCTGTGCTGTCAGGTACCTTGGGCTCCCGCACTCGTTACTGGGCTGGCTGGGCAAACTTAGGCAAACTCAGCCTGAAGCGTGAAATCTTTTGGATTTCTCTCGGGGCACTGTAGGGTAAGGTGGGGATGCTGAGCTGAGTGGCCATGGTAGGGAGGGGACTGCCCAAACCTTGCTCGGGGAAGGCTGCAGCAAAGGAGGAGGTCAGGCGTGCATGCTCCTAACCCCGGTGGCAACGAGATGCTTCGGCTGCAGGTCACCTGCTGTCTCTCCTTGTGGCCCCTTGGTAATGCCTTTGCAAGGGTGCTTTGTCCCATAGCTGAGGCCCCACTTTTTGCCCTCATGTTCCTGCTATAGCTTACCCAAGGGGATAGCCCAAAGTCCCTCCAGCCCTCTCTAGAGCACTGTCATTTGAAGGCCTTCCCGATTGCCAAGACTGCCTGTGCTGGCTTAAGAGCACTAACAGGGACAGAGCTGGGAGCAGACCCAGCGGGACCCCGCTTTCTTCCCAGGGCTAAAAGAGCTCTTGAAAACTGAGCCCAGCTCTCCGATGGCACGAGGAGCCACGCACCCTCAATCAAAGCTTTGCATTTCACGTTCTCCGCTGCGGCCAGCCCGATGCTCAGAGATACTCCAAGGTGGTTTTTTGCCGGGCCAGGAGCAGGCAGTTGCACATTGCAGTACGCAGCTCCAGGGTCACATTTCCACTCCTGGCAGCAGCTCCTCGCAGCGAGAGCAAGCACAGGGAAGTCCCTCACTGCCAGCAAAAACTGAGAAATGCTGCCTTAGCGGGTGAGGCGGTTTGGGTTTCAACAAGGAGCCCGGGAAGGCTCTAGGGCAACGCCGGGGCAGGACAGCATGGAGGCCACGTTCGCCTGAGACCCCGTGGCAGAGCCGCTGCCTGCTGGGGTGGGGAAAGTCAGCTGGGTACATCAGCAGCAAGGAGGCTTTTTCTTTTGAACCCTCGCAAGGTGTCTGAAGAGACTGCTCCCGGGGAGCTCAGCAGCACTGGTAAGGAAATTAGCAAGAGAATGATGGTGCTTGTGATCTTCATGTGTCTGTTGGGTGTCGCTTGGTTTTGAGATAGCTTGTCGATATTGGACACTTTGGAAGTGTCTTTCCTACCCCTCTGGAAGCCACGAAGGCTCTGTTGTGTGCTGTGACTCTTGTTAAAGGAGCTTTCTCTCAGCAGAACTTAGAAGGCTACCAAGAGTCCAGAAATGCCCAGAAATATTTAACGTACGTGGCAAGAGAGGCCAGGTTTGCAGAAATCCGGGAAGACCTGTTGGCGGCTAAGGGGTTTGGGATGCTCTGCCTGTGACTCAGAGAGGTTTGGGAGTGCTCTGGATATCCAGCACCTCTAAAAAAATCCAGCTGCAAGATGCAGAGCAGCAGGTATACCAGTGTAACACTCCAGTAACATGCTCTTTAGCAACAGCCCAAAAGGAGCTTCTCCTCCAGGCTTCAAGTGCTGGGCATGATGCTCATCTTCTCTGGTGGCCCTTTTCACGGTACCTTTGTGCAAATGAGAGCCTGGACCCTTACCTCTCCTTAGGCGAAAGCACCATGTAAGATGACGTATTTAAATAATTAAAAAGCACTTTTCTCCATTCATTGTCATTGCGTCGCGTCCTCGCTGAGCACACTTATGTGTGCAGCGCCAAACGAAGACCTTTGCCAGTTTCTCCCAATTGGTCAAGGGCTTGAAGAGTGAAATCAGCAGCATTCAAAATGAAGCAAAACTCTGCTAGCATTAGGTTTTGTTACAAAGTCAAATTTGCCCATGGTTTATTTTGAGGATTTGTTAAGGTGCGCAGCCTGGGTCCAGATCCAAGTGGTGCTAGCAGGACGAAAATCCTCTGCGCACCACGAAGGCATACGTTTCTGGGGCACCATCTGCAGTGTGGTGGTCCCTCTGCGTAAGGAAAATAGCTGGCCATTTCAATGTAGGCTGACCTACTGCCTGCTTAGAGACTTACACGGCCTGCCTGCCTTTCTCCAGAAGTGCTGAGCACGTACAATTCCCACGGACTCCTTTGTGGGCAAGCTGTGGGTTTGACAGGTTAGATCCATAGTCTGGGGGATTTTTATCACGTTTAGTGACATCTGAAAAATGGCAGATTAAAATACAGTTCCATCTTAACCCTGTCTGCAGATTAGCATTTTAACCAAGTTCCCACCTTGCTGGATGAACGGCATCAGAGCGTCTTTCCTCATAAGAAACTACCGCTTGAGTGCAACTCTGATGCAAGAGCAGATCAATCTGGCCCTTTAGATTGCAGTTGCTCTGAAGTTTTGGACTTTTCCTGAATACAGAATTCAAAACAAAGCTTGAGAGCCTGAAAACCTGTGCAGACTGAGAATAAGGTTTGTGCAAACCCTTGCCAAGTGATAAGGCAGCTCCCCCTGGCTCCGAGAACTGAATTTTCCTCCCCAGCGATGCTCAGGTGTGAGGGGAAGATGATGCTTCTGTGAAAACGCTCAAGTCCCACAGCTCTGGGTTAAGTGGAGGCTCTCGCAAAGTGCTGCGCTGAGTCTTTTTCACCTGTGGTTTTCCAGTGGGAGGGGAGGCAAATCAACAATTTGCTCAACAAAATATCTTTACAATTCAGCACATTGGCTAGCAAATGTGTAACGAAAAGATGTCAGGTCCACTGCTTGGCAGGTATCGGGGTTTTGCATATCTCGGTTTGGATTCTGGCTCCACAGAGGCAATCTGGTTTTCCCAAAGCTTCTTCCTGCTGTGTGTTTGCCTCGGGCTTAGATGGGTCTCTAGGGCTTCGGATTGCAAAAATCAGATCGGATGCTCCTATCTTTGTTTTCGACAACAGGGACAAACTTTGCCCTTTGCAGTGCCTGCAGGGCAGCGAGTAATGAATGTTTATGGGAGCATTGGTTAGCTCTGATAATAACCTGCCTGACCTTGCTGGAGAGAATCCCTTCTGCCCTTGCAAGACAGAAGTGAGTCTCCATCTCTGTAGCTGCGAGTCACCTGCCTTCAGGGCCTTTCACAGCAGAGGGCATGGGGAGATGGTGCAGGCAGGGGAGGCTCTTCCCTGCCTGCCTGCTCTGAGGGTACAGAGATGCAAGCCTTGGCAGGCTTGCTTGCTGCTCACATACCACCATGAGTATAGGCATGGCAGTCCACAGCTCGTTAGCCATGCAAAAGTTTACCTTAAACCAGGTAAATTTCCCTGTACAGCTGGGAAAAATTTGAGCTCTATCCTGCTGCAGCTGTACTGCTACCTGCTTGCACACATGCTCCTAGCCGGTGCCTCTCTTGTTGCTCCTTCCGCTTCCCCACTCAGCCGAACGCTGCCCCTCTCCTGGCTTCGGCAATGCTGTCCCTTCTGCAGCGAATAGCCTCTTGCCATCCCTGCAAACAGGGAACCCGAGGCCCGTGGCTTCTGGGCGCAGGCTCTCCACCGTGGGGCTGAGGGACTGGGGACAGCCCAGCTCCTGCCTCGATATTCACTGGGCGTGCCAAGGGCTTTTTCTGCAGGAGGAGCAGTGAAAGCCCTAGGTGACTGGCAAGGGTGCTCAGGCCTCACCAGCACTGGAAGGAGGATAGCGCTTGCTGGGAGAAGAAGAGAAATCCAGTGTGTGCTTCCTATTCACCTCTCAAGGCAGGGCTGCCATCCCATCACCTCTGCTACCTCTCTGCCGCTTCCATCTTCTGCACTGAGCAGTGCCTTTGTGTTCACAGGATGGGTCCTTCAGCGTATCTCCACGTCTTCAGAGGCTCTCGGGAGGTTCCTATGGAAGGAGAGGGCTTTGCACCTGGAACCTGGTTTCTCGTTCTGAGCTGCTTGAGGTCTCCCCGCTGGCAGAAAAGGTAGGAACTGGTTTCAGAGACTGCATGTGTTCATTTTCCACTAGCCCCTGGGATTTAATTTTACGATTCCCTTCAGGTGCCTTGCTTTCCCTGCCCATCTCCACAGGACAACGTCACGCTGCACCAGTAGCTAAGGCAAGATCTGTGACAGCAGGCAGCAGAGCTGGTGACCTTTCTCGGGGAGTCGCAGCCACTGGGCTATCACAAAGAAGTTAATCAGATAATCAGAGCAGGCACAGGAACGAAACATTACCCTCCAAAACTCTCCCCTTGTCATCTTCCTGCATGTCTCGGTGCTCTTTGCGGTTTGCTTGTGCACAGCAGCCTGTGTAGCTGCGTACACTTCTTCTGGTAGGGTTTGTCCTCCTCTATTCTTCTTGCTTAGCCCTCCCTTATTGAATCCGATTGACTCTGAGGCCATTGATTATAAATAAGGTCTTGGGGGAAGGTCTGACGGGTTTTGCTCTGTTCTTATGCAGCAGGGTTTGAGTTCTGGTTGGGAGCCATCGAGCATTGCTGCTATATTAAATGATGGTCAGTGATAGGAACGCAGTCACCGCTTAATACCCCAAATTGCTGCTTTTAAGTGGGCAGGGTTTGGCTTTTGGCCAGATCTCTGTGCTCCTGGCAGAACGATTCATTACCTTGTTCTAGCAAATGTATTTTCATCTGCTAGTTTAAATCTGATTTCTAGTACTCTGTGTGGTTCTCACAGCCGAGGAATTTCCTGCCCTTTATCCGCCTGTTTTCTTCCAATCTAGGCTAAAATCAATACACTTAAATAAATAAAGCCATAGGGCTTGCGAGTACCTCCTGCTGTGTCAGCAGCAGAAGTTAAGCTGAGTGACCAAAGATTAGTTAAGCCATTTTCTTCTTCAAGTAAATTTGCTGTTGTTGAGGCACGCCAGACTGGCCTGGGAGATGGCATTTCTCTGCTTGACCACAGCAGGGAGAGTTTACCGGCCGGCAGGTCTGAGAGCATGCCTCGGCTTCCCGTCGGTGGAGCTGCCTCCATGGGGAAGGGTCCCTGTCCCGGTCCATCGCCACCCCTACCCCTTAGGGTTTGGTTTGGGCCTGGTTTTCTGGCATGGATGCTTTGCGATGGGGATGTTCTGCCACCGGGTTCAAGAGGATGGAGGCCACAGGGGCAGCCCCGTCCTTAAAGCACTTCCCAGGTGCTGCTTTCGCTTCTGCTCTTCCCCGGCAGAAGTGCTTTTTGGGTCTGCTTCTTCTGGGGGGGATATACAGTGCGTGGCAGAGACTCCTTCCCACAGCTCCTGTCTGCCTTCCAGAGGGGGATGCTGGCAGGAGCATCTTCTGCCAGGATTCATTCGTAGCTCGCTCTTCTTTGGCCAGGGGAAGAGATGAGGGTGGCATGAAATGAGGTCTTCTCTTTCCTCTCCAATGCCAGGAGTTAACCCCCAAGCACTTAGTTCAAGAAGCAAGAAACTAGAGGGCTGACTGCAAACAGATTTGGGATTTCTAGACCAAGCCTTAGGCTTTCTGCAGCCCTGCTCTCATGCATGGGGTGCGGAGAAACAGGGGTCTCGTGGCGGAGCGATGCGGTATATTCCCTGCCCTGGACTCAGTGTGCTTCCACGCCCCGGGCAGGGAAGACTCAGTGCAGAGGAAGACAGATCTTCTTCTGCCTTCCTGGGCAGAGCCCCCAGTTCTCCACAGGGCCCAGTAACTCAGCTTTGCATTCATACAAAGAAGAGCAGTGGTGCTCGTGGGCCTCTGTCTGGTACCGCTTCCAAATCACAGTGTAAGCCCTGGTCCAAAGGTGCCCCCCTTGAGTTGGCAGAATCATTCAGAGCTATCTCTGTGCAGTAGCTGTGATAACACATTTAGGGATGGAAGGAAACTTCCTCTCTACCATTTTTTGTTCATGCTACGTTTTTTGGGTTTGTTGTTTTTTAACGAAAATTATTTTCAACTAAATTGAAAATGTTAGTGACAAACATCAAGCTTTTTTTATTCCTCCCCCTGCCGTTTGCTGCTTAGCTTTGTGAGGAAAAACTGTTTCATAAAAACATATCCCACTTTTTCTTCCCTTATCATCTACCCTGCTCTGGTTGCAACTCACTCTGTGGGAACAAGTAAGATATGTTACGACCCAGCGGTTCAGCCCAGGCAGAGGGAATGAAAGTGCAATGCCTTCCCTCCCTCCCTGCCAATAATTGCAGGGCCTGGAGATGAAAGCGATGCGGCGTGCAGCATCGGGCTCTTGGCACAGAGGCAAGCGGGATGCCACATTGCTGCTGCGATCTTGCAATTCCCTGCCGTGATGATGGGTGAGATTTCCAGAGCCTGCCATCCCTCGGTCTCTCTGGGCTGGGTTGGGATGCCCTCAGATGCCCGGAGCGGTGACGACACCGTGCCGGGAGTCGTGCTGACTTTGGCAGGGCTGCCCCGGGAGATCCTCTGAAGGTGAGTACGGGTATCGCAAGCTGTGCCCCGAGCTGGAGAGATGCAACCGAGTGGAAAGGAGACGGGCTCTGTTTACAATCAGATACCTGTGCAGCCAGCAGCGTTAGCAAGAGAAAACAGAAAAGGACATGACAGTTACACTGGGTTTTCATTAAATATTAAATGGAGTGAAGTTTTCCAGAGTGTGCCCGGGCTGTTTTCAATTGTCTGTGTGACAGCAAGAGAGAGAAGCCAAGTGGGGTAACCCTAGATCTGGAGGTGCAGGGCTCCCGCTCAGGAGCCGTGATGACAGGCATCTTTGTATGCTGGGCTGCCCGCAGAGCTCCTGCTTGTCTCAGCCAGAGCAGCAAGCGTCTCCGCGAGCTGTCCCACCGCTGGTACAGCCCAAAGAGAAGAGTTAACTCTTGTAGGCATCTCTGGTGAGAGATCAGGGGAGGGAGACAACTGAGGTCCTAGGGCCAGAGCATCACTGGCCCAGGCTGGAGCAGCAGTTACAAGCACCAGACACCTCCCTGGTTGCTAGCTGGGGAATTAACTACTCATGTACCCCTTTCTGCCAAGTTTAACGCAGAGGAAATTTCCTGTGCATGGGGAATACTAAACAACTGCAGTAGCCCCTTCTGTGTGCTTCCTTTCCTCCACTTTTCCCCTGCCGCAGGAGCTGTGCAGCCATGACCCAGCCTGGGCACAGCCCTCCCATTCCTCCCCATCCCCACCGTTCCCCCCACGTAGCCTTGCCTTTCCTTGCACAGGAGCTTAGCAGGGCAGCAAGAGGAATTGTCCTAACTTGGATTGGGTTAATAAGTTAAAATGCAGAGCCTTAATCCCTGCTGCTAAATCGGAATGTAATTCAGCTTATAACCACAGCCCAATCCATGTGAATTACAATCACTTTAAATACAGCCAGGACTAGCCGGGATTTAACATCCTCCCAAGAGATCCTGAAAATGGAAACTGGGACAGAGCACTGCTCCGGGTGAACCTGCCGTCAGAGGGAGCCACGGTAGCGGGGCAGAGGGATTTTGTCATCTCCCAGGCCCCCTGGAGAGGGGCACCCTTGGGTGCAACCCTTGGTCAGGGCGCACGGCAGGAAGATGCGTGTGTGACTCGGGCAAGAGCTTATCCCCAGGGAGGGGGACGGAGGCTGCGGGCAAACCCACAGCGCTTTTATCTTTAATTTAGGATGTTTATCTCAAGAGATTCTTCAAGCTTTAAAACAAATGTAAGGAGATCTTTGTTCGCCTGGCAGCATCTGGCCTCTGAAAGTAGGCATGTACAGTCCCAGCAGCAGGGCTGGTAGCGAGGGGCTGTTCTCTGCCTCCTTCCTCCCAACTTTAACCTCTGTCGGGATGAACCTTGCTCTCCCTCTGCCTGCTCCAAGAAACCAGTAGAGAAAATGGGTATTCCCCTCAGCTTGAATCAACAGTGGGCACCTGGCAAGTGGTCCCATAGGTGCCCAGGAAGATCTCTTTCTGCAACTAGCTTTCACGGTTACGTTATTCAGTCCTGGCTTTCACAGCTTCGTTAATCAGTCCCAATGGGGAAAGAACAATAGTGCATTGTGTCCTTATGCCGCCCCGGCCTGGGAAAGCAGGGGTTTGGGAACCTGCATGGGAGCAGCTGAGTCCTTCCGCCACCACTGACCCACAGGCCTTCCCAGGGAGCCTTGGGCAGTGTCTGGGAGCATGCAAATTCAAAGGCTCCACAGAAATTGAGGGTCTTGATGGATGCTCTTCCAAGCACTGAACTGGAAAGTCCCTGTGGGAATGAGGCATTACTTTTGTGGGCTGCCAGACACAGATACAGAGTTCAAGGAGTCCAAGTTACTACATTGGTAGGAAGAGGTTAGAAAATAAGCTCTTCTTCCCAGACTGGTGCCTATGTTTGGACCTTTTTAGGAAGATTCTGAAGGTTTTTTTCATGTCACTCTTTTTTGTGGTTTCCTTATATTTCCTCTTCTTCCAACAGTGAAAGGCTAGTGCTGTTGTGCTAATGCCTAGCCAAAATGAGAATTCATGGTAATTTCTCGAAGCCTGGCATGTAAAGTGCCTGGTGTACCGGGCTGGACAGCTCGTGGGTGTGATGAGGGAATGGAAACGATCTGAGTTCTTGGGTTCTTTCCCAAACCCAAGCTAGCCAGTTTTCTATGTTTAGATATGGTTTACTTAGTAGCACGGGTAGAGCGGAGAGGAGGGCAGAGGGTTTGCAGGCACTGGCAGAGCGTAGCCGGAGTATTGCGGGCTGGTATAGATCAGCAGTGGTACAGCAAGAACCTCAGGGCCTCCTCTTTGAATGGCCACAGGGACTTGCTGAGAGGTGAAAGGAGTGATGGAAAGGGCTTTGAATGGACCCCAGGGGGTGCAGCCCTTCCTCCCTAAAGAGAAGCAGCATACCCTGAGGACACCGGGAGTCCCCCAGGCCTTTCTTTCAGTTAAAAGCTCCCAAAGCCTTCCCTCCATGCCATTAAGGAGGGCAGCCGGCCAGGGGTGACCTGGGCATGGCAGAAGAAGCCACAGAAGCACTGAGATACCAGGACAGGTGTATGGACACCAGAGAGAGGAGTCGCAGGGATCTGGATGATAGAGCAGACATGCACCTTCATTCGCCTGACCTGCCCGAACAAGCAGTGGTGGGACAGGGACCGTAGCATGGGGGTGGCCGGAGCAAAGTGCAGAGCAGGGCAGGTGTGAAGGGCTGCAGTGCCCACCCTCTGGAAAGCATCATCTTGCAGAGGGAGCTGTTTGCAGCCGCCCGTTGTCTATGCCTTAGCACAGACCCATCCCACGTAGGGAAACGTGGATTTAAGGTAAGTTTCCTCCCAAGCACTGAGATTTTGGGGTCTTAGGCCAACAATGCTGGTGCAGCCCGAGACTGCTTCTACCCCAGCCAGGGCTGGAGCAGAGCTGGGGCCCTGGGCTTGAAGAGGGTGAACTTCCCAGCTCCTCACACAAGCCATGCGCGTGGCTTCCATCGGCACTGCTCTTGGCTCCTTACAGAAATATATGATCACCTGATGAAACTCTTGCCAGGCAGCTGGGCTGCCTTGGCCCCACAGCCATTCTTCTGACATCCTCCCTGTGTCCACCAAGATGTCCATGTGCATCACAGACATTGCCCCTCTCAGCAGCAGGATGGGCATTAACCAGATTTAGAGGTAAGGACTTTTTTTTTTTTTTTTTTGCTAAAATCATCACAATAGTTTGAATTTTTGCAAGACTTTACAATCACATTGTTAGTTTCCTCAGAGCTTTCAGAGTGTGCTATGAGCAATGCTCCCCCCTTCTTTTGCTGGTCTAACTGCAAGAGGGAGAGAGACGCTCATCTGGGAAAGGCCAGGATGCCACTGCCTTCATTCCTGAGGCAGGGTAACACACCACTTGCCACCGGGGCTGCCCATCCATGTGCGTTGCATGTCTGTAAGGAAGGGTTTGTCTCTCTAAGGGTGAACCACCAAATGTACTTTGAAACAGCAGTGGTCCCAGGACCTTGTGCTGCATCAAGAGGCCAAGTGGACCCTGAAACTGGTATGTTTCTTCATTTTGCCCCATGGTGTTCCCTTTTTTACACTGGTCCTATCAGCAGGGATCTGTCTGTGGCAGGACAGGAGGTATGACAAAGTCCCAGATAGCAGGCTGATCCATGCAGCAACCTGCCCTCACCGCTCCGTGTGACAGCTCAGGGCAGAGGGGTGCAACCTCTGTACCAGTACCGGAGCAGGCACCAGGTAGCCCACCTCCTGCACGCGAGCCGGCTGCTGTGCCAGGTGCCCACGGTAATTGGGGTAGAGCATCTCCCCACCTTGGACAAGAGAGGTGTCCTCCCCTGGACAGCATGTGATGTCCCTGCAGCCGAGCCAGGAAGCGTAGCTGTTTCCACCTTCCAGGCCAGGATGAGAGAGGGCATGCTCAGCCCTCCCAGGGGATGGTGGTATCTCACCTCGATCAAAACATTTGCTTTTAATGGGCATGTTGCCCTGGCTGGAGGTTCACGCACCCTGGGGAACTCCACTGTACAGGCCCTGGCAATTATTTCTTTATGAGATTGCTGCTTCTATGCATGCCTGAAGATGCCTGGCTGGAGAACAGCCTACAGCGGCCAAAGGACTGCTTTGCTAGGTTGCTCACTTCAAAGTCCCTTCTTATTAGGTTTCCTCTCTGGGCGAATGTTGAAGGGCACCTTTTCCATCACGAGGCTGCCCAGCCCCACCAGCGGCAGAAGTCACAGGCGAGCAGTGGCCAGGCTAGCCTTACAGAGGACATGGTACAGTATCCCTATCATACAGCCTGAAATTATCCCTTATCCCATGTGCTGCCATAATCAAGTGGCTAATGACAAAATAAGGCTTCCAAGTGATTCTAACAGGGAATTACAACATCTGCTGCATCCGTCACACAGGCTGCAATACTGGGAGGACTAAGCAATTTCACATGAGAGTCTGGCCCCAGCTACAGTTTCTCCTGTGCTGGCAGAGCCATAAAGGCCACCACAAAGACTCCAGGGAGATCATCCTGAAAGAGGAGGAGGTTGGAGCTAGCAGGATTACTGTTTGCTCATCCCCTTTCCCTACAGTGGAGTGACTGGAGCAGAGGGTAATGCCAGGACAGACTGAACTCCTGCTCTTGCCTTCCCCAAAGACGACCTCAGGATCAGAGCTCTCTCATCAGCAATCATACTGGTCCCTGCTGATGCAGAGACATGGGTAGGTCCAAGACTGGCACAGGGCTGGCTTTGCTCTCCTCTGCTCTGGATGTACCTCTCAGTTCAGTCACCGCTCAGCACTGAGATGCCGTTTGGGAGTAACAAACAACCAAAACGCTCTGTCAGCGTGGAAGCCCATCACGCCAGCAGAGGCTGTGTTTGAAATACAGAAGCGGCGCAGTTTTTGCTGAGGAACTCCCCCAGAGACAAGCAGCTCCTGCATTATTAACAACGGCGCTGATGAATCCCTGTTAATGAGACGCGCTCGCTCAGCCAGCCAGCCAGCCAAGTGGCCGTGGCCCTGCTGCTCTCAGCCCTGCGCTGCAGCGTGTGCCTTGAGAGCAAGAGATGACTGCTCTGGGGAGTAATTGGCAATGCTGTGCTGTAAGGTTTGGCTACTTTCCCTAAAATTTGCTCATGTCCTGCCAGACTTGAGCTAGGTAGACATGGAAATCCAGCATTGGTTCTCTGATGGCTGTGAAAAGGGAAATAAAAGGCTTCCCAACGACACAGGCTTGTGACTAAAGAAAAAGATCTGTTCCTTGGTGGGTACTCCCTGCTCTGCTCCAGAGAGCAGTGTGGGCTGCGTCCTCTAGTCTACTCTTGAACGGTTCAACCAGGGGAGCTCCTTCTTTTATGGCTCAACAGATTTTGCTGTTAGGAAAATCTTTATCCAATTTTTTTTTCACTCAAGTTCATCTTGCTCCATTTATCAATTCTCCCTTTCTGGATGCAATTACTTTCCCACTGTGATCATTATACCTCCTAGGATACTTGTAGAATAGGATCTTATACACCCTTAGCTGACATCTGGCCAAGAAAGACATCTTCAACTCTTTCCGTTTTTGCTAAGACAAACCTCCTCTGAGCATTCCTAGCAGTATAACACTTCTCTGAGAATATAGCACACTGGATGGTATTTAGCAGCCTATGCGGATACAGAAAGACCGGTCATCCTCCCGTGCATCATATAATGCCTCCACAGTCTGGCACGTCATTGCCTGTTGTGCTAACGCATTGCAAGCAGCATAATTCCTCCAGCAGTGCTGCCAAGCTCCTTTGCTCTGCACTGCAGACACTCTGATGCTCTCCAGGTGTCACAGATGATGTCAAACTCCTGATGTCATTGCCTTATGCAGAACGAATCTGATAACCTAACGTGTTCATGCTATGCCCTTCTGTCTGTTGATGGGTTTCTCTACTGTGAACAGTGTCGACCTCCAATGTTTATCCGCACAAGCACAGGGCAAAGCAAACCCTGCAGGAGCTAAGAGGGCTGGTTAAGATCGCATAGCAGCAATTGGGGTAGCTTGCTTTTTTTTTTTTTTTTTTTTTGCATTTAGAGCAGAACTTTTTGCAAACATTGTGAGCTCTCTGTGGTGTAAGGATAATGTGGAGCCTGTGGAGTCAGGGCAGTGAAATGAAAGGGGCAGTGCTAGTAGGACACCAAGGCTCACAGCAAGGATCTTGCTCCCCCAAAATGATTGACAAAATGAAAAGATTGAAGTTACGTCTCCCATACTTTCAGTTTTTAGGGATGTGACAAGAAGGGATGCTAAGGTAGCCTTTAGGCCCTGATTTTGGCAGCAGGGTTTTGCAAATGTCCCTCAGCTCACATAAAAGACCAAGAAACCCTGACAAGACATTGGAGTAGATCTTGGAGATGCCTGCAGTGCTGGGGATCAAACCCAGAGGTGCTTAGCACTGAAACAGTGGGAGGTGAGAGGGTTTGGTTTGGCATCAAGGAAGGCAGAGCCGAGCCTTCGGAAGGGATCACACAAGAAGAGATACACCAAATGGGCTACCTGCCACCTTAGACGCAAAGTCTTATCTGTATGCAAGGTGGTGCAGCCTTAGGTAAATGTTACCAGTGTAGGAGCTGAATAGATCGGAAGTGTAATAACTTCACGCAGAAACGACGTTGCGAATGCTGAGACTGCAAGAACAGCGCTGCACTGACCCTCCTACGCCCGCCCCTACCGTGCCGCGCGTCTCCCAACCGGTGGTGGGCACATCCTCAGGGCGGCCCTGGGCCCGGCAGGGACAGTCTCCTCGCAGCACGGGGGAACGCAGCCTGAGAAGGAGCCGGGAAGTTGTGGGATGGGGAGAAGCGGGCTCTCCCCCAAGCAGGAGGCCAGCTTTCCTCGTTGCTCGCAGACGTTGTACCTATAATGATAGTCCATCCTACAGGTTGAGAATCCTCTGCAGAACAGAAATATCTTGCTAATTGGTGGCAGCAGGTTACGCTATCTAAATTTTGCAAGCCCACTTATTGCACATTAATCATCCAAAAAACTGAATAGGTTAAAGAAAAATGAGGCCTACCAATAATCCCTGTAGTGTCCCAGAAGACACCTCCTCCAGTATCCCAGCTCTCTAATTACCATCTCCTTGTGCTGTGGTCATCCTGCCAGCTTTTTCTCAGTGTGGCAAAGCGTCTTGAAAAACCCCACTGAATTCCTCTTAAAAGCACTGCTTCACCAGAGGGAGCATGAGCACGGGGCCATGCTCAGAAGCTGCTGACCACCTGGGCATGGCCTTCACCTCTGTAATTTAGATATTGCTATCCACAGCCTTATGTATCTTGTGCAGAGTGGGGCCACCACATGCCAAGGGTCACTGTCCCTCCATCCCTTGGCCTCCCCTTCCCTTGGCCCTATTCCCCAGGCTTTGTGCTATGATGGTCCTCCCCATTGGGCCAGGTCATGTTTTGGGCAAGCAACCTTAGTCCTGAGCACATCATCCGCGAGGGACGCTGTGAGGCCACCTGGGCCCTGGGGAGGCTTTGGGGGCAGCGAGCCCTGCTAGTGCCGTTGCAGCTCGCCGGCGAGCAAGCTCCGGTTGCGCCTTGCTGGGGAGGACTGCAAGCCTGCCGAAGCAAACCTTGATGTGACAGTGCGGAGCCCCTGTTTTCAATTAGCGTTGCTATTTCGGAAGGGAATATCTGCGGTGCAGAGGTAACCCATGGCAACCATCTGCTGAACCGCCGGGGCTGGCCGGGGAGGGGGAGTGCGGCTGAGATGGGGGCCGGGGGCGATGCGGGGGGAACCTTGCAAGTATTGGAGACGCGACGTCTCCTCCCTCCTGGTCCCTCTCCTGCTCCCACCAGCACAGAAGCGGCAGGCGGTGTCCGCGAGCCCCCCCACATCCCACGCAGCTGGATAATTTATGGGCAGCAGCAGCTCACCCGTCGCTTTGTTTGCAATTTGCCTCTAAATATAGCTGCGCTTTAAGGGAGGAAGGCGAGCTCCCACCCACCCGTCTGCCCGCGTCTCCTGCTCGCTAATGAGGGGGTCTCTCCTCGACGAGGACAGAAGGGGCCACGCAGACGGCATCGGCGCGGCGGTGCCCACGTGGCGCCTCCTCCGTCCCGCGTCCCCCAGGTGCCCTGCCTCGCTGGAGAAGGGCGGCGGATGAGACCCAAGCCTCTTCGGCTGGTGGTTAAACCCCAGCCCAGTCTGGTGATGGTGTCCTGCCCAGCCGAGGCTGGTGGCTTGCCTGGGTGTGCTAAGCCCAACTTGTGCGGGGATTTTTTTCCCCCTTCTTTTTTTTTTATCAAAAAGTACACTAATTGCATTAGTCCTAACAGAGGTGTAACACCGAGCCTGGTGAAAAAGTTTGCCTCTGGACATCACTTCAGCTAGTTAACATGTTAAAAAAAAGTATGCTCTCATCTTATCCCCCTGCTGCAGACGCCAGCCTCGGCAGGGAGCACAGCGTGGCCCGGGCCACCCCCCGCAGGCAGGGTTAGAGGCTGCGGGGCACCCCGATGGGGACAGCCGGGTGGGCACCTCCCAGCCCTGGGACGGGGCGTCCTGCAGCAGCCATGGGGCCGGGTGCTCATCGTCTGTGCTTGTGCAGGTAAACCCAGGGCTCGCCTTGCCGGGTTACGAGTTACGTTACGGGTGCCGGTGTTGGAAGCCACCATTTTGACCAGGGCTAACATATCAAGGGTTGAACCCAACTCTGGGGCTGACGGGAAAGGAAAGGCACTGAAGTGCTGAGAAGGCATTATAATAAGTAGCTAGCAGAAATAAGAACCTACTTATGTTTTAAACATAACATTAATTAATAAAGAAAAGGGTACACTGTAGATACTAAAAGCCCTCAGATACTGAGGAGAAAAAATGTCTTTCTCTTAGAATTTAGAAGCTGCCAGAACGTCGTTCCCTAGACCTGGATAACAGCAGCTGCATGTCACATCTGGGGAGAAGACCCCTCTGCAGTGGCACGAAGAC
The DNA here is from genome assembly GCF_964195595.1 of Calonectris borealis. Lineage (NCBI taxonomy): Eukaryota > Metazoa > Chordata > Aves > Procellariiformes > Procellariidae > Calonectris > Calonectris borealis. Next base: position 102,765,711 of record NC_134312.1, read on the forward strand.
CAGCATTGCCCCACAGAAGAAGTGCTTTCAGAAAATAGTGTGAGGATAAAAGGAAAAGGTCATTTTCAGACTGCACCACTCCATCACATCAACATTAATTCATGTTGGTCTGTTACTTTGGATGTAACCGAATGCAATGAAAAATGACTCTAAGATTCCCCAGCCCAATCTGGCAGTACACTTCAGCAAACCTATCTAATAGGTTTATTATAGTTTATTGAGCAAGTGTTAGCCCAGAGTAGATCAGAACAACCGCCAAAATGCTAAATGGCCTCAGGAATTATGGCATTTTGGGAAGAATTATTGTGGCAGGATGGGTAACTCAGTGTCTAGGGCCCCATGCTGCCTCCATCCCTGTCAGAAGAAATAATGGCCAAATCTCCTTCTGAGCCTCATGGCCCATTGGACTAATATATAGGGGCCAGCCTGTCCAGCACATACAGTACCTTCACTACCCCAGCCTGGAGGATCCTTTACAGTCACTTTTTACGAGCAGGTTATTCTCAGCATCAGAAGCTACGCTCCTGCCTCTCCCGCCACACGCCAAAAGAAATTCCCTGCTCCCAGTGTGGCAACCCTTGCGGGAAGATGTAAAACTTGCTCTTGGGAATGCCACAATTAGCTCTGGCTGGGAAGGACTTGGAAAACACTTTACTCTTCCTGAAAAAAGATCTCTAAGCCCCGTAAAAAAAAAAAGGGACTTGCAAATCTGCTTTATAGAGAGACCACATTTTGTTACCAAATAGAGTTAATAGTAAGGTTAGTTTACTATATCAAGATAAAAGTTAAACATCCAATTACTATCTCTGGAAACAAGGTTAGGGAGAGAGAAAACAGCAGAAGGCTCCACCAACATCTGCCTGCAACCTTAACGCCATCCTGCCCACCACATCCAGATTTCTTTCATTCAATGCCCAAACCGAGGGTTTATTCTAGCAACGCTCTCCCTGGCAGAGGGAGGTTTCAGGAAGCCACCCCTCCTTTCCTTACAGGCCATTATTTATGTTCTTATCTTTTCAGGAGAGTTGCAGAGTGAAAATAGAGTGCTGGGGATTTTACAGGGACTCATGATGTTTCAGTGCAGGTCTCCAGAATCCCCTTATTTTATGCTAATTTAGGGTCTCTCTTTACAGAGTGGCATTGCTTCAGCCATCCAGCATTTGTGAGACTACAAATAAGCTGGCAAGCTTATTTGAAAACAGACGGCTCTGCTGAGGAGAGGGACCCTGCACTCCTGATTCTTCAGCCTCTGCTTCCATCTCTTCTCAAAGTCAGTCAGCTGATGGGTACTCATAAACTTCGATTGCACCATTCTTCAAATTACCCAGTATATGAGTTCTTCAGCATCCTACAGCAGTTTCTCTTTTGGATCCTCTGTTCCTCAGCAGAATGACTTGCAAGATGCTCTCTTAAGTGATTTCATAATAATCTGCAGAAAAGTCCTGTACTTTTGTTCTGATTACAACCCCCTCCCCCCCATAATTAATGCACTATTTCTGACACCCACAACCTGAATTACCCTATGGCACTCCCACAGAGCCCACACAAGATGTATCAATGGTGCCTCTGAGTGATTCAGCCGCTGCCATAGGACCGTCTCCCCCTGTTGTCAGGTTATAAGGAACAGAGGTTTCCCTCACATTGTGTTGATGGACCAGCTGTCAGCATCGGCCTGGAGCGAACTTTAAACTCACGGTCCCCTTCTGTGGCTGCCTCCCTTTCATGAAAGCTCTCTCTAGCATCGTCCCACCTTTCCCTCTCCCCTCAGGTCCCATCTTTCTCCCAGCCTTTTCACAACTCACCCCAAGTCCTCTCTAGCAGAGCATCCCAGCGTTCAGTTTTCTGAAACCTAGCTGTCGTACCCTTCTCCGTGCCCCCACCCCAGCAGGAACGCACCCCCTGTCTACAGCGCGTGTTACAGACACCGCTGCTCTGCACCACAGCTCCCACACACCCCGTGCTGCACCCCGTGGGCAGTCAGATTCAAAGGTGGCCCCTAACAATGTGCAGTGCCACCATGATGTCAAATAGGACCATCTTCACCTTCAACGGGAGACCAATGTGTGTTGGTCCAGAGGACAGAGACAATGTTGGCACAACACCGATCTGGATCTTTCACCAATGGAACACCTGTGCATTTGGGAAATTCCTCCCTGACTCTCCCAATAGCAGGGACACGGTGTGCATGTGCTACCCAGGAGGATATCTCTCTGCCTCGAGAAGTTTCCACTTGAAATACACCAAGGTCAGACATAGATGTACACTAGAAGAAATGCAGAGGATGGTAGCAGCATATACACAGCCCTATAAAAATCCCAGGTAACAAACTGGAAGGACAAACTCAAACGAGATTTGTGCTCGATGATGTTTCTAAGGAGTGCTGCCTCTGCTGTTTGCAGAACTGGGGATGCCAACGAGGGGTGTAACTGAAGTAGAAGTCTCTGCTTGGTGTGCCAGACCTTGGTGAGTTATTCCAGGGAAAAGAGGGAGAGGAAAGAAGGCCAGAAGAAATCAAACGTGACCATACTTTTTCCATATATTGTTATGGAGCATAATTGTTAAAGTTACTTGAGTGATCAGTTGATAGCACAGGGCCTGATGACTTCTGGTGCAACTCTGTGTTAACAATAAAGACCTTCCAGCCCTGTCTTGTTATTCCCCATGTTAGCAGCTAAGGGTCTCCTTCCCCTCATCCCCATTTTTTTTTTCCTCTGGGTAAGCAGAGGAATTGCTTTTTCACCCTGTTTTAATTACAGGAGCCGCCTGAGCCTTCCTGGAGCAGCTGTCAGAGACCATACAACTGGAATATCACCAGGCCAGCAGGCTCACAGAAAATAGGTAAGTAGGTTACATGGGGGCGGGGGAGACCATTAAACACAGCAGGACCCACTTAACAGAGCACCTGTTAGCGGAACAGAAAACGGTAAGAGGATGAATCGGGCGGAGAGAGCAATAACTGCGCGGCTTTACTCTTTCTAACAAACGCTGGCTAGGCTTAAAGAGGAGCGCGCGAAGCTGGGTGGTGAGGGAGGCTGGGAGAGAAGGAGCTGAGGGTGTTTTGATGCTCGCTGAGGCTAGTGCTGCTAACAACTGCTTACCAAATACATAAATCGGAGAGCTCAAATATGTTCCTACAGCCATTGCTCTCGGCTGGCTGGCTGGAGGGCTCACACAGCTGATAAGTTTTCTGCTGTTGGTGGAAAGCCCTCGCTCTGCTCCGGGAGAGCGCGGAGCAGCTTGCTCCTGACCCCATCCCTTCTGCGTGCAGAGGGGTGCTGAGCCTAGCCAGCTCCCACAGCCCCCAAAATGTTGGGGTGGAGGATCCCTGCCTTGCTTCTGCAGATACAGGGTGGCAGCGGGTGTTGGGCCACGTGGCTCATCCATCCCTCCCCTCCCAGCTGGACCTCACAGTCCCGACCACGCTCTGGGCTCTGTGGTGTCTCAGCGTTTCCAGTGCTGTGGCCAAAGCAACCCACTTTTCAAACAGCCCCACCTGTGCACCATGCCCAGGGCCACTGCCTGCCCTGTCCCTCGCTGCAGCCACAGCAGGGGCCAGGGCTACGTACCCACCAGCCTTCCTCCCCCAAAGCCCACCAAGAGCACCCCTTCAGGCAGGGGCTCGCCTGGTGGCTAAACCAGCCTAACGCTGCTGCTGAAACCTGCCTGGCTTTTGTCTGACCTGCTTGGGGCTTTAACCTGGCAGATAAAGACCCCTCAAAAAGCAAGTGGACATTTTCCTGTGGGTTTCTCATAGTGAAACAGGTGAAGGAAGGAGCCAAAGAGGTGCCTCTGCCAGGCAGGCTTGAGGGACCTGGACAGGCAACACGTAGTGGGACTTGGGCTGTTGCACGTGCGTATGCCAGAAACTGCAGCTGCTGCTGGTGGCACATGGGTGAGAACAGATTGGGTTTTATCCATGTCATTGTGCCTGCTTGGAGGAGAGTGTCCCCAGGGCAGGGGACTGTGGCAGCGAGGGAGGAACGACACACTGGTTTTAGATCTAGTCTCCTTTGTGAAGGCTTTTGGGGAGTTCAGGCAGATTTAATCTTTCCTCACAAAATATATTTAAATTGTAAGTTATTAAGGGTGCTGTTTTGACATTGCCCTAAGTAGATTAAGGACTGCCTTATCTTTTGGAGAGAGGTCCCTCTGGCCACCTGGAGAGCGTCTCCAGCATTTGACTAGCCGGGTAATATTTTCCTTTTCTTGACCAGGAGTAAAACTGCACTTGGTTATATTTCAGTATGAGGATTTTTTCATCAAACCTTGTATTTATATAATCTGTCTGCTGACAGATATACCCAAATCAAACATCTAAATAGGATTAATGCAGGCAGCTTATTAGTGGCTCTTGAGGAGGACCAGGAATTATGGTTATCGACCATAACAGTGAAGTTGGGGTGTCTGACCCCTACAACTTATCCTTGAAAAATACTATACAAATAGCTTCTGAACCAGTGAAAAGTCATTTCATATTCACTGAATAATAGAGAAAAGCGCAAACTAAAATAGCCAGATCTGAATATCAGAATGTATTTTGGGTTCTTTCTTGGTGAGAGGAGGACGAACATAATCATAAGCGAAATAAGTGCCGAGCCATATTTAACCCTCTCAGCACTCCAGCAAGACCAAACATAACTGTTTCAAGCTTTCCAAACATAAAAAATTGCCGTACCACAGAAAAGAACACACTCTGTTCAGTTTTGGGTCCACCTCCCCTATTGCAAGAGAAATACTCAGTGATGTCTCTTGCCCTTGGATGGGATTTAGCTGCAAAGCCCAGTGAATCCTGTGCAAAAGCTGCCTGGATGGCTCCTGGTTTCCAAAGAGGCAGGTGGGGTGATGTGTCCAGGACTCTCCAGATCAGGCTTATGGCTGGATGTGATGGTCCGGTACAATTTTGTTCTGGGAATGTAATGCACAAGGGCATGGTAATGGATATACATTCTTCCACTCCAGATGGCTAATTCAAATTAATCCTATGGATACTGTGACTGAAAGTACAGTTCTTACCTCCTGATGGTTACCAGCAGCCTGTTTGAACAGTGTTGATGAGTCCCAGTGGTGTTCTTGATGGGCAGTGTCTTCATCTTTTAAAATCATCCTTACAGGCAGGTGATTAGTTCCCTTATTGGCACTTCCACCTACGGAAATGAGAACTGAATGGGCTGGATGATCATTTTGCACACTAATTTATGTATGTAGTCCAATATAGCTCATATTGAGGATCTATTCCTCTCTCATAATTGGGGCAAATTCCATCTCTAGACGCTCTTCTTCCGAGAGAGGATGAATTATCTAAGCCATCACCTGTCTAACACCATTCAGCTGCTATTTATTTCTGACACGTTCATGTCAGTAGAAGGCTTTCCAACCTTGCAGAGATACTGGGAGATTTCATTTATACAATACTGCGAGATTGTCTGATCAAAGGCATACAAGTGGAAATCGTTACTGTTATTTTCAGACATGTCTTAATCATAGACTCTCCCTATTCATCGCAATCATTGCAATTGTAAATCAGAAGTGGGTTCCCTCACCACCTGGCCACTTGGTGCTCTTCTAATCTCTGCCTGTTGCCTGTACAGTGAGATTTCTCCTGCATCCCCCCTCCACCTCTCCGTGACACAAACACGTTCACTAAAATTTGCTATGATAGCTTCACTTTATGTGGATCTGTTTCTGCAAACAGAGTTGATATTGAACTTTCTGAATCTCTCCTACTAGGAAATGAGGGTAATACTTGGAGCTGTCAATGCAGGGACCGTTTATGGTGCCTGACAACCTTGCTGAAATGACTGAATTACATTCCTATCAGCAAAAAGTATGAAATGAGTTACAGTTATTTAAACAAGGGAATAGAGGAATTTGCACTTTTAACTACAGAAAGGAATAAGCTTGTTAATGCCCCGTCTTCTTGAAGATGTACATCTTTTTTGTCTGATCATGTACTGAGTCCCAGTGCTGTAGTAGCTTCAGGCCAGAAGAACTGAGGTGTCTGCTTTCTGTTGTTTCTATGGGATTTGGGCACCTGATACCGTGACAGAGCTGGTCTATAGTCTCTCCCAAAACCAACGCACATGCACTTCTTTTTTCTCCCATCTCTCTTTCACCTGTAAAGACTTTGGGAAGTGTGGTGCATGAGGGTGGAGCACCTGCAGAAAGGCCTGTGTGAAGGAGGCCCACTAGACTAATCTGAGATCTCTGCCGGGGATCCTAGATCCACTAGGGCCAAGGAAGCCCATCTACTGCACCCCTGGGTTATGTTTCAGAGGCTGGATCTTTCATTCCCAAAAGGTTAGAAGCACACAGGATGGGGTGGCCTTCCACAGTAGTTCAGGTCAATCCAGCTTAAAAATGGCAATTGAAATCTGGTTTGGTTTTGAGCATAGTGATTTGGGATGCTGGAAACCATGAGACTGCCAAGAAAATGTTGAGGTTGACAACTGCCTCAAGTGACAGCAAATCTCATACACCCTGACCAAGGAAGTGCCTTCGTTCCAGCAGCCATAGATACTGACTCTGTTTCCACGTGTTTGTCCCGTTTGTCTTAGGTCTCCTGTGCAGTAGCTTTTGCTGCTTTCACAAAGGCTGAGGTGTTTCCCAATTCCTAGGCCAGGGGATCAATGGCTCAGGAGGACAGGAACAGGAGGTAGAGCCTTCCCATCTGAAATCATAAATTCTAGTCTGGGCCCAGGTCATCTGAAAGTTGTCATGACCTAGAATTTCAATCTACTTGTATTTACCCTGTGATTAAATATTCATGCCGGGATATTCTGCCATGCACGATGAGAATATTCAATGTAACCTCACTGGAAAGACTATGATGCAGATGTAGTCAATGTCCTACTGCTTTCTGAAACAAATTCTGCATTTGTCAATTTTCCAGCTTCCCTCTGATGGACTTCAGAATAGTCCCAGATGTCTATATGATCATCCCACTCCCAGAGACTGATTTTTTTACACCCCCTCCCCAAACCCCCCTCTTTATCTTGCCTGATAAGGCCAAGGGCATAACATGGTAAATAGCCTTCTCACTCCCAGAGATGGGTGATCCATCTGAGAACCAAGAGACTGCTGGGGAGAAAACCCTTTGCTAAGGATCATAGCAGAGCAGCTTCCAGTGCAACTAGCTGATGGCTAATGTGCTTGGGGCTGGCAGCCTGGTGCTTTCAACAGCCTAAACTTCACTTAAAAAAATTATAGTGATTAAGTAAACACAGCTATAATGGAAATCTTTACTCTGCATATTACAAACCAAAATGGCCATGAAGGGAGCAATTATGAAATCTCAGGACCGTGGTGAGGGGAGGAATCATTTGAGCTGTGCTGTTGTTTGTTTTTGTTCATCATTTATTTCCCCTGGGAAGCTTGGCTCTGAAGCAGTCTCTGCTGCATTGAGAGATTCTTTACATTTTTGTTAACCCAGTTTTCCATCCAGTCTTGAGCAAGATGGAGAAATATAAGGGGTTTACATAAAGTCACAAGACATGATGGACTACCTTGGGGAAGAATTCCTAGATCCAGTTTCCTATTCCCGCAACACAAGTTGCACATCGATTGCTCCCCCTCTCTGTTAGTCTTCAGTGACATGACTGATTTTACAAAGACTTGAGAGAGTGGTGAAGATAATGCAGGAGTGGCAATGTTAAAGCTGTACTAATGGGAACTGCAATGATGGTTCAGAGACAGTGGTCACAGTCCCTTTCTGGAGATATATGATTGGTCTTAGTGGGTCTTTGGGACTTGCCTGATTCAGGAAAATTATAGTGTAAAGCAGCACCAGGCTTTCAGCTTCAGCTGATTTTTGCTGATGTTTGTTCGGGACTAGAGGGAAATTAGCTGGTGGACTAGTCAGCTGTTGGTATAAAATTGACTGAGAAATGGAGAACACAGCAGAGAACCAGTTGGTGAATGATGGGATGAGTGGTAATTCCTAGGTAGCAAAAAGATTGATGCAATCCAAAACCCCAATATACTTCTCAAATGTATATAATAATGCAAATTCAGGAGCTGCTTAGAATCATAGAATCATAGAATCATTAAGGTTAGAGAAGACCTCTAAGATCATCGAGTCCAACCGTCAACCCAACACCACCATGCCCACTAAACCATGTCCCTAAGCACCACATCTACGCGTCTTTTAAATACTTCTGGGGATGGTGACTCAACCACTTCCCTGGGCAGCCTGTTCCAAGGCCTGACCACTCTTTCAGGAAAGAAATTTTTCCTAATGTCCAATCTAAACCTCCCTTGGTGCAACTTGAGGCCATTTCCTCTCGTCCTATCGCTTGTTACTTGGGAGAAGAGACCAACACCCACCTCACTGCAACCTCCTTCCAGGTAGTTGTAGAGCGCGATAAGGTCTCCCCTCAGCCTCCTCTTCTCCAGACTAAACAGTCCCAGTTTCTGCTTCAAGGGTGGAAACCAACTTGGAGACCTTTTCCCTGACTGAACAGGCTTAACCAAAGAAAGAAGGTCTAGCATTTCCTTTTAAGCCCTGCCAAAGCTGCAGATCTGTCAGCACAGGAGCTCAATGCTAGAGCCAAGTGATGTACAGACATGACAGCTAAGCAAAGCAACTGGCCACCAAATGATAATTGTTCAAGATCTCCATAAGAGGACAAATATTTCTGTTAACAGAATGGAGAGCAACCCAGGCAGACTTGAAAGAAGGGAACAGAAATGTTTGGCAATTCCTATCACATGGCTGTATATTCGCTAAGGAAGAAAATAGTCCAGACTTTTCCCCAGTGCAATAGTGAGCACATCCTGGAGAGATGCTGCGTGAAAGAGAGGACAATCTTTCTCCTTCCCAGGTGAAACACACTCAATTCAGGTACAAGGCCTGAGAGCTGAGCTAGCTGGCTGCCAAGGCAGTTTGAAACAGCAGCAAAGTGGGTGGTGTCTAGGGAAGAAGGGACCGAGTTTGGAGGAAGAGGAACCAAGGGCTGAAAGAAAGGACTGAGTTTGGAGGGATAGGAATAAGTACGGCAGAGTTTTGACAGCAGGCTAGTGCAATTGTCTTGGCAAGCCAACCGAAGCAGGGGACCCTCAGCACATCCACACAAAAGGAATTGTTATTATTACTCTTATTCCAGGATAACCAAACTCCCCTGTTCAACCTCACTTCTTCCAGAAGCCATTTAAGTCCTTCCCAAAGAGATCCTACATGAAACAGAGGCTTTTCTGAGATTCGTAATGGTTGTCACCCCAGCAATAATCATAATGAATCACACTCGGGCTCCTGTTGAGCTCATATTTTCAAAGAAATGTTGGTTCTTGATCCATTCATTAATATTAATTAGCATGGAGTCACGTTTAATTTCCCAGTTATGTGTCCAACCTGCAGCATCCTTGTGTGTCCTGTGCTAACGAACCAGATGCCGTTTATGGCTGGCACAAAATAATTAGCTAATAGTTGAGGAATACGTATCTCAAGTTAGTTAAATATTTATGCCAGACTTTTTCCATTTTGGCTCCCAGCCCTCATCTGGGGGTTGCAGTGCAATTTAGGAAGGATATGAGAAAGTTTTCACAGTTGTATGCAGCAAGCTTTAATTATACATTCTCCATATGGATGCAAATGTTTGATGTTATACAGATGTTGGCAACGAATTGACGACCAAGTACCAGCATAGAAATACCAAACTTTAGCAGGCAGATCAAAATCTAATTCCCTTGTTGTGACTGGATGCTGCATAATGCAACAGCCACTCTTTCGCTTCTGATCCAGCCTCTTTTGCTCAGTCGGAGACCTCTGCTGCAAAATACTTCCAGGCAAATGAATAAGAAAAATTGCCAGGGCTGGAGAGAGGGCACATGTGGCTTGGAACTGGAAGTCACATCCTGCATCTTCCCTAGAGCTGATTTCTGGCATGGGAGAGATGTCTGCCTTTCTGAGTCTTCAGATTTTGTTTATAACATCCCCAGATCCCCAGGGGTCCCCAGATTTTTTGCTTTGTCTCCTGGGAGCCCTCTCACACAGCCCTGTGCTGTAACGTGCAAGAGCTAGGACCATAAGCCAGGACCATGTTATGAAAAGCAGGATAGCCATGCTGGGAGGTGAGACAATAACTCTGAGCTGCTGCGTGATGTGTTTCTGCCAAGCTGCTCCCGTGCTGTGGCAGGCGCTAGATGTTTGGTACTGTGCTGCATGAAGCTGCTGGGCAGAGAAGCACGCTGCACTGAAAATTAGCTCCAGCAGAGACATTCACCACCCTGCTCCTGCTGGCCGCTGAAGGAGGCTGGGACCACAGAGACGTTATCAGGAAGAGCGAGGACACCCAGGGCCCCTCCGAGTTGTATGGGAGCTGGGACTCCCGCTGTTGTGTGAAATCAAGAAGCATATTCCCCCTTCTGACTCCCGGCGTCATGCGGAGGTGTGTTTGTGTGTCTAATTCCCAGTGTGCCTCCCACTGAAGGAGCAGAGAATGAAGGTGACAGGCAGGGACGGCGCAGGGCTCTTAGCTGGATTTCTCCTTGAGGATACGCACAGACCATCTACTCTATTTACTACTGTACACATGAATAACATTGATATATGAGGTCCCGCTGAAGGCTGATTTTTGCTTAACTAACCTACCTCTCCCGTGTCCTGACCTTCCACTCTTACCAGTGTAGAGAGGGTTTGCTTTTGCTTGCTCAGAAGCTCAGAACCCCCAAATTATCTGTAATGTCTTGAGCACATAATTATAGTGAGCTAATCACTGTGATACCTAGGCACTTTCACCTTACTGTGCTCTCAGTCAGGTGCAGTCCCTGAACCAGGTTCGGTGGGGATACAGTTCTGCTGAAGCTTTCATTTTCTGGAGCCGGTTTGGGCAGGGAAGTGGTGGGGGGGAAGGGGTAGCGTTAGCTAATGCCTATATGCTAGAAATAATACCAGGAGCAAAAGTGCTTGTGATCAGCTCTCACACAAGCATCACACCCTCTAATCAGGCAAGATGAGATGGCTGCCTTGTGAGCTGGGTCATGCAAAGGAGCAGCGACCCACACCTTTTCTATTTCACCTGCAACCCTCGTGCTCCTGCCTTTGAGCTTGCCTGGTTTCACAAGTAAGCAGAAATGGGCTTACTCACTAGGTAGATGAAAAGACTTCTAAGAAATATGTGGGTGCTATGGTAGATAGTGTTGTACTTCACTAAACAGAGCCCTTCCCTTTGAGTCAGCCCTTGCTTTGGCGATCCAGCCTTTACAGGCAGGTTTTTTTTTTCTTTGGGCTAAATTATGAAAACCGTGAAGGATTTCTCAAGGTTCCAGTTAAATTGCAGTTTTGCCATTCCAATCTGCTGTTCCATCTCTGCAGGCAAAAACAACTGCATTTTCCCTGCCACTCCTTCTGTGCTGTGAAATAGCTGTCATGCTCTACCCCAGAGTTAGCTGCATTGTTGCGGGGGAAGAAATGTTTTTTCTGTCCATGCACGAAAATGAATAGATAAATCTCTTGAGATGAAGAGGCAGTTATTTTGTCCTAAAGAGTGGGAAGTGGATGGAGGAAACAGAGAGGAGTCTACAGTGAGCTACAGCTTAAGAATCAGTGCAAGATATTTATTCCTTGCAGAGGCAAAAGAGAGCAGTCCCACAATTTTTCTTCTCCTGGGTCAGGAACACAGGAGTGACACCACAGTAACTCACTTCTTCCCTCTTGAGAGATGGCTGTAAGGCAGCGGTTTTAACTGATTGTATTTAATAAGGAGGTGAGAGACAATAAAGCAACAAAATGAAACTTCTGCCACAACATAGCAGGAAGGGGGAAGAGGTTAGACAAAAGCCCAAATCCCAAGCCTGAAAAGTGGAAAGCAGGAGTATACTGGTTACAAAGCACTCACTCCACAGAGCTGGCCCTGAACATGGGCCCTGGATGCACTCTCTCTCTTTTGGCTACCTGCAGCTAACATCTCTCCCGTTACAGTTTTCTGCCATGGCAAAAGAGCTCTGCTCTTTGCATTGCAGTGCAGAGCTGCTGGCACTAGGAAGGAGGAAACCAAAGTAGTCTTGGCTCAGGGGTGAGATAGCCCTGCAGGGTTTAGTTCTTCGGGACCTGGTTTGTATACTTTAATACGTCCATCAGTAATTTGCGGGGCCTTGCTCAAAAGGATGCTTGCGCTGGAGCACTCACCAGGGTAGGGAAGCGATGCACAGGAAGGGCTCCTTGGGCCTCGAGAGCTATTCTCTGGATAAGGAGATAGTTAACGAGTAGGGAGTGGAAAAACCTAGGAATGCTGATAAGATGGCTACTCGCTTTTCCATTGCTCTATAAACTTTTGTAAAGGTGCAATATAGGCGTTAGTCACACTGCCCACGGCATAAGGGTCCTTGTTTGCACTGAGGCTGACTGGAGGCCTGTGCACGTTTCTGCTATCCGTGCTCTGCGCTCGAGGGCGGAATAGCTGATCTGCAGCCCCAGGATGCTAATGAAGAGGGTTTCAGTGGGGTATGTGCCTTCCCTTCTCTTCTGGTGTCTCCTCTGTTCTTTGTTAAGTTGAAAAGAAGCAAGCATGGAGGGCCAAAAAAAGGAGGTGAGCAAGCAGCTCTGTAGCAAAAGTTCCTAAGTAAAGGAAAAATCCTCTCTCGCAGCCTGGTGAGAATAACACACGGCGCTCTAGTTACTGGGGGCATGGGTGAAGGGAGCTAGTGAGGATGCCAGAAAAAGAGTGCAGCAGGCGTCATTGCATGGTGGTGATCTACTTTTAAGTGATACTGGAAAAACCTATTAAATATATAACCTCAGTACCCAGAAAAATGTGTTAAGAGGTTTATTCGTGGAGGAAAAGCTTCATCTTATAAATATAGATAAGGGCTTCTTTTTTTCTTCTTCTTCTTTTGGATTTCCTATACAGAAAACATATTTGGACTGTAATTTCCCTTTTGGGAAGCTCTACCTAGTTATGCTGCTTTCTGTCTGGCAGGGCTGCGAGGTCCGTGCTGCAAATGGGATAGCGCAGTGCAATGAGTCCTTCCTAACACGGATCCCACTACATCCTGTTCCAAGCCCCGTCCTGCAAAACTTTATGCATGTGCTGCCCTGCAAGAGGGCTGCTAGTTTCACCGAGCATACGTAGGACCGCTGTGTGCCGAAGGTGAAGGACAGCTGTTGTTCTTTTCAGGATGTACCTGCTGCGGGGCTGCTGCTGACTGACCTGCGAGGGAGGGAAAGCTACACAAAATATGGAGCCGTGGATCCCCGCTCTTTTAGTTTTTCCTTCTCTCTCTCAACATAGGCACTTTCATTGCAGGCCCTGCAGAGCACCTCAGGTGGAACTACTCTCGTGGAGATTAAGTAAACCTGCTATCCTTCAGGTTGCCACCTTCCTTCCTCAACGACTCTCTTGCCTATTTGAGAGGGTAGAACAGGACCTGTCTCAGCTCCCCAGCCTCATCTACCAACAAAAGTCCAACCACTATTTTTATGCTGAACACAAGTCAACCTTCACCAAAGTGTCTCACCTTTACATCCATCTTCTTTAGTCCAAATTAAAATTTAATCCTGTTTCTTTGTCGCTTCTTTACGGATGGCTGTCAAAAGCTCAAGCTCAGCAATGCTAACACCAGCCCGTTCTTGCCCACAGTCCTCCCCACTGATGCCTTTCATGGTCTCCCCACACCACGTTACATGGCCTGCACTCAGGGCCACCATGCACCTGCTCCTTCCGCCCTGGCTGCCTTGCTGTCTTCCCGTCCACAGCCTTGTCTTGTATTACGTGCAGTCTTCCCCAGCCATCTGCACACTGAACCATTCATCTAGACTCTTGACATCTCATAACGGCCAGCGCCCTTTCCTCCGTCCTCAACACGGGAGCCCTGAAGACACCCCGCAGAATGATGCTGGACTGGGTCATCGCCCTCGTGCTTGGCTTTTTGGATCCCTCTCGTTTGCCTTGACTTCCCACGCCTTCACAGCTCTTCAGCTGTTCCTGGGCTGCCATTTTCCAAATGACTTGGGAGGCATGGAGGCCTTCCCTTCACAGTTCTTCAGACGAACATTGTTGGGTTGTACCTGTATGACCATTCTTGCCAGGGAGGAGCCCGCTGTGGACATCCACAATACTCTGTTGTCATCCCTTTTTGCATCTCCTCTAACTTCCTGTCGTGTGTGTCTACAAACAAGTAAACTAAATAACTGCAAATGTAGACACTCTTGTGGCTTAATCATGATGACTAACATTGCCTCATGGCTTCTTTATGCTCCTCTATCCACATCCATCTGCTGTTGCTTTGCTTACCAATCGATAACTGTGAATCAGGGCATTTCCTCTTCCCTTCTCCGCCCTGCCTGCCTGGGGGCCCCAGTCCATGGGGCTATGACAGCACCCAAAATCACCCCATTCCCCAGAGACAGGGCAACTCATGTCCTGCTGGTACAAGGAAGCTTCCTCTTATGAATGTTAAGGACCATCCCATCCGTGCGAGTTGTGAAATAATACGATGACACCATGCTTGCGTTATAATGCCGTTGTATTTGACTGCTGAGGTGAAAGTGGAGCTAGCTTATAATCAGGTTGCAAAACTCCTGCCTTGCTCCTTCTCGGGCGCTGTTGCTGGTTTGTGATACACTTGCAAAAATCCCATTTTGCTGTTTTTCTACCAGAGTGCTTTGGGTATTTTTTCTGATTGATTTTTGTCTCGGGAGTATGATGATATAAAATTTGGTGCTTCTCGGCTTTGTCGAGACCTCTGAGGTGAGGTCTGTCTCTGCGTCCATGCAGCCCGGTCCAAGTGCTAGTGCAGGTACTGGCAGCTCTTCCTCTTCCGACAGGGGTTCTTACCAGAAAGTTCATGAAACACTGCACTGAGCGTTACTTTTTCCCACTGGGGTGGAAACCAAGGCAAAGAGGGGTGCAGTAGTTAGCTGATTATCCTAAAGCAAGCCAGGAGGAAAGCCGAGGTTAGAGCGCAGGGGTCTGGCTGACCTCTTCCCTGCTGCCAGGGCTGGCTGCTGCCGTTTCTGTTGTCCCCCCTGGGCTGGGGGCTGGCGCTGGCGGTCAGGCAGCAGATGACACTCCTCCCTCAGCTCCAGCTGCCCGTTGCAGCGTTAGCTCCGGCTTGAAACGCGTGTCTGCAGAGGAATTCAAACAGTACTCGAAAGAAAACAAAGCAGAGCAAACGGCTCTTCTTGAAAAGCAGCTGGTGAACTCCACTGGCTGGAGCCAGAAGCCTTTTTAGGGCAAGTGACGGTTCCCCTTCTCCCCTGGGGAAGAAGGCTCTGCTGCAGCTTATCTGTCAAGGGAGGTTAGCAAGGGAATCTGGCATATGTTTTACCGGAGCAATGTTTCAGATTTTCGGTTTGCAGCCCTGCTGTAAATCACATTTCCATGTGGGCGGGATGATCTGGATGATTCCAGCGCTGCAGACGAAAACCTGTCCGTGCTGGCTGGCCAGGGTGATTTGGCCGATAGCGAGTCAAAGCTGGCATCCCTTTTGTGTTTGTGAGGGGCCACAACCGGGTCCTGCCTCGGGGGAACCCACGACCTCAGTTCTCTCCTGCTCTGTCCCTTGAGCTGTCTTTTCCATCGGAGTAAAGTGGGAGTAAGATGATACCCCTAGGATTTGGTAACCATCTGTATCAGGGCCAGCTTTAGTCACAGCAGTTGCTTTCAAGCAGCAAATTGCTGAGGACAGCAAATCAGCCTGGCAATAAGCATCCTGCAAACCTGTTGCCTCTTCTCCCAGCTTCGCCCTGTGCCCGCCTTGTCTCCAGCGATGCAGCCGCTGCCGGGGCAGGAGGCAGAGCATGGCGAGGGCAGCAGCAGAAGGCTTTCTCCTCCCCACAGCCAGGGCCTCTATGAAGAAGTGACAGGGTGCAGGAGAGGGATGACACCAAACAAGCTTTCAGAAACGGGAAGTTATTTTTTCCTCATTCTTGAGCAGCAAATATCACGTCACCCATGTGGTGGAGGAGTTCTTAGCATGCAAGCGAACGGCATTGGGAAGTGAAGAATCGGCACAAAACCGTGCCGGCTGTTAATGTTTCATGGGCACGTTGCTGGCAGGCTCAGCTGAGAGGGCTGAGGAAGCCCTGGAGCTGGACGGCCCCTTCGACTCCCCCAGGCATGATGCTTCTGGGGGTGCAAGATATTGTCAGGTGGGCAAGATGGAAAACGGTGAACCAAGGTCACCCCTGCTCCATACTGAAACCAGTGGCTTTGTCCCCAACGGTTTCTCATTTGCACAGAATTGAAGGGGGTGACGGTAAAGAGGAGGGGGGGAGAGGTATTCCTGGTTCTCCGGAAAGGGCTTTTGACTCCATTTTGTTCTAGGGGTGTAGGTTTGCTTTTCCATCTGCAGGTCTGCCTGCTCTATTGTTGTAAGGGCGGTGCAGAGGTGCTTGGGCAAGCTCCTACCTATAGCTCACCGCAAGGAGAAGGGGCAGTGTTTTCTCTGCCAGTGCTCTAATTTAAAATACCTGGCTGCAGCACTAAGGCACAAAACCTGTTGCCTCCCTTGGGAGACTCTGGGAGCTGAAAAGTCGGAGGCGATGAGTCATTTGCAGTGTAGTAGAGAAGCCATTCGTTGCCTGCTTGTGTTGCAGGCAGGTATCTGGCTGCCTGTGCTGTGTGCTTTCAGTTCGGGTTGAAAGCGAGATAGCAAAGCCTGCTGTGTTTGGGAACGGCGACCCCATGGAGGTGTGCTCCCTGGAGCGGGAGATGAAATGCTGAGGGAGAAAGAGAACAAGCTGGTAGAGGGGATGAACGGGGGAGCAAGTCTCGTAATTTAATATTGAGGAATCTCAGTAGAAGGTGAGACTTTGGGCTTTCATTCCTGCTGTCATGAATATTTTAGGGTTTATATAATGATTATTAAATGTAAAATGCAAAACAATCCTGGGAGTATGGGCATGGCGTTCTGGACTTCTCTTTCTTAGAGGAGTCCCAAATCATTTGGTTATTACATAAAGGTGACCAACGCCCACAGCTAAATGCAAGCAGAATTGCTGCTATCTTCCCGTATCAGCTGCTATCTTGCTGTCAGGCCAATATTGAGAGAGGTATGAATTGGCTTCAATCACAGAAATGAAGGTGTGGACTCTGAAACCTAATGATTACATATTTCTTCCAGACTAACAATCAAAGTGCTTATCATAGCTAACTGGATGAAAGAAATATTTTAAGATAAATGACAGCAGCTGAGAGACTACTTTTTTTTTTTTTTTTTGTACAGTTGCCCAGGACTGTTTAGAAAGAATTCAGACACACCCAAAGAGTCTCACATTGTTAGATCGGGCCAGGAAATAGATTTTTCTTTCCTCAAAATGATTCTGTGGAAAAATGTGAAGTGCAACCAGGAGCCGAAAGTCTTGTGGGATGGGAGGCTGAAAGTGTATTTGGCAAAGGTGATTTTTTTTTTTCTTTTTACTGCTGAAGCACCCATTTTTTTGCTGGTTGCCATTGAAAAAAGTTGATAATGGAAATGACCATTTGCCCATTTTTCTATGTTACTTTTCTTCCCAGGAGGGAAAGAAAACAAAGATAAACTGCTGCTCCATCAGTAATCATGAGGCTTGGCGTCAACCTTTCACTTACTTGCCTTATCCTGGCACGCACTCAAAGCGTGGGGAGGTCTGAATTAACCAGCAAAACATGACAAAACTGGGACTTGGAGCTTGATTTTGGTAGGTGGGATTAGAAAGCAGAAAAACAATGTGTTCATTCCTGCATGTACTTCAGACAGAGCCTACAGAAGCTTAGAAGGTCCCAGCAGCAGCTGCAGGTCTGGCTGGCCACAGAGCAGAGCCTACAGCAGCTTGCCGAGGAGTACCTGGGCCCTTGCCTGTGTCATCTGTGCTTAATGACCCCAGTCCTCTTGGCACCAAAGGGCTCTCTGCCCCTGTAATTTGTGCGTGCCTATGTGAGGACCAAGACATTTTACCACTGCGGTATAGAAGAATAGGCTTACGGACTGCTTTCTGCCTGCCCTTAGCAGATGAACGATGCAACAGCTGAACTCCACAAAATACAGTGTTTGAGAATTAAATCGAATGCACAAATGAAGCTTTGCATTACTCTAGCTCTTCACTCTCGCAGATCCTGAAGTGCGCACCAAGTTGCACTGGTCCGGAGGGGACACGCGGGAGGACTTCTGCAGCTCTCTAGCAGGGCTTTGAAGCCACAGCTGACCATCAGCCCAGCCCTGCAGCACCAGCCCTCTCCCTCGCACTGGCTTTGCCCAGCCCGGGAGCGAGCCGGCAGCCAGCAGGGGTGTCGGAGAAGGTGGGAGCACTGCACTTATCTAGTCAGGCAGCTGCCTCACCTCTGGCCTTCTTCATCTTCAGGAAACATCTTTTGCTCTGCACATACTCCAAAGCTTGACGCTGCTGCACGTTTCTCAGTGAGATGTTTTCCTAATGTCATTTCCCAAGCTGGTAGTTTAATGTTTTTCCTCGCAGATAGATCATAACCTCAGGCGGAGCACAACTTCAGACATGGGGACGTTTATGAAAAAAATTGGCATACTCTTCTGTCAAGCAACAGTTAAAAGAAAATCTGCAAAGGGATTAGCTGCCATACACTCCAGGGCTTGCTGACAGATGTCCTGAAAATCTGGAAATGTGTCGATCTATCTTTAAACAGGCTTTTTTTTGCTCTCCCTCCTTCTCCCTCTCATCCCTCTGCCCAGGGCACACAAATGGGAATTCCTTTCCATCCACGGGGCTGCCTGGGAACTGCCTTGGTGCCATCCGCAGACCGGCATGCTAGTCCTGGGGTGCAATCTAGGCTGAGCTAGAACCAAAACCTCAGTCTAGTTACAGATGCCAGCTTCCCTGCAATGGCAGCACTGCTGCTTTGTGCCAGGGCAGTTAGGATTTTCTCTGTGTTCCAACTGCAACCTCTCAGCTCATTTTAAAGGAGCTTAAATATTGGCCATTAAATATAAATATCTTCTTTTTCCTCTGGCTGGAACTGATGTTCAAAACTTCGCAGTGTAAATAAGGTCTGGGGAAAATGTTTTAGGCCATGTTTCAGTCAAACTAAGTGGCTCTGGCCATTCCTCCCTGCTTTAGCCCCGAGCTCTAGGTGCGTCTCCTCTCCCTTTCACAACGTGGCAGAAGAGCTTCCGCCTGATTGTGACCTTCCCCCAAGCACATCTTCAGGCCTGGAGTAGCCATAAGACCCTGAGTGCTGTGGATTGTGTTGTGTCATCTTGGGCAAATCGCATAGGACAATTTTTTTTAAAAGTGCTTTCTGTTTCTGGACGGTTTGATTTCTGATTGCTCAATTTGAAACACTCAGGTGGCTCTGAGAGGAGGGAGATGCGGATGCACATCCCCCTCTCTGAGCGATGCAGCCTTTGAATCTGTTCTCCAGCTCTGGTCGGAGCCGCTGCCCTCAGGGAGGGACTCACTCCTGCAACTGCGGTTACATCTCCCCCTCCTCTTTTTCCCCGTACCTATTTTCCTCCCGTACAGGAGGGAAATCATTCCTCCTGATGTGCGGAGGAGTCAGGAGTCTCCTGCTTTGTTGAAAACAAGACAGGGGCCTGCCTTGCTTGGTTGAGCCCCGTCCCTTTTTTGCTATACTCTGCTACCATTAGCTACGCAGGTTACCGCCTGCTCCAAAATCTAAAGGCTGCAAATCTGACTTGGGCCTTGTTCTCTCCCCTGCCTGCTGACCAGAGGAGTGGGGTAAACACCCACTGGGTCCAGTACTTGGGGGCGTGCAGTGTTTTGTCGTGAAGAAGGACCGGCATTCTTATTTCATAATGTAAATATGTTGCACTTCTGCCAAACTCCTTTTCTCCGAGGGCCGGACAATTTCACTCTTCGTCTGTGGGTCACGGGAAGCCTGCGCACATCGGGCAAGCAGCGTGTTCGGAGTCTGGATGTTGATGTCACTTTGCTTCCCTAGGGCAAAGGATGCAGCTCCCAGTCACAGCTGTGGTATTACAGCAGCCTCTGGCAGCCCAGAGGTTTGGGAGACATCTGCCCTGATGGCCCTCAGCCACACAGCAGCCGCCCAGCCTCGCCTCTCGCCCGGGCTGCAGGCACCCGTCGATTGTGCTTCTTCTGCTAGAAAAGGCAGGGCTGACGGGAAGCACCCGTGACTTGGTATGAGCACGGAGCAGCTCAGCAAACGGCAGCACGCAGGATCGTTTCCCCTTCGCCCTGAGAGCGTGCTGCCGGTGTCCAGCCTCTAACCTTCCCTGCCGAGGCGAGCAACGGGGAAGCAAGCCCGAGCAGACTGCTGGCAGTGACCGAGCAACAAGAAAGACGGCGGTGTGGGTTGCGACCTAATGTGTATATCATCAGCATCGCTTGAGTCACGCCCGTCTGCCTCCAGCTATTACAGCGATCCTGCTGCCAAAGAGCAACCGCATGGCCCGACCAAAATGATCCGGCTGCTGCTGAGGACGGCGCTCCTGAATGACTCAGTTGTGCTGGGAGTACAAGGCAGCCCAGATCTGTCTTCCTGGAAAGCTGCTTCGCAGTAACCTTGTGCTTGAAACGGTTTTGTCTTTGAGGAGACTGTGGTGTTCGTTCCCATTCAGCCACGTGAATAAACCACGCGGATGGACAGACAGACGGACGTCCACAGGGAGTCAGAGCCCCAACGTGGGAGCTCGAAACGCCGGAGCCAAGCCCGAGGGAGGGCTGGCTGCCTCCCTAGGTTTGAGAAAGCTGCCCTGCCCGAGCCTCAGTTTCCCCACCGATGCAGGAGCAAGGCCAATGTTTTCCTCAAAAGACCAGAGGCTGTTTGTGAAGTCCCCTGAAGAAGGGCGCGCTCGTGAACGCCAAGCTATTTTTATTATTGGGGTCAGGGAGGAGAACACGCGCAAAGGTGATGAAGCTTTTGAAACACAGGTTCCCATTAATAGTCTTTAGCACACACAGTTCTTATTATAATCTAATTTGACTGGAATTGGATTAATCTTATAATGCTATAATGTAATTTCCATGGTCTTTTTATATTTTTATTGTTACTATGCATTAATGCAATACCCTGCAAGAGCTCTGAGAAGAGGATGTGAATGTTTAGTGAATCTCTGACAACATTTTTGCAGGGCATTTTTATGCTCCTGCTAGGCTCATACTCTGTAAAGTCACACAGTGCCAGGAAATAGCAAGAATGCACCCAAATTCATCTTGAATTACCTTGCGACAGGCTCCACTGCGAAAGCAATGTATTTAGAGCCAAGAAACGAGGGGTCTGCTCCCGGCTTGTCCCTGACCTTCGCTAGGAGCTCACCTGCATCATGCCAGTGTTTTCCTCCTTGTCTCTTCAGCTGGAGATGGGAATAATTTGTCCATATAGGAATGTAGTGGGTCCGTGGTCTATATCCCTTGCCATCTAGAAAAGCTTTCTTCCATCACCAAGTTTTAATGCTTCCTTTTTATTAAGTTTATCCTGAAAAAAATGCTTTCTTAATTTGCCTCTTTTTTTTTTGCTATTATTTATTTCTTTAGTTGTACATCTTTTGAAGCATTAGAGTAAACAATCTTTATCCTGCATCCATTTAAAGATGCTGGAAGTTTACTTCAAAGTAGCCCCACAGTGCTTGCTTTAAATACTCATGGGCTTTTCCATGAGGACTTATAATAGGAGGCTGCACGTGAAAAATATTGAGCAAGCTGAGCGATATTACACTCGATGATGTTTCAGCCCTCAAATCACCTAAGAGAAAAGGCAAATAGACTGGTATTTTCTATCAACTCTTATCATCACCTCTGTTCCTTTTCCAAGTCTCACTTGAAGGCAGTCTTGACGTAATTAAAGCTTAAGGGCCAAAGCGTGAGTTTCATTTTCAGTGCAAATACAACGCTAACCCTTTCTCTCCCGCACGTCTCTGGTTATTCTGTTCTTCGGCTCCTCCGTTCAGAGAGCATGACAAAGCTGCAAATTAAACCTCCCACTCCGAAAATGGCACGGCTTAACATTATTAGCCTGCAGAAACAGAATTTGCTGGGTCACCAGGAGCTGGCTACCAATGCATGTGCCACGACAGCCACATTGGGAAGCGAGTCCATATGGTAATACAGACAGCTTCTGACTTCTGCTGGGTACAGCTTCTAAGGACTTGGCACCTTTTATTAGACGGCTTGGGATTGTGCTGGTTTCTGCCTTTCTGTGGCACAGAAGGGTTGGGTTCCTGCATTTGCATCACCAAGACTTCACTGGGAACTCTGTGTGTAGGCAGAAGGGTCTCCTGCAAAGGGTCCTTGCAGGTTCGGAGCACTAGGAGGGTACCTCACTCTGCTATTGCTGTCACTCCTGGCCTCTTTTCTTAATTTTGTGAGCAAACAAGTAACTGGAGGTTTCGTCTGCAAGGACATTTTTGAACATCTGTGCCCTTGAGAAGGGTTTTCTCATTCATCTTTTATTTACAAACAATAGAAAACCCAGTCCCCAGTGTTGCCATATTTGTGGATTTCAGCATTTCCTGGATGTACTTTTGATGCATTTCTGGCGTTAACACATTGTAGTGTTGATTGCCTGGGCAGCATCCCAAATGCAGCAGTGCCTGCCCGTGGGGAGGCCTCACATCTGGCAACCTGGCATTAATAGCAGCCCTGGGTTTGGGTCTCGGTAACAGCGCATCGCAGCGGGACGGACACGAGTTGGTCGAAACTTGGAAAGCCTGGCTGTTATTTTTCGTTTGCATGCGAACAAAAGGGAGAATTTATGCCATTTCCCCAGAAGCCGGCTTTCCGAGGAGCGCCCGAGGACTCTCTCTTTCCCTTAAAACAAAGGAACTCGGTTTATCCCTGCGCTCTTTTACGACCCCGGCTTCACCCCCGGCCTCGCAGCCCCACGCCACAACCTTCCAAAACCCACGCTCCGCGGCGCCCTCCCCGACCCCCGTCCCAGCAGCGCCCACACGCCGGGGGCATCCCCGGCCCCTGCCCGGCTCCGCGGCCGCGCAGCGTGCCCTGCCCGCCGGCCGGGGCTGCCCGCCTCCCTCGCCCGCCGCCGGGGGGAGCGGGCGGCGGCGGCGGGGCGGGCCGGGGGAGGAGTTTGGCGGCGCGGAGGAAGCGCCGGGCACCCCGCGGCGGCGGCGGCAGCGCCGAGCGGGCGGGCGGGCAGGTGAGGGCGGCGGGCCGGGCCGGGGCAAGCCGGGGGGCGCGGCGCCCCGCTTATTTTTATAACTTTTCGGGGTGGGGTCTCTTTGTTGTCGCTTCGCGCCCCCCCTTCCCCGTATTTTTTCTCCCCGCACCGTGGACGAGGCGATTTCTCCTTCGCCTCCTGCGTCTCCCCCAGGAGCCGTCGGCGCCGAGGAGCGGAGCGGAGCGGCGGGGAGGGGAGGCGCGGCGGCCGCCCCGCTGCGGGGGCGATGCCCCCGCCTGCCTTGGCGCCTCCCCGTGCCGGCCCCGCCGCCTTCTCTTTGTGCCGCCGGGCCCGGCGCGACGCCTGCCCCGGGAGCCGGTGCCCCGCGGCGCCCCGCGGCGGGAGGTAAGCGCGGCCGCCGCCCCGCGCCCCGGCAGCCATGCGGACCCTGCGGCCGCAGCTGGCCTCCCTGCTCCTCCTCGGTAAGTGCCGGTCGCCCGCGGGGGTGGGACGGGACGGGACGGGGGTCCCCCGGGCGGGGCGGGATGGGACGGGACCCCCGGCGGGCGTCTTCCCTCGCAGGGCTTCCGGGAGGGTCACCCCTGCCGAAAATACCCAGCGCCTTCCCCCGGGAGTTGTCACTGCCGGCGCTGTTCCTGCGGTCGGAGGGAGGAGGGGGAAAAATAAATATATATATATATGTATAAAAATAAATAAATAAATCAGGGCTTCATCTCCACCTGCAATACCCTGGTGACCATCCTCGCCGAGCCGCGGGGTCCGGGCGGAGCGGGCTGCCGGGGCGTGGGACCGGTAGGAGCGGAGCGGAGGGGACGGGCAGGGCAGGGCAGGGCAGGCACCGCCTCCGCGCCGGGCTCCGGCATCAACTTGGGAAGGCGAGCGGCCGGTCAGGGACTGCTCGGCGCTGGGGTCGGGGGGCGTCTCGGAGGGGAATCGTAAGGGTGGGGAGTTACGGGTCGGTGTTGAGCTTGCACAGTGAAGGCAGAGAAAAAGCCTGGGGTAAGGCAGGCTGCAGAAACAAAGTCCTCTTCTTGGCTCTCCCAGAGTACGTTGAGACGTAGAGGGAAGGCAGTCCCTGCTGTCGTAAAATGCAATTTGATTGCTTTGTGCTGTCTCTCCAAACTCCTCCTGTAGTCCCTTGTTCTCTTCCTGCCTGCGTTTTGTACCCTGTGAACCGTTAAACGTGTGTTTTTGTCCCATCCCACAAGTGCCTGCCCAGGGGGTGGCTGTACACAGCTCTGTAAAGTCCTTTGGGACCTCACTGCTGGGTGAGAGATGCTGTAGCAATGCAAGATCCCTTCCTACAAATTTGGGAAAAGCGGAATAAAAGACAATTAAAACGCCTCTTACATTTTTTTTGTGGCAGCCCATGTGCCTGGCTTAGTGCTGACGGGTTGATAGGAACATTTGTGGAAAATACAGTACAGCACCCTCACGCTGCTTTCTGCCTGTGTGTGTACAGAGCAACCTCAGTTTGTTTTGATTTGCCTTTTCATTGGTAAGATTTTTCTGCCGGCAATAATGCTATTGAGGGAAGAAGCAGCAAGGCTGGCAATTTTACTGTCTTGAGAATTGTCACATACCTGCTCTGCCAATTTGGAAACAACACCTTTACTTGAATTGCAGTCGTGCTTCCATGTCTCTAATTTGCGTGTGCGTGTGGATTTTCATGCTCTCTGTCTGTCTTTAGGAAACAGAAAGAGCGATGACTCTCTGCAATGGTTTTGGAGAGGGTTCAAACTTCCCTTAACCAGTAGCTTTCTTCCTTGGGTTCCCTGCAAAAAGCTGTCTTAAAGCTAAGTTTATCCAGGGTGACTTTGCTCCACAAGTACAGGCAGTCTGTCGTAGCCCGCAAGATGGGTGTAGACGAGTGGCAGTCACTTGCTGCCTTGGCTTCGCACGCTCAGTCTCTCCGGCTGAAGAACAATAACACCATTCTGGATTAAGTCTTCCTAATATGGAGCGAGCGAGCGGTCGGTTGCCTGCGCGCTGCTCCGAAGCATGCCCGGCTGATGCGTTAGCGTAGCAGCAGAGGGCATCGTCTTGCCGGAGGCCTCCTGCGGCGGTACAGAAGTGGGACCCGCCAGGCCTGCGCTGTACACCCCGCGTCGGTGCTAACCCGGTGCCTGGCCGGCTGCCAAGGCTGCCCCGACTCCCTGCTTGCAGGAACTGGCTTTCTGGGTTTGACCTAAAACTGGCTCCAATGTGCCTTTGCCCTCCCCGGGGGATGAACTGCGAGGTGTCTTCCATCGCCCGGAGAATCGGTTGCTTTTCAGTCGTCCCCAAATCCCATGGACGTATCTAGTCTGTAAAAACATTGTGCTGGCCTCCTTGCATTAAATGTGAGGCTGTTTTTAATGGTAGGAAGCGTACAACGTGTGTGCTTGGAGTTAGTTTTCTTTTGGTGTTTTTCACCTGGATTTCTGTAGGCAGTTGATCTGCATTTGCCCAGCTGCTGGTTTTAACAAAACTGGCGATGTGTGACTGTGCCTCAAAGCCTCGAGTTGCACGAAAGTGCTTTAGGTTGCTGTTTGTAAAACTGAGATGTCATTTGACTTAGTGGGGAAGAGGCAGGAGTAAAAAGCCTTGTTTCGTAACATAAATCTCTGACTGGCTAGAAAAAGACTGTTGCTTTCCAAACAAGTAATTTTAATTCTAGAATATATGGATAAGGTACTATGGGTTGAGTATGCAGAAAAAGAAATGGAACTCAATTTTTCCTTATCCTTTCACAAACTCGTTAGAATTGCTGAAGGAGGAATTGTGGTTTTGGAAGGAGCCGGTGAATGATAATGTAATATCTCAAGGATTAACTAGCTACCAGAATCCAAGTAACTGCAAAACCAGGGTTTGAAAACCCACATCTGGCACGTGGGTGTAACATTTGTAGATCTCTGCCGGTTTTTCCCCTCTTGCTGCAGTGTTTGTTACAGGGTTCTTTACACAAGTGGCACTTCATCACAGCAAGTACAAAATGGGAAAATAGAGCAAGTGCTGTAAATAATCCTCATGCAGCGATAAGACCATTAATACTTGTGCCAGCCAGTGCTAATCCTATGTGTAGTTGCAAGATTTACCTTCTTTTTTGCAGGGATGCAAAGTCTGATACTCCTCATATTTATAGTGTAATATATAGGAAACACAATAGGCTTCTGGGGAATTCTGAATTCATTCATGTCGGTGACTGGTTTATGAATAGTTCTGCTTTTGAGTCTCCTGCAGTCTCCAGAATACCACCTGTGAATGCAATTTACAGTTCTTTGTGTTCAAACATTGCATATGTATATATGTACATAGACTCATTACCCTCTTCCTCTCTCTATTCATGCATAGTAATTGGTGATTTATTTGCGATTCCTAGAGGGGAGTAGAGCCTGCGTAAGGTCTTGAAACTGCAGCTCACTTGTAAATGGCATGTTGGAGTGAAGTAATGATGCAGAGGTGACTCTTGGAGGAAGAAGGGATGATCTTGAAGGCCTGTGTCCCGGAGGGGAAGGGGTGCTGGCTGGGGAGCAGCAGCGTGCAGTTGACTGCCGCTCGAGTGCTCTGCTATTGCACCCTCCTGCTCTTCTGCTGCCTGCCCAGGCGGAGGGGTTGGAGGGGGCTGTGACTGAAACACAAGCCTAGATGTGCTAGAGCTGAAGGCTGCTTGGCTGGAGGGGAACAGACGGTGAAAATGGCATAGTGGGTGTTTGCACACACGGGGTTTAGGGTTGTTTTTGTTTACCGAAGCTAGTGGCCCAGGAATGTTGCTGGCGCCTCATCTGCTCCTCGATGCATTGTTAGCAACGGTGGCCAAGATCGTGCTTTCTCCATCTGCGTCTGCCCCAAGTGCTCCGCCGCGAGCTTTGTTTTGCAAGCCGATTGTGCCACTGTCACCCCTGTGTCTGCTGCCTCTAGATCACCGTGGTGTGTGGTGCCGGACCCGGACTGATTCCGTGTGTGCTGGGGTGGGCTGTGGCTCAGCTTCTTTTGGGGAACGTGTTGGACAGGGGCTCTGCAGATGGCCCTGGCTGTTGCCTCATTTCTGCATGCGGTTCAGCCGGCTCTCTGGGTTGCCCGAGTGTGGTGGGAGGCTGTCGGTGCCGGGCTGGCAGGCTCCGCTCTTGCACGTCCCCAAATGTAATTCTTCACGGGGAGACTCCCTCCCTGCAGTCTTGGCCAGACTGCCTGACATCCTGAGGCTCCTGCAAATCCTGTTTATTTACACAGGAGGTTTTGGTTTATGCGAATTGTCGTCTTTTAGTTGACCTTCCGTCAAGTTAGCTGTCTTTATTAAAGCGGTTTTTATTGTAAATCGAATGTGTACTTGGAACACTTTTACCAGACCCATTATATAAAGTGAAAGGCAGAATAAACAGCCTTGCAGACCCACGGGGAGGGGGGTGGGAGAGGGTCATAGGGAGCTGGGAAGGAGAGCATCGCTTCTGTGTTGGGAGGCTTACTGGATTTTTTTTTGACCAGGAAACTGCTTTTTTTTAATTACTATTTTATTTTAAAGTTCTTCCTTTTGGTGTATCTTGGCTTCTTTCTTACCCCTACAAAATCAGTCATGGATTCAGCCATTGTCCTAAAGGTTATACAGTCTAGTGTGAAGCCAGAGGTGTTTTAGTTGCTTTAATTCAGAAGAATCAGAGCACTATAACCTGAAAGAGTGCTCCTCGCTGTCTGGTAGTTAATAGTCTGCAGACCCTGCCCAGAAACTTACAGTACCAGGAAAATTGCCTGAAAGGAAGGGGGAAGCTTTTCAAGCACAATTGGGTTTTCTTCTTGTTGCTAGGGTTCTTCTGCTCGTGATTTGACTTGTCTGCTGGTATCAAGGGCGTTTAGGCCCTCCAGCCAGTGTCTGGAAAACTGCAGTATTGTGATTTGCCTCTGGCTTTTAAGTTGCTAAATACTGCTTAATGATAACCTGCTAAATTGGTTTTGACTCCATTTTTATATTGGCATCTCTTTCCTAGTCATATAAAATCCTCTTAAGGAATAGTTCTCTGGTTGAATGTTAGGAGACGTTTAGCATCTGTTTCTTATCAGCTATGGAGAGGCTAAAACGGAGCCTTTCTCAACAAAGTGGGGTTTGATCAAATTGCAAGGCAAAGAAATTGGGTCTGCAGCTGCCTTCGGTGGATCTAGGATGTCTGTGTGCATATATGTCATTTCCAGTTCTAACCTGTTGCTCACCCTGTCTCCATCAGCGTACTAAGAACATGTTTCCAATGATGTACGTTAGTAAGCTTTTTGTCGTTAGGCGGTTTAATTAGCAAATGGCAATGAGACAAGAGGAAATCTTGCCTTTCTAACTGCTGCTAAAGTCACATTTCGGTAAGTAATGGAATGTGAGCACAAAACCAAACCATCTCAGCTGAGTGATAGGAAGCTTTTCTCAAGAAGGGAAAGGCTTTGACACTCAGAACGTGTACTATTGCTGCACAGTACTTGCACAAATGCTAAAAAGCAGCGCTGCTCCTGAAAGTTGTTGTTCCAGGCTGCTTCCTGCCCAGCGTGGGGAGGGGAGGGTACAGGCCAGGGTGCTCACGTGTGGAACTGGTTCGAGGGACTTGCTTGCATTGAAAAGCAACTTGGCAAAACCAAGGACTGGGAAGCTGGTCTGTCTTCAAAGTAGATCTGTTTTTCACATGGTCCTGCAGATGTTTATGGGGGCTCAAGGCAAGAGGGGTGCTGGGGAGGCAAGTGGCTGGAGGGCACGCTGGATTCATTTGTCTGGGTTACCCCCGTTTGCTGTTCATGCACCAGGGCCTCAGTACCGTGGGTCCGGGGCGTGCAACCAGTTGCTCAGCCCTGCTGAATGGGTGAGGTGAGTCCAGTGTTTGAGCACAGCCGCTCTCTTAACTGTTACCGGCTCCTGACAGAGGCTGCCTGCTCTGCCCTGCTTAGTGTTTAATCTGCAGTTTCTGGCTGAAGCCACTGTCTGTACCCTCCTATGGCTCCTTCTTTCTGGTTTTACTCCGCTGCTGGTGTTTCCAGGTCCATTTCCCTTTCTTGTTGGGCAATGGTCCACAGGGAAGGAAGAGGTGGCCCACTGTTAAGTGGAGGAGTGAGGAAAAGATGAGCCAAGGGAAAGCACTAGGAGGAGAAGGAAGGTGAAAAACGCAACTCATAAGAAAGAGGGATAAGAACAGGCTCTGGAAGATGGATCTTACCAAATGCTGGGCCTTCCACCACACCCATAGCTTTTACAGCATCAAAGACTGCCGAGTACGAAAGAAATGGAGATAGTGAGGATCCGTCCGTATTTGTCCTCTTGTTTGTGAACAGCGTACTTACCACCGCTCTTGGCTGACTTCTCCTTTCCTACCAATCTATTGATTCCTTTTGGGACTTGAAAAATCATCTAGTGCCTGATCTTGGCAGCCCTGAGACTTTGCCAGTCAGGAAAGGCTGAGGCTGCTGCTGAAGTGCAGAAATAAGGAGACTCCTGTGCAGTTTCTGGCAACAAAGTTGGCCCCATCGGGATAGTAGAATACATCCGAATCCAGAGCATACACCACAAAGCAACTGCATGGCTGTTAGCACTGTCGAGCATTGCTCTAGTGCCAGTTTTTTGGTTTGGTGTTCTGGGTTTTGTTTTTCTGGTCCTTGCAAAACAGCTCATCAGAGGGATGACATGGCTGGAGGTGGTTTTGATGTACAGCTGTTGTGGCGCTGCTAAGTTTTGTTTTGTTTTAACTAGGGGCATGAGTCTGGAATCGGTGTTGTTTGCCCTGTGTTCCCTACTTTGCACACAAAAACGAATAGCTTCGCTTCCCAGCAGATGCGTTCCCCTCTGAAGTCATTGTGATTACAGGGGAATAGCAGGGAATGGGTGATGCATCTGGGTTTTTGGGGATTTTTTTTTTTGTTTGCTTTCTTCGTGTTTCCCCCCCACGCCCCGCTTATTTTCCCCTTCCCTGATCTCTCTGCCTGAGGCACGCTGTCACTTTTATGGCTTTTGGGCTTTGTGTGGAAGTTGTTAAGCTTGTTAAAGGGAGCTGGGAGCACGGGGTGAGGTAGCTGTGTTCTTCTGTGGACTCTGTAGCGCTGAATGTCTGTCCTGTGTTTGAGAGGAGCTCGGCCCTGACCCAGGCTGATGTGTGAAATGGATGGTTTCTGAGGCCTTTAGAGAAAGGGAGGCTTGAAGATGAGATACTGAGCCCCAAAAAAGCAAAAAGGTTTCTGTTTGCCTCTCAGGGAAAGAGCTCTGATCTCTCATTAGAGCATGGATATCAAGATTTGGCTGCTTAGATAAATTGAGATTTTGACTCCTTGGATTAATCTTTCTGTCTCCGTTCAGCACCATCACCAGGGACACAGGAATCTGCCCAGGTTCCTCTGGATCTCCCTGAAAGTGGAGCTGGATCTTGAGTAAGAGCCACAGGAGAAGGCAGGTGCTTGTTGCCAGAAGTCATCCAGAAGCCCTTTACTCTGGAAAACCATACTGCTGGAATCTGGCACTTATTAACTCAAGTTACCCAGTACCTAGGATCTAGCCAAAGGGCTGTGGCTGGCTGCCAGGCTGAAATTACCAACCTGGGTGTCAGGCCTTGTTGGTTCCTTCTTGCTAGCTTGAAATAGGAGCTCCCAACGAGCATGTGTGCCAGCCCTTCTTCTAGTCATGTTTCTTCTTACAGCTTTGTAAAGTGTTCAAGGTAATTATAGTACTTACTAATATTTATTCCCTCCTAAGCAATTATCTGAATGCATTTATCTACGGTGTGCTTTCAAAGTACTCTGCCCCCTCTCACCATATCATTTCATCTCCCTGGCTCAGTGCTTTCTGCTTCCTCCCTTTTCATACAATCCTTGGTCCTCAGCTTCCTCCACCTCCTGAATATGCTGTCAAGCTTTGCTTTCCTCTCCTGGAGGTTCCCGTACTCTGTCTTCCTACTTTGCTGTCTGATCCCGTTACGGAGGAGGGATGTTTGCTCCGTCTTGCAGGGGATGATTGCTTAACCGCCCTGCCAGGTGCTAAGGCGCTTTGCAATGAAGGGCATGGATACCAAGAGAAACTGGGCTGGCATCGTGCCATCTCCCAGCTTTCTGCTGACTGCTTGTGGCCTGCAGACAATATCTTAAGAGCTCCTGCTGAAGGGTTTGACCTTTATGCCTGCAGTGTTATCCAGTGCCTACAGCAGGAGTCACAGCATGCAAATTCCCGTGCTTTCTTCTGACTTGTGATAAAATTGTAGGCAAGTCACTCTGTCTCTGCTCTCGGCTCCTTGAAGTACAGAGAGTGGCTTTAAAGGTATCATGGGGTTTTTTTTTGAGGAAGAGTGCAGCGTTAGGGCTGAGGATTTGCTTGCTGTCATTAAGCAAGCAGGCTGCTTTTTTCCTATACGTGTTGGGAGCATAGTGTGGAAGAGATTGTTATGCCCTGATTGATTTCACTCTTGGTGTTAGGAAGAGAAGAAAATTGATTTTTACTTTGAGTTCTATGATGTTACTTACCTGCACAAGCTCTTTCGCTTATCCTACGTGAATGGGACCAGCCTCTCCTTGCCACCCCGTTATGCTCGTGAGGCATAGCCCATGCGACTGTAACTTGGAGCTGCTGTGATTCATCCCAGCCACCAGTGTTACAGCAGCACAGTTAATCTATGGGTCACTGGCATGTAAGGAGCTGTTACGTCTAATCAGTCCCATGCCATGAGCTAGTCGGCAATTAAATCTAATCCAGAATGCGTAGCTGCCAAATGCTGTAAGTCGCCAAGCACTTGCTCCTTTCTGTTGTAAATAAGGCAGACTTGAACAAGATCAGCTTCAGGTGCCCTGCCTGCAAGCAGGGATCAGAGTTCAGCCTCGGATGGCTGTACTGCAGAGGGGCAGAGGTTGTCCAGAGTCTGAAGGGCTGCAAGGTGGGTGTAAATCTACCTGCTCGTCTTCGTATGTAGATATCAAAACACCTTCCTTTTTCTCATCTCACATCGCTCTTTCTCCCACCTCCTTCCCCTTGCCTAGATGTAAGGAGAGGTGTGTTCAGAGGTGGCCTCTCATGTACTGCCGTCGTCATTAGAGTATAGAGGGACCCCGTCTGCTTTCTTGCATGTGTTTAAGTCTTGCCTGAGATGCCTAGTTTTGTTTTGTTCTTTGCTCGTTTCTGCTGCTCGTACACCCCATCCACTCCTCTTGAATTTTCCACTTATGCCTGCCAGGGTCCCTTTGCAGCCGCAGGTTAAGGCCTTTCCCCTCCATAGTGAGAGCTCTCCCATGATGTGCTTGGAAGTACACCTCCTGCTGCTGCTGAAGGTGGGAGAGGTGAGGCTAAAAACTTGCTTTCACTGCAGCTTTCTCTGCCTTTGTGGGGCAAGTCATCGGAGATCATCCCATTTATCTTTTAAATGGAATAACTTTGCAAAAGTAAAGGATGAAGGCTACCAGTTGCTATGCACACAGGTCTGCTGTTGGTTTGCTTTGGCTTGGGTGCTCCCAGGGAGCTTGGCAGGGGACCCTCGCTGCCTTGCGACCACCATGCAAAGGAAGGGCAGCGCTTACTGCAGCAGTTATTCGGATTTGTGCCTGGCCCTGGTGCTCGGGCTGGCCTTTTTTTTCAGCCTTTGCAGGGCGGAAGGTGGCAACAAATGTGTGGTGGGAAGGAGGTTGGTTTCCTCCTGGCGGAGCCGGGGAAGCCATCTGAGACCACCCTGAGCTGTGTGGGGTGGTATAGGGTGGGCGAGGGTTGGTCTCTGAGAGGTCTGTCGCCTCTTCTCAGAGGCCTGCCCATGCTGGGCTGGTGCCACCCTACTTCTAGCTCTCATCTGGATCGCAAAGCTGTGTAGTTCAGTCTGTCCCTGTCTTTTGGCTGGCTGGTTTTGGGGGAGGATGTAGGGATGAGAGGAGTGAGCGTGAGGGAAGATTTACTGTGTGTCAAATACCTAATAGCTGCTCTAGCAGATCCACTGGGATATGTTACTAAAAGCATCCTAATGATCTCGATGTAATGGGTTTGAGCCTTGGAAACCCGCTTGCTGGGAAGGGCAGCCCAGGGCTGTGTGCTCGGCCCCCAGAGGAGGAGGGCGGGGTTCCCAGCAGGGGTCGGGGCAGGCAGCAGGAGCTGGCTCTTTGGGGTGCCGGCAGGTACCCATCCCTCCGTGAGAAGGAGCCAGAGGGGAGCCATACGCAGGGCTTTGGCATGGCAGAGGAATGACTTGAGAGGCTTGGCCAAGCACCAACTGCCGCTGTTACCTCAGAAATGTAGATTACCAGTGATTGCAACTGCATGGAGGCCAACTAAGTCCCTAAAGAGATGTAATCTGAGGAAAGGGTAATTTTCTTTACAGAGACAGCTGGGTGTTGGTGGAAGAGAGAGAGATGCACAGAGGAGCGTGGCCGTAGCTGAGGCCAGCAGCCTCTAGGCCTGGCTGCTGGCAGCACATGCGGGAGAGAGAGGTGCTGGGGATGTGGCTCCCACCCCAGCTGAAGGAGCAGTGCCCGGTTCTGCTGCTCCCATTTCTTCTAACCACTGCTGTTCCTGAGGTGGCAACATCTAGCCTCATCCTCTGGGCACTGGCGGTGGCCTGGAAAAGAGGTGGGCTGTTTCTTGCCTGCAAAAATGATGGAAGCAAGGGTCGTGTGAGAAGGGAGGGTTCATCAGTCCTGGAAGATGCCAGTGGAGCCATGCAGACCCCCAAGATAGGTGGGGGGGGTGGGGAAGGGGTAGAAACGAGGGTGGGAGACAGCAGGAATCCAGTTTTCCAGTGGATGGACGGATGTAAAAGAAATGCATGTACGTGATCCTGAAAGTGCTGCGGTAGAGGTTCTCTGCAGTTACTGGAGTGATCACCATCCGTTTCTAAATCGTTCTCCGTACGTGGATGCGAGTCTTGAGTGTGGGTAGGGTGAAGCGAGGCTTCTGGGGAAGTATGCTAGCAGGAGGCCAAAAATAAATTATCAAAAGAAAGAATTGAGAAATTAACAAAGCTAAACGGATGTATGCAGCTCTAAGAAAAGGGTGTCGTATTTGAAAGCATATTTTTGAAAATCCATTTGCTTAGTCATCTTACAGATAATTTCGCTATTTTTACCTTCTTTGCTCTGATGACACTTCACTGTCTATATAATGGGTTTAGCATCCGCATTCTTTTCTAGTTTACAGGGAAAATGTATCTGCTAATTTTGAGTTGGCTTTGTAGAATTGCTATACTTCTTGGCTGTGAAATATGTAAAATACTGTTCTTAAAACTATTTTAAAGGAGCATAGCTGGCATTATTTCCCTTCTAACCCTTTTTTTTTAACCCATCTCCCATGTCTGCAATCAAATTTGAATAGAGAATGTATTCCCTTGCCATTTCAAGTGTAATAAGGACTGTGCCCTCAACTCCCCCAAACAGAAAAGTAGTAATGTTTGGGTTCAGCGCAGTAATCTGCTGGGGAATGAATGCGAGATCAAGAGCATTTGCTGATTTTTATTTCTTTGTGTTTGCAGGGGCTGTGTCATTGCTAGCAGGTTGCTCACAAATGGTGGCTTAGATTACCTCTCTTGCGGGCAGCAAGATTTGCATCTTGTCATTCCTATTTGATCTGCAAGTGGTGATGAGAGCTGTATACTCGAATTCAGATTTTCTGAGTAGCAGTCTGCAGTCATTAGGGCAGTGCTTAGACCCCAGAGGCTTTTTCCGTGTTTTCATCCTGTTTCAGTAACTGTGTCTCTTGTTATCTTGTTCCTGAATATTTTCTCTTGTAAGAGGAGACTGTTTGTTGCAGCTGTTAAACCTCAAATGTCTTGAATCTCCCTTAGGGAAGAGGAGGAAGAGTTCCTGAGGTTTCTGCTTAAGTAGACTATAGAAACACCTACATGTCTTTCCCAAGTATACAGCCGGGAGGTATTACTGGTGCTGTCCTAACCAGCTGATGGATTCTGGCTGGTTCAGCCTGCGATTCCTACCTCTCGCTCACTCGCTATGTTGAAGGGGTTTAGTAAGGGAGCTGGAGTTTCTTTTTTCTTTGGCGTGTAATGGTACTGGACGCCTCTGGTTGCTTTAGTCAGAGCAGTGTAGCTAAGAGGTGTCAGAGGAAATTACGGATGTTTGTTCGGTCTCCTGGCTGGATATAACCATGTGGGTTTTAGTGAAATGTGCATTGAATAAACATTGGGTAAATCTCCTAGGATTCCAGCTCCGCCTGGAAGCCGGTGTTGGGAGCCGTGCTTATATTCACGGCAGGATTTTAAAAAACCACTTGTATGAGAAGAGTTCTGCACCCTGTGTTTGGTTCCCATCAGTTCAGTGATTTGTAATGTTCCTCCTTATGTTCCCTTTAAAGCCAGCCGACCAACCTTAGGAGGGGGTTACCCGAATAAAATTCTCCAAAGCCTATATTGCTGTCAGAGTTCCTTCTTTCCCCCTCTTTCCCAGTGCCGGTGGCTAACCTGGGCCCAGGCATGACCCATTGCCGTACTAACGTGTTGGGGTCATCCCCTGGGCTTGCCGGAGCCCCTCGGTCCCGCCTCGGGAGATGCCGCTTCGCTGGCCGGCAGTGGGCGAGCAGGCCCGGCCCCGGCAGAGAGCCAGTGAGGCCGGAGCCCCCCAGAAGGGGCGGGAGCTGCGTCGGAGCCGCCATCGCCCCTCATCGGCGGCTCTGTCCCAGGTGGAGACAACTTGGTGCCTTCCCCCTCGTGGCCTGGCCTGAGACAGAAATCTGAGGCAACGTGTGCCACAGTCCCCTCGCCCCTGCTGCCCCCTCGGGTCCTCCTCCCTCCTCACGGGGAGACCCAGGGGATGCTGTGGTGGCAGGAAGCCCGGCAGGAGCGAGTGCCGGGTTCCCCAGGGCCTGGCGGGGAGCAGGTGGCTGCGGTGGGCCTGGGGGCACCTCACCAGCCTGGGACGGCTATGGCTTTGGGCGGCGGGGGTGGCTTTTGTGTGCTTTGGGACATTTACCAGGAGCAGCCGCGTGCCAGTGGTGCCCAGGCTTTGCCTTGCGAGCTTGTGCAGGGCATTTAATTTTGCCTCCATGTCTGGAGGTGGTATTTCTTAGCTGCTGCGGGCAGGTACTCACGAAGCTGTGCTAGTGGGTGCTTAAATGCAACCGGTGTCAACCCTCACCACTTGCAGTCTGCTGCAGTAAACTGAGGAAGGGGGATGGCATCAGCAGCTCCTTTGGGCTTGTTCTTCCCAGCTTCATGGGCCTCCCTCCCTCCCTTCTCCCTGACTTTGCGCTGGTCTCCTCCAGCTCTGTCAGTCCCCGACAGGTCTGTGTGTGGCGTTTTGGTGCGGTTGCTGTATCTGTTCAACTTGTATCAGTCAGTCGCTGTTAAGGCTTCTAATCAGTGTAAAATCTCTGGGGCGCAGCTATTTACAGAAAAAAACCCCACCCTTCCAGACTTGCATCAAACAAGAGTTTTATTCTCATTAATTGAATTCCTCTAGAGTCTGATAACTTGGGCATGTTGAAATCAGATAAATAAAAAGCCTCCCTCCCTGGTAGCTATGTAAGCCTTTCCTAACTCTCTGATCAGAGGGGACTAGGCTCTGCTAAGTAGCTGAAGATCAAAACTTCTGCACATGTCTGCTCATCGGGGAGTGTAGGCAGGAGGACGCTCAGTGTGGTGTATCGGCGGAGGAAGGGTTTACCTCACCCCCCCCCCCGCCCCTTTTCTCAGTTGATTGGGAAAGATTTTTTGTTTAGTGACAAATGCTGTTTAGTCACCCTTAGACACGTAGTCTGGATCTAGAAACTGGGACTGTGCTTTCTTCCAGACTTTCAGATAAACCTGCAGCCCTACGAAGGGGCAAGTCTGCTCTTGCCGAAGTTGATGTGTATTGCCTTTGGAGCATCTCTCGGGCCGTGCTGCCCCGTCTCGTCACGTGGGTGTGGAGATGTGTTGCTCTGGGAGGCAGGAGGGCGTTTGGACTTGTGCCCAAGGTGTGGTGTTGCTGAGCTGATGCTGTAATCCTGAAAAAAATCCAACTTGCAGCTTTTTTCAGACTCCATACATCAAGTGAGACTTGCGGTCATTAAGGTCATGTCCCTTTCTCCATCGCATCTCTTGTGTGTAGTTCTTCTTTTGGTGCTGAAGG
Organism: Calonectris borealis; assembly: GCF_964195595.1. Taxonomy (NCBI): domain Eukaryota; kingdom Metazoa; phylum Chordata; class Aves; order Procellariiformes; family Procellariidae; genus Calonectris; species Calonectris borealis. The sequence goes on from NC_134312.1 coordinate 102,802,721, forward strand.
CTGGGGCCCCTCTCGTTCGGCAAGTGCTGTTGGTTAGTCCAGGGTCCTCCTCCCTATGCCTAGATCACCCATGCCATAACGAGGTACCTGGCTTGCCAGCCAGGCTTTTGCTTGTCTTGGTTTTCAGCCAACACCACTCTCCCCCTTGGGGGTCTTTCTGCTTTCCCCCTCCCCTGCCATCCCTGGTGCCACCTTTCTTCTTGCACCCTGGACTAGGATTTCCCCCCCCACCTCTTCTTTTGTCAGTAATTGTGTCCCATAGCTGTTTACACCACCGACGCAGTGGCATCTGCCCCCACCCCCCCGGACGCTTTTTCCGCCCTCTCTCCCTTCTCCCGGCCCCGCCATCTGCTGCCTCTGCTCCTGCTATCATGCAGTGGCGCGCCGCTGGCATGAGTTCCCTGGCCGTGCTGACCTCCCTGTCTCAGTGCTCGGCTCCTTTCCTCTGCCTTGTTCCTTACGAATGCTTTTACTCCTGCTTTGCTGAATGCCGCTAATGATACTTCCCCGCTCAGCTGGATAGCCCCTTCTCCACCTTCAGATTTGCTCCTCAAACCTTAGTGACTTTACAAAGAGGACTGGCATACAAATAAGGGCCAGTCTTTACCTGAGGGTTTGCCCTGTGCTCACCTCCTTCTCCATGCTTTTCACAAAGGTAGATTTTCTAACCGTTTTGCTTGCCTTAAGGGTCCCAGCTCGTTTTCCCTTGTCTCTGTCGTTTGCTTTGCTACTGGTAGCCTCTCTCTCAATGCAAAGCTGCTTTATCCCCTCCTCCTTCAGCAGCTGCTCTGTCCTCTGCAAGCCCCATGGGATGCTCTGTCTGGAGCTCTTGCCTCCCAGCTCTCTGCCAGTTTAGTCTGTCTTCTTGATTTACTTTGCAAGGGTTTTCTTAATAGCCCCCACTGCTCTGTGTCTCGGTCATGCTCCAGCATTACCTTCCTTGACTTGGCAATTGCCCTTGCGATAACCAGTTTTGGTCTCTTTCTGGAACGGTTTCCTCCGAGTCCTGTTGTCTTTGCCTTCTACTGCCTCTCTAACAGAGCTTTTCTTACATCCACGTGAGTATACCCTGCCTAGCTTCAGGGTCTGTTTTTTTGTGGTTATAAGGGGCTCTTTTGTGACCCTGTCCACCACTTCCTATAGTCCCTGCCTCTTGGTAATTTTATCCACTAATAAAAATTGGACTGGCCTCTCTTTGCTGATGGTATGAATTCATATTTCTGTTCAAATTAAAATCTTGACCTCTGTCTCTGGCGCTTACTTATGGGCATGTGCATGTTCACCTGAGTCTTTCTGCTGAAGGAGTGTAAGCTGAAGCACTTCCTGGCCATCTCTGCCTCTGAAATTTGGTCAGGTATTTTTGTTGTCTGCTCATTCCCCTGAACTCTCAAATTAGTTCCTCCTACTCTGCCCTGCCAAATGCAAGATGCTTGTCTTGCCTTTAAAAGCCCTTCTTAGCCTTGTTCTACCTTGTCTTTTCTAAGCGCTTCTTCCCTCAGTGGTTTTCGATTCCTACCCTCTGCCTCCCATTGGTTTTCCTCAGTCTGGGTTCTCAGAGAAAGATGGCTTATCTGATCGTGCTGCCTCCTCTGCCGCCCCTTCCCGGATAACCTGACAGCCCTTTGGCTAATTTCACGCAAATTTGACAGGAGTAGAGAGCTTGGAGATAAACGAGTTCCTGCAAGTCTTGTGAAGAGTGGGTAGCCAAGGCGGGGAGGGGGGTGGTGGCAGTGGTGGCAGGGGACTGAAGGGAGACCCTTTTCTTCAAGGGCTTTAGCAGTGCCTCCAAATGACTGTGCCAGCCGTAGGAGAAGCTCCAGCTGAAGCTTGCAGTCAAATCATTAGTCTCAGAGACAGCCTCCCTCCTGAAGGCATAGGAAACTAGGCTTCATTAAGTCTCCTGCTCTTAGGGCTGTTTGCTAAAAATGGTGGTTGGAGCCCTTTTATTTTCTTTGTGTGATTGGGAGTAACCTACAGCAAGCACCTGCAGCACTGCTTCACCTGATGCTTTGCCACAAGGCCTGTTAGAGACCTGCCATCAGGGTCTCCCAGCAGAGAGAGACCACGGCACTCCCTCACACACTGCTTCGCTCTCTCCTGCTCCGGATGGAATATCCCAGCTGCTAATGAAAAGGGTTCTTTGCCCCCATCCCTGAACCCCAAATGAAAAAGTGTTCTTGCTGTCTTAGTGGAAACAAGTAACTCCTTCCTTGGGTCATTCTTCTTTCAGGTCACTATGGGTGTCAAGCATGGGGAGAGGAGTACGTATGTTGCTAGGAATAAAGCGAGTGGGAAAGCAAGACTGCTTTTCTTCCATGACAGCTGGTACCTAGATCAGCTTAACTGCATTATGAAACCATATTTCTAAACTGAATTTCCCAAGATGAGGGTGTTTCTGCCACTGTTTTCTTTATAGGGGAGCTGGCACAGTGGGGCTGCTCTGAGTAGGTGTTTGGGGCTGAGCTGAGGTAAATAAGAGCCTATAGCAGCGACAAATGGAATCCTGTTGGAGTGTCCTTCACAGAATATTTGAGAATGGCAGGGACCTCTGGAGGTCATCTGGTCCAAGCCCTCTGCTCAAGCAGGGCCACCTAGAGCAGGTTGCCCAGGATCATGTCCAGATGGCTTTTGAATGTCTCCAGGGATGGAGGCTCTACAACCTCTCTGGGCAACCTGTGCCATTGCTTGGTCGCCCCTCACAGGTGTGTTTTTTTTGTTTTTGGTTTTTTTTTTTTAAATAGTGTTTTCTTGTGCTTTCCAGCTGGTCAGTTCCCCTTGGTGCATGGAGTCGTTGCTCCCCAGGGAGGAGAATTTCGTCTGGTTGTCCTTCTTATTCATTGGTAACAGTATTGTGTTATGAAGGTGCATAGAGGGAGGGAGTGCACCTTTCTCCCTCCCAGACTGGAAGCAATAGTAATGTAAATGCTTCTGCATATCTCTCTTCTCCCCCCACCCTCCCCTTCCCAAATACAAGAAAGCACCTGTCCTCCCATTTGAAATGGGAGCCTTGGTAATTTGGTGACAAGTGCTGATAGTCTCTGTAGCATGTCAAACTAATAAATTACAGCGTAAGGAGATGAAAAATTCTGACATCTTAATTAGCAATAAGAGGCAGCAGGTAGCTGAAGCATCTTCCTGGATCTGTGTCTCTTTTTCAGGGAGGGTGTCTGACTGAATCACAGAGGTTTTGAGAGGCAGCATCTTGCTGGTGCTTATGAACAGAGAAGAAACCAGAAGAATTTGGGGGGGAAATGGAAACTGCCTGCTGTTGTACGGCCATGCTTTGTATTCTTGTGATCCTTTGTGGTGGGGTGGGAAAATTGTTTTAGAGGAATGCATGCTTTTAGCCAATACACTTGACTTTGGGGATAACTTAATCTGCTGTTTACCTGAAAGCTCTTTCTGCTGAAGGTGATCTACAAGATGGCAGCTTTGCCTTGCAAATTGGACGTTCTCAAATGCTAATGGCCATGGCTGAGGGGCACAAATGTTTCTTTAGCTTGACAGAAGGAAGCGGGAGAGATTGCTCCTGGCTGCATTCATTTCTAGATATTATACTTCATAACTTTTTGCAGTGCCACTTCCACAGAACTGTGTGCTCAAAAGGAGATGGGGAGCAGGTGCAGAGCCCATGCCTAAGGATACAGCTGGAGTGCTGGAGCAACAGTGTGCTTTGGGAGGGAGGGAGGGGTGTGCAGCAGTGCAGTTTGTCATCAGCTCTTCAAACCCGTCTGTATCTAACAGGTTATTGTTAAGTCTCTCTTCTTAGAAAGCAAATGATTTGGGGTTGAATAATGGCTAATTGAGGGAGCCGATTTGGAGTTTGGAAAGGAGGTTCTCTGGCCCTAGTCCAGAAGAACAAGCATGTAAGTAAAGGTCCTAGAGAAAATCAGGCTGCTGAACTCCTAAATGTCATGCTTACCAAAGTAAGGGAAAACCTAGAGTCACATAGAGCAAGGGGAGGGGAAGGAAGCCAGAAAAGCAACTTCCAGGAGTATGGAAAGATGGGCCAAAACACTGGAGTTTCTTTTTGGAGGTAAAGGGAGGCACTTGTGTGTGTTCCCTTCCTCCATTTGTTTCAAATGAAAAGACCAAGAAGCTTTGCTTTTCTTCAGGAAGAGCAAATTTGAGGGAAGGTAAAGAACCAAGCTCTCTGTGGATCAGAAGTATTTTGAGAGACCTCTTCATGAAAGAGAGGGAATTCTTTTAATGAAAGACCAGGTAGTAAAGGCTGTTTCCTTTTGGCAAGGATAATGTGAAGGTGAGATTTGGGACTCCACACTCTTCTCTCCTGGGAGAGTATTTTAAGTATCTGGGATGTTATGAGGTGAATTACAGCAATAATAGGAGCATTCAGTTGTTTAATATTGGGAGGGATTGCAGAGCATGCAGGAAGATGAAAAAAGAAGTGACATTAAAACATTATTGACTGTGAAACAAAATGAAGTTTCTTATTGTCTGGGAGTGAGTGATCGCGCAGGGAATAATGTTTGACAATTGTAAGAGTGACCCTGGCTGTTGAACATGTAGGACCTGAAGACTAAAGAACGATAATAAAAAGACATACAGAGGCTGCAGGGCATAATGAACTATGTCAGAAATTTCCTGCCTAGCTTTGTCGCTCGAACAATTTCATTTCCCCCCTCCTCTTGATAGGTTGGGAACACATAAAGCTTAGAGTTCAGCAGTCTGAAATGTATGTTGACGCTTCATAGCTTTGGTACTAGCACGACAATACTGAATCTTTTAGAGGTCTGGGAGCAGTACTAGAGATGCCACGGTAAATGGTGTGTCCTTACATGTATTTTAAGAGCTAAAGGGACAGAAGAAAAAACACACGTAGGAATCTTGGGAGACTTCACTTTTTGTGCAGGTCTACACTAAATCTTACAGTGGAGTACCTGCTGCTTACAGCTTCAAAGCTCAGGCTGAGAAGGCAGTAATGAAGCCATCACTGCTTTCCATTGGAAAATATAAAAGTAGGCATTGCCTTGGGCATTCCAGCAGGCCACTGTAAATGCTGCTGTGTATTGTAGTGCTTAACCAGACCTGTAACCAGCAATAGTGATATAAGTCACTGGGGCATGTATTCAGTGGGCTGTAGGAAAGAAGAAACTCCTGAGGATAAGACAGAAGGAGCAGTGCAAGTTAGAAGTAGTGCGTAGGCAAACCAACAGTTCCTGCCTGCATATTCCCAATGTAAGTATAATCTGCCAGGGAGCTTCTGCTTGCGTATTTTTCCCGTAATGATAAGGATAGTGGTGGCATGGTATATGAAGAACACGCTGATCTGAGAGTTGGAAAAGGGTTGGGAAGGTTCTGTTCTGACCTTGGAGGAAGAGAAATAGTTGATTAAATAGATTCACAGGACGGGCTCTACCTTAAGTACAGAAAATAACCTATAGTGCTGGTGGAGCTCTCTGCCATTCCGTGGGGTTAGTCAAAACTGGTATCTCCTTTGGGGAATACAAGGATTGCAGATTATAAGGGACTCTCTTTCTCAGCATCTTTGTAGGAAAATAGTCAAACTATAATAAGCAGTAGGTGTGTTGCACAAAGATATTTTAGCCCCCAGCAGTCGTTTACCATTATGAATCCGAACCAGCAGGACAGTGAGCTCAGTCTTTCCCTCGTACATCAGCACATATTGTTATTCACCTTTCACATCAGGTACACCTTGATCCACCGGCTTCTTCAAAGCCCATGTGAAGTAAGGAGGCTGAGGACCATGAGCTGCCGAGCTCAGGGACCTGTGTGCAGAATGGCTGCCCTGCTATCCTCCTTCCTTTTGTTAGCGTGGAGTATCGCTCTTTTCTCTGACCGCAAGCATTGCTGGCTGGCTTCTGGACGCTTGGCTCCGTGACTTTTCGAAGTAAAGCTATACTAGATTAAAGAGTAGTTTCAGAATTTAGTTCGGCCAAGTAACTTTAAATCTATGTTCTGATGGCATAATCAAGAAGGATAGAACTGTAAGAGCAGGGAGAGCTCGTGTCGTGCATCCCCCAGGGCAGGTTCATTTCCACCTGTGGTATTCTTGAGGAAGGTGAACGTCTGTCAGAGGGAGCTGTAGTGTGAGAGACTTCAGTCTCACAAAGCAGTCTCTCTGGTGCCTCACTTTCCTTGCTTCTGGGAAGTTAAAAGTATACCTAGCCCCCCTGTCCAACCTGAATCTCTGCCGTTCAAGTCCAAGCCTATTGTTTCTTGTCTGCTCAGTGTCCAACGTAGATAATGAATTATTCCTTCCTCCTTCCAGCATTTTTAGAAGTTTAAAGGTTGTAGTAATAGAGATGATCTGTGACTCAAGAATATGCCATTCTAAGGTGGTGTTAAACCTAGTGTATTTTAACATGCCTAATTGTAGACACAGAGAAGGAGCAGTTAGAGGAATGTGACATCCATATAGTATGAGGTTTGCTTAAAAAAAAAAGAAAAAAAAATCACAAGGGCAGATCACATTTAACACTGTGCAGCTGTAGAATACCAATGCCGTACTGGGGGAAGTAAGGAAGTCATCTGTCAATATAAGGACCAGATCTGAGAAGAACCAAAGGATGAAAAATGGCTCTGATCTTGGCGAGGGGGTTGGATGTCTGACTGGATGCATAATTATAGCAGAGGTACAAGACCTCTTTTGCAGTCAGAACTTGGGAAGCTAGTCACAGGCCAGAACAATCACAGGTGATTAAAAGAAATGTCACCTCTTTCATATTTATTGAAAACATTTTTCTTAAAAGACAGTAAACATCTGCTGTGGAAGTGAGCGGCTGTGAGTCGGAGCAGCTAGCAGAGATGAGTGAAGGCAGTTGTGTTGGAAGAACAAAGAGCTTCATTGGCGGCGGCTCCTGACTCGTTTGCCCGTGCTTTGATATTTCCCCACTGATTGTGATATTTCCATACCAATTATTGTATAAATTGTTCCTGGCTGACCTCTCTACTTAGCCATCCTTAGTTGGCTCAGCAGTGGGAGGAATTTGAATGAGGAATGAATAGCTTTTTGAGTCGGTTCAGGAAGGACGGCCCATGTACTGGGAGTGGTGGGATGGTGGCAGGAGTGGAGGAGGATAGGGGATCAGGCACCCTTGGTAGCACGATTTAAACATCAAAGCAAAAGGGTGGAGGATAGGGACAGAGATAGACACTTCTTCTGCAAGTGGCTCCAGCCAGCTTTTCAGTACAGTGAACTCTCTTGGCATGACAAAAAATACATCAAGCAAAATACTGTATTTTCCCAGAATGAGGCTTTACAGTAATAAGGGGGGAGTTACCGCATGTTTTCTTCTGATAGCATTGTTGTTTTCCATCTGGCAGCAGGTTGCAGTGTACAGAGATTGCCCCTGCTGTGACTCATTTATGCAAAAATTAAGCTCAAACCTAATTTTTATTTGTGCGCATTAACAGGAGACTTCACAGAATAGCAGGTGCGTGTTGCTGGAAGACTGTCTCTGTTTTGGTGTTGCCTGTTGGGGCAGAGTCTCCCATAGAGATTACACTAGTCTTCAGACGATGAAAAATAAGACGGCTGGGGAAAGTGTTCTCGGTGGCTGGACAGCGGTGAGCTTGGAAGAGCCTTCTTGAAACGAAACACCGTTTGGTGGATATCAGTCCCTGCTTTTTCTCTGGACTCCACAGCAGGGCTAAGTAAGGGGCTGGTCTTGGCAACAGCTGTCTGCGTCCTCCCCGGCGGGCAGAAGGGAGAGAGGAAGAGCCATCCCCTGGGAAGGATCATGCCTAAGGGAGACTGAAAAATTAATCTGAATTAAGATGGAATATGAGCTTGGAGGATGTTAACTGTCCCTGAGCAATTCGCTGGAAGCAAAGGCCTGTGCAGGGCACGACGCTCCTGTTTTGGGATAGGGGAATGGAAACATTGAGGAGGAGCGAGTTGCAGGGGAGCCCTGCTTGCTTGGCTACAGTTAACTGCATGCGCCCCGTTACTTTCTGAAGGCGGCCAACGCATGCACTGCTGCAGCTCGAAGGCTGCTTCTGCCTGCCCTGCTGTTCCCTGTGGCCTGCTGCCCGTGAGCCGCAGGCTGTGGCATCGCCCCGCAGTGCTGCCGTCCTTGTTTGTGATGGGCTGCGAGTATATGGGAGGCAGGGGGGAAGCAACACATTAACAACACTGGCTAATAAAGCAACAGCGCCCTTGGACTGGATGAAAACACTGCTTCCTTGTGGGCATGGCGTCCTTTCCTCGCCCCGCGGTCGGAGGGGGGTGCAGGTATGCCTGCTGCCTCCTGTGGCGTTGGGCCAGGCTGAGGGCGTCGAATGAAGCTAGAGGAAGAGTCTGCTGGCACTCGATTTGCCTCAAACCGTGCCGTGCTGCGCGTTGGAGAGCAAGGGCCGGCCGGGTGGCGAGCCTGCGCTCCTGCACTGCTCTCGCCTGAGCGAGCCCCAGACCTGTGGGAGGGCAGCAGTTGCCGCAGCCTGTGATGCACTTGGCGCTTGCACCTGCTCTTGGGTTGTGTGTGCCCAGAGCATCTCTCAAGCTAGGAAGTAGACGCTTTAGCATAACTGCTCTTTAGCACTTGTGTCTGATTTGTCTTCATTACGAGGGACTTTCTGCCAGGTCCTGTGGTCTGCTGCAGATGCTAATTTGTCATAGCCAAATAGGATTTATGCACGCTTCCCTTCCCTTCCCTGCACACAGGCACAGGCTCCCGCTTCAGTTCTGAGGGTGTTTTGGGGGAACCAGTTGAGTTGGCCATGTTCAGAGCAGGGATAGTCACGCTTCTAGAGAAAAAGCTGAAATGGTGCCTTTTTGATCTTCTGTTGCAGTATAGCCAATGCATAATCTGCAGACCAGATGTGACCAGATGTGGCTAAAGAGTATAGCCTGCAATGACACAGGTTGTGAAGGTGCATGAGGACAGCTGTACCGGTTCAGACTAAGGGTCCTCCACCTAGCTCAGTATCACATCTCAAAAAGCTGTAGGCAGACAGCTGTGCAATTGTAGCTTGTTTCGGGAGCCTCCCAAACCTGATGTGATCTACCTATTTAGTAGTCCTTTTTCAAGTACTTCTCCCACCCACATTTTGACCCATGTAAACTTTCCATATCCACAGCATCCCTCAGCAAGGATGTCCCCAGGTCTGCTATGTGCAGCTGCAAGAACTGCCTCACTTGTTAAAAAACTGGATCTGACCAGTTTTGTTTGACAGCCCTTGGTTTTTAAACTGGAAGAGATGGTAAATGGTCAATTCTTGACCATCCTCTCCATGGCATGCATATTCGTATAGACCTTTAGTAAATCCTCTCAAAGTCATCTTTTTTCCAGGCCGGAGTCCTTGCCTGCTCCATTAGTTCTCACGTAGAAGCCATTCCCTAGTGTTTGTCATCCTTGTTGCTCTTTTGTGACACTTTTTCAGGAGCACTTATAAATTGAACAAACAATAGCAACAACAAACAAAACCCAAATGTGCGCTGTGTATTTGTGCAAGGGACGGGGAGAGGAGGGATAAGGATCTCTTTGGAAATGTTTTCTGTTTAATAGTTGTTGTCAAAAGGCATAAAGGAATTTTTAAAGGAAATTTAGGATTAGCATTATCAGTCATTGACAAATACTGCTTTAGAGCTTCTAAGTGAAGGAAAACTGCTGTAAAGCTGCAGGGTTAGAAACATCCCCTCAAGCTACGTAATCCATTTGGTGTTCAGTACTGTCAGCCCTACGCTTCTGGAAGATATGGAAAATATAAAGACTTTTTTTTTTTAATTGCTCTCTAATGATTGGAGACCCAGGATAATACTCCTTCCAAGAGCTCAAGTTTCTCTTTTAGATTAAAGGTCTACTGGCAGTGATTATTGATATCTAAGATACCTTGATGCAACTTGCTGTGGTGCCTTTGGGTGTGGTGCAGGCATAACGCACCCTCTCAGAGATGGGGAGAGTGTTTGTGCAAGAGGTTCCTGGTCATTGTCCCTAATTTTATTTATTCTTTTGGTGTGTCGATGCTGTGGCAGAGTTTCTGTGTGCACAGCCATCCTTTCTTTCATTACACTCACCTATCCCTTGCGATAAGCCTTGAATCAATGTTCTCAGATGCAATTTTGCATGTCTGTTCTTCTGAAAGGAACCTGAAGGTCCACCTCCTTCCCAAAGAGTGAGTGTTTGGCACTTTCTGAAATGGGGCATCTTCAAAGTATTTCAAATGGGGCACCTGAAATGACCAGTCATGTCTGGAAAACCTGAGCTCTGAGCTCTGCATGCCTCCCCGTGGAAAGGTTGGATCATGCTGTAGTCAGCTGATGTTGCTGGGAGGGTGCAGTTTTTGCAAAGACAAAGCGTACTCAGAAGCTGAGCGACAGCACTTCTGGGTGAGATGCCTTGCTGGCAGGGATGCTCGACGCTCCTTTCTTGCCTGTAGATTGAATGGAGAGGCATTGAAGTTCTGGCTGTGATATGACAAGGGACACGTGAACGGCCAGGTGACTCTGGTATTGCATTTCTCCCTTGCCTTTCACCTGCCTTTCAGAGCTGCTTCGCATGACATTTGCTGTGGCCCTGGAGCCTGCTGGGCGGGATGGCGTAGGGGAGACACTGGGACCAGGCATCTGCTGGTCCCCTGGCTGCATGACCTTGAGGCTAATGGCCCGGCCGCATCATCCGCTCTTGCCGCTGCCTCCTGTCTCCCAGCCGGGGCCTGGGAGATGGGTAAGCCAGCGGAAGTGTTGAGAGCTGCCTGGCTGTTGTTTGGCTTGCTCTTGGCTCAAAAGGCCAGAGACAATAGCCCTCATTGGTCGGGGATAAGGATCAGGGAACGCTTCCTCCTTATCACAGGGGATTTGCTGCCTTTTGGGAAAAAACAGATGCACAAACCTATCATTTTTTATTAATTTTAAAGTAGCTCTTGGCTCGCTACCTCCTCCATATCAGCCCTTGCATTGTCAGTAAATTATATTGGATTTGCAATTAAAAGCCAGCTGTGCCAGTGAAGTACCAGCCAAATGCCACTATAACTGTCTCCTGGGCGTCCTAGGGGACGTGGAGCACGCAGCTCCTCCTCCAGTGAGCTCTTCTCTCACTTCGAGAGGGAAAGATAAGAGTTTAAAATGGGATCTCAGGTGCATTATTTGTGTTAATCAGAACGCTTGCTTGCTAAGAAATGCAGTTCTTTTCTTGGTGCTGCGTGTTCGTGGATATAGCAATTCCCAGAGCTCGAAAACTGCCAAACACCTTTCACTGCGCAAAAAGTTAACAGTGTTTGAGGAGAAAACTTGTAGTGGTGGATGTCTGTCTCAGGCTGATTGTTTTTCTCCTTCCTTTTCTTGGTTAAAATGATTTATTGGAGAAGTATCTCTGCTTTTGCTCTGTGGGTTTTTTTTAAGCGTTGAAAAGCATTTGTGCCCATCTGTGTTGGAGCAGGAGTTTGCGGACAGGTGGAAGAGGACTGCGGATGTGCTGTTCCCTGCTCCTCTGGAGATCCACCCCGTGCAACCAACTCCTGAGCCTTTGTGTATCACCTCTCAAAGACTGAACAGCAACTTGCAAGTTGTAGCAAAACCCCGACTGTTTTGTCTTCCTTCCACACTGGAGCTGGGCAGGGCTTTTTCTGCACCAGCTTCTTCTGTCCCTCAGCTGCTTGGGCTCCTGGAGCCAGAACGGGAAGCAAGGAGCTCTTCGGCTCTTGTCTCTCTCACTTTTGGCTGGATCAGGAAGGTGCAGCAATCCAGTGCAAGAGGGAATAGGAGAGGAGGAATGTAGAAAGTGGGTCTCTTCCGAACCTGGAGCAGGACTCCAGGTTGTACGGTTAAAGCAAGGTCCCAAAAACCACTGGCAAGGGAAGAAGGAAGCCCACATTAGAGCTGGCCATGAGGGCGGTGGGATTTGGCATCTACCAAAAAGCTGCGTGCATCAGGGTGCAGAGGTCTGCGCTGTGGGTTCCCGAGGTCGTGATCTTGCCAGCGAGCTTTGGAAGGGCCGATATGTGTCTCTGATAAAATGATGTTTTTCAGCTGGGTAGTTGGAAAACTCCTCGGAGAATTCCTGTGTAAAAAAAAAAAAACGAGCACTGCATTAAAAGCCTGCAAAACAAGGTCGTGCACTCAGCTGAGAAATACCGGAATGAGTGTTATGTGTGCAACTTTTAATTCCTACCGCTGCATGTTTGCTTTGTGGCGCAATTTTAATTGTGTCTTTGTGTGCAGGGTATCTGTATGCTGTAGCAAGCCTACATGTGCATACAAAAATTGTATTATGAGCTGTCTTTAGGTGTGCAATAAAGATCTTACCCTTCCTGCTGCTTTAGAAACAGTTCACTTCAAAGGCTGTAGTATTTGCTTTGTCCTTTGGCCTTTACGGGGTGAGAGAAGAGGTTGTCTGCACCTTAGATGTGTCAGTCGTCTCTAGCGGTATCTTTCCCCAGGATGAAGAGATTGGTACAGCAAACAGTGGGGGAGTGTTTGCCTCTGTTGTTCCTCTCCCCGTTCGTTTCAAACGTGCTAGCTTTCCTCATCCTCCCCTTAAATCACATTATTTCATAAAGAGTAAAAAGAAACATAATTTGGAGCAGCAGCGAGCTGAGCTCAAGTTAATAGTTTGAATTGCACTCCATCTGTTCAGCTGCATGGCCTGATGGATGTGCTGAACCCATTTTTCACAATTTGTTTTAAGCTGGTAAGAACCATCTCTCCTGGCTCCGGTCCAGGCTGGCTGTGGAGAAAAAACTTCATATCTGGACATCCATGTGCAGAGGTGGGATTGAGTCAGTAATCCCCAGGTGCCAGGTTACCTCTTCCACCTGCAAATTGCTAGTTTTTCAAAGATTAAATTCTTCTCTGGACTTGAACATTGTCATCGAAAATTAGAGGGGGGGAAACCCCAATGTGCATGCATACACGGAGGATGAAATTTGCAAATGTGATTATGCAGGACCCGCTTTAAATCGGCTTATTGCTGTTTTATGATGGCAAGCAAGCAGTCACAGAAGCCAGGGTGATTGGCCTCGCCATGTGCACATGCTGCTGGTAACTCAATAACCGATGAACACCCACCGTGGTCTCCAGACCTCGAGCCTTTGATGTAGCAACAAACAAGATAGATTGCTGTAATTTATCTGGCCCCTGGAGGGCTGTGCTGGTAATGTGCCATGAGCCCAAGGGCCAGCCATCCATAATCTGTGTAAAAATACAGCAGATCGCAGTCGCCGTGCTGCGGGATTGTCTTTGTTCCGTGCCACAAGAGTTTGCGTGTGTATGGTGCACAGTACTGGGTCTCGATTTCCAGCAGCCAGGGGTGGTAAGTCTTGGTGTAATATGCCCACTCCCTCCATGAACTTTGTTTTTGTTATGTACTAAATATACTCCTTTCAAATAGGCTTGGGAAGGCAGTGCTGGAAACATGGTATTTCCCCGTATGCCTTTACGAGCGTAACGGAGAGACTGGAGAAGGCATGCTGGGCTTGGGGGAAGAAGAATGGGATTTTGTACCAGCCGAAGCCTCCGGCAGGTTTGCTGATGGCGAACAAGTGCTTGTGGCATTGCTGTTGGGTGGCCCGGGAACCCAAGGAGAGCCCTCCTGGCTTGCATGTGGGCCTCTCTCCTGGTGGAAAACGGTCCTGGTTGGGCTGTGCCAGGAGAAGGGGGAGTTCCTGCCGAACCAGGGAGCCCCAGCAGCGGCACCGGAGTGCTGCACAGCGGCTGCGTGCCACGTCCTAGTGCCCGCCGGCAGCAACCCGTGCCTGGGATGGCAGGATGATGGGGTTGCAAAATAAGAGTAGTACTAAAAAGAAAGCCCTGTCAGCTTGAGTTTCTGGTTTGTTGCCATGCGGCACAGTACCTTTTTGTGCCTGGATTCTTATCACTACCAAAGAAATGTTTTGTGTTATCTCAACACCACTTTTTTCATGGGGCGTTTTAAAAAAAGCTTCACTTGGGTCAGCAAGAAGGCTGCAGCGTGGCTGGGGGGATGCTGTGCCAGAGCCCATTGTGCCAGTTGTAAAACGGGGCGCGAGGGCTTGCCTAGCCGAGCACAGCCGCAGAAGGGGTGGGACTGGTGCATCTGGGGGGAGGTGCGGGGGCTGCCTGCCGAGAAGTAACGCTGGGTTCCTCTCCTCCCGCAGGCATGGCCTTGGCCCAGCGGCAAGTGGCGGTGCAGGAAGGTCCCCTCTACCGCACGGAGGGGTCCCACGTCACGCTGTGGTGCAAGGTGAGCGGCTACCAGGGCCCGGCGGAACAGAACTTCCAGTGGTCCATCTACCTGCCCTCGGCCCCCGAGCGGGAGGTGCAGATCGTCAGCACCGTCGACCCCTCCTTCCCCTACGCCATCTACACCCAGCGCGTGCGCAGCCGGGGGATCTACGTGGAGCGGGTGCAGGGGGACGCCGTCCTGCTGCACATCACGGAGCTGCAGGACCGGGACGCCGGGGAGTACGAGTGCCACACGCCCAATACCGACGAGAGGTACTTTGGGAGTTACAGCGCCAAGATGAACCTCGTGGGTAAGCTGTCCTGCTAACGGCATGGCTGGGGCAACGGGGCATCTCCCAGCCGGCATGCAGCAGAAACCCATGAACCCCCTATTGTGCGATGTAGTCCACATAAGCCATCAGAAAAAACACAGTGAGGAGAACAGGAGCAGAGAGCAGGTGGCACAGTGGTGTGAATTGCAGGAAATCATGGTATAGAGACGGAGAAATCAAGCTTTCTCTAGTAATAAGACCCTCATAAAGAAGAGAAAACGGGCAGCATAGCCGGAGAGAGGAACGTGTGAAGCCATGGCTGAAAGCAAGAGGGATGTGGAACTGATTTACGCAGAGAGAGAGGGGTAGGGAGGCTGCTCCAGATGGCACAAGCTGCAGAGGGGAGAGCTGTGTGCCAAAGGTAGCAAAATAGCGGAACGGGGAAGAGAGGAGTGATAACGAGTGGCACGTAAAGGGAACGGGAGGGACAGTCATCTTCAGACTCTTAACAGAGGGCAGTGCTGAATGCGTCCTGAAACCAGCACACCGATAAAATTGAGCTGTCTGTAGATGAATGTGGGGGAGTTGGTCTGGTGGGGTTTTTTTTCTGTCTGCATTAGAAAAATTGAAAACAGGTTCTTTAAAATCTGGGGTATTTCCACAGCATCTCTCTGACTAGCTGATTTGACCTTTTCAAGCTTCAGCTTGCTTTCTGTATCTCAAAATGGGATTGGATTTGAAGTCTCTAACTCGGCTAACTGCGGTCAAATAGCTTCCATCAAACTCTTTGGCTGAAGGACTCCTAAAAGATTTCCTCCGCAGAGGAGATGCCCCTCTTGCAAATTTAAGCCCACAGACAGCGGGCTTGCTTTCCTTAGATGTTCGTGAGCCTGCAGGTCTCGGGTTTGGAAACCACTTTGGCATTATCCAGACATGCTAGCTGGTCAGGGTGTTGCCGGTTCAGGCTGTGTTGACTCAGGAAACCTGTTGTGAAAGGAGCCGAGGTGTGAATTTAGATCGCAATAGCCCTCCTTTGGGCTGTGCACCTTGGCTCCTTCCCTTCCGAGGTGCCAGCCCAGCCACTCTCCCAGGCGAAGCCCCACGGCCTGGGTACAGGCGCTTACTTAGTTGCATGCTTTCCCATCTGATGTCCATGAGCAGTCGGAGGTAGATGCCTGAATATCTTTTCTGGGTTTTTTTGTTGTTTTTTTTGTTTTTGTAGTTCTGTCGTTTGCGTCAGGTGTCCAGGTTTGTGGCTTCCCCTTTAGTTTAAACAAGTGTGAGTCAGCACTGCCACTGTAAAGTCACCTCAGGGAGTGAAACCCATTGAAAACCAACACCCGGTGAAAAAAAATGCCTGGGGGCAAGGTGGGGTTGCAGTAGTCGGGGTTTGCAGCTGGGTTCCTCTGCCAGGGAGCTGCACCCCGTGGAAACCAGCCCGTGAGCTGGGGTCCTTACAGGAGAGCCCTTAGAGCAAATGAGAGTACCTGCATTAGCCCCTGGCGTAGATGGGGATGTGGGCCAGCGTAGCCAGCATGTCCGATGGCTGGGCAGCGGGGAGCTCCTCCAGTGCTCTCCCCAGGGACTGGGGAGCCAGTGCCCTCCAGGTTTTACCTCAAGCTCAGCAGCTTCTTCAGTGGCCAGCCTGGGGCTTGCTGGGTGAAATGCTTTTGCTCTGTCCCACCCTTGCCAAAGGGTAAAGGCACATAAGATTTGGGACTCCCTAGACACCCATGAATAGTGCTTTGAGGACATTGGCTTCGAGGCTTACGTGTGTCTGGGATGCTCAAGAAAATTGATCTAAAGTAACTTTTAGTGGATTAGTTAAATCACATTATGCCCCTTCATGGATGCTTGCGCTCAGAATTTGGAAGGCCCTAATTTGGTTTAGCTTAATTCATTTCTGAAAATTCACTTCAGAAGTGACTTAGGGTCACTTGAGTTTTGAATGTGTGTGTCTCCATAGGTGTTTTCTGTGGTTTAACCGAACTCTGACAGAAATCGAACTTTCCAGAGTGCCCCCTGCAATGACCTGTAGACAACAAACCCTTACGGAGGTCCTCCCCTCTGCCTCCCCGTTCACGTGAACCGGTGCTGACTTCAGCCCCATCAGACCCTGAAGTCCAGCCGGGGAAACGGTCTCCTCTGTGCAGGGTTGGGCAAAGCACGTGCCCTTTATTTTTTTCCTGTCATTTTAGCTCTCAGCTACAGGTCGTGGGTTTTCAGGCCGGCTTTGTTGCTGCAGACAATATGCAAGAAGAGGTACACGAGAGCTAAATGAGAGTTATTGTTCTCATTTTCTCAGAAACGGAACCAAACTTTTTTTTTTTTCCCTTTCATCCAGTTATGAATTTTTAATTGACTCATTAGATTGAGTGGCTCTTTTTTGGCAGCAGCAAAGCCTGGAGGGAGACAGGTTTGTTAGCATCTCTATTCTCTCCATTTTTGTGTGAAGTGGATGGGTTTGGAGCAGTGTAGATTTTTAGACTTGCTGCTCTGGGAGCTTTGAGTTGTTGTGTCCTGTGGTTTGAGGGAAGAACTGAAGGAAGAGTCTCCCCTTTTCACCTGGGTGATACAGCCCTGTGATGAGGGAGCTGGGAGTTTAGGGGGAGCTGGATGGGATACTGGTGCAGCAGCGTATGGGGCTACTCTCTGCACCGGGACATCTCAGCTTGCAGCAGAGCAGCTGGGATGTGTCTTTGCTCCGGCCATCTGAGCAGTGTTGAGGGCTATGTATCCAGGGCTCCGCAGCTGCTAAAAAATGGTCTTGTTAGCTTCAAAGATGTGCAGGTTGGGTTTGAAAGTACACTTCTCTCCACCTCATGAAGAGCAAGCTTGGTTGGTTGTTCCTCTCCCGTTTTTGGTGTCTCCACTTGAGGTTCTTTTTTGTTCATCGAGATCTTGGCCAGGATCTAGTACCACTCTTGAGGACCCGAAGTCCCTGATAGCCTGGAATAAGAAGTGCTCTACAGGTACTTTGTGGGACTCTTACCTGAATTTAGACATGCAGCACAAGTGCTAATCTCACTGAAGCTAGGAACGAGGCCAGTAATGTGGTTCAAGGGCCTTCTGCTGTGGGGAAATGTGTATCAAGGCTTAACCTTTTTCACTAGTCTTCAATTTACTTCAGATGCTTCAAAAATAAGTCTGTCTGTACCTCGCTACCCCTCTTCTCATCTCCTCTTGAGCTATGTCATTGGGAAGGAGGTACACCTGGGCTGTGAGATGTGTTAGGAGGAAGAATTTAGGACATCTCAGACTGAGTTGCAGAGGCTGAGGGAGGTGGCAAAAAAAAAATGGGTGCAGCTCTTCAGGGTGCTGTGGAACCGTGGCCTTGTGATTGATTTATGAGAAAGGATTAGCCCACGTACAAAATCTGCAACTCCATTGTTTGCCTTCAGAGTTCAGATCCCTGAGGCTGACACGAAATTGCTGAGGCTAGTTCATGCTCTTTTACTCAAGGTAGGGGGAAAAGATCTTAGAAGATCGCACGAGTGACCTCCCACTTGTCTAACACCAGGCACATTGCTTAAGATAGATGTTGAGGCAATACCTGCAATCAGAGGACAGACAGGGACAAATCTGGAGAGCAACCTATCTTTGTTTAAATCAAGTGCATCCTTCTCTAAGTTGACTAAAGAGAGAGCCTAGATGTTAGACTTGGGTTAGGCAGTTGGTGTTGAGTGAAATGAATTCTTCCAGTAGTGGCTGAAGACTTGGCTGCTTTTGGAAAATTCCCCCACGGGGTTTCTAAGCAACTGATGGAAATTTTGGCTTTGTGGTTGAATTGGGAAGACACTTGGGCATACTGAAGAGGGGAGTTACAAAACTGGATCGCTTAAATGGGGGATCTGGGGACCATGCACGCTTGATGGGCAATTGTATCGGGATCCTGGCCTGCTTGCGGCTGTCTGTGAGAAGTATGTGGGCAGCTCCTTTGCTTTTTGAAGAAGTTAAGGACAGCAAAGAATTTGCAGATGAAGGAAAGCAGCATCCCAGTAACATAGCGTCACCACTAGCAGGACAGCAGTATTTTCCCGATTGTCATTGGAATCATCCCTTGTCTTAATAACTCTTGAAATATGGGCAGAAGAGGAGGTTTCTGTGCAGTAATTTAGGTGGTAAAGCTCCAGGGGTGCTGTGCAATCTGAGATGCTGGTTTGTGCTTCTCATGTTATGTTGATGGGTAAATAAACTTGTGTTTTGCTGTGGGGTAGAAGTGAGCACATGGCAGTTACTTCAGAGTGTCTGAGTCACTGCAAATTTGTACTCCGCTATATCTCTGCAACGAGTTGTTTGTGTGCCTGTACCCTTACTTAGATAACAGTGAAGGGGCCCACGTCTAGCCTCTTCAGAAGCTTCAGACTTTTATCTCAGTGTTTTTTTATCTGTGCTCCCAAAAACGTTGAGCTCTGTTTCAGAGTAGGTGATTTGAGGGAAGAAACCAAGCTTTGAGGTTTTTCTTAAACAGGTAGTGACAGAGTGGGAGAAAGGGTTTCAAAGCACTTGAGGTCGCAGCTCTTGTACTCTTTATTTTGGGGGAAGCAGCTGTACAGCATCAATCCTAAATGAGTTAAAGCAAAAAAAATGAAAGGGATTTGGATGGGGGGAGAGACCACAACCTCCACGGTACCGCAGAGTGGGAAAGAGCAATTTCGGTGCAGACTTGAGAAACAAGCAGCACTCAGACGTGGCTGTCTCGGCAGCGGGCAGGAGCTGCTGTGGAGCTGGTAGTGCCTGCAGGGACAGTCTGGTGTCTCCTTCCTGCCAGGTGTAGGTGGAAGGAGGGCATACACGCTAGGTAGGTGCTATTCATTGGCTCCTCTGTCCACCCTCTCAGCCCGGCCACACTTCTGCTCTCTGCTACTTCTCACTGGTCTCACCCTGCCCGGGTAGGCTGGTGCCTTGATCTCTGACCTGTTCTGGGTCCTGCCTGGCTGTGACGGCTCCCAGAGGCTGGGTGTGGTTTTTTGGCTGGCAGCCCCATTGTGGTGAAGTTTCAGCAACGTGCCAGGCGTGGGAGTGGTGGTGGGCAAGGGCACTGGTGGGATGAAGGGCCAGCTGCCTCTCTGCCTGAGGTCGGTGCTGGCTGCGGCTGTGCTTGGTGAGGTCTCATCTCCAAATGATGAGCTGCCCGAGTCCCTTGCAGCTCTCTGCAGACCAGAACTCAGTCCACGGATACTTTGGCCATGCCTTTAGGAGTGTGTCTTGTAGGGGTCCTCTCTGCCCTTGAACTGTGGCTTTAACTGTGTGGCCAGCTGCAAGCCCATGGCTGGGACGGGAGGGATAGCTGTAGGATGTATCTGAGAGGCTTTGGTGGCATGGGAGGTGAAAGAAAGTTTTATGCAGGCCAGACACTTAGCACTGGAAGGGAAGGAGCTGCATGTGTCTCAGACAAGCGTTCAAGAGAAGAAAGCGGGTCTCTTTTGTTAAGCTTGCAACCAGAAATCTCCAGAATCTCTCTGTGGAGAGCTAAAGGGCATATAGCAGGCAAAAAAGAAAAAAAATGAACTTTTATTAGTCCGTACCAGCTGCTGCTGCTTGTTGCCAACAGCTTCCCTTCTTCTTCGTCAAGTGCTGCCATACGTGATCTGTCTGCACGCAGAGCAGAGGGAGAAAGTCATGTCGCAGGTTTGCCGTGTTTGGGAGAGCACCATCTGCTCCTGGGAACCTGGGGGGACTCAGGGCGAGAGCAGTCACTTCTGCTCACGTGGGGCGCATAGACCTCGGTGGCAGCTAGTTTATTCCAGCCGTCAACTGGGCTGAAGGTGGCTTTGCTTGAGGGAGGTGTCGAAGAAAGAGATGGCAGTCTTGCAGACAAGAATCTACCGGTTTTGATAGAAGTCTTTGGGGGCTCTTCTTTCTATGCTGCCTTTTTCTTCTTCTCCTGAAAGACAGGGGAAAGTTTGTCACTGTACATGAGCAAGCAGCTTGTGTCCTGGGGAGGCCAGGCTTTTTGCAGATGAGCAACAAACAGGCAAAAATCGAAACGAGCAGTTCAGACTGCCCCGAGAGATTGCACAGGTTCCATCTCTGGAGGGTTTCTCTCTCTGGGAGACCTGACAGGATCAAGCAGCCTGGTCTGACCTTATAGCTGACCCTGCTTGACCCCGTAGTTGTGCTACAGACCCCCCGAGGTCCCTTCCACCCTGAATTGTCGTGTGATCCCGTGAGGAACCGCTTGGCTGCTGTGCAGTAGAAACCACTGTTAGGCAGCTGTTTGGAGGGAGGGCGTTTAAGGAAAGGTGTAAAATGGTATACAGTGGTGAAGTTAGTGCTAAATAATAACATTGGTGATCTCAACCAGGTGAGAACAGCAAGGACCTATTGTACATCCCCAAATTCTTTTTTCTGGCATGTTTTTTGTATTTCACAAGTTTCTTATTTCTTTAGAGAGGTTGCAGGAGTGTGTCTTTATTGCTCAACTCTGGAGTATGAAGGCAGAATTTGGAGATCCAAAGCTCAGATGTCATAATCTCTCTGAGGCCATCTCAGCGGCTTTGCTACCTCCATGAAGCATGTGTATGTTTTATTTGGCCAAGCCGTCAGTTAACCAAAGTGAGTTCTAGGATTGGTGTTGTTGAAATTCCTGCTTTGTGAGTTACATTCATCTTTGCCTGTTTGGGCTGTGCTTGTTGCAGTAATTAGCTCCCCAGAGGAGAAAATTGTCCTTCACTTTCAAATTCCCCTTTAGCTGACATTTAAAAAAAAAAAAAAAAAATCAAATACCTTCTCCTAGGTGGTCCTTTGCAGCTAGACATGGGGTATTTTTTTCTTACTGTCCTCCTTTACATGCCTAAATCTCTCTGTAGTAGCCTTGAAAAAAAATTTGACCTATGCTGCTCTGTTTTTTTTTCCTGTTCCTGCTATGGATGGAAAGGGTGTGTTTGTCTGTTAACGGGGGAGGGATGAGGAGGGGTAAATATATTTACCTCTGGCAGTTCCTGTGAGCACAGCCTGGGGGCTTGCACCAGCAAACCAGAGTACCTGGTTTCTGATGCTGCGGAGCAGTGGGGAGCTGTAGGCATCGGGTCCTATCCTGCGTCATGCTGCCAGCTTGCTGTGTGTCCCTGGGTACGGTGCTCTCCATCTCCCTCACCATTTTCCAGCTGGTAAAATTAGGGATAATAGCATACAAGTCTTTCGCAGAGTCTAAGCTAAATAATTGTGACGTGCTTTGAGCTCCTCAGATAGCAGGAGTTAGAAACAAAGGCTTTTATTTCAGCTCTGCCTGGTAATACTGCTGAATAGGATTCATCTCCAGTCCTGCTTAGTCATTTCTGATGTCTTGAAAGTATAGCTGCTTAAGCTCACCCAATTTTGCCCTTGCGGAAGCTGTGAGGCTAATAGGCGCTGCCAGACTGAGGGGGCCGGTGGTCTGTGGTGCCCGGGGCAGGTGCGTGGGAGCCCGGTGCAGGCAACCCCGCAGCCGGCAGCGCTGGAGCTGGCGGGAGGGGCTGCTTCCTTACAGCCCCCCGCAGCATTGGCATGCGTGCAGCCAGACCAGAGGCTCCGTGCCCCTTCCAGATTTAAAACTCCTGCTGGTAAGAGCAAGGCTCTAAAACCTGTTTAAATTTCCAGTCTTTTTGGTTAGGTTTGGTTTTTGTTTTTTTTTTAATCTTGGCTTTAGTCATACACAGTCTGGCAATGAATTGCATGGGCTAGTTCTTCCTTGTGCTTTTTAAAACACTTTATTGTAGATACCATTCAGGTTATAACTGAAAGCTTATAACAGAAATCTCTGTATGTGTCCTGACATTGCTAGTCAAGGTTCACTCATTATTTTGTGTATCTTTATCTCGTCCCCTGTTACTATATTTTCCTGCTAAACACTTCCATTTACTCCTGTTTTGTTGCAGTACACCATTTCCTATTCTTTCCTGTTGGAATTGCTTGCTTGATTTTTACTTTTTTATTGTTGTATTATGTGACATCCCTTCTCCACCTCTATCTGGACAGGAGAAATGGAACCAATTTTAGGCACACCATACCTGAAAAAAATGGATAATCCGTTGTATCCACTCTCTCCCTTCTTAGCTGTTGGTGTTTTTCCTCCCTCACCTTCCTGCCCTGTCCCACAAAACTGCAGCCAACTTAGTGGTGTGACATTCTTTGCAGGGGGCGGCTCTCAGCTGTGGAACCAATTCTTTCTTTTTTCCCCCTGTCCACCTACCCAGTTCTCAAAAAACTGGCATTAGACACATTTGGGGCACATCACTCTATTCCATATGTTTTTCCTACGTTGTCCCTTTTGAGGTAGAGGTACTTTTAAAAATTTATCTAGCGTATGGAGAAGGCTTACAATAAGAATACGTGTCCTTTTTTTGTGTGTGTCTGTACACTTGTACCTATGCATTGTTAAAAAAAAAAAAAAAAAAATTTCTAAAAATGTAAATGAATACAGCCTCAGGCAATTGCACAGCCCTCTGCTCGCAAATCTAGGCTGGTCTTTAAAATGAGCCCCCTCGCTTCCAGACTTCCTATGTCTCTTACTTGTCAGGAAGGGAGGCGCAGAAGCCCAAATGCTGACTTGCTTTCAGACTGTAAAGAGCTGCAGTGTTTTGCTTGGGTAGGTTTCTGTGCAGCACTGAGCCTGAATAGTAAAATCAGACCAGTCAGTTAAAACGATTTGTGAAAACTAAAGCAGTCTTTCCTGCAAAAGCCTCTTTTCTGGAGGCTCGGAGTCTTGCCCTCTAGTCTGCTCTCTCGCTGGCTCCAGCCACGCTTGGCTCCACTCGGTTGTCTCTCAGGTTGATGGGACTGCGGCGCTTGCTCTTCCCCCCAGCCCTTTGCCTCTTCGGTGTCAGTGAGGCTGGAGGCTGCAAGGCTTGGGGTCCTCTGCTGCCCTGAAAGGAGTTACTGCAAAAGCAACACTGCTCAGCCCACGCACCCCTTTGCTTGTCCTGCCAGCTCTTCTCTCGTATGCTTTGCCAGTTCCCGGTGAAATGAGGTATTTGGTAGTCCTAACTGTCCTATTTATTTATAGGATTCCTCTCAGTCTGTCCCTCTGAGAAGAGTGATGGGTGGTATAGGCTATTTGTGTAGCCATAACGTCTAGGTGTTAAGTGCCGATAGGAAGTAAAGGATGCAAAGGTGTTTAACTAGGATAGAAAAATCTTTAGCCAGAGATCTTGGTGTGTTCGAAGGCCAGCTCTACCACAGGTGGATTACTTGGGATCCTGGGTTCAAATCTTAGGCTCTCCATCCTTTCCAAGAAAGTGGACTCAGTATGTGAGAGAACTCTTTCAGGTCGGGCTTTGCTTGCTAATCGTGGGAAGGAAAAGGTCATCTGGTGTTAGAAATAGTCTGGTGCCACCTCCCACCCTGAATTTAACATTTCCTCCCAGCGTGCTCTGGGCAGCCCCCAACCTCTTCCCCCCCACCCCCCCCAATGATTACTTTTTCACTACATGCACAGCTGAGAGAAGCTCTGGAGGATGAAAAAAATTAAAAGCACAAAAGGAGAGCCAGAAGGAGCCAGGCTGGGTCAGGCGAGCAGGTGGTGGAGCCAGCAGGCTGTAATGTGGGATGGACAGAGCCTGGTACCTGCCTCCTACCTCCTGCACACTCGGCAGCTTTCCAGGTGCTGCCTGTGGCCGTATCGACCACCTCAGTGGAGGGCAGCTGAGGGGCACCCCATCTCTTCCGCCTGTGCCTCCCCACTTGTGATGGGTACCGGCAGGGCTGAGTGGCCAGCACAGCCTGGTGACTCCCTGGCACGGGGACCTGCTCCCGGACTCGCCAGCAGAGCCTGTTGGCATTTCTGGCAGCTTTGCCAGAATACCGGGTGGCGGGGGAGAGGCACGAAGTGTGCAGGTTTCTCTGCTTCTGTGCCTCCAAACAGTCTCTCAGCATTAAATGGGGAAAGCGATAACTGTGAGCGCAGCTGGTAACATATGGCACCCGTCCCCTGCCTTAGCAATTGCTCAGTGAACTCTGAAAGTGGAATACGGTCCCTGTGGCTCCAGCCAGCTGCAGCGCTGAGAAATCCTGCGATGGAGCAGCCCATTATTCGATTACCAGCAAAAATTTCACGTTCCATGTTGCCTATTTTTCCTGCTGCCTCCCTGGGGAGGTTTTTGCTATGCTTACTCCTTCCTCCAACTCTTTTTTTTTTAATTCATTTCCCCTGGAGGATTTGCTTTATTTGTTCTCTAGTTCCAGCCCCTTAGACCTGGTTGCTCTGCATTTCTGTCGGTCTACTGCCCTGAGAGGCAGGGGCAGCTGTTTCTGCTGTTGATGCCAATGCTTTTCTCGGGTCGTCTTGGAGAACAAGTAGGTCTGGTGGCGAATGATCGAGTCCCCGTGTAACAGAGGGGAAGCGCAGTGCCCGTTGCTGAGCCGCTCTGCTTCTGTGCCACAAAGCTGCATGCTCATTGTGGTGTGGATGCACATCTTTTTGTTGAAGAATTACAAAACAAACAAAGTCAAACTGGGGGCCAGCGCTCAGGCAAAACACAGAGCAGCAACAAACCCAAAAGCCCTTAGCAGCATTACCAATCACACATCAGATCCTTTTTGTCCTATCAGGTAGGATAGCACGAAAGTTGCAAGCCTACTGCTTCCACCCTGCCCCCCAGGTGGGCTCAGAAACATAAGTGGGTCCCCTCTGGTTTGAGCTCCTTCTCTGCTAATTCAGAGGTGTTGCTATTGAGCATCCTGGGGTGGAGATTTCTTCTGGTTTAAAGCATCAGAGGGTCTCTGCCCTGCTTCTGCTGCCTGCTGTGGGGGCAGGAGGGAGAGAGCAATGCTTTGGTGCTCCAGAGGGAGGCTTTGGGTCCCAAGGCTGCCTGCCTCCTGCCTCCTCTTCCAGCCTGAAGCGCCGGCAGGACTGGCCTTTCCTACTCCCTCCTGCCGGGCGGTGCAGGGTCCCACGCTGCTGAGCTCTGCAGCACAAGTGTTTCGCTTCATGTGCTGAGAAGGAAGCCTGACCTGCACTGGGATGGAGCTGGCCCTCGGTAGGGAGGAGCTGGGAGGAGCAATTTTCCATCTTGATTCTGTGGCTGCCCTGTCAGTTTAGCCCTATAACAGTTTTACAATCTTTATCTGATATAGGTTTAAGAGGATTTCCCTGGGCGCAGTGTAATTATTATAAGTCAGAGAGCAGTCTCCGGCTGGTATTCCTTCAGCAAGTATTTATTTTAAGAGGGTTTAACAGTATTTAATTTTTAATTTTTTTTTTTTTGCATGGTTTATAGGTAAATTGTTTACATTATCAGAGAAGTAGAGCCTGGATAAAATGAAGGAATGTATTATTGCTTTCCAGGCTGGAGGTGGTGGAAGGAAAGCGGCAGCTGGAGGTGGGGAGGAAAGAAGATAAAATAGTAATGTTGAGGGAAACGTAACATTATTCCATGCGCACTGATTAGTAATACTGCCAAACAGCTGTTTATAAATAGGAGATGTAATGGGAAGGAGAGATCATCATAATGAGGAGGGGGTGGTTTCTATCAACCATGTATCTGCCCCCTGAGGGTACCAGAAGCTTTTCTGCTGCAGCCCCCAGGAGCACAGGGGGGCTGGGGGTGCCCCACGAACCCTCCCTAGCCCTTGTGGGGTGGCGCTCAGTTGGGTTTACATTAATGTGTTCCCCCCAATTTAAGGTTTTTGTGCTGCCTTCAGAAAAGAAGAGCAGTGGTGACCCTTGGCATTGGGAGAGCTGTGCCTGTAGGAGAAAAGTCTCCTTTCAAGCCACATGCGGGCTGTTTCTTTATCGTCTCCCTCCCTCCCAAAAAGCAGGCTTTATTGACGGTGGACGGTGCCGGGGCTGTGCACACACATCCAGAAGTCGTGATGGCTTAGTGAGAGCCGCCTTCTGGCCACCTGCGCCCAGACAGTGTCCGTGATCCTTGGAGTGTTTCAGAGGATGCTAATGGGATGGGATTAGCCGCCCCAATTGCCCTTGCCATCAACAGGAGACGTTTCTAGAGAGCCTACAAAGAGGAGCAAAGCCAGAGCTAATGGGTCAAACCTGAACAAAGGCGCTTTTGAATGAGGAGTGAAACGTGATTTTTACCCTCTGGCCCTACAGAGGCAAGAGGTGGACTGCTCTGCTCCCCATTTAAAATCTGAATAAGTCTCTGCCTTAAAGGATCGTTGTTGGCTGAGTTGATGCTAATGGGCTGGATGCCCTTTGGTGTCCCTGCTCAGTCCTGCTCCAGTTCCCTGACACTGTGTTTCAACATATTGTGCCCTTTAGGGCTTTATTCCTTACTGTGTACTAGTTAAAATGATAACTTAGGGCTTTGCAAAGAAACGTTGTAGCTAGGGATGCCTGTCTTGGGGAAGTGTGTCACAGCGGGCAGGGTTTTCCAGACAGGGATGCCTCTGTCCTAGGCACGATGTGCTCTGAGCGCTTAACTTTCTCAGGCCGTGCCATTCTTCATTTTTAGCTGCCTGTTCAAGAGAGCAAGATTTTTATAAAACCATTCCTTACCAAATGCATTTCACGACCTGTAACTTGTAATGCCAAACTTATAGAGGGTGAGAAGATTTAAAGAGACCAGTTTTTTTTACGGCTTTGTGCTGCTGCGTGGAAACGAAGAGAAGTTCCCAAAGCAGCAGGTTACTTATCAGAGGGTTAATGTGAGGGTCTTGAGCCTGGTCTGCTGAAGAATCGCATCAGCATGCCACAGGTGACGACAGGCGCTCTGGCAGTCTGTTGTCACCTTTTGAGCTCTCTCAGGTGTACTGATGCCACCTGTCCACAGATAGGGCTCCTTGCAAAACTGCAGGTGATGGTCGTGCACGACGGATGGCCCACCTGGCACTGCGGCTGGAAGGTGGGAGCGCTGGCTCAGCGATGCTAGCCTACAGGGAAGGGGAAGCTGATGGAGAGATGGAGTTGCCAGAGGCATGAGCCGTTCATTTGGAGAGACTCTGTGCTTCGGAGGAGCTCCCTGGCTCCAGGTGCTGGCCAGAAAGGCCGCCCTGAGAGGGGCAGCGGCTGTGGGACAGCACGGAGATGCACTACAGCTACAGGGATGCTTCCAGCCTCTTCCCTTCTGCAGTGATATGCTGGGCCAATGTGTCACCGACGGGGGATGGCTGCTCAGGCCACACCTGTGCGGTGGCACTGCAGAGCTTATCTATTGAGTAAAGTTAGGAGCACTGCCCATCATCCAAAAAGCTCCACTTGAGCTGTTTGGCAGCTGAAGCCACATAAGTGTATGAGCATATCTGGAGGAACACAGTGGTTGGTGCAGGTGGCCCTGGGGGTTAAGCATCCCTTTGCCTGAGGGGCTCCTGTCTCCAAGCCGGCGCCTGGCGTGCAGGGTAAGCTGAGCCAAAGATGGAGCCCTTTAGTTGCGGTGTGGATGGGAGGAATCGAAGGGCTCCTGCCCTTGCTGGGGAATGGGAAGGTTGTAGTCATCCCAGTGCTGGACTGGGCAATGTGAAGGGGGGTGAATGGAGGAGTGCAAGGCAGAGAGTGAGCGGACCAAGGGAGACTGGAGGTGAGGGAGTTAAAAACAAGCAAAAGGTGGGGAAAAAAAGAAAGAGAGCTGAAAAGGGAGCCCGAAGGAAAGCAGGAACAGCAACACTGGGAAGGCAAGAGGAGGAGGGAGTGTGAAAGTGGCAGGTGGGAAGACCTTGGACAGGAGGTTTTGTGTCGTGAAGAGCAGTGGGGTGTGTAGGAGGGTGGTGTCCCAGAGGTGTTGGAGCAGGGAGGGGCTGCACATGGGGATGACCGGTGAGCGACTGTGGCTGGGGTGGAAGGAGTGTCCTTGCTCCCTCCTGCAATGGGAGGAGGCCCCAAAGGTGCCAGAGACATGAGCCCTGGCCTCCTTCTGCAGATGCTTCATGGGGGCTCTTCCCCTGCCCTTTCCACGCATACTTCAAGTGCCCTAGATGCTGTTTCAGGCTCTTGACCCCAGAGCAGACTATGGGGGTTTCAGTGCTGTCTTCCATCAGGGCCATTGGGATGCAGTAATTACCTTGCGCTCCTGCCTCCTACTCTTTCTTCCTCTCCCCTTGCAACTGGGAAGTCGGAGGCAGTGACAGCGTGCTTTGAGGAGTTCCTTTTGGAGTGACTTTGTGAGTCACAGAGGCTGGCAAGCGCTGGGGAACAAGATGCCGGCGCCTGGCACTCTCAGATCATTTCTGCTCCCTTGTGTCTGTGGCCAGAGCAGTGCATGCTACGTGCCCGTCCTCAGAGACACCGGGCTCGACAGATCTCATCTGTTTCAAAAGGCTCCTGCTGAGGGTCTGATGTCAATGGAGGGAAGGGGAGAGGAGGAACCGGGACACCGGAGGCATGCTAGTCTGGGCGGCAGTGCAGTGGCTTCGTGTCATGTCCATGGCGTCAGGCTTAGCCAGAGCCTGTTGCTGTAGATAAGTGCAGCACTGACTCAGGGTGCTGCATGGGTGTTGAGTGGCCCCTGCGCAGCGGTGGGGTGAGTTTCTACAGGCAGCCCTGTCACAGACTGTCAGTACAGGAAGACGGACTTGTCATCTACTGTGGTATGTTCAGGCCACAGGATGCTCTGGTAGGGCTAAGTCTAGCTGGATAACTGGACAGTTTGCACTAATAAGATGTTTTAGATGACACGTGTGCCCCAGGAGCCATCCCAGAACCCTCCGCTCCTTGGACCTCTCCCTGAAAAGCTAGAAGGTGCTTTCCATCACTGCTAAAGTGTAATGGGTTTGAGGCAGCCACCACAGTCCCAGTCCTATGACTGGTCCACCGAGCTGATGCCCAAAGGGCCACCCGTCCTGTCCCTTATTATCTGCTGGTTGAAGTTGACAAGACCAAAGTGTAGATCCTCCTGTTGACTGCCAGGACACAGTGCTGCTGTTGAGTGTTCAGGGCCGCTGTCTGGAGCAGCAGGACAGCCAGCCTGCCAGTGAAACCCCTATACGCCGTCCAGAGCGGAGCCTGATTAAGCTTATGAAACCTGACAAGATCACAGCCCAAGGTGGTATTGCTGGAGGTCGCTTGACTGGGAACCGTGTTCCCGCTGCAGCAGCGTGAGCGTTAGGGATGTGTCACTTGAAGCCTGTCATGACACACATCTAGCCGTTGAGTAGGGAGCATGTGGAAGTCTCTTGCAGTTGTTAGCCTGCCAGCAGTGTGCAGGGAGAGCCTTCTCCCAAAAGAGGCATGGGCTGCATCTGCCGGCAAATGAGGAGCAGCCTCTCGTTTTGTGCTGCGTGATGCCCTATCTCAGCTTTGAACAGGTGGTCCCCTGAGCAAGTGAACGCTAGCCAGGACACAGCTCCTCCACCTCTGCAGGTACAGTGACCTCTCCACCTTGGCTGGTGTGTTGTTGCCCGCCCCCTCCCCATCCCCCCCTGAATAATAAGGCTCTGCGACCTGCAAAGGACATCCCCATAGCCTGCTCTGTCAGTAGCCTGCGTCACTTTGACCCCAAGCGAGGAGCCGTTGCCCGTTTGTCAGGGCATGGCAGTCGGTGCCCGAGGGCGCAGAGTGCTGCCTGCTGTAGGTCTGGCAGCCGCCGGAGCAGGCGCTGGTGCAGAGGACCCTGTGGCCTGCTCACCATCGGCTAAAATACACTCTAAAGCAATGCATGCCATGGTACAACCTGGGTAGGAGACTACCTGGCTCACCACCTCTGCCGTAATACCTATTGCAGGGATCTTCATGCTTCTTGTTGTGGACCTGCACAAAATCAGAGACTTATCTTTTCTAGCAATCAGTATTTCTCACGCAGGCGCTGCCCTTGTTCTTGCTGGTCAGATTTGCGTTCGTCTGGGAGAAGCAGCAGCAGCAGCTTCTTAAAACAGACCAGCTCTTATGCCTTTGTTTCCTTCAGTCCCGCAGGGTTAATCTCCTTCTTGGCACCTGATTATTTGCCGCTGTGGGGAATGCACATGGGTTTGCCGGATGCATGTTTGAAATTCTCATTTTGCTGGCTTTAATCCCCGTCTGGGAGCTGTGGCCAGGTCCCGGGAGCCGGGGGCGGATTAGTTAATACCTGAGCCCCCCCGGGAAACCACTCCTAAGCAGCTCTGTCGCCTCTGCCTCTCCCTGCGGTGGGTGGCTCTCAGGTATCTCCGAGGGAGGTATTGTCATGAACGGACCACTTCCCCTACACAGTTATTAAGTGTTTTGTGTTCCCTGCGAGACTGGCGAGCATTGGTATTGCTGGCTTAGCAGCAGGCCAGCTGAGAGGCAGGGATGGGGGTTCGCAGGGCTGTGCGGTCAGGCGAGGGACAGAGCTCCCCTCCTCACCTCTGACACACGGTAGGTATTGACAAGGATGGCACAAACATCGCTATACCCCGCGAGCCACCAGCTCCTCTCCCCCTCCTGCAGCTCCAGCTCTTTGCCCGGCACTTCTGCAGGAAACAGTCCCCAAAACTTTTCAGGCTGGTTCTCCATGTTGCTGCCCTCTCCTTCTGCCGGGACCCCTGTATTGCTGCCCAGGCAGGGCTGTCACACTGTCCCCTTCCCCTCTTCCAGTGGCCTTGTGCAGCTGTGGGCAAGACTGTTCCTGGTGGAGCGCAGGGTGCGCTCTGTCCCCCCGCCATCTGTTACCCATTCTCCCCCAGCCCCATGGGAAGCAGGTCTGGGCTCCCTAGCTCCTGACCCCCTGTTAGGTTACCCATTGTTTTTTAGGATGCTCGGTTTGCTCTCTTTTTAATTTTCCCCCCTCCGGGTGCTTTTGTCGGTGTGTAATTAGCTGGCACGGCACCGAGGCGTGGATCCCCGGAGTGCTCTCTCGCTGACATTAGCAGCAGACGGTGACTAAAACAAAGAGACAGCTCAGCGCGCGCCACACGCTTACTTTGTACGTTTCGTACTCCTCGCTGTTGGGAGCTCAAAAGGGATTGCAGATGTGGAATAAACGGAAGCGCTTTGAACAAGTGGCACCGTAATCCCTCCCTGCCCCCGCCCCTCTACCCCCCTTTTTGCAGACATTAGTTTGATTAAAATTGCATGAGCCCACACATGGGTGTATTTTATTTTATTTATTTTTTTCCTCCCGGCGAGAGACTGGTTTGAGGTCTGCCCTGTGGGAAAGCAGCCGGGGGGATGCTGGGGAATTCGGGGTGTTTTCAAAAACTTGCCCTCTGCGGAGCTTACAGCCGGCTGCTGCAGGGCTGGTTGTACTGGCGAGACCTGCTTTTCCTGCGGGAGGCTGAACGTGAGCACCTTCTTCCCTGTGGAGCCTGACGTGCTTGCTGGTGGTGCATGGGCGTGCGCCGGGCAGGCGGGGGCCTCTTCCAGCACTGGTGCGGGGCAGCAGCATCTGGAAGGTGTGGTAGGCTTGTTCTAGCAAATCTTCACCCAAGGCTTTCCAGGTTACTGAGGGCATCTCCGTGGCTGAGGGCGGATGTAAACAGCCAGTTTAAAACCTAGCTGACCACGTGGGAATTAAACCAAAATATTGGTAAAACAAAAATAGATATATTCCGTTTTCTTTTTCAGCCAGGTTTGTGCACCCAGGTTGGCAAGAAGTGAAGTACTACCATTTGCAGTAGCCTTCTGTCTCCTCTGGGAACGGGGAGACGGCACAGAGAGTTAGGAGATTACTTCCAATCCTATTCCACTCTGCAGTCACACTATTTTTGCTAATACTGTGGCAAGTGCTCTGTCAAAGCTGTCATACTCCTTGGTGGGCATTTATAGGATGGGCTCTGTCTTACTGCCTCACCCAGGGGCATGTACGATTCAGTTTTTGCATGTTTTCCCCTGTTTTGGAAAAGGAAGATGTTATTTTCTTCCCTTCAGGAGGGCTTAATTTTAATTAAACGTTTGCAGTATGACTCTCCAGCAAGGGCTCTGTTATATGCCAAGTGTGGTTTCCTTGCCTGCATCCTTGCCGTGCCCTCCTTGTGACTCTGCATGTTTGGCCAGGAGGAGCAGCGAAAGGGGCTGGCGGCTCCTGCATGTGCTTATCCCGGGGCACTGTGAGCTGCGTGCGGGTTTAATCTTTCTTCTCGGGTGTCAGCGTGCGACACGGGGCTCTGGGGAGTTGGGCCAGGGGGAGCTGGCATCCCGGGCACCAGCTGGCTGCTCTGCCCTGAACTCCTTCAGCTCAGCTGCTCTGCGGGCTGTCAGGTGTGGCTCGCAAGCCCGTGCGCTTTTCGGAAGGTGGAAATCTGGTGGGAGCTGTACCTTGCCAGCAGGAGATGGCTTCCTCCCCTCCTCCCTGCCTTCAGGGGTGAAATGGTCGTTCATACTGTTTGGAGGATAGCAAGGTTGCGTGCCATAGAAGTGCAAGACCCTGGCGAGTGCTCTGTGCAAGGGATTCAAAACCCCGGTGGATCCCCCCCTAAGGCAGGAGGAGCCCCTCGCAGCCCTTCTCATCAGCTGGTGCGCGATGTGACCGTCGCCTGGTGTCCCCCAGCACTGAGGCCAGCCTTTTGTGACACCCCCATATCTACCACCCGTTAGGAGGAGTGGCCCCTCCGCTTGGCGGTGGGACTGAGATGTGCCCCGCAGGAGGCTGTGCCGGTGCCTCCTCCGGCAGGTCTTGCTGCAGGGCGCAGTTACCCGGGTTTGATAGGAGTGCGGCTGCTTGCCTGCGCCGTGGACTGGAAATTTTAGGCCGGCCAGAAGAGGTTAACATAACAAAGCGGCAGGTGAGAGGGAGGCATTGAATTTCAATAAACCAGCAACTGGGGAATGAAACCTCCTTGCTTATAAGTCAGGCGCCCGGCTCAGGCATCCCTCTCACTTACCTTGAAGCAAATCTGCTGTAATGCATAGGAAACAGCTCAGCAACTGCAGTCCTCGCTGCCATCAAGGTGGAGGCTGAGGTTTATTAAAGACCTGCAGAGCTCTGTAAGAAGAAAATTTTATGATCTTCTTGGACTTAATCATTACAAGTCAAATGTTTGAATAGGTAGGGGCAAGCGTTTTGCTGAAATTGGATGATCCCTTTCATATTTATGCTTGGTTACGCTTGCTCCACATGTATTTGGATGCTTGGCTGGAGGCAAGAGGGAGGTGAGGGGTGAAGGGGACTTAGTACGGAGGGGGAAGATGGGAGCAGGGAGAGAGTAGAATGGAGAAGAAAGCAAAGGAAACTACTGAAGGTTAAAAATAATAACAACAATTAGGCGGGGGGACTGAGGAGAGGCAGAAAAATAAAGCAGGGCCTTTGAAGAAAAAGGGATAGACAGTGAAGCCTCTTATTAAAATTTAAATGGCTGAGTCTGAAGATAAATGAGGAGCCTGCAAAGAAACAATGAAAGTAATAATAAAAAAAAAAATGGAAGACAGGAAGGAGGGAAATATTTAAAAGGAAAATGAGAGGTTTTCGCAGGTGTATGCTGTTGAGCATGTCAGCAGAGATGCTCTGTAATCTACTCTAATAATATGATGGGTACTGGGGGCTTTGTAAAAACAAACAAAGCCCAAACCTTGCAATTATTTTTTCAGTGACGTGAAGTTTCCTGAGGATGTAAAGCTGACGGTGTCCTCCTTTTGCGGGTCTCCCTGGCTGTGGGTTACGATCCGGCCTTTCCTTCCCAGGAGACTATATGCCAGGAGCTCCTGCTGCCAATAATAAGCACAGCCTCTCCCACGGCACCACTGGCTTTTGCTCCAGATGCGGGGAGACCGGAGACGCGATGGTTCAGTGCTTGCCTGGGGTTGCACAGCCAACAAGGTGCTCCTTGCCAGGCAGCGAAGGAAAGGGACTTTGATCTTCCCTTGGGAAAATGCTGCCGTTCTCCACCCAGAAGTGTTGGGCTGTGGGGGGCTGTTTGTCATGGTTTGGTCTGTTTTGCTGTGTCCCGATGGAGGTGGTTGGGGGTTTGATGGCGCCCTGCTTGCTAAGGAGGAGCCAACCTCCCCTTGGGCTACTGGGAGGATTTGTAAGATGGTCACCTCTTTTGTCCCTAGTTAGGTCCTTGGCACTGTGGGGAGTTTCTTGGCTTGGTGGGATGCAGCTCTGATAGATCATAGAATCATAGAATCATACAGGTTGGAAAAGACCTCTAAGATCATCGTGTCCAACCGTCAACCCAACACCACCATGCCCACTACACCATGTCCCTAAGGGCCTCATCTACACGTCTTTTAAATACCTCCAGGGATGGTGACTCCACCACTTCCCTGGGCAGCCTGTTCCAAGGCCTGACCACTCTTTCAGTAAAGAAATTTTTCCTAATGTTCAATCTAAACCTCCCTTGGCGCAACTTGAGGCCATTTCCTCTTGTCCTATCGCTGGTTACTTGGGAGAAGAGACCAACACCCACCTCACTACAACCTCCTTTCAGGTAGTTGTGGAGCGCGATGAGGTCTCCCCTCAGCCTCCTCTTCTCCAGGCTAAACAACCCCAGTTCCCTCAGCCGCTCCTCATAAGACTTGTGCTCCAGGCCCTTCACCAGCTTCGTTGCCCTCCTCTGGACACGCTCCAGCACCTCCATGTCCTTCTTGTAGTGAGGGGCCCAAAACTGAACACAGGATTCGAGGTGCGGCCTCACCAGTGCCGAGTACAGGGGCACGATCACCTCCCTGCTCCTGCTGGCCACACTATTTCTGATACAGGCCAGGATGCCGTTGGCCTTCTTGGCCACCTGGGCACACTGCCGGCTCATGTTCAGCCGGCTGTCAACCAGCACCCCCAGGTCCTTTTCCTCTGGGCAGCTTTCCAGCCACTCTTCCCCAAGCCTGTAGCGTTGCATGGGGTTGTTGTGGCCGAAGTGCAGGACCCGGCACTTGGCCTTGTTGAACCTCATACAGTTGGCCTCGGCCCATCGATCCAGCCTGTCCAGGTCCCTCTGCAGAGCCTTCCTACCCTCCAGCAGATCAACACTCCCGCCACAGATGAAGACTTCAGAGTGCTCTGGGGAGGTGTGATACAGCTTGCACTAGTGGGTGGCCGGGTCTAACTCATAGGCAGGCAGGTAGAAGAGTATGGTTGCTCCAAGCCTGCCTGGCGTCTTCAGCGCTGACTGACTCTGTGAGTAGCTGCACACAGCAAAATGGGGAAAAACTGAGTTCACTGACCTTGCCTTTCTCTCCCTCTCTCTGGAGGAATTTCTTTATGGTGTGCCTGACTCCCACCAGGGACAGTCTTGCTGCCATCAACGCTGTGCATGCCTGGATGGGGCTGCGTGTGTCAGTCCCTCCACGGAGATGACATTTTCAGGAGGGAACTAGTGCTGCATGGTTTAGTGGAAAGTCGTCTCAAAACCTATGTAAACAGTGTATTAGTCAACACCCAGGGTAAGGCCACAGCAGGTGCCATGAACTCTAGAGGTGGAAAGCAGATGTACAACTCTTCCTTAAAGGAAAAAGGTTGAATCACAGGGACCTAACTGACCATACCTCAAAATAAAAAAAGGAAGTGGGAGACTGGTGGAGGTGAAGCTCAGCAAGCCAGTCATCGCTGTTAGCCCCTGTTAGGCTGCACATCCATCCCCCCCCAGCTCCACTGCTGCGTTCAGTGTGAGCATGGTACATTGACTGGGAACGTGGCTGCTTCTTCGCCACTCTCAACCTGTGTTTGAAGGGTGCAGACGTCCTGTGGGCCATGGGAAAGGGCTCCTGCGTCAGACTGAAGCCGATGGAAGGCTGTGCTCTCAATGTTCTCAATGTGGTGGTGTGCACCTCAGCAGCTCTATGGGTAAAGGAGGAGCATTTGTCAGCCTCCTAGGAATTTAATCTTTACATTTTTCTCATACTGTTTTTGGGCACTCTTGGGGGTTGAATTTGCATTGGTGGCATGCAAGGAATTGGCTTTTCACTTGCAACGTATGAGGTAGTGAGTTTTGCATTTGGCCTGTGTCTCTTTTCCGCAATCTTACTAACCCCCCACTATGTGGACACCCTTAAATTACTTAAATTATCAAAGTAAACTGCATGGATTAAAATCTGCTGCAAAACTATATTAACAGACAAGTATTAGTTGCTGCATTAGTTTAACTGAAATCACTTTGCATGGATTTTTCTGGCATAAACCAGTCCTTAATAGATCCAGAATGTCTGAGGATGATCAAGTACTCAAATAAACATTTAAGGGGAAATAACTTTCTGTCTTTTTTATGTTAGGTTTTTTTTTTCAGTGATGGCTAGAAGAATGAACATTTTTCTTAAACAAGGGTGTTTGGTCTTTTTTCTTTTTTAAATCG
Organism: Calonectris borealis; assembly: GCF_964195595.1. Classification (NCBI taxonomy): domain Eukaryota; kingdom Metazoa; phylum Chordata; class Aves; order Procellariiformes; family Procellariidae; genus Calonectris; species Calonectris borealis. Next base: position 102,839,165 of record NC_134312.1, read on the forward strand.
CTTCCCTGCTTGTTTATTTTGGGCGAGTAGTGTGCAGTGTTGCTATAGAGTGGTGGCATTTGGAAGAATGTGCCTGGAAGGGCTGTTGGGAGCCTCAGGTGTGAGCTGGGAGTCTTCTCCCATCTCTGCCAACGGGCCGCAGGTAGCATGTCTTTCCCAAGGAAGTTTTCTCCCAAGTGTGCCTGTTAATAGAAACAAGCCAGGACCTGGGAGCTGTAAAAGTCCAGCTGAAGCTCCCTTCCCTTATTGATTTCCCCGCTCTCCCTTCTGTGCTGTCATGATTCCACTAGTTCTTCAGTCACCCTTGAGTCTGCCAGGGCACAGGAGACCTGAACACCTAATGTGCTCAAGCAAGAGTTTTGGAAAAAAACCAGAATAATTAAGGAAGAAAAAAAATCTTTCTTGCCATTTTAATGTAACAGAAAAAGGAACAAGCTAAAGCTCTTTTCTTCTTCCTTTTTGAAGGTCATGTTTACAGGAATTTAGCTGTGATCTGAAATAAATAGCCTTTAAAACTGTCCCGCTTTGTATGTCTAGGTTACAGGGAACAAAACAGGCAAGGAGGGAGGACATATGCTACCTATGCCACAAAACAAGGCTCCTGAATCTGCCTTCGGTGGGTTTTTTGTTTGAGTGGGTCCCCTGTTTTAGACAGGATAGCATGCTGATACCAGTGATGAGTTTGGAGAAGATTTCTTTTGTAAAAGAAAGAAGAATAAATGTGAGCAGATGAACTAGTGAAGCTTGGTTTCCTGTGGGTTTTGCTTCATGGTTGAATTCCTAGGTGTCTAATAAAGTGCAATCATTGCTTTTCCTTGATTGGGGTATCCCCATGATTGTCTTCCAGATGACTTCTTTGGTGTCTAAAGATTGACCAAACATTGCATTGTTCCCCACGGAGAAATACTGATATGTGATGGGTATCTCCTCTACTTCTCCAGCAATTCATGAAACCTGTGAACTTATTCTGAGACTGCTATCCATCTCTCAGTATTTGTTTGAGAGCTTTAGCCACTCTCGAAGCAGTAGCCGCTTGCTAAAGTTAGGTGGGAGACAGGCACACACACTCGCGCTGTAATTGCATAGTCTCATTTCGACGGTGGGGACACACACCGTATCCTGCTCTTCTTTCAGCTAAGGCAGAAGGGTAATGCTTCTGCAGAGCGTGCAGCGTGAAGAGCGAGCCTCATTGCCTGGGTACGAAGCTGTGCACAGGGACTGTGTTACAGCAGACTCCCAGTCCTCATGGTGGTACTAGGAGGGGATCAGCCAGGCTCCCACACAGGCTCCTTTTGTGTGGCAGGAGAAAAGCTATTAAATCGGTTGTGGGTCTGTGCACCTGCCATGAGTTAAATAATTAATCTGCTCTGACCATTGGTGTGCTCTGCTTTTGATAATGTGATGATCGCTCGCATTGACTAATTGGATGTAATTCTGCAGATAGACCCGTTGATTTCCAGTTCTAGTTGCTTGTAAAAAAGCCATTTGGATCAGATAGTTGTGAGAAGTTTATTCCCCCCACAGACGGTACAAAGCGAGGGTGATGCAAGAATAAGTATCTTATCAGGATCCCAATATGTTCCTTATTTGCATACCGTAGCTCATCTGCATGAGAGATCTTGGGCTTTCAAACTTTACAGGTGCTTGTGAGACAAGCCGTTATCTTTGTGCAGGAGAAGGTGAAACAGGCCCTGAGCAGATTCAGCCTGAGGCGCAGATCAGGCAGAGCTGGTGGCACTTCTGGATGTGAAACATAAGTGGCTGAAACTTTACAGGAAAATCTTTCCTGTTGTTGTCTCCTTTTGAAGCCTCAGCATCTGTAGGAAGAGGTTAACCTGAGGATGCCTACCAGCCAGAGGCTGATACAAAAGGTAGAGATGCAAGAAGATACTGTCCAAAAACACTGCTGTGGTGAGAAGCCCATCCTGCAGTCTCCTGTCTTTCAGCAGTCTACAGGTGTTATCTTTGGGTCTTGCTCCCTTATTTTTCTTTCATAGGAGTCCAGGACATACAGAGATCCCCTGTTCTTGTTAACTGCTGAGAAGAGCTTCCCTCTCCCTCCTTCTGCCCAAGAGTCTCTTCAGGTTGATGTGAGTTGCTGATATTCCCATTATTCTGTACTTTCCTCAATCTGCTGGGCAGAGAGCAACCAGCAGAGTATCTGCTGCTGTTCCTGGGCATACCTCTCTTGGTGTCTCAGCCAGTTAAACTCCAGAGCCTACCTCTGCTGAGGGCATTCGTGAGAAGCAGCAATGCAAGTGAAATGCTTCAGGCTGGTCATTTTGCCGTTTACCTACAGGGCAGTAAATAGCAGCTGGGAAACTGGCAGCTTGCAGAGCCTTTTGCAATCAGATGCAATGGTGAAACTGGGAAAACTGGAGCTGTCTGGAGACCTGGAGACAGCAGCATGTCAGCTGTGCTTGGCTCTCACTCAGAGGTTTCACCAGTAGAAGACTGGAAGTACTATAAATAAAATCCTGGATTCTGATGGAGTCGGTGATATTGATCCTGCACTGGAGACATCGTGGAAACTTCCTATTTACTAGTTTATTTTCTTTACTGTTTTGAGTGGGTTTTTTAATGCACTACTTTGTGTATCAAAGTGTGTGTGCCTTTGGGTTAATGATATGTGCACCAAAAGCATCTTCTCCTTATTTTAATGTGAGATTTATTTCCTGAACGCTTATTTTTAAATGCCCGCTGGCTCCTGCAAAGGATTTGGGGTGTCCTGGAAAACTTGGAGCACTGTGCCCTAGGAGATCTACCTGTATTTTGCAAGACTCGGACCTTTCCCTTCTGACTGTAACCATCAGTGGTGTGCATCTGCTGCTGGCTCTGAGCGAACCATCTTCCTGTGGGGCTGCTCGCCTCGTGGGTGTCACTTGGTGAGCAGGACAAGCAACCAGCGGCTGTAAAGCTGGAGAAGGTGTCCATCTCTTTCTGAAATGATGCTGCCATTCAGCATTTAGCGTGTGTCATGGAAGACCACCTGGTGGTTTCTCTGCGGCTAACTGCTGTCAGTTCATTGAGGTTGCTTGAAGCACTCGCTGCTGGGAAAAAGCAAAGCTTCCCTTGGATAGTCGTCGCACCCTCTCCACATAAGAAGGGTCTAAGGGCCATTCCAAAAACATTTGGCATACGATTTGTATGGCAGGAACTAATTATTGAGTGAATCCTTTCCACCTGTCTGTCTGGTTTAGGAGCTGCTGCCTTAGAAGTGGTGAACAAAAGGGTTTCTTCACACACCTTGCCAAGGTAGTGCAGAACTTCATGACAGAGAGCCGTCATTATTTCCATCAACTGCTTCTTGTTCACAGCTCTTCCCACTGCCTCGACATGCCCTGTCATCTTCCTCATCTCCTTCAAATATAGTATGATTTATAGGGAAAAGTGATGTCCCCTTCTGTAGGTGTGTGTGCTGGGGATGCTACTCGAGCCTTGCAGACAGTGCCTTTTTGCAGGGAGAGCAACTTGATGGTGGCCATCTGTCATTGGGGTGATAACCAGAGAGGTTCACGGAAATCTGAGAGAAGGTGGAATGGGAGAAAGGGGAGAAAGGAAGGGCACTGTATGCTTTGAAATGCCCAGATCGATGAATATAAAAATAAATACATTTATTAAAAGTTTTCAGTATAAAGATGCCAAGCACTCTCATGCAGAAAGTCAACTGGTTGCATGGTGCATGCCAGACTAGTTTTTCCAGACTAGCTGATTGCTACACTGGAGCAAGAGAAGACCTTTTTTGCACAGTCTCAAAAAGCCCTTCCAAGCACAGCATTTCACCTCCCTTCTTCTTATCCTCTGTCCCCCAAATGACTGCCACCTGAACTAGAAGAAGCTTGGAGCATGAAGAGCTTAAAGAGGAGAGATGACCATAGCCACATGCATAGGAGGGCAAAATTGCAGAAGTACAGTAGGAAAAAAAACTCATCAAGGAAAATAGATTTGCAGAAGTGGATGTTACCTGGTTTTATCTATGATACCTTGATCAGATGGCAGAAGTCTGTCAACTGTTTGGCTGAATTTGCATTACTCGTCTTAATTCTGCTTTCCACAGTCTCTCGTGCAGGAGAGCAGGTGGTCCTCGTGGTTGGAGAACTTGGACTCCATCCTGCAAGAGCCAGACTGTGCCTTTCATTCATCACGGGAGCGCCAGCTTTAGAATAATGGTTCTGAGCTGCCAAAACCTTGTTGGAGGAAAGTAGCTTGGAAATATCCAAAAGAAGCAACATCTTTCATTCCAGCTCCCAGAAATCCCTCCAGCTCACGCTGACTTCGTGGCTCAGTACATGGTTGTTGTCTGGTGAAGATGTATGTTTGTATAATACGTTATGAACAATTTCCATGCTTTAAACAGGACTGTTAGAAAAGATTTCCACTGTCTTAGTTTGTATGGGGGGGTTTTCTGTTCTTAGATTTCAAAACTTTTTCTCGTCTACTTATTAGCCACCCTATGTCTCTCAGTAATCTGCATGTGAAGATGATGCAATTCTGGTTTCTCCTTCCTTGTCTGTGTGTCAGGACGCCAGCATTTTCGCTTTCTTTTCCCATGGGAGCTTAAGACCTAGACCTGGGCTGAACAGAAATTTGGGCTGTAACAGAGAATAAAGGTTAATTCTGTGCTTCCTTCGGTGCTTTGTTTCTGAGGGCTGAAATGCTCTGTTCTTGTGTGTTCAGCAGGAAGGTGGATTTTGGAGGGGATGGACCCAGCTTCTCCATTTGGAGTTTTTAGTTTAAAAAATGCTGCTCACAGAAACTGTCTCCCACGCATGTCTTGGTCTGTGTCATCTTGCCCCAGAGGCAAAAGCAAATCCCTGCTGCTGAGCTTAAGGAGTGACTGGCCAGAAGGGGTCGTTGGAAGCTGTTGTCCCAGGCTTTGCAGCTCTCGGGACAGGTGAGGTCCCAGAAGGCAGATGGGAGAAAGGCGCTTGCAAGGTCTCAAAACCTTCATTATTCCATAAATGAAGGAAAAACAGCTCTCACATGCGTGCCTTGACCTCCTGTGTGATCTCTGCCGAGCTGTTGAAGCAGGGGCACTAATCTCTGAAAGCAGCTCTGTACTCTTATCTCCAGTGTTGCTCCTGCTCTTACTTGCATAGTTGAAGTAGAGAAGAATCCTCCTTGAAAATTGATTTTTGAGAAGGGCGACTCACCTGACTACAAAGCACCACAAACATTATTACAGTCTGGGGGGAATATGGCCTGAGATGTGTTTTGATTGTTCTGAAACGATACTACACAACTCTCTCCCTGTTCAGCTGTTTGTATTGCCTGCCTGCCTAAGTGCGCTAGGTTGAATGAAATAAGGCTTTTAAAAAATTGCAGAAAAGAGGATTTTCTAAGCTTCCCATTTCTGTAATTCCTTAACTTCAGCTTCAGAGGTGTAAAACATGAAGACAGCATTGCATGCATAGCTTCAGAGGAGCCCAGGCTGTGTCAGCTCCTCAGCTCCATGTTTGCTGGGGTTTTTGTTTTTGCTTTCCCTGGCTGTCTTGCGGGCTCCGGGAGGCTGCGGCTTAGCAGGTTACCCTGTGCCGGCTTAAGCCACAGCAAATTCCCACCTCCCTGCTCTTAGCTCACAAGTGCTGTTAAGTAAAACACATCAGCTTAACCCTCGGTGGAAGAAGTGCGTGCTGATGTGCTCTGCCCTCGTGTTTGCAGTGGCTTAGGCTTGCGTTAAGCTGTGGTAGCTCGCTGGTGGTGCTCGGGATCAGCGGGAGAGCTAAACCCTCACAAAGGTGAGATTGTGGAAGAGGGATCGAGACGGAGAAGGAGGGATTTGTGAGCTGACTCACCTTGGCTTGCTGCCGGAGGTTATTGCCTCCGCAGGTGAGCGGTCGGTGTGGTGCGTGGTGGTCCGCAGCGCACCGCTGCCCTCCCCAGATGTCTCTCCTGGGTTCTGTTTCAGAGGGGTTCGGTGGGGTGCTTGGCGGTGCTTTGCTGGGCTGGCAGCCCGGCCAGGTGTCACTGAGCAATCAATGCAGTTGTGGCATGGGTAGGTCCCGTGGCCGGGGACACGCCAGGCAGAGGCCAGCGTGCAAGCGTCACCCTCAGCAGAGCTGCAGGAGCAGGCAGTGCCGCAGTGTGCCTGAATCTCATCCGGGTCTGCCTGGAGTGCCAGCCTGCTGAATGGGGTGCGCTCTGATCACGGAGCCCAAATACAGAGCCCACCGAGGAACCGTGTCTTGTCAGGTGTTGGGTAGCAGAGCAGGGACATCCAGGCTGTCACGAAGCACGAGTCCCCATTGCAGGGAAGGGAAAACACCTGTCCCTTTGGATGTCATCTCTGCCACCACCTCGTGCCTTTTTTTACTTGCAGACTGGTTTGCATGCTCCTCCTTACAGAAAGCATCTGCCTCGCAGAGCAGGATTACAAAAAATGTGTGCATGTGCGAGGGAATAAAGGTTTTTCTCCCTGCCGCGGCTGGGAGGTGGAGGCAGATGTGAGTTCTGTGCTCTCAGCCCCTGCCACGCACCCGGCTCACCGTGCTCTTTGGGCGCCTCTGCGTCCCCAGCGTCTCTGCCCCTCGGGCTGCCTGTCATCAGGGTTTGCTCTACTGATGCTCCAGCTAATTTTTGCTTAATGAACAAATGATGACTCTCCCTGCTGGGTGCTGCCTTGTCCTTTTACCAGCCCCTTTCTGGTTTCTCCTCTTTTTTTTTCTTTTAATGAGGTCACTTGAACTTCTCCACCTAAATTAGCTGTCCTAATAACCAGATGCTCCTTGGGGTGCTTTGGGACAGGGTGGGTGGAGAGAGGAGAAGGAGCTTGTTAGCGGGAGCCTGCCTTCCCCTGCTCCCTGAAGCGGGTTTAGCTGAGGGCAGAGGGGTGATGGGGCACAACAGAACAGGGGCAGCGGGTGTGAATGTGCTCCTGGCACCTGCCACACTGCATCCGAAGCAGTCGAGGGAAGGGGACCAGCAATTTTGGAGGAGCATCCGCCACTCGCCAGCGGGAGGAGGCTCGGAGAACTGCTCTGAACAGCACTGTGCTGTCGGGGCTGGAGCCCCAGAGTAAAGCCCAGGGGGGAAGGGGAGGGCGGGTGTCCTTTCTCCTGGAGCTGAAGCACTCGCGAGCAGCTGGGAAAGCTGTAGCTCCCCTGGGTCCATCAAGGACAAGCCAGAGCTGGGGCTGAGCACATCTCTTCCCCTTGCACGCCCACCCTGGGCGCCCAGGGAAGGGGTTGCTGGTGGGGCCATGGGGCGCCCACTGCCAGCCCCTGTGGGTTCGTGTGGGGCTTGGGAAGCTGCAGGAGAGCATCGCTGCCCTGTGTGCCCCGGGTGGGTGCACTGGCTTGCGACCGCACCATCCGCCTAGGGGGTCCTATGTGGCTTGGGTGCGCAATTTGGCTGGGAAGCTCCTCTTGCAGGGCGCGTCGTGGAGCAGGAGCAGGTTGTGCAACAGGATCCTCTGACAGTGCCTGGGAGGGAGCTAGTGACAGCCTCCAGCGGGCGTGCAGGGCAGGCTGGGTGCGCGACTAACGCAGCCTGCAGCAAGCAAGGAGAAGTTCAGGCCCTTGAGTCGGAAGCTGACCTAATTTCCAATTTTTGCGTCTTCTGTCTGATTCTCTTTTCCCCTTTCTTTTACGTTAGTTACTTTTTTTTTCCCCTGCACTCTTTCTCACTGGCTGCTTGAACTCACCCAGTTACTTTGGGAGACGCATTTCTATCAGCATAATTGTTCCAGCCAGTCATTAAAGTACCAACAAGGATACAATTGTAATCAGAGGATTTATTACTACTGCTGTGAAACAACTGCCATGCCATCTTACTTAACTCTTCGGCTCCCCTCTTGCCTTCTGCCAGCAGCTGAATCAGTAAAAAACTGCCCCTTTGAAACCGCACATGTGCAAACTAGGGATGTGTTATTCTTTTTTATTTTCCTGCTCTTACCACAGAATGTTGCAGTGATAAAATTGCAGGTGACTGCGGTGCTTCACCCTCTATTTCTTGATTGTGCAGCAACTGAAAGTGACTTCATTCTCATTTAAAACAAGGCTTAAATGTTTGCACGAGAATTAAAAGTATATTCTGACTGCTTTTCTTTAGACCACAGCGCAAGTTCTGCTCACCCCTTCAGGAGCTTGAAGTGAATTCACTGACTAATTCAGGAAAGTGTATGACTTCTTTTTTAATTTAGTTAAACAATTAGTAGTCTTTTAGCTGCCTTTCATTTAAACCTGTCTTTAACCATCCTTATTTCTCAGTGCGGGTGGGGCTTTATGGAAGGAAAGTAATCCCTAAACCAACCAGATTATTAACTTGCTTTACGTTTTCCCTGTAGTACCAGGAACCTGTTGCTTTATGTTGGTAGGCGAGGAAGAGAAGAGGGAAGACTTTGCACGGAGACCCCACACCCTCAGTCACAGCGAAAGTATATCTTGGGGTGGTAGGTTTGCCTCCTCAGATTTGGGTCCCAGGTAGGACCTTGGGCAGTGGGGGAAACATATAAGCAACAACAACAGGAACAAAGCTTTCCTGCGCCTGCCCCAGGCCACCTGTGAGTTTTTAGTTGGGACTTAAAAATAAGGCAAGCAAAGGGCACTACAGTGGCATGATCTGCTCAGTTTTGTCCACTTGCAAAGGTGACATTTGAGGGTCTTCATCAGTTTTGCAGCATCACACAGCATGTGTTTTCCTCCGTGCTGAAAGCATTACATGAGCTTTTGATTGATGAGGAAGAGCAGTGTCTGGTGTGCTGCAGCAGGTATGGATCAGCACGTACAGCTAATTGCCAGGCATGAGGGCTTGAGAGGATTACATTGGTAATCTAGATATCTTTCCTGCCTTATCACCACCCCCTTCCTCCTGCCACACGCATGCACACGTATTTGGATCCTGTAAGGAATGGAAATCAATAGCGGTGTGGGGGAGGGACATAAGGAGCATGGCTCCCTGAGAGCTTGCAGTGGCTGGGAAAGAACAGGTCCCTTCCAGCTGTTCCTGTGGCATCAGGGTGGCACTGGTGGCAGACCCTTCTTCCCTGGGTGGCACGGGTGGCCGCAGGAGGGTTAGCAGATTGCAGAGGGTAATAACGAAATGCCTCACGCTCCCGCCCGCGGTGCCGTTTGCAGTGCCGTTCAGTGCCTGCCAGTGTTCTTGCCTCTGGAGTGGTGGCACTGGCATTGCAGTTCCTCTTGAGCAGCTTGTTTCTGTCTTGCACACACAACCAGAGGAGTTGGGGAAGGAGGTTCATGGCACTGAGCTGGGATTCCTGCGGGGCAACAAGATGTCACGGGGCAGATGGAAACATAACTCTTGCACTAATTCCCTGCAAAATCCAGAGCGCTATTTCTCAGCCAGAAGCAGCTCCCTAGGAGTATAGGGAGTACATGTATTTGTTCTTCCTAAATAGTTCACACTTGACACTTGGCAAGCTTAGCTCTGTCCAGGCTGTATGAAGTGGGCAGCTGGGGACACAGAGTAGCACCATAGGGTGCCTCTAAAGTGTATCAATGGGTAAAAGTTATAACAAAATCCAAGGGAAGAAGAGGCTGGTGGGTCTACTTGTCCTACAGTGGTCCTGAGATGGTCCCGCTGTGCTGGGTAGCCTGTGTAAGTTGTTTTACTCCGAAAGAGTCTACAGTGTAAGTCTACCATGGTGCTAAGTGATTTTCACAGCACTGTTTTACCAGCTCGAGTTAGGAAGCCTCTGGCTCCCAGCCTGACGCTCCTCCTGCATCGCTTAACAAGGAAACGGCATCTCAGGCAGGTTTGCTGCCTTGCCTGGGAGTAGGTGAAATGTTAGTAGCTCTCTGGTTTGTGTCTGCCACATAAAAGCTTTGATAGCCTATCCCTTGGGAGTGGTTAGGGTTTTGGATACGCAAGGACGAACCAGAGCCAGCCTGGAGAAAAGGGAGATGCCTAGGTTGTCTTTGTCCGCCTGAGGCAGAGTTCAGCATGGCACTGGGAGCTGCTGGAAACGGAGCTGGTCCTGGGGCTCAGAGGAGAATGCATTGGAGAATTTGAGGTGTGTGCCGAGGCCAGACCTGGGAACTCCAGTCGCTACTCTCTGCTTGTTTTCTGGGAGATTGTAAGCTAGTTCCTTGTCCTAAAGTAAACAGCCTTAATTCCTGATCTGTAAATCCTTTATGTAGCTCACAGAGTGCTCCTCGCTTGAGGTGTGTGCATTTGAGGTGGGCTTGACTGGAGCTGTGTGTGCAGGCTTCCTGAGGAGGGATGCCCATGGGCACCACCCTGGGGGAAAGGGGAGCATCTCCAGGCTCCCTCCTCCTCCTCCTCCTCTTCCTCCTCCTCCTCCTCCTCCTCCTCGTCCTGGCAGCAGGGCTCTGGGACTCTACCTAGCTGGGTCCCTGACACCCTCTAGTGGCAATATTTACATTTAATATTTCAGGAGCTCTTAAAACTTGGGGGTGCTTTTGAGCACCCTCTGCTTAGCAGCCCACCCATTGCTGAGCACCTACTCCAGTGCCCTCTGCAGGAACCTGCAGCTTGGGGACTAATAGGAAATGCTGTGTTTCTTGCTCTTTTTTCCAATGCTGTAAGTACAAGCTCAGTGCTGTCAGCTGTGGCCAGACTCAGCAGACTTGCTTGGGGATGGCGCTAACACAATAGGTTTGCTCCCCGCAAGTGCTTTTCAGCTGCTCATCTCCCTGTCCAGCCACTCGCTGCCAAACCTAACCTTGATGCTGGAGAGAGGAGAGCTCTGCTGACACCTCGGGGAGGTCATAACAGCTGCAGGGGTGCACTTGTGTTGGGAGGAGGCAAGGCTGGACGCTGGGGGAAGTGCAAGGCAGGCTGCCTGGACGGCACGTTGAAAGGAGGGGAGAAACAGGCAGGAGCTGAGTGAGAAAGAACAGGCAGGAGGACGTGTCCTGCAGCATCCATCTCAGCTCTGATTCAGGTGTGGTTCTGCTCTCCTTCACACAGTGACGACTCTTGTCTAAGCTTACCCTTGCTTTCAAGTGGAGCTCGGCTTGTAGAGTGCTCCCACAAACCCCGGGGCTTCCCGCGGTGGGTGGCTGTGGGATGAGTGCAGGCAGCTCGGCAGCGTGATGGCTGGCAGCGGAGCCAGGGCTCCCGGGTGAACACCATGCAGAGTTACTTGTGTCCTGATCTGCAAACTGATGTCCTTGAAGTCTGAGCAGGATAACTGGCTTGGGAGGAACTTCTCTTCTGACAACGCACCTCCCCGCATGTGCCGTCGTGCTCTGGAGAGCGCCTTCACGGTGTTCCCTACTTGCTTTTCTTTCCATGACTTCCAGGCCTGATCTGCTCCAGCCTGATGGGCTAAGCCGTGCCTGTAGCCCTCTTGTCAGCGCAGGCCTGCAGGGTCTGCGCCTTGGGGTGGTGCGTGAGCCCCAGCAGACCTGCGGCCCTGCTACGGGAGTCCCCGGTGCTCTGTAGCACTCAGAATGAAATCGTTGGGCTTCTGAAATGAGCTGTGACCTGCTGACACGTTCAGCTGCCTCTTGAGAACGGCGTTTTCCCCTTTCTCCTACCCGCTTCCCCCCTCCCCAACCCTGGTACCCGAGGTGCATCTTGCAGTGTAACTGAAACAGTTGTTTGGGCATCGCTGGCCAAGCGTGAGAGCGGTGGTGCGAAGCACAGAGCCTTCCCGCTGGCCTGGCCAGCTCAGGGCTCTTGCCTGTCCCTCCCGACGTCTGATCCTTCAGAAACTGGGCTTTCATTTAGCGAGCGGGTCTCTAGTCTTCCTCGTTAGGAAGGTGACACTGACCAAACGTATGTCCATGCCAGGCTGATTTAAGATGATGGCCTCAAGGCTGCGTGCAACCCAAAAGGTCTTACCGATTCCTCTAACTGGGAGGATCTTGGTTGGCTTTTTTAACCAAAAGAGCAGGAGGAGTGCAGCACAGCATGTCAGGCGCTACCACAGTTAAATTACAGCCTTTAACAGCATGCCGCCGCCTCCTGATTTTTCTCCAGGAATGCATTTTGCAATCGCTTGCCCACGTGGTGTAAAAGATGCTAACCCTCCAGCCAGGTTATGACCTGGAAATACGAAGTCACGGTTCCAGCTGGCAAAATGGTGCCCGTGCCAGCCTCTAACCTGCTCGGGGAATGGCGTGGCAAGCACATGCTTGAGGCCCTGCCTTCGGACAGGCTTCCCGACGTTACTCCCGGGGAGCGGGCAGCTCCGCGTCTGGCAAGCCAAGTGCCTGCCCCCGACTTGAACGTGACCTGGCTTGTCCCGCAGAGCCAGGCAGGCTCCTGGGGCAAGTGGCTCTCTGCTTTCTGCCGTGCGCTTAGCCAGGGAGCAGCTGAGCTGCTGAGCAGGGCTGGGGGGGCACACAGGCAACCAGTGGGGTGCGCAGCGGGCTCTCAAATTGGAGGAAGGGGGATGGGCACACTTTCTTCACAGATACCCGCTTTCACCCCATAAATTGTTGTGCGGAGGCTAGCGTAGCAGGGAGCTCTGCCTTTGAAGCAGCTCAGCAAGAAAGTAACTCCAGCAAGATGATGATCGGGTTTAATTTATGTAAATAACGTAATAAAAGTTATAAGAGCCTGTGGCTAGAGGGCAAAGAGAAAGGAGCTGCGTGGCTCTGGAAATTATTCAGAAAGGTTTGAAATGAGAAATCTAAATCTTATCGTGCAGTCAGCGTGAACCAGCAAGGTTAGTTGCTGCTGTCATCACTTGTTTGGGAGTTGGAGGGAAGGGGGAAAGGCAAAGTGAGGCGGGATCCCAGCCACGGTCTGCCAGAGGCTATTGCCAGTGGGCAGGGGACGGGAGCCCCAGCAAGGAAGATGAGGGGAAGGGAGGGAGGAGGAGACATGGCTACAGGGACAGAGGCAATGGCCTGTGATGTAAATGCCTTGCCAGGTACTTTCCCTGTCAGGGGCAGTAAATTCCTTGGGTAGTGAACGTGTGGTAAAAGCAAATGCTCCCATCCGGGCTGGATACGGGAAGATTTCCTTCTCGTTTACTCCATCTTGTGGCTTTTTTCTTTCCCCTCTTCTGCTTTTGACTTTTCTGCCATAAATAATCCCAACGGTTGTCTTCACTGCAGCTCATTGCTTTCTGTAGCTGTGCCTGAATGAAACAGATGCAGCTTTCGGCAGCTCAGCTAATTTTGTCAAACCTTCCAGTGCTGTCAATGAAACTGAACTGAGATATGTTAATTATATTCCACCGGTACGCGGCAAAACCGTGGGCATTAACAAGGCATTAAGCTCTGCCTTGTCTGCAGAGCTAGGGAGAAGGTTTGCATTTTTCTTTCCGCGTGATGTTTCTTGAGACAACAAAGTCTAGAAAGGCTTCTTTTTAAGAAAGTCTATCTTCTCGTGTTAGAATTATGATGCTTGCTAAAATCAAGCAAGATTGGGGGGCTGCAATTTTTTTTTCATCCTGATTTTAGCAGTTGTACTTCCTTTCCTCCGGTTAATCAACTGGAAAAGTAGCCAGCAGTTTTATTACCAAATGCCTTGATGTGGCTGTGTCCCAGGAGTGGGTGCTGGGCATGCTGCAATTGCATTGCTGCCCTCAGAGGAGCCTGCATTCCCTCCGAATGCAGAAACCCCTTCGTTTGGCCTGAGGGGGTCATTAAAACATGAAACGATATAAACAAAGGAGGGGGGAATTGGATCTCCTGACTTTTTTATGAGGGAAGATTAAAGGAACTAAATATGTTTAGCTTGGCCCCACGGGTGACTGAGGGGCAAAGACCATGGTGCAGGGCCAAGGAGTGGCTGAAGGATGTGGGCAGGAGGGGGGTCACGAAGCATGCTGGGGGGCACACGATGAAGGGGAGGCTGCCTGTGATGAAATGCCTCGATGGGAAGCAACTGTATTAAGTTGTGCTGCTCTGCAGTGTGATGGAAAACCCCGTGCCATTGAGCAGGAATTTAAACACAGGACTGGAGTATGTGCTGCAGGTTGTGGTCTTTCCCAAGCAAGAGCTTTGGGGATGATTCTCCTCTTTTTGGGGGCTAGAGGTGAGCTAACAGGGCTTTGCTAATACTTAACAATTAATTACAATTGTAAAAAGAAACCTCTCCCCCAGCTCCCCTTTAACGCATCTGGGCTCTAGACTCAGTGTTTCGGCGTTGCTAACTCTCAGGCTGTGTTTCCCCGTCCCCCTTTGCTGCAGTGATCCCTGACTCACTGCGAGTGACAGCGGTCCCGCAGACACTGAACAAAGTGGAGCGCGACTCCCTGGAGCTGAAGTGCGAGGTGTCGAAGAGCACAGCCCAGCACAGCCACGTTTCCATCGCCTGGTACCGGCAGCGAGGCAGCGAGGCGCCCGTGGAGGTCATCTCCCTCAGCCGTGACTTCGTCCTGCGGGCCGGCAGCGCCTACGCCCAGCGGCAAGCCACGGGGGACGTTCGCTTGGACAAAGTGGGGGAGACCACCTCAAAGCTCACCATCTACAACCTCCACCCATCAGATCAGGGCGAGTTTTACTGCGAGGCGGCAGAGTGGATCCAGGACCCAGACAAGTCTTGGTATGCCATGACCCGCAAACGTTCCCAGGGCGCCATCGTCAACGTGCAGGCCACCGGTCAGTGTCTCCTTTGCCTTTTCTTGCATGGCTGGGCGGTGGGAGGAGGTGGAAAACGGGGCTGCGCCTTGTTAGGTGGCTGGGGCTCGGCTCCCTGCTTTGCTGTGTGCCCCACTCAGGAGGCTGCTGGCAGGGTGAAGGAGGGCAAAGCAGGGCCTGAGCGCTGCCTGCAGGCGGGGCAGATGTCAGCAAATAGCAACCAGGGGACACGGGCAGCAAGGGGGCTTGGGTGGCAGCCCCTGTCTCCTGACATGGCCAGCGATCTGGGGCTGACACAGGAGCTGAAACATACATCTTAAGCACTTGGTGCTAGCACAGGCAATGAAAATTTTGGTAAGTGAGGAGATAAGAGTGACTGTCGTGGTTTAACCCCAGCCAGCAACTAAGCACCACACAGCCGCTCCCTCGCTCCCCCCGCAGTGGGATGTCCCCTCCCAACTTCTTGTGCACCCCCAGCCTACTTGCTGGTGGGGTGGTGTGAGAAGCAGAAAAGGCCTTGACTCTGTGTAAGCACTGCTCAGCAATAACAGAACGCTGTTTTCAGCACAAATCCAAAACATAGCCTCATATTAGCTTCTATGAAGACAATTAACTGTATCCCAGCCAAAACCAACACAGTGATACAGCAGAAAATAAAACGAAAACTTTCAGCAAGCACTTCTGTATTGCACAAGGTCCATTTGCAAGTCAAAATCCTTCTCCCAGCGCACGGCACGGGTTCCTGCTAAGGATCTAAAGACCCAGCTGAGCTCTTTCTTTCTCTCTGATATCCCCAAAGGCCCTGCCTCTCGACCCCGGCTGAGCAGGGTGCGAGTAGGACTAGACTCCAGCTTGCATCTGCAGCACTGCTGGATGCTGGTGTTGCAGCAGAGCTGCTCCCAGGAGTAATGGCTGGGGAAGAGAGTTATGGCTGGGGAGGCCTTGCAGCTTCTTGCATGCTGCCTCTCCTGATGTGGGCTCTCACAGCAAAAGCAAGCCCCTTGCCCCTCCACCTGCAGATGCACGTGTCTGAGGGATGTGGACTACACAGAGAGTGGCAAGTTGTGAATACCTCGCACAAGGTGTGCTGGCTGGCCCGGTGGGCTTTGCCGTGCTGACGTGAGTTGGTCCGTCTCTCCCCAGATAAGGAGTTCAGTGTCCGGCTAGAGACGGAGAAGCGGACGTACATCGTGGGTGAGCCGGTGGAGTTTCGGTGCATCCTGGAGGCGCAGAACGTCCCTGACCGCTACTTCTCCATCTCCTGGGCCTTCAACAGCTCCCTCATTGCAAGCCTGGGGCCCAACGCTGTGCCGGTGCTCAACAACGAGTTTGCCCAGCGCGAGGTCCTGGGCCAGCTCAAGGTAGCCAAAGAAAGCGACAACATTTTTGTGCTGAAGATCTACCGCCTCCGCCTTGAGGACAGTGGCAAGTACAACTGCCGGGTAACTGAGCGGGAGAAGACCGTGACGGGGGACTTCATCGACAAGGAGAGCAAGCGGCCAAAGAACATCCCCATCACCGTCCTGCCGCTCAGTAAGTAGAGACTTGCCCATCCCCTCCTGGGGCCATTGCTCTACTGGGCAGCTAGCTGGTGAGGCCATGATGTGCCCAGACTTTGGTGGTGGGGAAGAGGGAGGATACGAGTTTGCATGCTGTGGAGGCTTGAAATCCCAGCTGGGAAGATTTTTTTTTTTTTTGATGGGAAGGGGATGATAGAGAAGGAGGGATATGTGTCATGTTCGTAGGTGGGAAAACATGCCCCCTACCTTGGTAATGGCCCCAAGCTGGCAGTTTTGGCCTTGAGCTGAAGGTGTGTGTGACAGCCAGACTTGCTCCTCACAGCTCTCTCCTCGCCTTGCTCTGCAGGGAGCTGGGTGCTCTAAAGTACTCAGCAGGCCTAATGGGGAGATTGGCTTGGCCCTGGTTTATCCTAAGAGCGGCCAGGTTCCTGCAGTCCATTCAGTGGCTGTTGTTCAGCTGTCTTGCAAGACAGCTGTACTGGGAGAAACCAGGGTTCATGTGCTCCTCGAGCCCCGGTTTGCGGGGCTCTTCAGTGTGGAGCCCTGTCGTGGTCAACCCCTGGTGGAAACAACCCTGCCGGAGGCTTGCCTGAATGTCTTTTATGTTTGTCAGACGAATGTGATAAATACAGAAATAACAGGGTGGGAAGAGAGGGTCCACTGACTCATTCCTTGTTTTGCTCTCTGAAACTCAGGTAGCTGTGGCGTGATGAACCATTGCACGTGTTGCCCAGGCTACCCTGGCAGTGGGCTTTAACCAAGCAGAGGGTAGCTGCAAGAGGATTTTGTGCGATATCTGTTTCCTATCTCTTAGGTTTGTAGGGAACGCAGCCCTTTCCTCTAGCTTTTTTTTCCCTCCTCATTTCTTCAAAAGAAATTCTATTTCTTTTCTCTCCTACCAATATTTGGTCTCATTTGTTGGGCTTTGAAAATAACTCTAGCTAGAAATCTTGCACTGGATAAATGTCTAAAATGTTGTACTTCTAGACACAGCCACCTTTCAAACAGATTTCATTCTTGCCATTTGATAAATCACCAGCTCTAGGAACAAATGTGATGCTTTTTCAAGGGTGCTAAGTGTCCATAACTCCAACGGAAGACAGCAGGAGTAACCAGCACTCAGTATCTCTGAAAAAACAGCGGTAAAGCCTTACATCTCTGGGAAGCTCAGGACACCAAGTTTTTTTGATGTTACCAAACATTGATAGCTACCTCTACTGTCACTAGTGATAGGAGTCTGGGAGAGCTTCTCCCAAAAGGTGTTGTAGGAATGGACGTGGCAAGATGGTGAGCAGGATGACATGAATTGAAAAGCCCAGGGAGCTGGAAGCTTTTTTTTTGGCAGAGCCGGTTGCATGCGGTGCATGTTATAGCAACACAAATGCCCTCAAGTTTTGCTGAGATCCCATCCTGGACCTGCGACCAGAAGATGCGGCAATGTCTCGTGAGCCATAGGCAGAGAGGTTTCTCCCAGCTTTGGCCTACACCTGCTTTGTGTGTGCAAGTGACCAGGAGCAGCTCGCTGCCCACAAGCTGGTTTTGGATGTGGTCACGCCATGAGGTTAAGACGTGCCTGGACCCAAATGCGTGGGCAGTTTCCTGCACCTGGTAGAAAGCCTCTCTGGCCAGCAGCGTCCTTCTTGCAGACAGAGAAGTGGTGAGTGTGTATCATCTCCCCTGTGTGTATGCATTTCTCTCCTTAGAGACCAGCATCTCCTTGGAGATTATCAACAACGCCAGCAATGTCTTGGAGGGGGAGAGCCTGCGCTTTGGATGCAACGTGCGCTCGGGCTTTGGGCCCCAAAGCCGCCTCTCCGTCACCTGGCAGCTGGTGGACAAGCTGAACCGGCGCAGCGAAATTGTGCGTCTGGATCGGGAGGGCACCCTGCAGCCGGGCCCCTCGTACGCCGAGCGCAGCAGCTATGGGGGCATCCAGGTGGAGCAGGTCCGGCCCGGCTCCTTCACCCTGGAGATCTTCAACAGCATCAAGGCGGATGAGGGCCACTACGAGTGCCGGGTGGCCGAGTGGACGCGGACGCTGGATGGGGAGTGGCAGATGGTTGGGGAGCGGCACGCGGGCACCGCGGTGTCCATCACTGCTCTGGGTGAGTACTCGAGGCACGGGGGCCATGGGGCTGTGCTCCCCGTGTGCCCGCCCCCCCCCAGGAGGTCACCTGCGAATAACCAGGGCTGCTCTTGACACTCCCACCCTTGCTTGCCGGCAAAATGGAGGTACCCGGCAGCCCACCTGCAGCTCCTGGTAGGTTGGTGCGAAACGCCTGCATGCCCCGTTGCGTGTGGGGGCAAAGTCTGAGGGGTGGCTGTGGCAGGAGCAAAGGAGGGGGTGGCTAAGGAGAGGGGCAGTGCTTCCAGCGTCCTTCCAAGGAGAGAGGCTGCCAGTCCCATGACGTGTGCCTCCAGCATTGGAGCCCGGCTGTGGGCAGTGCAGTGGTGGTGCTCCGTCAGCAGCCTGTGGGCATCGAAGCCTCCTTGCCTGCCTTGGGTAAACCTTACCTCTGCTTACCAGACCAGGAGAGCAAAATGCTGGGCATCTGTTGGCCTGACCACCAGAAATGGCGAGCATCTCTGACAGCGTCAGAAGCCTGCAGAAGACATGAGTCAGAAATGGTCCTCACTGCCTCTGCAATGAGGCACTGAGCTGCTGGCCTGGAACCACAACGTTGTCCATGACCAAGCCAAACTAGGACCTGGGATCACTGCAGCTCTGCCAAAGAGCTCTTCCATTTCAAACACAGTGAAACCACATCAGTTTAGGAGAGGGCAGGTAGGGCATTAGGGATTTTGCACGGGTTGTGAATTACTTTGGTCCTGCTCAGGCCCTGCTATATTAAGTCCTGGACTAGTTCCCAAAGTGATCTGCAGGAGACTGAAGAAAGGATGACTGCTCTTATGAGGCCACTGATTTGCAGAATGCCAGGGCTATAAACAATCGGAGAGCTCTACTGAAAGGTCGAGATAGGAATTTTTGGGGGGTTGGTGTTTTTTTTTTTTGGTTCTCTGCAGTATTAATCTTGAGCTTTGGCAAGATGCGTGAGAGACCAGACTTCAAAGTTGTATCGTATTCTGATTAAAAACTTGCTTTTTTCCTCCTTTCCTCCCCTGCACTTTTAACCTTCTTTCAGAGGCTGTTCTGTCTGGAGCTAGAAATCTTTGCTATATAGCTTCCAAAAGCAGGTAGGGACATTAATTTGTAAAGAACTAAAGGCAGAGTCTCATCTGGTTTCAACAATATCTTCCTCATGAGGTCAGCAGCATTTGGCCTGCTATAAGTCCACGTATTGGCCCTTGTCTTTCCTCTGCCACTTGTAGAAGTGTTGAGATTAAGTGTTGAGATTTTAAAATGTATCACTTTTACTCTTGTTGAAATTTAAGATGCTTGGAATTGCCCAGCCGTTCCAGAGATATGATGGAAACGTAGTTGTCCCTCCTCCTCTGCTCCTTGTCCCAGAGAAATCGCTGGCTGTTGAGCACGTTCTGTCAAATCCTAAGAAATTCGTAGGTCCTCTTCCTATAATTAGCAAAGCTGAGGTAGCTCATGAAGATTTGGTGGAGAAAATATTGAGTATTGTTTCATTGCTGTTGAATCTGATATTTTTTGTTCAGCGTAATGTTTTTGAAGTGTCCTGAGAAACTCAAATGGAAGGTGCTAAGAAAGAGAAAGAGAGGTTTATGGCTACAGAAATTGCTAGCAAAAGAAAATGCAGTAAATTCAGTGACACTCACATTTCAAGTTAAGGTCTAATCGTTTGCCAGTCTGCCAGGGTAAGAAACTCTTTAGCTGAACCAGCACAGATGATGTTCAAACCCATAAATCTATCTACAGGGTGGTTCAGAAGCAATAGCTGGAAGAGAGTTGTGCTGTCGGATGAGACCAGATGTCCCTGAACTTCTGACGATCTGGAGTGCCTGGCAGGGACTTCAGTCCCTGGCTGGCTGGGGAAGGAGGGGGCCGGCAGGGTGAGCGGGGGCTGCTGTATTCTTGTAGGGAGGTCTTGCAGAAAATCTGTCTGCTTTTATGCGTGGCTTCTCTCCTTTTATACCAAGTCCCGAAGGAAGAAGGGCCTTTGTGTGTTGACCTAAGTGCCATGAGCATGTTGGTTGAGTTGAAGACCTGAGAAACACACCTGGCTTTTGCACAGCAGTCAAGAGAAATCCCTTCATGAAGCTTTCTTGCCCAGGACAACTGGAGATTAAATTTTACAAAGTCAGCTGGTCTTGGTGATACTAAGTTGGCTTTCTACGGCCATCGCTGGCTCAGCAGTGCTCTGAGCTGGGCCTGGTAACACACTTGCTGGGGCAGGAGAGCTGCTGCAGGGTCTGAAGGTAAGGGCTTAGGTGGGTATGAGATGCAGCAGTCCTGCAGGGGAGACAACCTGGGTCTTGCTCTCCTCTCTTGGGTAATCACTGAACATGTTGCAAGGGGCTTTAATCCCAAAGATTGACCTGTTTTCTCAGTAATTACACGTCCTGGAGCTCTGACATGGTGATGCTGTGGGGCAGAGGCACTTGCTGGAAGCGTTGTAGGTACCGCAGTGTCTGTGCTGCAGCCCATCTGGCCTGTGGCAGCAGCTCTGTGGGTTGTGGTGAGCTCCCGGCTCATCTCTCGAACTGTAATTTCAAGCTGGTGGTGGGCTAAAGCTCTGTACTGATCCAGAAGACGTTCCTGTTTCCACTGGGCATTGGCCAGGCTCTCCCCTGCGGCGGTGGCTGTGCCAGGTACCGGGACAGTCAGCGCTGCAGTGGGAGGGAGGAGAGATGCCAGCCAGCGTGGGACACCCCACGGAGCCTCCTGGGAAGGGAGCGCTTTTTGGGGATGTTGCCGGTGGAAAACAAGGTCCCTGCTAAATCTGCTGGCTGCACTGAAGTGATTGGAAGAGAAGAAAATGTTTTCTCTCTGCAGCTCGGAACAACTGAGCAATGGAAATGCCCTGACCCAAAATGTAAGCCAGCCGACCGGGAATATGTTATCTTCAAATTCCTAATAGACTGCTGGTTTTAAACTCCCCTAAACCAACTAAGTGCCGGGGCTAGACGAGTCAAAACGTATTGACGGGCTTGTGGAGTGGTGCATGTGCGAGGATAACTGCGTAAAGCCATGCTGGAGCTGTGATCTGGAAGAGAACAAAAGCCGTGCTGTGTGACGAACAGGAGCAACCAGCTTCTCTCTTTCAATTGCTTCCATCGTGGGGTTTCGTAACTGCTGCCGCCTCTGTGATGCAGGAACAAAGGCTGCTACTTCTCGCTTTCCTCATCTTTCCTTCACTTGCAGCAACCGGCTGCAGACCTGGGGTGGGGGAAGGATGGGGTGGGGACCCCGCGCCCAAGAGGTGGATGTGAATGGTGGGGTCTGCGAGCAGTCAGGCGGGTGCTGCGTAGCTGCTCTGCCTGGTGCTGGTCCCTTGCCGCTGCACTGCTGCGTTTCTGTACGGGGCTTTGGCAGTGTGCAGAGGCTGGCTGCTCGCTCTCCGGCTATCAGGGGATCTCGCTCCTCTGGGCAGAAATCAAGCGCAATCCTGCTGCCGCTGCAGCCAGCACTCACGCAGGCAGTCACCACTACGCAGGCACTTAAGGGTGTTTTTGCCGCTGCTTTTCGTGCCACTTTGCAATTGCAAACAAGGCGCCAACACAACGTGAGCGGCTGATTATTCCAGGCCTGTGACTGGATGACCACGCTCTAGCTTTTGCATGCTAACAGCAGGGCCTCATTAGGCAGGTGTCTCTCAAAGCCCTTTTCTCTCTTTCCACAGAGGCCGGTTTTGCTGTCACAGCTATCTCCCGCACCCCCGGGGTGACCTACAATGAGTCCTTCGATCTCCAGTGCATCATCAAGCCCCACTACCCGTCGTGGGTACCGGTGTCGGTGACGTGGCGTTTCCAGCCGGCAGGCAGCACCGAGTTTCACGACCTGGTCACCTTCACGCGTGACGGCGGGGTCCAGTGGGGTGACAGGTACGTGGGTTTCCGGACCCGCACCGCCATCGAGAAGGCCGAGTCCAGCAACAACGTGCGCCTGAGCATCAGCAGGGCGAGCGACACGGAGGCCGGCAAGTACCAGTGCGTGGCCGAGCTCTGGAGGAAGAACTATAACAGCAGCTGGACGCGGCTGGCGGACAGGACCTCCAACCTGCTGGAAATCAGGGTCCTGCGGCCGGGTGAGTGCCAAGAGCGCGCGAGAGGAGCTGGGGGTTGCGTTGCAGGGACGGGGTACGTACCAGTACTGCAGTGGTCTCTCCCGAGCAAGGACTGCTCTCATGGCTGCAACTGACGTCTCACACTTGTGCATGGTACAGGTGGGAGTGCTCCGCTCTTCAGCCGCGGATATGTTGGAGCTCCCTTATCCACCTCTGGGGAACTGGGTCTTGTCTTTGCTCCTCGTGTGCCGTTCATGGGAAGTGAGGTGACTGCAGCTCAGTCCAGTCTCTGGGCTGTTCTTGTGAGATGGAGGTGGCTTTCAGGTTGCCACCTCCATTCACCCGAGCAGACTAACCTGGAGAAGAGAGGAGAGGGACAGGGCAAACAGGATCAAAGAAGAGAGACATGCTTCCACCAAAGCCTATACGTGCATACGCACCATAGGTGGGGTGCTGCAGCTTTTGTCTGGTAACTGGCTGCATCTCGCTCTGCTGGAGGCATCTTCAAAAGCAACTAGTGATCAAAGAAGCCTGACTTTCATCCCCATCAGAAATTGAGCCCTTTCCAGCTGGAAGTCACCAAGGCTATGGGTGCCCACGCAGAGTGTGCAACAGCTAGGCAACAGACACCTGGCTTAGCAGGGAGAGTCAGAAAACCTGCAAGGTGCTTATGCTCCTTGTACAGCCAGTGGGGAGAGTTAGGTGCCTTCTGTAGACCTTATCACTGATGTTTTGGTGGTGCCTTCTATTGTCTATGAAGGGTGCAAAGATGCATGGTCAGGGCAGCTCTGGGCCATCACTGAGCTGAACGGTTTATTGCTGTCTCGCCCTTAGGGCTGGAGTTGATGTTTGGAGTGAGGCTTTTAGCACCTTTAAGGCTCAGGTCCTTGCAGCATGGTCAGTCCTTCCTTCGTGTTCCTGCAGGAGTCCCTTGTGCAGAGGGACTCCTTCCTAGGGTCTGTCTTCTGGCTTGAGCTTTGTGTTTTTCCCCTCAGTGGCCCTTTTCGTAGTCTTCTCCACCTTCTCCAACCCTTAGCATGTCTTTGGAAAAGTCAGGAGATGCTGTGAGCTCCAGGCACGTCATGTGTTCGCCATCCTCATTCTTCCCTCCCTCCTTCCTTGCCCTCCTCTCCAGGTCAATCTTCTCCATTTATCTTGATTATCCTGTCTTGTAATACATGTTTTATTGCTCACAAGGTCAGGCTGGTGATGTTCCTCATTTTAGCTTATTTCCCTAGGAAACAGCGTTGACTGGCTGTGGTCCCTGGAGTAACATGCTTTTTCATGGCACATCTCTCTACATGCATATGTGTGTGAGACAGAAAGAGAAAGAGAAATCCTTGATAACAGCTTCCAGAAGAGAGCCTCTGTGTTGCAGCTCAGGGTGGCCAGGAGGACATTTAAAGGACATTTAAACCATGTTCTAGCAGCTGGTTCTTCTTCACTGGAGCAGTAACCATCAAGTGATGTCTTAACAGAACAAGTCATGTAGGGCTCTGTGGTTTTTACCTCTCCCCATCTCCCTGCTGCTCAACAAACTACAGCTACACAAATCTTAGCTGTCAGTCCAATAAGCCTTTTATAATGTTTGTGGTTTTATGACCCACAAGGGGATGGAGAAGAGGGGGGCTCCTCAGAGTGTCCCCAGCTCTATGGTTGCGCTCTCTCTGTATTTTGTTTCCATGATCCAGACAGCCTTTGAGAGCAGATGGTTGATGTTCTCCGTGAATGCAATGCCAGCAGTCGTACCAGCGACTGCTGTGGTTCCCTCTGGTTTTGCAGGCTGCAGAGGGTCGTGTTGTGTTGTTGCTGGGTCTTTGGCTGGATAATCTCCAGAGAGGAGCCAGGATGATGTAAGAGGCGCCTTTCTCAGTCACCTTGGAATGAACATCCTAGTGCCCCCACGGTCAGACCTGTGCTGATGAAGCAGATACTGGTTTTCAGATTAATATCCAGGGCTTCTTTAAAAGGGGTCATTCAGAACTTCTGAACGACTGAACACTTGAGAGCTCTGTCAGTCTAAGTCTGTGGCTCTGTAGTCACCTTAATATGACATAACTTCAGGCTGCTATTGGATGTCTTAGTTGTAGCTTTCTCTTTCCCTTGCCCACTAGCCACAGGTTCCTGCCTTGACCCATACGCCAGTGAGTTTGGGGTGAGCTATCTCCACTACCAATCCACTACGGGACACCATAAAGAAGGCTTGTCTGGACGTTTTTTGGCAAATTGAGCCAGAGTGTGTTTCCAGATTGTAAGTTAATGCTGGGATTCTAGTTTCCTCTTAAACCCTTGCTCCCTGTTTGTCAGAGTGACCTTTCTATTGGACACGTTCTAGGTACAGACATAGCAATCGATATATGTCAGCCTTGAAAGTGTGTTCAGGTGAGAAAGGTAAAATAGTGGCTTCCTGATTGCTTTGTTAATCTCTTTGCTTTGTGAAATCCCACATCCTCAAGCGACAAGGGTGCTGGAGCTTCTCCTGGTGTGTCGGTTTGCCATTTCAGCGCTCAGGCTGTCTCTCCTTGGCACTCTTGCAGTGGGTAGTGGATGCTGAGTTGTCATCCATGCTGAGTGGTAACTGCAGAGGTGGCAGTGCTGGTTTTGAATTGCATGTATTAATGTGGCTGCAAAGTAATTTCACTTATGGCTATCTCATAGCCAACAGGTAATGTTGAAGAAATGCCAGCAGCTTGAAATACTCCAGTCCTTTCCTACTCCCAGGAAGAAATCAGCAGTATTTGAGAAACGAAACACGTAGCTCCTGAAGGAGGGAGTGAATAAGGCAGGCAATGGCAGCATTAACCCAGCTCTGAAGTGAAGGTCTATAGGTGGGATGGCAGAAGTGCACTGCATGGCATCTGGAGCCTGATTTGGCCTTTGAGTGTGACGTTCCTGGCCCCTTGGGCATGAAGCAGTTATAAGGACTGGCAGCGTGAGGAAAAACCCTATCAAGGATGATGGCTGTACATGTGAGAGCTTACAGAGAATTTAGGTATCACGAGGTTATGTTGTCCATGACTTGGTGGTTCGTGAAAACTCAGCAGCAGCAGCAGGATCTGAAGCTCCAGTGTTTCTTCCTTTCATGGCCTGCTCCTGGCTGTCACACAAGGCGGCACGAGTTGGGTTGCAAAGTAGAGGGAGAGTTGTGCACAGGTACGGTAGCTCACGTGTGCTTTGCAGGGAGAGGGATCTGCACTGCTGTAGGGTGAGTGCTGGATTTTAACTTCTGTAGGCTGGGGCAGAAATCCAGGGGGGTCTGTCGGGCAGGATTGTGGACCAGACTGGCGAGCGGCTGGATCGCCTGTGGCCATTTCGTGTCCTTACAATGCAGTGCTCTCCTTTTTACTTCCATCTCTCGATCTGCCCTGTTGTTTCTTTCTCGGTGAGCTCATGTTGCAGCAGAGGGGGAGGAACAATAAAAGTATGGCTCGGTTCACGACAGCTGCTTCCCTGAAACCAAAGCTGGCAGGAGACCACGCAGAGGAGCACGGGCTGAGCTTGGAGTGAGCCCCAAGTGCAGGAGTGGAGATTTCTTCCTACCCGCAGCCTTGTATTTGGGGCTCCCCTTCTGCTGCAGTATCTGGCCTGCCTCTGAAACTCCAGTTCTTTCATCCCTGAAAGCTGGGGCTTGCCCTGAGGGCTCACCACTCCTTTCCCCTGAGAGTTCACCACCCCTTTCCCTTCTAGAGACGTTGCCTTGCCCTTTGCGCACTTTCCAGATGGAGAAAAGCATCCTCCGTGCAAGCTGATCTGCGAGAGATTAGTCAGGACAGATGTGTCTTGCCTTGGAGGGGACAGGTGGTGACTCCCTGGCACTTGCTGATCTTGGGTTTTAGGGGAGGCAGAGGTGCAGGCGATTCCTTTTGAACCCGGATGACTCTGAAAGCATTTGGATTGGGGCTGAGCTCTCTGTGTGAGGATGCTGGCTGAGCAGTACCCCCTCGCTGCTCTCTGCCCCCTTCCTCACGCAGCGTGGAGGGGGAACGGTGCCTGGGCTTCGGGTCCGGCCTGAGGGAGGAAGGTGGTAGATAGATGCATGTGGGTCAAGGGGAGACCCGGGGCCTGCCAGGCAGGCTCTGTTCCCGGCTTCTCCTTGGATCTTGCTTCTCCCTGGCAGGTTTTCAGAGATGGAGTGGCTGAGACAGGAGGTGCTATCTGGGAGTGGCGTGCGTCCGTGCGGTCTGCGGGACTCAGCCAAGGAGAGCAGACAGTCTCTGGCGGCCCTGTGCATGATGAGGACTCTGCTGCGATCTGGGCAGGCTAGGATGGCTGGATAGGACTCTCTTGGCAAGTAGGCTTGAGCAGATTTGTGCTGGTGTATTAAATTGCCATTGTCCTCATATGCATTACCGCACTTATCTTTCCCCTGCAGCACAAGCGAGGGGGTGATTCGGCAGAGCTTTGAGAAGGCCTGGGGTCTGAGTGCTGGGGAGTCTTTCTGGCAACAGCAGAATAAAAGAGCAGAGCTTTCATGCAAGCAGGAGGTTGTGGCAAAGCCCCCCGAGTACCCCCTCGCTCCTTTCGTACTCAGGCACAGACCTGCCCATCCCGACCTGCAGAGCACCCACCTCCCCATGCCTCTGTGCTCTTCCCACTCCTCTGTCCTCGTGTCGTCCCTTAGCCGGTTCCTTCGTGACTAATCCTGGAGCAGGCGCATGGGGAGAAGCTGCAATCGCCTCTATAAATCTGCCCTCTTGCTGCCGGGTTTTTGACAGTAATGAACATGGGAGGAGGGATGGGGAGGGGTGGCGGGGGATGATAACCGAGCAGACACCAGGGGTGCTGGGCTCCTCGCTGCTTTTTTGCAAGCCGGGCTACAGCAGATTGATTGACCTGGGAGCCGTCAAGCAAACAAGGCAGTCAGGCTCTTCATTAGAGCATTAATTAGCTTCCAGGAGCTCTCCAGGGGCTGCTTCATAAAGTTTGGTTTATTAGGAGCTGTCAAGTTGAAACCATCGTGGAGGGGGAGGGTGGAGGCTCCTCAGCTGGCCTTGGAGAAGGGTGGAGGCTCCTCAGCTGGCCTTGGAGAAGGGGGAGGCTTGTGCCTGAACCTTACTTTGGGAGCAGGGTGGGTGCAGAGTGCTCTGCCGCTCTCCTAATGTCCACGAGAAACCACCACTGACAGCAGCCTGGTGGCATTGGGGTAGCAGTGGCCGGAGAAACCTAAGGAGCGGAGACTAGAGGACCCTTGCCTCTTGGTCCAAGGCCATCCCCGGCAGCCGCAGAGAGGCTGCTCAGTATCCCGCTTGTCCTTCCCTCTGAAGACTCGATGATGGTTGTAACCGCACAGGCTGGGGACGTGGGGAGGATGAGGAGGGGATGAGGCAGGAGAGAATTGGAAAAACAGGCTGCATAATGGCATGCTTAATGTCAGGAAAGAAGGACTGATTTTCAAACAATTGCCAAGACACTTACATAGGATAAGGAGATGCTTTCCCTAACAAATGAAAATCAGATATTACTGTTAATGCCTTTCTTCCATCTCATTTCTTAGTAACCTCTGTGTGCAAGGAATCCTCTCATGGATGGATGCAAAAGATGCCTTTTCTACCATGGGTGTCCAGTGGAGTACTGACCTCTCACAGACTCTTGAATGGAGACTCAAACAAATGTTTTCAAGGACCACAAAGTGCCTACTTAAAAACCTGACACTTTTTGCTGCTGGCAGCATCTAGCAATAAAGTTAAACAAGGAAAGCTAATGAGCTGGAAACTTCCTTACAGAAGTGAGTCTGGAAACTTACATTTGTTGCTTGCTTGATCCCAGAGTGGTTTTGCTCTGTGGAATAGCACTGCTTCCCTGCTTTACAGCTGCCTGCTCCATCTGGCAAATAGTTGTACTCTTGCTTGAGTGATGAAGGAGTTCAAGGAGTGCTCAGGAGAGACAGGAGGCTGTTCATCGTCAGCCGTAACTGCGGCGCAGAGCAGTCTCCTCTCCCCTGGGTGCTTGGGGACTTGCTCCTTCCCTTCACGTCTGGTGGGATAAGACCTGCTGTTCTGCCTCAGACCTGCTGCTCTTTGCTATCGGCTTCCAGCACACTAAACAGACAAAATGGAGGTGTTCAGTGTTGTGTGACCCAGGGCTGTGCCCTTGCATAGACCTGCATTAGCGACCCAGCTAGAGCCCTTTTTCTTTACCAGGTAGCACAGGTGGGTTTGCTTCCTCCACCTCGTACCCCTGGTAGTCTCCTACCCCTGCACGTTTGCCCTGGGGAGCTCTGTCCCTACAATTGCCAGGTCCCCTGGGACAGCTTCCCCACTTAGACTTGCTGCCGCCTCCTTGGCATAGTTATTTATCCCAGGCTGGCACCCTGGGGTGCTTTTTCTTCACACTTAGCCATCACACCCTGCTCCCAGCATCGCCGTCCCCCATCTTCTCCATGTACCATTGCCGTCACACGCACCCGAGAGCCTCCTCTTCTCGCTGCTGCTGTAGTGCGTAACATACCCTCTAGTGTTCAGGCACTGGTTTGTAAATACAGATTTGAGGTGGGGTTTCACCCGTGGTCACGCATCCACGTGAGGATGCTCTCCCTGCCCCACTCCCAGCGGGGCGCTTGCTGGCTGGCCTTGTCAAGCTGGCTGTGGTTTCGCACTCATGGGTGTCGGAGAGCAGCTCCGCCACATCACTCAGCCAGGCAAATCTGGCCCAATGCAGGTCACATGTGAGGTTACATTGGCATCAGCGGAGCCGAAGCAACCGAGCAAATGCTGTCTTGATCCCACAAAAACATTGCTACATGGAAACGAGCCCATTGGCATGAGCAGCAGGGGAGGGAGCTCATGCTGGATGCACTGCAACATTCCCAACCCCGTGCTGGGGATGCTGACACTGGCTTTGCAGGGTCCGAACTGTGTTTCACCTCCCCCTGCCTTGGGTTTCCCATCTGATACTTGGCTCCTCTGCAGGTTTGCCCATGAAAAGTTTCTGCCAGAGCCAAGTGTGTTGAGCTGACTGCAGTTGTTACAGTCAGGGCTTCCCTTGGGGCTTTAGCCTGGAGAATGCACCCAAGGGCATAACCTGAGAAGCTGGATTTTAAATGTGTGAAGCATCTCGGATGCATTTCACAAGGGTGAAGGGGGCAGGAGTGCATCCTTGCACTCAGAGGGACCCTAACCCAGCTCAGCCTGCTCTGTGTGTGCCCATTGATCTTACTGTGGGCAGTCTTGCTTTTCAGCCCCCGAACAAGACTGACAACGCCAGGAGACCTGGGCTGTATTCAGAATATGCTGCTCTGTTCAGATTAACTCTCTTCAAGGTTACTTTTTTAGGAGCAATTTTTTCACTTCGATTTCAGAGCACTCTGTGCTTCTCTCTTTGATATCTCCTGAGCGGTTTTCCACTCCCATTTGCAGCGTGCATATACAGAACCACGGTGTCAGCCTGTTTGCAGTCTGTGCACATGCAATTTCTTTGATGTTGTCTTGAATGTCTTCTCTCCACACATTTTAGCTTCTCATCGATTCCCTGTTTGCTCTCCTTGGACTAAAATACTCTGCAGTGAACAGTACTTAGACATTGTCCAGCTCTAAAGCTTTGTGCATCCCTCATGTCCTTGAAGTCTTCAAAAGCAGAGTCAGCAGGAGCAGCCCTTGGGGGAGGGGGAGCACTGGTGATGAGCAGGTTTCCAGCCAGGTGTTGACCACCGTTCTCCTTCCCCAGTCCATGTACGGAGCCCCAGCCCCTCGTCTGCCTCGCTGATCTCCACAAGGTGAGTGGCCTCGGGCCCAGCAGGCTCAGTGCAGCAGCAGCAGCAGCAGCATGATTTTTCTCTTCCTGCGTTCTCAGCCCTCCAGTCAGAGCGGTAGCCAGCCCAGGTGTCCCTCCCAGCAGGCCCAAGCAGCAGCTTTGGCCGACCGTCCTTGTGTGTGGGACCTGTACCATTTTTCTAGCCTCTGTATCATGTGGGATGCTTCTCCTGGGATGAGAAACTACAATTCCCCATCAGTCCTTTGCACAGGCAGGCTGTGTCCTGTTTTGAGAAGAACAGTGCTGAACAGCCAGGCAGAGAGATGGCCTAGCCTGAATTACTGTAAATCCCCTGCCTCTTGCCTTCATGAGCATTGGTTCAACTGATGGTTTGGGGGTGTCTTCTGCTGGTGGGACACAGCTGGCTGGACACAACGGCTTTGCTCTTCAACGCGGCAGTGACCTGCATAGCCAGGTGGTGCAGCAATGCCCACATAAAGGAAGCAACTACAGTAAAATAAACCCAGCCATTTCTTCCCATGGTTGATTTTACCTTGTGAGATTGATACCCCTGTGTTAGCAGAATAACCAAGGACAATTTTTATCTGAATGCTTTTCCAGAACCTTGGGCTGATTATTTTGGGGTTTCTATCTGTTCTGACATTGGTCGGAGACTAAATTCACTGAACCTGCATTGTGCTTCCTTACAGCAAAATGGCACGCTCTGGACATGCTGAACCTATGGCTCAGGGTCTGTTATTTTAACGTTTATACACAAAAGTTGGCTCCCAGGGCAATCTTACTTGCTTAAATAGGACTTTGGGATGCTGTTAAAAAAAAATTCCTATAGTTTTCCCTGTCCCATATAATAGAGAAGCAGGGAGTCCAGATAATGATGAATCTGTAGCCCATCCTGTTGTAATACTTCCTCTATCCTTAAGAAGTTCGAGAAGACAATTTCTTGAGAAACAACAGATGGCTCATTTCACTTGGTTGTCCTTCCACACAGTAGACGGATTCACCAGTTAATTTATGGCGGCAGCAGTATCATGAGCGATTAGGGTGCAGGTGGAGCTGGTCTAGCACTTAGTTGCACAGAAGGAGGTGATCCTCATCCCTGATGCGTGCTGCTGGCTGCATGGTCCTGTCCCATTCCTTGTGTCAGCATCGATCCCGCTGTGTGCCAGCTCAGTTTACTAACCTGCAGAAAATTAACCCCGTGGAAAGGAATAGTTAAAGGTGAGTGGAGTGAGCTAGCTCGTGGGTGGATTCAGTTTGGTCCTTCTCAGGGGACTTTATCTTTGCACGGAGGGCAGCACGGACAACCTGGGGCTGGCAGGGCTCGTGCGGGCAGCGTCCAAAAGACCTTGTGATCCTGCCTGAGGTCTGTCTGGAGAGCTTGCTCTCTGGATGGCAAGAAAATGGCATTTCATACCACCCTTAGCATCTCATCTCTCTCTGTGTAGCAGCCAGTTTTTCAGCGATAGCTGCTGAAAATGCTCAAGTCAAATACAGTGTGTACAAAAATCAGCCATGTGCTACAGGGTGCAGTTGTACTCTTAGCATGCACCTACTCAAAATTCTCAAGTATTTTTCTGACACCCTGTTTCAGAAATTCGGCCATTAATGGCCAGCCTCCAGAATGGCATGGGAGTTTGTGTGTGGTGCTGCCGTATGTGTTATAACTTGCTCTTCGGGTACATTTAATTACTTTTTTTCCCTAATTGACGGAGTGCTCCTTTGTTTGAAATCTTTCTGATGAGGGGTTGATTAAATATCTCAGTGTGTTATTTTTCTCGTTCTTTATCCTCGGTGGCTGTAGCTTGGTACTGAATTTCTCTTCCAGTGATCCTATCTCCATATTTTAATTTACAAGTGATCAGTGAGCCGTATATTGTTTTCTGACAGCAGGCACAGCTCATGCTGGGAATCCTTTATTCCTCCCTCCCCTCCTCTCTCTCCTGCAGAACTTTTACATTCATTTCAGGGTTTGGCAGGAGGGTTTCTGGGTTTAGGTTTGTGGACCATTTTGCTTTGGGGTATATTTGTTTCTTGCTGTCCTTCAGAGAGACATGGTTTCTGTTTCTTGGAGAAGCTCTTGCTTTTCCCAGGCCAGCGGCGTGTCCCAGACGGTGGGCTTCCCAGCTTTCTCCATCCCTGCAGCTACACACACAGCCTTTTCCATATATGCTCACAGATGTATGGCTTCTGGGCCTTTAAAGAGACTTCTGGGTCACATAGGCATGCTTCCCCGAGGCCCCGCTTGGTTACCTGATAGTTTAGCTGCTCCACGGACTCCTGCGTGGCAGGGCTGGTAATCCCAGGCTGTCCCCTAGCTGAGCAGATGTCCTTGTCACCGCCTGCAGTCTTCGCGCCACAGCATGAGGCATGCAGCGATGGACTTGATCAGCTACCTATGTGTTTGGTAGGTCAGCAGTCTGACTGTGCTGCTTTTGGGGAGAGGGAGGCATTGGGCTGGTTGTCAGTAGGTTTGGCTGATGCGGTGCTCACCTTCTGTGGGGCTGAAGCTGGTGTGGGTACAGCAGAGCATCTGATGCGGCCAGGTCCACCACAAAGTATGAGGGGAGATGCCATTCTGCTTTGCCATAGCACCCACTGGCAGCATTTTGAGTGCATCAAGCTGTGCTTCCCCAAGTTACAGTAGTACAGTGTGCCTGTGCACAGCGCCTGTGCTTGGGGCTCAATTTTGGGCTGGGGCTGTTGGAATGGGCAATGGTCAGCGTGGATGTGCACAGCTGCTTAAGTACCCAGCTCATCTTTTTGCAGCAGCAGGCTGTGACGCTGGGGAACGTCTGCGCCTGCTGGGCTATGGACTTCGCGGCAACTTGCTGAACATATTGAAATGCGGGTCACTTGGTGGTTTATTCCCAGCCTCTTTCTGTCCCTGAGAGGAGGTGGGTCACGGCCAGCTCCTAGGCTTGCTCCTGGGGCTGGGAGCAGCCACCAGTCTGTGCTGCAGGAGACATTATTTGTTGCATTCATGTAAGGAACTGTAAATTTGGGAGAGAAGTGTCATGTAGCTGATTTTTAGCAAAACATGAGCAGTACGTGTAGGGAGGAAGAGACCAAAGGCAGGGAGGCTCAAGCCTCTCAAACCCCGGGGGAGTGGCGGCAGCATTTGGTGGCACCTGGGGTGACGCCAAGGGGCATGGCCTAGGTGGGTGAAGGCATGCCTGCTCCTTCCCGCTCCGCGCAGAGGCTCTGCCCTGGCACAGCCCTCTGTGGAAGGGCCATCGCACCATCTCTCCACGGGAGTCAGGCAGGGCAGAGCAGAGTCGGATGAACAGCCTGTCTGATTGCAAGTAGATGGTACTGTCCCTGCGAGGGGGAAGGGGGAAAAAAGGTGACCCACATCCATCTAGACTAGCAGTCAGTCGGTTTGGTGGCTTGTCCAGAGACTGATCTCTGTACAAGAAAGGAGCAGCACGCAAAAGCGAGGATTTAGCCTTAGGAAATCAGTAGGCTAGAGAGGTTGCAGGAAGACCTGCAGACAGGAGAGCTCCAGCTGCATCTCTTTATCGCTGTTGCAGACAGACCTATATTGTGCTTTTGTTTGCGTGTCCGACCCAGAGCAGCCCATCTGCAACCAGGACCTGAGCGGTTTGGGGACCGTAGAAACTTTTGGCATTGCTCTGTAACCAGCACTGCTGAAGGTCAAGATGACAGGTTGATATTCAAAGTCGAAGCCTCCACTCTTTTGTCTGCCCACTTGGGAGGGGGCAGCAGCTGAGCCTTCCTCAGGAAAGGGTTAATGTTGTCTCTCCTTCCCATAGAGCTGCTCTCCCAGTAATTCAATCATGTCAGCCTGTTTGCAGGCAATAATTCATTGTTATAGGAACACTACAGTAAAGTGACAAGTTAATAATGGCAGTAATAATGGCAGGCAAAGTCTAATGCTATTTCCCTTTCTCCTGCTCCTGTTGCACCAGCAGCCTCCCATGTTGACTAATGCAATTTGCAACCTCGCTAATCCAGTTTCAGGAGGAATTGTGTTCTGTTAAAAGAGAGTAACAGGAGTCGGGAGCTGTGCTGCCATGCTCCTGCCATCTCTGGGGAGGCTGCCCCCGGCGCTGGAAGTCTTTGTCTTTACTTTGCTGTGATTTCTATACCACGGTTAAGCCTAATGAGCAAGGTCTTCCTAGGAGCATCTCATCTTCCTCTCTTCTGCGAATACCTTTCCTCTAATGCCTCTTCTCTGAAAGGGCTTGCACATCTTTCCCTTTTGAACATTGGTTTGCTTTCAGCTAACCTAGTAAACGTGAGTCACCCACCCCGCACCACGCTGAGTCAGAAGGCTGGCGCGTACTTGCTTGACTCCTGATGCCCCAGTTCCCCACGGTCATTAACGCAGGTGTCCTTGCAACGTGTGGTGCACGGAGGCGGAGGAGGCTCTTCAGCCCTGCTTTGTGGAAGGGAGAAGGTCTGGCAGAGGCACTGAGCGTTAGTGCGTGTCTAAGCCTGTGGCAGGGCAGTGACCTGCACACAGGTCCCTTGAATCCCAGGCAAACATCCCCAGGCAGGAATTTGGGTGCCGAGTGCTTTCTGGGCCCTAGCGAGGGAAATGGTAAGGCACCTCTGGGTTGTGACCGCAGGCTGGGGGGTCGGCTGAGTTTGTGCCAAAAGCCCGGCTGGTGCCCTTCAGGGTTGTACGCTGATGGTGCCGGGGAGAGATGAGTTCCTCACAGGAAGAGTCGGTTTGGGGCCATGCTCCTGGAAATGAGTCTCTTCTGATCAGCCTGCTAAACCCCATGTGTGGTGTTAAACTATGTCTGGGTTTGGGTTGGGTTGGCCTCGTTTCTGCTCCCCACACACACACCCCCCTCAGCACAGTGAAATCCCGATGGAGGCTTTTAAAAGTAGGGCATTCCCCAGGAAAACTTTTTGCAACACTTCATCAGTTCTCTCCAGGCGAGAGCATCTTCTGGAAGAGCTCTCCCCAGAGGGCAGCAGTCTCCAAAGTGGGACACCGCCTCCCCGCTACAGTGACAGGGCTCCCCGAGGACTCTGTGGGCTGGTGGTGGCCGTCCTCCTGCCCACTCCTTCTGCGCCATGGCCGTTGGCTAGTGCGGAGCTGGCTCCTTCCCCGGCTGGTGGCCCCCTCCTCCTTCGCTGCAGGGGTTTTGTATGGGGCTTTTTTGGGGGCAGGGTATCTTCAGCTGCAATTAAACATCACCATTCCCAGGACTTGGTAATAGTGGCTCCCAGGTGGGAAGTGAACTCCTGCTGTTGTATTTTCTTGCTGCCTACAACGAAAGATGATGTAAGGAGTCTGAGACAGAGCATCTTTTTATCAGAGCATTTTTAGGTACAGACTGCAAAGTGCTTTAGTAAAGGTAAGTGTTGTAACCCCTGCTTGATGATTAGGAAATAGAGGGGAGGGAGCCAAGTGGCTTCACCACGGCAGCAAGTCAGCAGTAAAGCTGTGGATCATGTCACTGCCTCTGATCTGCTCCTCTGATGACTGCTTTCCCTTCTGCAAATATTTGTATAACTGTGCTTACCACATGCCCAGCTTGAGGAGACTGATTGCCTGCTTGATGGTGTGTAGAAAACCCTTACCATATATATCAGCTTGGAGAGCACCTAGCCATCTCGTAGCCCGCTGTGGTTGTAAGGTGCGTCTGACCTGGCCCCCAGCCCAGAGGTGCAAGCTTTGAGGACCAGAGCCTGCCGCAGGTATCCTGAGACAATGTGTGTCCCTGCAAATGAGTGGGGACATTTTCCTCAGCCTGGGAATTAGTGCAAAGGGACTGTGATGGTCTGTGAAGTTAAGTGTCTAGTTAGTGTATGAGCTTGCTGTGGGCACCTAGCGTCTTTGCCAGCCTCTCCACCCTAAGAGGCATATAAGATCCCCCGTGTCCTGGCCAGGCTCCAGTGTGAGTCATCCCCCATTGAACCTCCTGGAGCTCCTCCAGCAGATGCGGGGGGATGCCCTCAGTGGTGTGGGAGAGCGTGGCTCCGTGCCATCGGAGAGCTGATGTCTTCTGTCCCGGCACTGCCTGCAGGGCCCCTGCCCGAGCACCACTGCAGAGTTCAATGCCTGCACACGTTCTTCACACAGATTGCATGGCTTCATGGGGGCTGGGAGACCAGGCTAGCTTAAAAAAAAATATGAGTTGTAACCATGACTTGTTGCCAGTGTAAATTGAAAGCGTTAATAGAGTATGTAGGGCCAATTACAGTACATCAAGGTATGATATCCTCTTTACTGGCACCCTCCAGGGAGCCAGGAGACATTGTGGCAACAGGATTATGGTTTGCAGATGATATGCACGATAACTTCACCTAGACACATGCACCTGTTTCCTTCACTAAGCAGATGTTCGGGAGGCTGTTAAGAGAACATCAGCCTCTTGACAGCGTAGCAGAAAATGCCATGTAACCGTGCCTGTTCACATCGCTGCGCCCACCGCCTCCGCTGGTTGACAGAGGGCTGGAGCAGCCCTGCCCTGACACACCGAAACCCCAGCCCCTGGGGCAGCTGGATCAACTCAGCATTTGAAGGCTGAGCCCTTTCCTGGCTCTCGGCCCAGGCAAATCCCCAAGCCAGGAAAGGGTGTTTCCCCCGTGTCAGGAGGGCGAGGCTTGGCTGGCTCAGTGCCTGGGGTGTCAGTCGTCTTGCAATCTCACTCATGCACCAGCAGCTACAATCATTTCCATGTCATGCAGGCATCTTTAAACATGACCTGGCAAGCTGCACGGGCCATAGTAAGACCTGCTTGGCACTGGAGTAGACTTATCACCAGGATGGAAAGAGATGGACTCCCTGGCATTGTATTGTACCATTACCATCACCATCACCCTGGACCCCTAACTTCAGGACTTGTTTTTTTTTTCCCTCTCTTAAATCATTGTTCCTGAGTGCAAGATGAGCCTTTGGGATTAGTTTGCATATCTGTGAATGGTGGCTGATGGTCCTCCCTGCTCTCCTCCTGTGGGAGAGCAGAAGTGCGAGCAGTCCCACAAAGTTTCCCATGTCTTAACCAGAGTGTGGGCAGAGGATCTGTGCCCTGCAGGAGCAAGCAAACCAGCCTGCAGCCTGAAGGTGAAGCTGCCCCAAGGTAACCTGTGCGCCACCGTGTTTCCAACTCAGCAGTTTTCAGCCTGTAAAAGCCATGAATTATTTCTATAGGATCTGCAAAAGGTAATGAAGAAGAGGTAGGTGCACATTTACTGTGCAGGAGCTGGTGCCTGGAAGGGGAAGCATTTGGTGTTCACAGATTGGAAAAGACTGAGAACGTCCTCTCTAATTCTGTGGGAGGGAAGCAAAACCTGCACTTGCATCTTCCGTGGTGTGTGCCTCCGTAAGGAAAATAAGTCATGTTAGATGAGAATTGCATTGGCAGGGATGTCGTTATATATCGCCGATACCTCTAATCTAGACGAAACTTCGCGCATGGTGTTACGAACTTGTGCAAGCATGTGCAGTCTAGCAAAGGGAAGACCTGCAATTCCCTGCCAGAGCCTGCTGCTCCCGCTGGTAGTAGCAGTAGAAGTGATCATCTCATCAAGATTTGGGGGACTCCGTGCACGTGTGGGCAAATTCCTGAACGCTGGCTGCAACGGCTGCCAGCTGTTGGAGGATTGGGGTGTGTGCCTGGAATTTAAGATCTCATTTTTGCTGGAGTTAATAAGAATTCTTCCCCATCACCCTCATCCCCACAAAAGAAGACATCTTCCCAAGTTGAATGGAGGCGGGAAGAGCTGCATGCATCCAAGAGCCCTTGGGTGACCTCAGGGGTCTGTGCTGTTTGTACACAGTGAGAATTGCCATGATCATGGTCCAGGAATAAGCCCTCACTGCTCCAGAGAAATACATCTGTCATGTACGAGGTGCAGGTTGGTTGCCCCAAACACCAGGCTTAAAAATACTCCGTGCTCGTCCTCCTCATTTTCATCTCCTGGAGCTGCTGCGATGGGGGAAGAGCACTGGAAGGGATGCTTGCATCTCAGCAGCTCCGGTCTGTACATACCCTGGCTCGCTCTGTGTGTGTGTGTATGTGTTGATGTTGAGCAACCCTGCCACACGCAGCATGTGTATATACTGCATTTTAATAGATATAGGGCTACTGACTTAACATACATGGTTGCTATAGTAACAGAGGTTTCCTTAGTAACGATTGCAGAAAATAATCCAGTACCAATTAAAAATAAACTGTTTGGAAAGGGGGCTGGGGGAGAAAGGAAACTGCTGAGAATCACCTTCCCCTTTATTGGTTCATCTCCCAGGGACTCGGAAGATTGATTAATGCTTGAAATAACCTTTCTTAACCAACGGTGAGCCAAAAAGGTGGGACGAGTGTGGGTGGGGTGGCTAAGGCTGCTGTCCTGAAGTGAAACAAAGAGGAAGGAGTGTATCTGGGGTATGGCAGAAATACAACAGGGTGATGCTAAATCTCTCCATTAGGTTGAAGTCCCCAGGGAGGAAAAACAACGGACTATTTCCCTCCTTCCCTCCCTTCACCGTCTGTGTGCCGTACCAGTAACACAGCCATCAAGTCTTTATTAGCATACTGATTAAAGCCACAGGCAATCCAGGCTCCAGGGGAACGTCTAACGCGTTACCAGGATGCCTACCTCAGATGCTGTGTTAGAGCAGAAAGCGTCGCTGTGGTGGGAGTTCCTTCCTCCCATTTGAGGTTGTTTGCCTGTGCCCATCCTCTCCCTTGGCCCCGTCGCTCATTGCTTGTGCTGACAGGCATCCGAGACCCTGGGGCCCGGGGAAACTGGAAGCAAAGTGTGATGCAAAGAGAGGAGCCCGTGCCTCGGTGAGAGAGAGGAGACAACGTTGCTTCCCTACAAACACAGGATGCAGGGATGGGATGGGTTTCCAGGGTGCGGATGGGCACAGCTCCCCTGGCAGCCTTCAGTTGTTCATGCCTGTGGTGCCACACTTCTGCCGTGCCACTCGTGCCCAGGGCGCTCGCTAGGTTTCATTAAGAGATTTACCAGTTGTCGGCAGAATCCCTTCACCCGGCAGCAAGACGGCATGCCCCCTCTCAGAGGGGAGCTGCCACGCGAGGCAGCGGGAGAGGTTGGGCTGGGCTGGGCTGGGCTGTAGCAGGACTTGGGTACCCACCTTCTGCCTCTTGGCCGTTGAAGATCCACCAGTTGTCAGGACCCTTTATAAGCCACGCCTGAGCAGCGGTGCTCGCCGTCACAGGGTGCACCGGGAAGGGGCTCTGCTTGGAGGGATGTTGGGGGGACCTGCTGCCTGCCAGACCCCCTCGCACGCTGCCCCCATTCCTGGGAACCTCCCCCCTGTTTTCCTGACTATGCTCCGATGTCCTGGGTAATGTGTTGTGCTTCACGCTTAGCCTAGGGCTCGTCCCTTTGGGCTGTCAGATCTGGGCATTCTGCGTCCTCGCATCGGAGAGGAGGTGCTGGTCGCACAGGAGAGGCGAAGGAGGGGAGCTGGTGGCAGGGCTGCTGGGTGGAGTGGTGTGTCCGGCTGGGAGCTGCTCCTCTCCTCGGGTCTGTAGCCAGCAGGGTCCAGGGCACGCCAGGCACAAGTGTCACAGGAGGGCGCTTTGTGTCCTCCCCTGCAGAGGGGAATGCTCTGGGTCAAGGCTCCCGCGACAGGCACAGCCTGAGCACACGCAGCAGAGGCTTTGTGTCCTGCTGCTGCAGGGAGAGAGGAGTCAGAAGCCGATGCGTCTCTCTCCTTGCAGGGGCAAGAGCTAATGACACTTAGCTACCCCTGCGGGAACTGCAGTTGTGCTTGGGAAGCCAAGGGAGGTGATGTGCCTGTGGCTTGTCCCGGGCTGTGTGGTCCGTGGCGGACCTGGAGCCAGATCTCCTGCCTGCTGGAGCAAAGCTTGCTCCCAGCTGATCCTTTCCAGTCTGGTGCTCTTTCTTCTTTTCCAGTTGTGCCTGCATTTGCTCCCCTAGCTATTGCGTGTCTGTGGGTTATGTGTCACTGAGATGGCTGGCATGTGACAGCAGTACAATCTCGTTTAATTCACTCTTCCTGGAAATGGTTTTGTCTGGAACGGGTCAACAGCTCATTGCCATGAGGTGCAAGTGGTATGATTTCACCATGAAAAAACACACTGAGTTTGGGCGTAGTCTTCTTGCTAGGTTTGGTGCTTTAGACCACGGTGAATTAAGAAAGGAAATCTTTTAAAGGACAAACTATGAAAAAGCAGCCTCTTGCTGAGGGACATGGTGGGAGGATCCAGGAGTAAAGCGGGGGGTGAAAGAAGAAAGATTTGGTAGGAGAACATCTAAACGCCTTTGTCTTAAAGGTCCAGTGCAAATGGGACCCAGGCAAGAGCAGCCATGCTCCCCGTGGCTTACCTCCCCAAACCAGGTAAGTTTCTTTTCTATGTTAATGACCCACCTCTCCTCATCTTTCTCTGTTCCTCCCTCACAGTGACCAAGCTGCAGGTGAGCAAGTCGAAGCGGAGCATCACTCTGGTGGAGAACCGCCCCATCCCCCTCAACTGCTCGGTGAAATCCCAGACCAGCCCCGACTCGCACTTTGCCGTGCTGTGGTATGTCCACAAGCCCTCTGATGCCGACGGCAAGCTCATCCTGAAGACCACCCACAGCTCTGCCTTTGAGTACGGCACCTACGCGGAGGAGGAGGGGCTGCGGGGCCGGCTGCAGTTCGAACGCTCGGCGTCGGGGGGGCTCTTCAGCCTGACAGTGCAGCGGGCGGAGGTCCGAGACAGCGGCAGCTACTACTGCCACGTGGAGGAGTGGCTGCTCAGCCCCAACCACGCCTGGTACAAGCTGGCGGAGGAGGTGTCGGGGCGGACGGAGGTCACCGTCAAGCAGCCAGGTACCACGTGCTGCGCCGGTGAGGTCCTCTTGGCATCAGCTCTTGCGCCCAGCTCGTGAGCTCGCCGAGCTTTTCTGGGGCAACAGGGATCCTCTGCTCTTCTTTCTGCTACAGCCTTTTCACCCTCTCCTTGTATCCTCATGCCTGCATGTCCCTGCACGAAGAGGGACGTTTTCCCTCTTTGGTGTGACCCTCCTCCATTTAGGCTGGGTTGGCGTGCATTTTAGTGTCCGTACATGAAGGTTGTCTGTCCCCCACAATCTAGAGGGCCACTGTATCCAGCCAGGTTTCTTTATCCTCAAGAGCATCATGTGGCAAGAGTGTCGACTAGCGACCTACTGAGGGAGAACCGGCGTGTGCCTGCCTGGGAAAGCATGTTCGTGTTTTGCATACAGTTTAATTTTACTCCGTGCCTGTATCCTGGCAGGCGCGGGGAACCTTGTCTCTTTTCCCTCTGTGCACATGAGATGCGAGTAACGAGTTTAATGAGGTGGGGAGCTGGCTGCCAGGAAAGGAGAAATCTGCTCTGCTGGTGGTTTCCGTGGCAGCAGACATCACTGGTAAAGGTGGGCTGATGGAGGAGCTAAAGATGGCCCCCACAAGCTGGGGACAGAGCCCTCATTTTGTGCAAAGGCGGGAGGCAGAGAGGCAAGCACCGTCTCTGAGAGCGGCCTGGACCCCATATGTGCTGCTGAGGCAGAGCATCACAAGGAAGCCTGCCTTGTCCCCGCTTGGTCCAGGTGCCTGTTCCTGGAGGATAAAATCCCTCAGGCAGGAGGGATGCACCTGGATAGCAGGGCTGCACTAGGATGCTTAATGCATTTTCTCAGTCTGGATTTGTCTGGCTAGACACAAGCTCTGTGGATGGGGGTACGAGAGGGTCCCTGGTGCAGCTTTGCCTGGTCACGCAGGTTGCACTGCAGGCCAGAGCATGCCGGTCCCAGCTCCTCGGTTCTGTCTGCGATGTCCTGAGATGGCTGTGGGGCGGTCAGGGATGGGGGAGCTGTGATCTGCCACCTCTTTTGCATCACCCACCTCTCTCTGGGAAGTACAGTGCCCGTCACTTGCTGCAGCGGCCGTACCAGGGAAGTCCAGAATGTGCCCCTGGAAAGAAGTCATGAAGGAATTAGGAGTGTATGACACGTCATTTCACATAAAGGAGCTGATTGCAGTCACCCCGCTAAGTATCAATGAAATTGTGGAGCAAAAGCCAGGGACATTCCCAAGGCAGCAAAACACCGTGTGTGACTTTGCCCTTGTGCCACTTCTCATTTTGCAGTGGTGGTTCCCTATAATCAGCTGTCCGTTCTCCGCCTTGCTTTTTTCCCTTTTCCTGCAGCAGGAGGGCTTACTGGTCGGGGTGTGACCGGGCTACTGCCCTGCCCCAGGAGGAGGATGAAAAAAGGTTGATGTGTGACCTCCCTTCACAAGGTGTCTGTGCACTTAGGACCCCACAGGTCCTACTGGGAGATTGTGGCTTTCCAGTTCCCTGTGCTGAATGGGGCGTTGTTGGTGGCTAGCCTGAGATTTTCAGAAGACCCTAAAAAACACAAGTCCTATTTTCTTTTCCTCCTCTTGTTTTTTTTTCCCATCGTTTTTTTTCCTCTCCTTCCTCATTTCTTTCATCACACCCCCAGGTTGTGGCCATGCGGGAAGGGCTTGTGGGGAGACAAAGGACCCTTGCAGCCCTTGGTCACCTTGGATTTCCAATGGCCTTTTCCCATAGATAACCGCCTGCAGGTGAACCAGACCCACAAGAATATCACGGTGCTGGAGAACCAGTGGGTGACCCTGGAGTGCCTGGTCAGCAGCCGGACCAGCCCCTCATCCCAGCTCTCGGTAGAGTGGTACGTCTGGCGGCCGGGCCACCCAGAGAAGGAGGTGGTGGCCCGGCTGAGCCGGCAGAGCACCCTGCGCTACGGGGACCTGGCAGCGCTGGGTGATCTGCGGAGCCGGCTGCACCTGGAGAGCCCGTCCCCGGGTCTCTACCTCCTCTCCATCCAAAACGCCACCGTGCGGGACAGTGGGGCCTATGACTGCCGCGTGGAGGAGTGGCTCCTCGACCCCAGCGACCGCTGGTACAAGCGGGCAGAGGACCTTTCTGGACTCACCACCCTCACTGTCAAGCAGCCAGGTAAGGAGGATCTTGTGCCAACAGCTTTGAGCAGCGCTTTGCCCTCTTGGACCGAATGCATGAGTCACCATTGTCTGTCATCGACAGCGCGTCCGGGCAGAGGGCAGGACTGCTGCGCTACAGACCATGTTGGTGCTTTCTTGCATGTCTTTTTGGGTGCACCCTTGCTTTTCTGGAAGGAGCATAGAGCAAGTCCTGCAAACACAGCTAGATGGGCTTGGGATTTTGTCACCACTGCATCTGCAAATTTAATTTTTTACAGCAGTTTTGGCAGATTCAGTAGGATAGGCTTCCGATTGTATTCACATTGTCATTGAGAATGAGCTGGGAGAACATATCTGTGCTTCCCAGGTGTGCGCCCCAGGGGCAAGGTCCTTGCATGAAGAGAGGGCAGCGGAGGAGGTCGAGACCCTTGCTGGTGTCCAGACCGTTTCTCACGCTGCTGCTCCCCGTTCTGGGGTGAAGCAGCAGATGCAGGGTGTGCAGCTCCAAGGGTTCGTCTGACGGCTGGGACGAGGGCTCAGGCTTCGAGGGCTCAGGCTTCTTGATGGGGCAGGAGTTGGCTATGAGGAGCCTGCCTCTATATGGACAAGGGGGTACTTACAGGCTTCCTGGCCACCCTCTTGCCGGTGATAGTGGTTCAGTCGGACCC
The DNA here is from genome assembly GCF_964195595.1 of Calonectris borealis. NCBI lineage: Eukaryota > Metazoa > Chordata > Aves > Procellariiformes > Procellariidae > Calonectris > Calonectris borealis. The sequence goes on from NC_134312.1 coordinate 102,882,581, forward strand.
TGCTGCCTGACACCACCGTTTTGGCCATGGCCAGACACAGGGAGGCAGGCATCAGGGATCGCCACATGGTTCTTTCCATGATCTAGCAGGGAAAAAAGTGGTACAGAAGTTCAAACCAGGGAGGAAACTGCAGTTACAAAGGATTGTGAGTAGAATAGAATAGAATAGAGTAGAGTAGAGTAGAGCAGAGCAGAGCAGAGTAGAATATTTCAGTTGGAATGATCATCTAGTGCAACTGCCTGACCAATTCAGGGCTGACCAAAAGCTAAAGCATGTTATTAAGGGCATTGTCCAAATGCCTCTTAAACACTGACAGGCTTGGGGCATCGGCCACCTCTTTAGGAAGCCTGTTCCAGTGTTTGACCACCTTATGGGTAAAAAAATGCTTCCTAATGTCCAGTCTAAACCTCCCCTGGTGCAGCTTTGAACCATTCCCACGTGTCCTATCACTGGCCACCAGGGAGAAGAGCTCAGCACCTCCCTCTCCACTTTCCCTCCTCAGGAAGGGAAGCTGTAGAGAGCGATGGGGTTGCCCCTCAGCCTCCTTTTCTCCAAACTAGACAAACCCAAAGTCCTTAGCCGCTCCTTATAGGACATGCCTTCCAGTCCTTTCACTAGCTTTGTTGCCCTCCTCTGGACACGTTCAAGGACCTTCACATCCTTCTTACATGGTGGAACTGCACACAGTACTCGAGATGAGGCCGCACCAGCGCTGAATACAGTGGGATGATCACCTCTTTTGACCGGCTGGTTATGCTGAGTTTGATGCACCCAGGATGCGGATTGCCCTCTTGGCTGCCAGGGCACGCTGGTGACTCGGATTGAGTCTGCTGTCGACCAGCACCCCCAGATCCCTTTCTGCAGGGCTGCTCTCCAGCCACTCCTCTCCCAATTTATACTTGTGCCTGGCATTACTGCCTCCTAGGTGCAGAATCCGGCATTTGGAATTGTTAAATTTCATGCCATTAATTAAAGCCCAATGCTCCAATCTATCTAGATGCCTCTGCAAGGCCTCTTATCCCTCAAGAGAGTCAATAGCACCTCCCAGTTTGGTATCATCAGCAAACTTGCTAATGGTGCATTCAACTCCTGCATCCAGATCTTTGATAAATGTATTAAACAGAACTGGCCCTAGAATTGAACCCTGAGGAACACCGCTGGTGACCGGTCGCCAGCCAGATGTAGCCCCATTCACTACAACCCTTTGAGTCCTGCCCTTCAGCCAATTCTTCACTTAGCGCAGCATGAAAACGCTTATCCCACAGTTGGACAGTTGGAAGGATGCTGTGAGGGACAGTATCAAAAGCCTTACTGAAATCCAGAAAAACTACATCCACTGCCTTCCTTTCATCCATTAGGTGGGTGACCTTATAATAGAAAGATATTAAATTAGTTAAACAGGACTTTCCCTTTGTGAACCCATGTTGAGCATGCCTGATGATTGCATCAATGCCTTTCAATAGTACCCAGTATAATCTTCTCCATAATTTTTCCAGGAACTGAGGTTAGACTAACAGGCCTGTAGTTTCCTGGGTCTTCCCTCATGTCCTTTATGTAGATTGGAATAACATTGGCTAGCCTCCAGTCAGCAGGGACCTCCTCTGACTTCCAAGGCCTTTGGATGATGATCGAGAGGGATCCTGCCATAATGTCTGCTAGCTCCTTCAGAACTCTGGGATGAGTTCCACCAGGCCCCATGGACTTGTGTACATTCAGCTGATACAGCTGGTCCCTTGCAATTTCGGTGTCCACAAATGGAAAGTCACTGTTCCCACACTTATGGTTCTCCGTCTCAGGGGACCAGGCAGCCCAAGATCTGTCAGTGTTATTAAAGACTGAGGCAAAAAAAGCCTTGAATGCCTCCACTTTTTCTTCATCCCTATTAGTCAGGTGACCATCTTCAACAACTATCAGTCCAGTGTTTTCTTTAGACCTCCTCTGGCTATTAACATACTTTAAAAAGCCCTTCTTGTTAGCTGACACAACACTGGCCAGTTTCAACTCTAACTGAGCTTTGGCCTTTTGTTTCTTCTCCCTGCATATATGAACCACAGCTCTGTAATCTTCCTGCGAAGCCTGACCTTGCTTCCAGGGATCATACAATTTCTTTTTCCTCTTGAGCTCCACGAGGAGTTCCCTGTTCAGCCAAGCTGCTTTTCTGCCCTGCTTGCTTGACTTATGACACAGTGGAATTGCCTGCTCCTCTGCTTCCAAAAGGTGGTTCTTAAAGACTGGTCAGCGCTCATAAAGCCTCAAAAACAGATTCCCAGGGTGCTCTGCTAGGTTTCGTCTGTTTTAACAACAGATAAGATGCAAGGACAATTTACCTTGGAAAATATGGATTCCCTAGTTTTTGAGGCATATGACTCAAGATTAAATGTCTGTCTTAAAGGCTGTAGGTCAAATAACAGTTACGGTTCGCAGTTGCTGGGTACTTTCCAGCATGTAAAGCAACCACTCTGCAAGTACTGCTGTGGTGCTTTATGCCTGCCCATTCCAGCGAGGTGTCAGCCTCGTAACTCTGCAACGGAGCTGGCAAAAGGGTAAGATTCTGGAAAGGTTTTAGGGGTCATTCCTGGCAGAGATTTGTACTGCGAAGGAGGAGCACTCTCAGGGGACAGCACAGCCCTTATCTGCTAGGTCCTGGCTTGGGAAACTTTGCTGGCCAAGTTGGCTTGAGCAGAAACCCCCCGCAGGCAATCCCTGTACCCTGCATGCCCGCACGGTTCCCTTGAGAGCGCTCAGAGGACTTGAAAATCAGTATGACAAGATGTGAACTGAACGCACTCATGTTGCCTGAAGAGCTCTGGCCTTAATGAAGATTTTCCTCATGGGACCATTTACAAAGTGTCAGGCAGATGCTATAATCAGAAGCGCCACTGGGCACAGCAGCCCTGCGGCTGATGAGAGCTGGGGGACAGCAGCCTCCTCCTCCAGGGACACCCAGGGTCTAGGCAAGGGAGGGCTTGCCCAGCTACCTTTGCTGGAGAAGAAAGCGCTTCTCTCTTTGGTGAGCTATTGGCTTGCCCTTCCTGCTCAGCTCCTGCATCGGAAAGGGCTTTTTAATCTTTAAATGAAAGTTTAGATCTGGACTGATTGTGATCCCTGGAGAATGCGTTCCCTGGCAAGATGACTAAACCAAATGTTAATTGCTCTTGAAGTCAGCCTTTAATCAACTCATCTTGGATTCTGGCCACTGTATCTCAGTTAGGTAAAAACATCTCTTTAGCCTTGCAGCAAGCACTAGAGAAAAAGAGTTTCGGAAGCGTCCTTGCTATGTCTGTGCTGAGGACGTCTCCATGGAGGAACCCCTTTCCTAAATAACTTCCCAAATTACTGGAAAAAATCCTCTCCTCTTCTGTCATACTGATTTTCAAGTCCTTTGCGCGCTCTCAAGGAAATAAAAAATAAGCATGGAGTGCAATGCTCTTTGCACCAGTAGCTGGGGAGTTAGTACATTGCTCCTCAGCGCATGCACCAAACCTCGGTATTTCCTGACATGTTCTTGTAGGGCGTCTGGATGAGCTGCAGCAGCTTTCTCCTCTCGCACGCACGCCGTTAGTTGGTGCGAGGGCCTGCGTGGGCAGGGTGGTAGCACGGCGCTCGCAGCCAGCTGCTGTTTGACCCTGCGCCAGGTGGTGTGTGGCGAGGGTGCTGCGCCTGCAGGGTTGACCACAGAGGCACCTGTGGGACTTGGCAGGCCGCGTCAAGCCTTTGGGTTTTGCTTGGATCGCGCCCAGCACTGAAGTCGTGACAGTCAGTTTGCGCCGGGGCAGGGTGGCTTTGATGATAGCGTTTTGCTCAGCGCTCACCTCTCCCCTTTTGTCACCTCAGATCCCACCTTGCAGGTGGACACGGCCACCGCCAACCTCACGGTGCAGGAGAAGGAGTCCTTCCCGCTGGACTGCAGCATCCTGTCCCGCTCCAGCCCCGAGTCCCACTTTGCAGTGACGTGGTACAACCTGCGGGCCAAAGAGGCGGGTGGCCGTGCAGAGGAGGAGGAGGAGGAGGAGGAGGAGGAGGAGAGGGAGGCAGTGCTAAGCGTGGGCCCCGACGCCGTCTTCAGCCCCGAGGCAGGTCGCTGGGAGGGCCGCCTGCGCTTCCAGAGGCTCTCGGCGGTGCTCTTCCGGCTCACGGTGCTGCAGGCCGGCGGTGCCGACACGGGCAACTACTCGTGCCGCGTGGAGGAGTGGCTGGCAGACCCCAACGGCGTGTGGTACCGGCTGGCAGAGGAGGAATCGGGAACAGTTGCTGTTCACGTGCAGGATGCAGGTGAGAAGAGGCGACAAGCCTCTTGGGGGCATGGCCCTGGCATCCCCCGCGTCTTTGGTTCAACCAAGATGAAAAGGCCAAGGAGCGAGTGGGACTGGTCTCGCCTGCACCGGTGCCAGTGCTTTTCCAATCGGCTCTTGGCTGGGCTTGCGCACCTGCGCTGCATTTAGCTCTGTGCTAGGGCTGCCCATCCCACAGCACTTAGTGCCTGGTGTGTCCCAGGTCAGTGGGGGCAGACTTTGACCCCCACTGGGGTTTAGTCTTTCCCTTTGGGAAACACCCTGGAAGTTGGCTTAGCTCTGCACGAGGGCACAGGCTGTGGCACAAGGGTCTCCTCCCAGTAACTGTTGAAGCCATTGGATGGATGTTGAAGCCATAGAGGCCCCAGAGATAGATGAGGTCATGACAGTTTTGTGGGCCCTTAAGGGAGATACCCTGGGGTGCTGCCTCTGTGTACCACCACTGAGGGAAATGATGCTTTGCAAGGCTCCCTGCTTTATAAGATATCTCAAAATTCACACCAGGGAGGACTCTCTCTAGCACTCATGAAACTCTTGGGGGGAATAAAGCCAAAACATGCCCTGCAATAGCTTTCTTTTGCTGCTCTGTTTACCAATGTTGGTATTTTTCTCAGAGCCTCACTTCCTGCACTGACACAGATTAATGAGCATCTGTTTTTTATGTTTTTGAAGAAATTTGTAGGCCATGCGTTGCATAGGAGCTGTGAAATGTGACCATCCTGTGTCTCTTTCCAGGCTCCACCCTGCAGTCTGTCATCTGCTCCAACGACGCCCTCTTCTACTTTGTGTTCTTCTACCCCTTCCCCATCTTTGGCATCTTGATCATCACCATCCTCCTGGTGCGGTTCAAGAGCCGAAACTCCAGCAAGAACTCAGAGGGCAAGAACGGGGTCCCCTTGCTGTGGATCAAAGAGCCTCACCTCAACTACTCTCCCACTTGCCTAGAGCCGCCGGTCCTCAGCATTCACCCGGGAACCATAGACTAAAGAGGCAGAGGCGCCTTGGGGGATGCGCAGAGAGAGAAAGCAGAAACACACCTGGAACGCTAAGGAACAGAGTGGGTTTTGTTGTTCTTGTTTCATTTGTTTCAGTGTCTGTGCTCTGGCGTGGCAGCTGAGCTCTGCGGAGCGCCCAGCCGGCAGGGACAGGAAGGTCCGAGGCTTTCTCCAGCGCCTGTGGGAACACACCCCATCACCCCAACAGACAGAGGGTCCCTGTGCTTGCTGTACATAGCGGATATTCCTCTCAGATTAATTTTGCTCCTGTCAGTTGCTGTCCTTTGGGCCGTTACTCTTTTGTTGTCTTTCTCTTTCGGTCACTCCAAGAACTGGGTAGGCTTCCCCCACCGTCCACACAGCGAGGAGTTCCCGGGGGGCTTTTGGTCCTGGGACGATCTCTTTGGAAGTAAATGTACATGTTTTCCAAAACAGACTGTGCTTTTCCTCCTCAGACTTGGTGAAGAAGGTCTCTTCCCAAGGCGCGCTGAGATAGCTCCTCCCTCTTCCAAAGCAGACAAAGCCAGGTCCACCTCCGGAGGGGGTTAGCTGGGCTATCAGGAGGTTCATCTCAAAGACTGGCTGTAGCCTCAGCATCTTCTTGCCTCCATCTTACTGGTCTCTCAGGAGGGGGCAGTTCACCTTTTGGGAGCGTTCCCCCGTCTTGGGGAGACGGAATATTCGGTGCGCTTGCAGTCAGGACAAAAGCAATTTAGTTTGTCTCCGGGAACTGAAGGGGGGGATGGAAGGAGGACACCTGAAAGCCCTGACTTTGTTGATAGCAAAGAGGGTCTTTGCACGGTCCAGCTTACCAGAGTCGTGCTCCTCCCTGGTGCCCATGCTGCCACCTGTGACGAGGCAGGACCCCTCTGTGCCCCAGTCGCCTGGGGACAGGTGGCTGGATCCAGTCTCTGAAGACTTCAACATGACCAAAGTAATGACTCTAGAAAGGGGGAAAGGGGAAGCTCCACGAGTTGGCTTCACGGCCCCTGGATGGTTCAGCCAAGGAGCCCAGTTGCAGCCGTGCCACGCAGTGGGGAGTTGCAATTAACCACCACGTGTCACGAGTTTCCCCGCGGCTTGCACTACTTGCACGAGCTTGGACAAGGCAAGGAGCCTGCACCGCATCGGCACCCTGGGGGCTTCCCTGTCCCCTTGGGCTGAGAGAAAGCTTCCCCTGCGTGTGTGCGTGCATCTGCCATGTTTTGTTCCTGGGGCTTTGGGAGGAGAAACCATTCCTCCGTAAGCTCCCCCTCCTGGCAAAGTCACCTGCTCTTGTCATAGGCAGTCGCTGTGGCAGGAAATGCTGTTCTTTCTGTGAAAGATATGGCTCTCGCGAACCAAACCAGGGCTCTCTCCGTGTGGGGCACCTGAGCTCCCGTACCCGTAATGCCAAGTACCCCTGCCCTGTCCTGTGGAGGAAACCGCCTCCTCCCCCGTACGCCTGAAGCGTTATGTCTGGCGGAAGAAAATGTTTGCCAAAAAATGGCCTTTTGTTGTCTTCCTTGATGTCTTCCTGGCAAATCTGGCCATTTATTTTTTGCAGCATGGCTGAAGCCAACCAGGGCGGATGGGCACAGCCGCAAGATCCCCCGCCTCGTGCGCGAGAGGTGCCATACCCACAGCCGCCGTCCTCTTCAGGAGGGTTGGACTGCTCTTTGTGAAGAGAAGGGGACCTCAGCAGATGCTCTGTAGCACTAGTCGGTTAGACCCTGATGCCTTGATGTTTCAGAGGTGGCGAAGCCTCGGGTGGGAGATCTGCACTGCGCATCCTCTCTCCTGGCTGGGAGAGGACCCACGTGGCCGCGGACCGTCTCGTGCCAGGGCGTTCGAAGTCAGCCACCCCTGCTCCTCCACCAGAACGGCACTGGTTTCTTCTTCCACTGGGAAGCCCAAATTTCACTTGTCCTGCAAAGTCTGCCTCCTCGAGACGTAACTGCTTACTGGCTCCAGCATAATATCACACTCCTATATATATATATATATACACACACACATATATATATGTATCGCACACCCACGCACTTGTCTTCCTTTTCTGGCTAAGGCATCTGCAAAGAGAGGAGTGGGATGAGAAGTGAATGGAAATGAAGAACCGAGGCGCAAAGAGCAGCACTGCAACCAGTGGGTATTGTTTCGTAAATGTAGTATCTCCTGTACATACTGCTCCCGAGCAGGAACTGCAACTCATTTCAGCTTTAAAGGAAAAAAGAGAAAATGAAGTTCTTTCTTGGGAGAGCACTGTGCTGTGTCCGAGCCACGCTCCTCTTCTCCAGCCTGTCTGCTGGCTGGACCAGGGCCCTCCTGTTCTGTGGCCCCGTCCCCCTGGCCAAAATGGGTCCCTTCCCAGCCCGGCAGTTCCTGCACCGAGCCCAGGCTTTCCCGGGAAGCGTCTCCCGCGGCAGTCCCTGAATGTACTTTGCCAGTGACGTTTCTCCGTTGGTCTGGCAGTGTGTTGCCCAGTCTCAAACTTCTCTCTGTTTTTATAAGGCAGACTCTTCCTGTAACGAGTTTTAACACGAAGCTTTTCAAACCACTCTCTCTGTTACGACTTTCTGTAATGAATCTGAGAAGAAAGAGAGATACCCTATCCATGCATGATGTGGAAAAATGTTTGGGATTTTTTTTTAAAAAAAAAAAAAAAAAAAAACTTTGTACTATGTTGCACTAAAACATGTTTTATACAACACACCTGAGAGCTGTAGTAAACTGTGTTGAAATTGTGATACCTATCGCTGCTGATTTTTGTCAGATTTGGGCTTTCATTATACCTTTATGCGCACTCCCTGCATAAAGGTGTGCTGAACTCCTAAGCCCGCTCCCTCTTTTAGGCAGCCTCTCCCTCTCCCACCACCCCTATTCCCTGATGCATTGACTCTCCTCCCGCCCGATAGCGCATCTCCTCTCTCTTGCAGACTGGAGCTTGCAGACACCTTGCACCCTCTGGCTCTTCATACTTCTCCCTCCCATCCCTTAATTCATCCCATAATAGAATATAACATTTAACAGGGCATGTCAGGTCTATTTATTGAGTGGGATACACCATTTTTGAAATTGCTCTGAAAATAGTAAGTAAGTACTTTGCTGTGTCATAGTTTGGATTTGAAGAAAAAACATTTTTTTAATAGAATTATCCATAGCAAATGTTAAGCAAATAATCTTTAATAACTTTGATGTAAGCAGAAGAATATAGTTCATTACAGCAGCTGCTTAAGTTGATGCAAAATGCAACCTTTTAATTCTCATGACCCACTTTCACCTTAAATAAGGGTTTGGTCAGTAGTCTTGAACTCCCCCATTAACTCAATTAGGGAAGTAGTGTGATACATTCTTACCCGTATAGCAAAAGTGCTATGAAACTGTGCAAAATGCACTGCTGCTGCAGCTGTCAGGTTGGGTTTGGGTTTTTTCCCACATTCATTTAAAACAAAAAAATAGCCTCTGCTAAAATAATTGTATGAGAAAACTCCATTGTCCCTGGACACAACTGGCTCTTTGCCCCCCCACCCCGGGGCAGGTTGTCTTGGGCTGTACCTAGGGAGCAAAGGTTTTGGCTTTACACATGCTCAGTACTAGAGGGCAAGTGGTGTCCCCGGCACTCCCCATCAGCAGTACAGGGCGGCGAACGTGGGCTAGCCATCATGGGTTTGCCAGGAGGCATCTCTGCCAGCCCATGTACGCTCCCTGCGGCCAGGCGTGCGTCCCTGATCCCCTCTGGCATGCTCGTATGGGCAGGACCCTGTTTTGGGGCAGCTTGTGTGGGTTTTGCTGCCTGTCCTGCTGCTGCAGCATCGCTAGCAACGCTGCAGCGGGTGCTCCTGCTCCCCTTGAGGACCAGACGCTGTGAGCCGCCATGCTGACAAGGAGGGATGTCTCAGGGCTCGGCCGCTCAAGGGAGAGACGCACCGTTGCGTGCTCCCATCAAACCCCCTTGTAACTGCTTTCCCCCGCCCACTGCCCACAAGCCCCAAGCTGCTAGCTCCAAAATGGCCTCCCTGCTGAAGCCAACACACGCAAACAGAAAAAGCGGGCCTGGCTCTGGCTTACGCTCACGTGCTCTAATCCAGCAGGTTTGCAAACCGAGTTTGCAAAACCTTGAGTGAGCGAGGGGCGGCAGGTGGGGTGAGCGCGCCCCTGGGGGGCCCTGCCGCCCCCCGCCTAGGCGATGCGGTACAAGTCCTTGGCCACCTGCTCCAGGCGGTCCCTGTACTCCAGCTGGGCGTAGAGGGAGGCGCTGACCCCCCGGAAGCCGTGCATGGCCCCCCACCAGCAGGCCGCAATGGTGGCGGTGGAGTCACTGTCGCCCCCGTGGAAGAAAGCCCGGTGAGCCAGCTCTGCCCAGGAGTCCCCTGCGCCCAGCAGTGCGTCGTAAGCGATCATGGGGGCGTCGTGCCCGCTGCTGCCCCCCCAGCCGTCGTAGCTGAGGGAGGCGTAGAACGAGTCTCTCTCTTCCACGCCGTACTTGGGGGGGAAGGTGGGCGGCGAGACCCCGTCTGATATGCCTCTCTCTGCCAGGTATTTTTCCCATTGCTCTTCAAAGTAATGCCTGCAAAACAGGAGACAAGATGGAGGGGCTGTCAGAGACGTCCCACGGCAGAAGCATTTACCTGAGGTCCCCACAGGCGCTCTGGGCGCCAGCTGAAAACATGCCACGTCAAGAGCCTGGAGCGATGGCGCGGGAAAATGGTAGGTGTCCCCCGTTTGTCAAACTAGGGGCATGATTTACAGTAAGAGGCACAAGGACGTGTTTCAGTGAGTTAGACTTCCCCTCCCTCCAGCCACATGGGAGAAGGCAGCCCAGCACCTGCTGCTGTCGCGCTGCACAGGATTCAAAGGCTCAGAGCGAGAACTGAGTCATCCTCCCAGATTCAGAGTACCTCCACCCCTGACCGTGCGGGTGCCCCTGCGCACAGAGCCACACTGAACCTGCAGCCAGATTTGGTTATGACTTTCAAACTGAGCTCAGCCCTAAGCCTGGTGCCATTCCCCAGCCTTGCTTCCCATCTTTCATCAGATCACGGTTGCTTGAGATGACAAGTCTAGCTACCTCATACTGGATCCAAAAAATGTCACAACTACACAACCCAAACACAATCTCACTTTTTTTTTTTTTAAAGTAAGTTAGAGGTATTTTTCCCCTGGGCGACTTCAGAGACTTTCTGAATCGATTTGATCCCACGGCAGGCACGTGCTGCTCTAGTTTACCATAATGTGATTACTGAAGCTTAAGTATAAACAGAGCTCGCCCTCTCGTACGTGAGGTTTAATTTTAACAAAACCCGGTGCTGGGAGCGCAGCTCACCATTGCCCCATGTTCTCCTCCACAAAGAAGCCGGTGTCCCGCACGTAGGCTTTCGCCCGCGGCAGCACCTCCAGCAGCCTCTTCCCCCAGGCCGAGGGGGGCACGCTGTTCACCGCGAAAGCCGTGAAAAGGGCCGAAGCCAGGGACCCCAGGTAGCCGGTGGGATGGTGGTGAGTCATTCGGCCGCTCTCGATGCTGACTTGCACCAGCGTGTCCAGCTCAGCGGGGTGGCGGAAACGCAGCCCGATGCACATGGAGCGCATGGCGGCCCCGCAGCCTCCCGCCCAGGGGCTGAACGGCATCCTCCAGCCATCCGGCTGCCCCGGATCCAGCTTCAGTGCGTTTTCCTTACACATGGTACCTGGACAGGAGCAAAAGGAAAGGAAAGAAAGAAACAGAAACACCCATCAGTAGGCGACAGGGTCACATAGCTCAGGAACCGAGGGAAGACAGGCAGCGTAGCAGGGAAGGAAGCATTACTCTCTGTGAGGGATTCAGGCTTCCCTGTAAAAACATCAGTTGTCTGCTCACATACGTTTCTTGCCTTAAATTGCCAGTGCATCCTGCATATTCCCAAGCAGGCCTGATAATTCCTGTTTGTGAAAATAATTTAAAAGTCCAGGGGAGTAAAAAACATTCCACTGCTGATTTATGTAATTTACATTGTTTATATTTATATTTAATGTTATGTATTTAATAACTTATCTATAAAACAAATAACTTATCTATAAAACATATATACTATATATATTAGGTATATTATGTACACATATCTCTAGATATCTAAATAGACATATATAAATCTAAAGGAGGTTTGGAGGGCCATCAGATCACATCGATCCCTGATCCAAGGCATGCCTAAGTACCTCTGTGTTTTTTTCCTGACAGTTATTTAGCCTCTTTACAGAACCCTTTAAAGACAGTGACCCCACATGCTCCCCAGGAATCTTTCCCATTGCCTCGCTGATATGAAATGTTTTCCACATCTCCCTTGCTGCAGTTTAAGTTGTCAGAAAGCGATGAATGTAGTATCTCCCTCACCACAACATGGTCTGCATAACTGGCTCTACTGAACTCCTCTTCAATAAGCTGAAGAGCAACTGTACTAGGTCAGACCAAAGGTTTGTCCAGCCCACTAGCTCGTCTCCAAACACAGCCACTAACAGGTAACTACAGAAAGACTAGAAAAAATGAGGCAAGTACAATGTTTTCACCAAGAAGACCCACCTGGCTTCCAGCAGACAGAGGAGCACAGCCTGCTTGAGTCAGAAGATGGATCCAAAATGCTGTGTTCAATAACCCCCAGTGGACCTAGCCAGCATGAACTGGTCTCCTTAGCTTGAACCCATGCATGCCTTCAGACTCCTTTAACATCCCATGGTAATCAGAGCCACGATTTTGTTATGCAGAACATTTCCTTTTGTTTTAAACTGACATTTGACAATTTCCTTAAATTCCCCTCCAGTTCTTACATTACAAGAAATAACGACTTGTCATGCTCCACGCTATTCAGGACTGTACATACTTTGTCCCTCTTCCTCAGTTTTCTCCTGCTCCGAGCTGACACCCTAGTCCCATTTTGCCTCTCTTTTGGTCGAAGCCACACCGTAACTCCTCCTTGCCCACCTCCATCTCTTTCATAGTTCTGCTATTTACTTTTTAAAGAAATGGCTCTGCTTCTTCCAATGCTGCTTCTTCAGAAACTCCTTAGTCCAGCACATTCATAGGATAAAGCCATCTGCACAAACACATCCAAATTTCAGAGCCCAGCCAGCTTCCCCAGCCAAGACCGTGAAACACGTTTTGAGAGCTAAGCCCAAATGCTCATGTGCAAGGAAGAGGAAACAGGTTTGAAACATTAAATTATCTTTGATTCTCTTCTACCTTGCCTTTTTCTCCTAGTCTTCTCTTCTGGCCAAATCTTAAATACTTCTTTTCCAGCAGAAAGGTAAATCAAGGGCAGGTTTCAAGCAGCTTCATTTAAGTGTTAAGGTGTTGGACAATGGCAAAAGTAGACTCAAAAGACTAGTCTCCTAACCACAGCGTGCCTAGTCCTCTCTCAGACGCATACGGTAACAGCAGCAGTTGACATGCTCACGCACCCAAAATTAGACCGTTGCTCCTATACTTTGCTGCCTAACCAGAACAGGTAGCCGATACACCTGCAGGTGCTCTGTTACTTTGACAGTCAAACTAAGTAGAACAGAGTAGCAAGGAAGGAGCCTGGTCTAGAAACTTCACGACTCTACAATTCAGTCAATTTGGTGCAATTTGATCAGCATGATCTGGGAGCTTGCTAATCACAGCTAGGTACCAAACTAAGTACTCTGCAGAGCTGTTCACATCTGCACTTTCATGTATACGCTTGGCAGTAGGATTTGGTACATGGCAGTCTGTTTTACCTGCACACAGTATTTACAGCACCCTTGTAACCAAAATACCTCCACATCCAAGCACAGCTTTAAGATTGACTTCTGGACATGTGCTAAAAATAAATAATGGCTGGCTGCTGTCAGGAATAAGGTCACGTGGATCGTTTTATAGTTCTGGTCTGTGTCTTTAGCCTATTAGATGTCAGATATTAGACGTAAGTCGTAGGCTTAGTAGATCAGTGCAGGATACAGCCCTCTGTGCAGTGTGAACAGGTGGACCAGCTCCCCGTGAACGGTTGTCTCAAACTGAAAAAGCAGCTAGTCCTGTGGCTGTTGGGCTATTCACCCCGCAAGCCTGTCAACTGAAATCAACTTTGAGAATGGAAACGGCCTATGCAAGTCTCTCTCATAGTAAAAAACAGGTTGCCGACCAGGGCAGCCCACAACCAGTCAGGCCACTTCAGCTCTCGTGAATTCCCCACAGCACGACCCCGGCAGACCTGCTATTTCACCAGCCTCATCCATGCCCGCTGTGCCGGCACACCAGCCTCTCGCACGACGCCACCGTCACACCCTTCCCAGTAGAGACCTGCTGGTTTCGCAGTGCCACACGGCCAGCCAACCCCTGGAACAGTCCAGATGTTCCTTACACATCCTTCTTCCCAGTGATTTACAATTGCGGGGGCCGTGTTTCTCTGCTGGAAGAAGCAGTAGGCAGAGCGTTTGGTGTGGGTAGCACCGGGCTCTGCGGGGACTGATCGCCAGCAACCTCTAACTGAACTGCCGAGAGTTTGTTTTTGTTATGTCTCAAAGTGGGAACGTGTTCGGGCCTCTAAATCTGCTTCTCATGTAGTTTATTAATTCAGTGCTGGCTGCTATGTATCAAAACCGTTAAGAGGGAGATCAATATAATTTCCAACTTTATGATGATTAACAGAAAATTGAGGCATTTTTTCAAATATCTAACTATACTAAGCATTGCACTTACGACCTATAAGAGGACATTAAAAAGAACCTGTCAAACAAAGCCACGTTTTTAAAAAGCTGTGCCGACCCTATTTGTATGTTCCTGGTAAAACAGACCTTCTGCCAGGAAGACAAGGGGAAAGGGAGAGAGCAAAGGGACTAGGGTAGCTGAAAATCACAATCTGTATAACAAAAGCAAAACAAACTCTGTAATCTTGCTGGAACTGTGAGAAAGACATTTCTTCAGGACATGTGTGGGCAAGTTGAAAGCAGGCAACTCAGTCCTTGATAAAAAGTGAGATTGTTCTTGCATTAACTGTAGTCAAAAGAAAATGAGGAAGATGGCAAGGTTTAACCTGTAAGGAAAGACCAGTTATTTTGCAATAACAATTTACTTGCAGCTTTAAACCTGTGTGTATTACCTTTGGAGATGACTAGTGATAACCTGCAAATGAAAAAAATTGTGTAAAACAAAGCAGTATACAACAGCTAAGACTCTTGTGATTTATGAAGTATTACAAGTATTATCCTCATGCTTTTAAACAGTTAAAATATTAAAACATTTGAAAGCTGATTTAGGAAGACTAAGCTGAAATCACGTTGTCAGGCCTTTTTTTTAAAAACAGATTTAGGAAAAAAAATGCTGTAGGATTTTTTGAATCAGGAAATTCTGTTTTGGAAATCCACCAAAGCCTGGTTAGGAATCCTTTGTACTAACAAAGAAACTAGAAGTAACCTGAGGAGAGTACTGGTCTAAGAAAAGAAGAAATACAAGCAAAAAGCAGTGTGTGAAGAACGCCAACCTGAAAAAGTTTCAAGTACAACTGGACACTATGTGCGGAATAGGCTTCCATTCAAATTATATAGACTCTTCATGAGCACAGACAGTAACAGTTGTTTGGGATCTGTCAATACATGTTAAAAAGGTGAATTAAAACAACCACATAGTTGTAAATGATTCCACAGCGAGAGGACTTGGACCGAAAGACACTGAGTGACAGGCAACAGTTTTGAAGCAGAAAGTTTCCTGGAGAGCTGCAAAGGCAGGTATAGTTGTACCATGAAAAAAGAAATACGGCCATGCTTGTGCCACTTAATTCACTGGCTTCGTTATCTGCAAAGAACAATGAATCTGGGGCTGTGGCACATCACAAAGAGCAATAATGGATGTATTCAATAATGCCACTGAATTATGACAGTGAGTTCTCTCCTGGGGCTGCATACTTGAGGGACCCTGCTGTCGCTGTCTGGTGACTCATAATGTTGTGGGAATCCCTTTGTTACTGCAAGTTTTGGTTTTCAGGTCTGGACTCCCTTGCGTGGGCGAGCAATGTGACTTTCCCCCACTGTTCTGGGGAATCTCTTCTCTCTTGGGGCAACTTTCCATTCTCAGCCTTGAGGGCTGCAGTTCCCCCGTGAGCACTTACTTTGGCCAGAAGAGCATCACCTTGGGTTATGTTCTCAGTTAAAATCCATCTACTCTGAACTGCCGAAAGAAGTTATTGACATGCAACTTCTAGCATTAGGATTTATCAATACGGGATGAAGACTCCAGACTGCAGACAGCTTTTCAGGATATGGATTAGGTATTCCCTTTGGTAGTACGTCAGTGGGCATTAAACTGTTAAGTGTCAGGATTTAAGCTCTCAGAGCTGAGCACCTTTCCTGTGGCTGCAGCAGGAGCACTCCAGAACACTGTTGCAAGAACACTCCCAACAGACTTCCATTTTTTCCAATGTTACTTTCCCCTCTTCCCCCAAAATTTTACGAGGTTAGCTGCCCATGGACCCACTAAAGAAGTTGCATTTCTTTGTTTAGCTAGATAACCTGACCTTTCCTTGTCACTCCGATTAGTGTCCATAGCAAATTTACTTTAAAATCCTTCACTTCCAAATGGGAACTGCTTTTGGGCATATTGCAGCTCAGTTACTCACAGAAGGACTGCAGCTGGTGTGCTATTATCCTTAGCCATTAATTACTAACATTTAAATTTTAGGTTCTTCTCCTTTTCATCTCAGGTTTTAGTCACCAAGCATAGATATCGGAAGCAAAAATAGCTTCCAGGTGCTGTCTCACTGCCAGCTGTGGTTAGTCCACCTTGGCAGACCTCATCAGCTGGGGGAACTACAAGATGCTCCTTTGCCAAAACAGCAGTGAGTCTCTCGGAAGTTTAACCTGCCAACTCCTGCCATCCTGGCAAGCATTGTTACCCCTTCCTAAATATTCTATTAATTAGGCTACTCCAACAACTGAGACTATCTGCATTAAAGAATACTGATAGTTTAGTTCTTTACACAAGGGTAGGAGGTCACTGTGAAAAGGTAAGCAGAATAAATTCCTGCTCGAGTTTCCAACCTTGGAAACGCACAGCTCTGCAACACTTCTGTTCAGCGACCCTAAGACAGCAATGCAGGATTTGGCCTTTCTCATATTTAATGTCAAGCCAGAGCATTCTGGATATTTTCTGGCCGCTCCAAATAGGCATGTCTAGGCAATTTCTTTTCGATGTATAAACTTTGCACGTGATTGCTGAATTTGAGTGTTTCCTGGATACTTCACGCTGCCTGCTCCAGTCAAATTAGAGGCCCAGCCTCAGTAGCTCCAATTTAAGTTTAATTCAAGCACCCAGAAGAGGCAGGGCCATTAGCACAGAGAGAGATGGGATCCTCGGGGAAGAGTTGGGTCAGCAGGCCTGGTGAACTAGGAACTACGGGAATATGTTGCATATGGTTTGGCTACTGCAGCCTGTCAAGGCGCCCTTCCTGAATACTGCCACACGCTCCCAGTCCCTGCTGCCTGTGACCCAAACTCGGCGCCATTTTGTCTATGCAGAGAGAAGAGAGATGATGGAAGTACAGGGTTCAGAAAAGGCAGTTGTGGCCTGACTGTCCTGGCACAGAAATTAGACATGCAGAGCTAGCCAAAAGTAGACTTTGGGTTTAATAAATTTAATTATTCCAAGCAAGGATCTTTGTACCTTTAAATGTATTTTATGTGTAATTCATTGCATTTATTACAAGAAGTTCCATATTAATTCTCTGCTTAAATGTGTTGCTTTAACACAGCATCTCCCTAACACAGCATCTGTGTTATTATACAACACTATACATGGTTGAATTTGTATTTTTCATCCATTGAGTTTAGGAAAAGACACATCCCCAGCACAAAAGCCAGCATCCTTCCCCTGAGTTCAAGGCCAGGCCTCAAACACGCCTGTAAGAATGTTTTATAAATGTGGGCAAAACAGTATCTTTTTCATCTAGTTCAGAGAAGCCCAAACCACTTCAGCTTGCCTTATTCTATTCTCTTTAATTCATCCTGAAACAGGTACTGAGTGTGGAAAACTTTTGCCTTTACATGAAATATGATTAACGCTATAAACAGCCAAAAGCAGAGCCAGAGCCAGCCTCAGCTCCAAGCTGCAGGAAAGGGAGAGATGTTAGCGAGAGGACAGCCCTGCCCAGACAGCATTTATAGAGGGGTTACCTGGAGCTCTGTCCTTCATGTCATTCATGCACTCCTTGTAGTTCTTTGCAATCAGGGAATAGAGATGCTCTAAACTTGGGTTTTTCCCGGCAGCTACCAGAGCTTCGGCCGTGGCCAAGTGCATCACTGTATCATCGCTGACTTTCCAACCTTGGATGCTGAGGTTGCTGAGTCCTCCCATCTCCGCCAGCTCCTTGTGGATGGCTGGGCCACTCTGCAGGAACTCCCACTTCCCGTTGTAATAGCCCAGTGTGTCACCAACTGCGCCCAGCACCATCGACGCCACATAGTTTTCCATCGCCTTAGGACACAATTTTTGCCCCAGGACTGCTTCAATGCAGAAAACACTATGAAAAAAAAGAGAGGGAAATCGAAAATAAAATCTTTCCCAGTTCAGTACGAGCCTCTACTGCTAAGCTCCAGCAGGCTGGATTCCCATCCTACCACCAATGTATCAGAGGATATATTCCTTCAAAGCATGTGCTTCCCTGCAGGCCTCCGGCCGCATGCAACCACCAGTAAGTGTGTGGCAGCTCCCGGGCAGCCCAGCCCTGGGCCAAGGGTGGCCGGCCACATCCTCCCGGGGCAGCGGCAGCAGCCCAGGATGATCATAGAATCACAGAATCATAAAGGTTGGAAAAGACCTCTAAGATCATCGTGTCCAACCGTCAACCCAACACACCATGCCCACTACACCATGTCCCTAAGTGCCTCATCTACACGTCTTTTAAATACCTCCAGGGTCGGTGACTCCACCACTTCCCTGGGCAGCCTGTTCCAAGACTTGACCGCTCTTTCAGTAAAGAAATTTCTCCTAATGTCCAATCTAAACCTCTCTTGGCGCAATGCTGCGTGTTGTAGCCAGGTCAAAGACCAAAAAGCAGCGGCGGCACTGCAGGAACGTGTGCGGCTTTTGTGACCATACCCATGTTCACCACTTTTTTGAGTGCAGCCCACAACAGGAGCAAGGAGGTCAGATGAGCTCCCAGCGGCTTTCCTACCCTGGGGATAACGAGGCAGAGCTCGTCCGTCTGAGCAGGGCCTGGCAGAGGCGATAGGCACAGGGCTCTGGGCAATGCCTGGCCTCGCTCCACAGGCCGGCTGCAACAGCGGGCGCTGGTACAGGCAGAGCTGGCTGTCCCAGCGGGTACTGCCAGCCATGCCTCCCCCCCACGCTCCTCCTCCAGGGTTTGCTGCGCCTCACGGCGAGGCCCTTTCGCTCGGGAGAAGCGGAGGCAGGGAAGGACGGCAGCGCCGGCCGAGCCGGGGGCAGGCGGCCTCTTGCCGGCCCCGGCGGGTACTTACGCAGCCAGCTCTGCGAGCAGGGCCCGGCGGGGCCTGCCCGCCCTCGGGAGCGGCAGGCGGCTCCCCGGGAACATCCGGCGCGGCGGGGCGTCCGCAGGCCTCGGCGGCCGGTGCCTGCCCGAGGCGCCTCCGCCCGGCCCTCCCCCTCCGCGGCCTCCCGGGGCGGCGCGACCGGCCCGGCGGCGGACGAGGCCCCTCCTTCCCAGCCGGCGCCGGCGGAGCCCCTGCCGCCGCCGGGCCCGGGGGTGTCGCTCCCAGAGGAGCCCGGCACGTCCCTCGGCGGGCTCCGGCTCTCCTCCGCGCCCAGGCTCGCTGCCGCCTTGTCAGGGCCGCGCCGTCCCCGGCGCAGGCGGAGGGTTTGGTTCCCGGCCGCAGGGCCGGGAGCTGGGGAACGAGAGCGGCGTTTTCTTTCATTTTCGGGATTGTCTCTTTCCTGACGCGCCTTCAGAGGCACAACAGTCAACTCGGAAACGAAGCTGCCACAGGGAAATGAAGTCACCGCATGGAAATGAAATGTTTCATTTTAAAAAAAAAAAAGTAAAAATGAAAGGCGCTTTCAGCCTTTCCCCTGCTTTTTCTATTGAAACTGTTCACTGGTTTCATGAGCAGCCCCCGTCCTCCTGGCTGAGTCCCAGCCGGGGGCAGCCACCTCCTGTGCGTGGGGGCACGGGCGGTCTGTGGGCCCCGCTCAGGGGCTGTGCCGGGGGAGACCTGGGGGGGCGTGCGCCCATGCTTTTCCAGCCTTGGTATCTCTTTCCCCAGCCTTTTTCAGCATCCATTCACTGCAGCCTGAGCGGAGCCTCCAGCTGCTACCGGGAGTCCTGTGCCTGCCCCATCCCCTGGTGTTTCGGGGGACTGCTCTCCCCACGGTCCCCAGCATGGCCCAGCTCAGCCCCAGGGTGACCCCAGCCTCCTCCAAACCAGGGCTAGTCTTTGCTACGTCCAGTGGTGCTGCTTTACATTGCGTCTCGAGGCGCTTGATGAGGCCGTTGCCTTGCTTTATCCTTTATTTTTAACGGTGGTGGTGGTTAGGTGGCTGAGGGCATCTAGTAATGGGCAGGGAAGAGACAGTGGCAGAAAGTAGGAGCAAAAAACAGGATTGAGCATGGCTCAGGCTGTGTTTTGTGGAGGCCAAACCTTTTTACCGACCGGCGGTCACTTGACGTGCCACACACCAGATCTCCAGAGCCCCGGTTCACTCCAGAAGGTACCAGCACCTCTTACACGAAGGGAAAAAAAAATCCCCCCGTGCCTATGAGAGAAAGCGGTGGTAGTTTTTGAGCTGCAGCCCTGGGGGATTTCAGGGCAATCATGAATGTAGCGCTGGGTCAGAGCAGAGTCCCTGGGGAATTTGGGGGCAAGTGAGAGCGGGGGGCTGGAGCGGGGCCCTGGGGGATTTCAGGTAGCTGAGAGCGCAGGGCTGCGCAGGAGCGTCCGCCACGGCGGCTGCGGCAGTTCGGTGCGCAGTGCCCATTCAGACATACTGCTCCTCTGCACCCTGCTGCAAACGTGGAGTTTGAGAAGCATCTGGTAGAGCAAATAGTAACAGAAAAGGAAGTGGGAAAAGAAGCTGCCGGTGTCTTGGCACCGCCAGCAGTGCCTGCTGACCTTTTCTGCCTCTCTGCTTCGTTCTGTTTTATATAGAATGGCTCTGAATTTACTCAGGTTGGCGCAGCACTTAAAAGCAAAGCAGGGTTTTTCTCTCCTAAAGTTTGGGCCTGCGAGAGGGAAAACCCCTCCCGCTTTTGGCTGGCTATCTGTGAGGAAGAGCTTCTGCTGCAGCCCAAAGGGCAGAGGAGCGGAGAGGAAAGTTGCAGAGTTCTCCAAAGGGACAGGAAAATGGGTGAACGCCTCTGCATCAGCATAAAATGCCTGCGGCACTGAGATCTTTGGCTCTCATCATTGTTTCCTGGTTCCTGAGCTCTTTCAGCTTCCTAAAAACCAAAACCAAGACACGCATTGGAGTTAAGTGACATCGGAGATGTGTCACAGAAAAACGTCGAAGGCTCCTCCCTGGCAGATGGTGGGCGATGAGCCAGCAGCAGGAACCATCAGCAGGAGCCTGCAAACGTGGGGCGGGGAGGGTGGCAGTTTTCAGGCTCGAATGCGTACATTGATCCCAAAGGGATCTCCTTGCGCGAGTCCCACAGGATGCTCATGAGGTGGGCAAGGAGGGCGCTCTCCATCAGGGAGCGCCTCCAGCTCTGAGATGGTGCAGGGCAGCGTTTCCCTGACTCACCCCATGGCACAGGGAGGTGGGCACGACCGCTCCCCCTTGGCGAGGACGGCCTTCTGGTGTTGAGCCATGCAAAGAGTTAAAGACTCACCATGTTGCACCTTTCTGGGGTTTTTGTTGTATTTTTTTTTAATGAAAATTTAGGCTGCGGTGGACCAATGACCAGGATATGCCTTCTGGAAAGTACCACCTTGGAGCAGCTTGCTGACATGCCCCTGCCATGTGTTGGACACTGTGGTTAGCACTTGCTTAGAGTCAGAATTTTCCTTCATATTCATCTGGAAAAAAAGGGAAATTCTTTCTGACTAAAAAAAATGTGCCGTTCTAGATGAGCCCAGGGTTGAGGGCTCCTATTCGGAGGGGCTGTGAAGGGTAGCATTGCAGCGCTGGAGCTACGTACTGGTTTAGACCCCGTGGGACGTTTCCTCAGAACTACATGAGGCCTTCAGGCCAAGAGCTGGAAGAAGGTGAACATTAAAAATGCACGGTGCACCCTCTTAAACACGGCAGCGCCCCTGTTCTACATCCTACAGCTGCCCCGAAATGGGGCTGCAAGGGAACATCAGGAATTCTCATTTTTCACCTCTCCTATTCATCTTCTCTTTGCCCCCTGGGTTCAAAGGTGACTTTCCAAAGGATCTTCTGGAGCCCTCAAGCATGTTCGGTTTGGACCAGTGCCAACCTCTTAAGAGTCTCTCATTCTTTTAATAGTGCTTTTTTCTCTGTAATGACAGCAGGCATTTTTTTGAGTGGGGAATATTTCTGGGCTTACCCTAATTCTCAGTCCCCAGGTGCAGGTCTGTCTTTGTCACTGGCCAGTAAGTAATAATATGCTGTAACAGGGGCATTCAAAGCAGGGGCAGCAAATGCCACGTGAGGTCTGCTCAGGACCTGGCCGGCTCGCTGTGGGGAGCCCGGGCAGCGATTGCTGTTGAGGCAGCGATGCATGGCCCCGCATGCACGTGGGAAGGAAACGCTCGCTGCTGCAGGAGCTCGGGGCTGCTGCGCTTGCTCTGGCTGGATGTTTGCAGCAGGGGATGGGCATCCAGCAGCAGCACTTTCTGCCTTGGTTTCTCCAACTAACCCTAGTGGGGTGCTGACACTCACTTGTTGCCTGACTTCCCATGGTAACGATGTGGGGGGCCCTCGCCTCCCTCCATCCTGTCCAGGGAAGCACAGCTGAAAAAGAAGGCGAGAGCCTTGGCTGCTGTGCTGGTTTGGCTGGGATAGAGTTAATTTTCTTCATAGTAGCTAGTATGGGGCTGTGTTTTGGATTTGTGCTGGAAACAGTGTTGATAATAGAGGGATGTTTTCATTATTGCTGAGCAGTGCTTGCACAGAGTCAAGGCCTCTTCTGCTCCTCTCACCACCCCACCAGCGAGCAGGCTGGGGGTGCACAAGAAGTTGGGAGGGGACACAGCCGGGACAGCTGACCCCAACTGACCAAAGGGATATCCCACACCATATGACGTCATGCTCAGCGTATAAAGCTGGGGGAAGAAAAAGGAAGGGGGGGACATTCGGAGTGATGGCGTTTGTCTTCCCAAGTAACCATTACGTGTGATGGAGCCCTGCTTTCCTGGGGATGACTGAACACCAGCCTGCCCATGGGAAGCAGCGAATGAATTCCTTGTTTTGCTTTGCTTGCGCGCGCGGCTTTTGCTTTACCTATTAAACTGTCTTTATCTCAACCCACAAGTTTTCTCATTTTTACTCTTCCGATTCTCTCCCCCATCCCACCGGGGGGGAGTGAGCGAGCGGCTGGGTGGGGTTTAGTTGCCGGCTGGGGTTAAACCACGACAGCTGCAAACACAGCCTGTGCCCGGGGGAAGCCAGTTACAAAGATGGTTTTGCCTGGACATGGGATCATGCGTGGGCATATTTGGGGAATAGTGAGAGACGTTTTGAAGGGCTTGGCTGAAGCGAGTTTTGGAGATGGCAGCAGAGGAGGTGCCTCTGGGTGACCAACTTGGTTTCAGGGAATACTGGACTTCGGCCTCTTAATCGAGAAGCCAGACTTCGCTGCAGAAGTACCTGCCTCTTTCTGTTCAGTCTTGCGTCCTTCCACAAACTGTCCAAGAGAGGATCTGGCTCGCTGCCCAGGGCAAAAGGGAAACAGTGGAAAATTAGTGTGATCTGTGCATTGTGGCACCTGCCACTCTCCTCAGGATGCTTCCGAAAGCCCTCTTTAACACAGATGTAAAAAGAAAAATTAAAAAAATACAAAAACCCCACACCCAGTCTGTTTCAAATAACCGCAATTCTGCAGGGTAGAAGATACGCAGGATAATTGCTTTGCCACTGAGAGAGACACTGCAATGCCGATTTGGGACAACCAGCAAGGTCAGTGACACAGGGAACGTCTCCTGGGTGAGCTGAGGGCTGTGATCACCTCTTCCACGTCCACATCTAGCAAAAGGAACTGCAAATTCATCTTTGCTGCCCCTCCATTAGGTTTATAGTTGGCTCGTTGGTAAACGGGAGTGTGTAGGGACAGGGACCTCCCCAACAGGCTGCGAGTCCTGCTTTCAAGCCTGGGGACGTCAGTGAAGCAATCCCGGCCGGCTCCTGTGGACCTGGGATTTGGCTCGAGTAGCGGATCTGAGGCTCCAGAGCTGGCAGGCCGGTTGCTCCTTGATGTAAATCAAGTGACATTTTCATTTTCGGTTGTGTGCCAGTGCTGGCACTGTGCTCCCCACCTGCAGGGTAAAGGCGTCTGCGAGCCTGCGTTGCTGTCCCTTCTGCTGCTTTCTTTCCATGAGCTGCTGGCAGTTGCATCTGTGTCCTTCCTGAGTGTATCAGGGGGGACTGGGGAGCCCATCGGACGGCTGTCGTGCCTGCGAGCAGAGGGCCACTGGCAGGCTAAATATGGAGGTTCTTGGCACTTGCCAATGAAGATAAGCCCTAGCGGGATGTGGTGGGTTAAACGTGGCCAGCCGCTTGGCGATGGGAGGGGAGGAGGTTTCATCATGCTATAGGTTTTGAGATGTGGTGCTCTTCCTGCATTGCAGAAGCAGCAATGTTTAAAGTGTTAAATGTGCTTTCCGCTTTGAGAGCAGGCTTCTCCTTTCTGTGTGAAAAGGTACAGTCTGGGGAACATAATTGCAGGCCGCGCTATAGGAAAGATGTGTCAGGTGCGAGGAATATGAAGAACAGCCACAGGAGAGGGAGTTCGGTCTTCTGGGACAGAGAGCGCAGTGCGTCTCGCAGTCCCGATGGTAGCTCTGCTGAGGCTCCTGGTGTTGCAACAGCAGCAGATGTGGCCAAGCACGTGTCGTTCACACAGGCAACGTGTGCTTCCACTCTACAGCGGAGGCAAATTAACTACCAGGCCCCTCCAAAAACTACTGCTCCTCCTCTTTCCCTCCAGATTTCCCTCCTCCCAGCTGCATGCATCCACCTCCTGCTATGAGGGTCATCCACCTGCAGCGTAAAGCCCGTTTGGCCCTTCATCTTGCCAAAATAGGGTTAGGTGAAGGTGCAAGATAGTGTAAAAATAAGGGTCGGAAAGGAACAAGGCTTGGGAGTAAGGTCTCCTCTTTCTTCTGCCAGCAAGTTGCAAGTGTGTTCAAGCTGTCTAAGGATATCACAGGTTGTGTACAGGCATGAGAGCTAAACTTGAGTGAGGAAGAGGTGGAGGCACTAGCTGAGGGCTGGGGAAGCAGGTGAATGGGAACAGTGCTCAGAAATTCCCATTAGCTTATCGGGGAGCGCTTATAGCACCAGGACCTGCCAGGCTGAAGGATGACTTTCCCAGCTTGAATGACTTAAACTGAGATTAGGCAAAATCCTAGGTATGATAAGTTAGGAAAAGCCCTGTAGTGGCTTTGAGTTACTTGATTGGGTTGTTCTTTTCCACCATAGGGATTTCACTGATGCTCGGGTGTGACCTGAGCCTTCTCTCCTGCCTTTCTCTTCTGGCTGTTTCTTCACCAGCTCCCTCTAAAACACTGTTGTTCCTGGGAATGGCTCCTACTTTCGGCCGTATACCAAAAGAACCAAGGGGCATGAGAATTAGTGGGAAAGGGCTTAGGGACAGCAAAACACGACATTTGAAAGGTTACTTCTGCATTTCATTCTTCATGAATTGGATTTCAGAGAATTGGGAAGTGCTGGTGCGTGACATAAGAGGAACATATGAACAAGACCACTGAATGCTCTGTTTTATCCATTGGTCTAACAAGGCTTAAAAATATCTGCCTGCTTCCTTTCTGGACTTACGCACTTTGTGTGATGCAAGTCAATGGTGACATTGTCTCGATGCGTGGAGAAGTCCTCCTGGAAGGAGGAGTGGGGAGGTGTTGCAAGGACATCCACTGCCCCCCTCCCCTCACCCCGTGCACGTACCCAAACTTGCAGGGGAATGAAGCCTTTGGAGGAGGCCACCAAAGACACCGCTGTGCTGTGGTTAGCCCTCTGGTGTGTTCCCACAATGGCCCTGGTCTGGCAGAAAGGATGGGCAAGCTCTTGACAGCAATCACTAGGCAAAGGAAGCTGCTAACTGTGAAACCTCTTGCTCTTAAAACTGAGATAGCATTTGAGATCTGGAGGGAGATGGTCTGTCACTGATCTGCCAGATATGTGGCTGCACAAAGCTGCAAGACGGTGTAAGAGGATCTGGTTTGGGGAAGAAACCAAACATATTTGATTGGTGGTACATGTCATCAGACCATGTGTTGTCAAAAGTCAGTTGAAAGTTAAGAAAATCACAACTTCAGGAGACAGGCTCTGCACCGCCTCCGAGCAGTCACTTCTGCTTGGAGCAGAGGAGAGAACAACACTTGCATTTTCGTTCTGTATCGAAGACCCCTTCGCTGTGTTCCACCCCAAACCCTCAGCAGCGGCAGCGCAGGACGGCTTCTTGTTTGTCGTGGATGTGACAAGAGCATGAGCTCAGGGGTCAGGCTTCGTGTCAGAGCAGGCCTTTGCTGGCTGTGGGAAACGTGTTGGTCTCCCGTCTGTCGAAGCAGCCGTCGTGCTGGAGTAGCTGGGGGGCTGTGAGAGGCAGAGGAGTGTGAGATCTCTTTGCATGCTGTTCAGTCATCTGCCTGCACTGGGACTGGTGCTTGGGAAGTGAAATGTTGCTTATCCCATCCTCGGTCTCCAGAGCCTTCTCATTTTTTCCACTGAATATCCCTGACATGCCAGCCGCTTTGATGTAACCTAGCCATGCGTGGCTTAAGTTGTCTTGGCTGCGATAGTGAAACCTGTGAGGCCACGCTTGGACTGACACAGATGTGTCCAGCCATAAACGAGGCTGGTAAGAGGAACCTGTAGGCACCTTGTGCTGTGGCCAGGAGGAAGCAAACCAGAAGAACTGATCGCGCTCCTTGCCGAAAAGGGGGCGGTTGTATGTGTGGGTGGTGGCAGGGGGAAATGAAGGGCAATATGATCCCCAAATTCAGGAACTGGCATGTGAAAACACGGTCCAGTGGTAAAAATTTCTACCAGCAGAGAGGAGCGTCACAAAGGTCATTGCTATCATTAAGAAACCAAGGCTGGAGAGGTATATGAGCTGGGATCTCCAAGCAGCCAACTAGCCTGACCTCGGTAAATGGGAAATGAGATAAAGTGCAAGATGAGTTTACCAAGGCTATCTCATGCCAGGCTATCCTAGTAGGTTTATTTTGATAAGATAATTGACTATGTAGACGGAGGACTTCAGAAAGGCAGTCCTTACAGTGCTACAGGCAAAGCCATTAAGCAGGAGAAACAGGGGATTAACGTGAGCGTTGTAAGGATTTACCTAAAGAAAGGATGTCAGGAGGTTGTGCCTCAAGGGAAGCAAGCAGGGTGGAAGGGGGTTATTAACGATGATCCTCAAAGGGGTAATCTTGTTTACCCAGCAGGAAAACAAGCTCTAATCAGGTTCAGTCAGATTTGAAGGGCTAGTCACTGCAGAGATCGCTCAGGCTACAGCACAAGAAGAGCTGATGGCACCGAGGACTGGAATAGGGGAAACAGGATGAAAGTCAGCAGCACAAAGCGCAAGCTTGCGCACGCAGAGGGTAGCTGTAAGATGTTTTGCTCCCAGCTTGTCCCCTGCCATTCGGAAATTACAGAGGAAGGGGAGTTTTGATTGATTGATGATGAATCCTCACCATAGCGTAGCCAAGAAAAAGAAGAAGGTGACCACAGATGAGATCTCCCCAGCTGGTTTAAAGGCACCTTTGGGTGGCTACAGAGGCGCAGGGCCCCTGCAGTGGGCATGCAGGATGGCTCTGGGCAGCCCTGCCAGGCTGACAGAGGACAGGGCAGAGAGGGCCAGGCTGGGGGGAGAGCCCGCTGTATGGGGAGAGACGAAAACAGCATGGCCAGCGCCCAGAGGTGTGCAGGGCATGGCTGCTGGGTGGGAGAAGCTCCGTGGCAGTGACAGCAGGGTGCTGATGCTGGAAAATGCACGGTGCCAGTGTCTCACCAGGGTGTGGGGGCAGCGAGTCTGAGCCTGTGCCTCCCCGCGAGCCCGCTGCAAAGCCACACTCACCCAACAGGGCTGGCGACGCTGGGTATCCATTGCTCAGTGTGCCACCTTACCCTGGGGTAGGTGTTTTCCAGGGAAAGTAGGGAAAGCAGTAGGCACAGGGCTGGGTGCTTGGGAAAGCTCTTCTAGACCTGTTTGTTTCAGGCTTATTTCCAAAGGCCATCTTAGGGTTGCTGGTGGTTCTTGCAGCCTTCTTCTGAAGGTCCTCACCGTGGTGCAGCCTTTTTCTGAAGGCTGAAAACTTCTGAAAACCAGGGCTCAGCTACCCGTGTGTATATGGGCGCAGGCAGCGCACCTGCCGAACAGGCCAAACACAGCACCTGATCGCTTTGTCTCCTCTCGTGGCTTTTCATGAGCAAGTTTAGCTCTCAGGCCTCCCCTCGGTCTTCGCCCTCTCCCAGTGGCCTAAGTGGAAGATGAGATATATTGGCGGAGGAGCTGAATTCAACAGAAAGGCTTACCTGAGCCTCACGGCGAGTGGATGGTGCCTCTGAAGGAAGGCACAACCAAGTAAAAGGTATCTGTGCCCCAGAGGTCTGAAGGTTTCCATCAAAAAAATGCGATACCCATGTAAAGGGGAAAGTCCCATGGCTCGCACTTACAGAAAATCACTCTTTTTTAGGTTCAAAGGGAAAAAAAACAAACCAAAGCTGGACACCACACTTAGGTTTGAGGTTCAAATGTTTTCAGGTTTGGTTCTTGTTTTAGGCTTTGGGGGCTTTTGCTTTTGTTTGTTTTCTCCTGAACTCCCCCTCCCACCTTCAAACCTGGCAGGTTTCTGGAATTGAGTCCTTTGAGCTTTGCTTCCTGAAAGCCCTGAATTTGCACTTCCCGTGTTGCCGTCTGATTTGTGTGTACACTAGAGTGAGCTATGCCTGCGGATGCATCAGCAAGGACAG
Source organism: Calonectris borealis (assembly GCF_964195595.1). NCBI lineage: Eukaryota > Metazoa > Chordata > Aves > Procellariiformes > Procellariidae > Calonectris > Calonectris borealis. The sequence goes on from NC_134312.1 coordinate 102,910,915, forward strand.
ATACATAGCTGTCTCTAAATAAGCAAATCTGCCAAAAAATGTTGTGTTTGGCAAGAAAACTACTCCAGCATGAGGAGTGGCCAGTCCGCAGGTTGCCAGCACAGCCTTGCTGCAGATGGAGATTTTGGAGGCTTTCTGTACTCATCCCTCTGCGGAGTACATGTAAACTGAAACCAGCTAATGCTTTTTAACACACATATGGGTATATTTTTTCATAGGGTCAGAAAAAGCAGGGTCCCTGACAATGCTCTTCTGATCATTTAATTTCTTATTCCAACGCAGAAACAGGCCAGAGCCCGGTAAGGATACACAGGCACAACCTCAGCACAAGGAAAAAAAGCTTCTTATTTTCTTACTGTTAGTCTTAGAAATAGATGTTTCTTTTCTTTTTTTTGGCAGATTTTTTTAATGGATCAGTCTAAACCATATGTGGTATATAAAATTTCATCCCAGCAGAGCTAATGCCTTTAAAATGAAGCCTAACCACAACCAAAGCAGAGGATAACAATGCCTAGCAGTGCTGATTACAGGTAGAGCTTTCAGCTCTGCTTTTAACAGAGGGTATAATTCTGCTCTTCAGGCGTGACGCCTATTGAAATCAGTGTTGCATTATATATACAAATCTGTGTCAGAATGGTATTCACACTTGCAAACACCGTGCTTGTCCATATGGGGAAATTGCAGGTAGGAAGCTGGGCTGCGAGGTAGCGGCATGCTCATTGATTCTCATTAACTCCTCATTTACATGCTCTTAGTGGGCACGGGGTGTGATTTGCCTTACTCCACTCTCAAAGACAGGAGAGGTCTGAACACAACGGTTTGGGTGAAATTATATACAAGAGTCAGAGCTGATTTAGTGCCCGGCTTTTGCCAACAGGGACCTGTCCCTTTCCTCTGCCCTCAGCCCACCAGATCCTGCTGCTGACGCTGGTTCTTGGGCTCATTTGATATTCCAGTAAATTGATGCAACTCACAAAAATGGCCAAGAAAAGCAAGCTGATTTTATTTATTTTCTTTGCTGGGTTATCGTGTTGAACCAGATTCCAAGGGGGCACTGAGGGATAAATGTTCCGGGGTGAGATTTGTCTCTCTCTCTGATTGACTGTATGGAAGTAATTCCTGGGATTTTTGCAAGCCTCCATCTTAGAAACCAAGCACCATGTGAATCAACTATGGATTACTAAAATCAAAATAACATTCTGACGAGCAAAACCCACTTACAGGTTGTCAGCCCTTAGTCATATTGACAAATTCCTCAAGTTGGCAGGACAAATGCCCAGCAGACCTCATGTAGAAGGCAGATCTAAAGAGCTACTTCTCAAACATGCTACTTCATACCTTGATTCATTCATTTCACACATGCATTTTCATATCCGCATGTCATCATGTTGACACACATGCTTGAACATCTACTTGCTTACGTTTGCACTGTGCCAGTTTCTCATTGTCACTGTGGTTTTATGATTAGGACATCTTGAACTTCCGTGGACCTCTGCAAAACCTCTAGGACCAAAGTCCTCAGACCTTACCTCCATGTGGTCCACTCTGACGCCGACTCAGAGCCTTACACTTTTTTCCCCAGTGAATGCAAGGGCAGGCTCTGTTCCCCAGGTAACACAGAGCAATACTGTCCTATCTGGATAGGAACCAGATCGAAAATCATCTTCCCCATGATGCAGTCACTTGTGCCAAAGAGCAAAATGCCTGATTAGGCAGGCTTTCCAGGGACCCGGCTGTCCTCAGCTGCACTCCAGCACTAACACCCGGAGCAGGGAGCGCAGGTGCCCTGCCTGCCAGGAGAGGCAGGACGCCAGCAGCCCTCGGAGGCAGGAGAACAGGGCAGGGACCGTGCTGTACACGTGCATATCACGCAGGAGCAGCCCTCTGAGGTCAGGCAGGTCCCTTTTCAATGCTTGCTCATTGCTGCAGTTAAATCTCTTCTATGTAATAGCACACAAAAAGGAAAATACAGCCCAGCATGTACTATCAGGTGCTGCGTTTCAGCTGCTTGGTGTTTACCTGATTGCTTGCCTGGTGTGGCAGCCAGTGCTGCTGCACGTGGTGCCATGCTGTCCCTGCTCTCTGTCCCGGGGCCAGGGTGAGGGTAGTCAGGACGAGGCCATCTCGGCCACAGTCATGCTCCCCACGCAGAGCTGCCATGCCCTGGCAGCCTAAGCTGCTTGTGAAAACAGGACCAAGGCGCTCAGCCCCTTATGAGCCAGCAGAAGCCTACAAAGCAACCGGCACAAATAGTAACTTACAACACAGGAGAGCCAGCAACAGAGTTTGAGCCACCCATGTGCTGCAACAGCTGGTGCAAATGTTAAACAAAAAATCAGCCCGTGTCTTCTTTGCAGCCTGCTACTGCCGAGGGCTGTGACTCCCTGGCAGGGAGGGCTGGCACAGCCATAGCAGGCAGCGCAGCCTGCTTTGTTGAGAAGAACCAGCGGATCTCCTGCTCTGTCTTCACACACTGGGGTGGAAACTGGGAGATCGGGTTCTCCTTTACAAGCAGAGGAACCACGTCTGCTGCAAGGGAGGAGCTTGCGGGAACTAGCCTGCGGGGCGGGGGGTGGATGAGGGCAACTGTGAGTGCCAGCTTGCAGGCTGTGGGGCAGCGACCCACTCGCTCTTTTCTGCGTGGACCACGTGAGCATGCTGGGCTTCTGTGTGGTGGGTACACAAACAGTGATGCCTCACAACAAGAGTGTACAGAGATCAAGTGGGTCCCATACAGCAGTTTGCTGTGAGGGTAACTGAAGAAGGCTAATCCCAGATTATTAAGGCAACTTTGTTTTTGGCAAGAAGCCCTGGTGCTTTGAGCAGTAAAATTTAAATATCCATGCAGTAATTGGGATGAAGTTACACTTGCGAAACTGTGTGGGTGCATTGTGCATTTACCTTACTTAAATTAATTTCCCACATTTCCCCCTCTCTGTTTCTGAGTTCAGAAGATTTTTTTAACTTTGTCACTCCTGACTTACCATGGCACAGCAGACATACTACCTGTGCTTTCTAATGCACCACGTCATCAAAGCACGTTATCTGCCTGTGCATGGCCAGTCCAGCATCAAGCAGTGCTGCATGCCCTGGGCGTTGCTGGACTCTGCTGACACTTGTCCTGTCCCCAGCACACTTTGATATCAATGACTCTCTGCCTTGGTCTTATGAGGGCAGAGTTTGGCCCTTCAGATTACTGAGCTAAGGAATCTGTGGATTTGACTAGCTGAGTGATAATGGGAAACAGAGTCTGTCTGCTAGCTTGGATGTTACCTGATTGCAAAGCTCTTAGCCCTCTGAGAGGCCTGCCACAGCATACAAATCACTCTTGAAGGCCAGAGGACCGCTGATCTCTGGAGCATGCATCACACTGGATGGGCTGCAGAACACCGGTGCACCAAGCCCAGAACACTGTACAGGAGAAGGGCGCAAACGGTGGCTCTGAGCCATCTCCCAGGTTTAAAATGGCTTTTAGAGGTCCAGTGAGAACCTTCTTGGGCCTAGGGTGGTGGAGGAGCACAGTAGCTAGGGAATCATTCCAGGGGAGGGATGCCCAGCGAACACGTGTGACCTTTGCTGAACACAGGGAGAGGACTGAGCCCAGCACAGGGACACTGCCCCAGGTTTCCTCCTTCAGTTGGCCTGAGCACCAGTGCGCATCGAACGCCAACACCCAGCAGCATCTTTGCATTAAAATAGTTTTGAGACCTCCCAGTGAAGGGTCTAGGGCACAAGAGGGGCAGGCTCCCTCCCATGCCCTGAGGGGTTGGTGCCAGCACAGCTGTCCCACTGTGCTGAAAGTAGGTTGCACAAGTGAAACCTGCTCTTGTTTCCTGAAAGTCCTCTTTTTTTTTTCCTGTAAACAAGACCTTACTTGAGCTGTAATCTGTGCTGAGGTGAAGCAGCACAGATTCTTCAAATCTTGCCAGCTTTACAGTCTGAAGGTTGGGGACGGCTAGGGGGAAAAACAAGAACAAGAAATCTCTTGAGCTGTGGAGTTTTTGTTATTGTTATTTTCCTTTGTAAGACGAAAGTCTTTTTCTGAAACCTGAAACTGTTGGATTTTCCTCTTTCCCCACAAAGTTTTTTCTTTTGTTGTTGACATTGCATAGGAGACTGTCTTTGTGTGAACGACTTAACTTCTCAGGATGCTGGGACCTCTTTGGTAAGGCTGCCTTCTGCCCTTGTCTTACAGGAGAAAACAAAAGGTATCATTTCCTTCCACTGGCGAACAGATGAGTGTTATCAGCTGAATTCAGTTCATTACTCCATATACCTTGTATTCCGCATGCTGGTATTGGAGCCATCAAATGCTGACAGGATGAGAGGAGACGGCCTCAAGTTGTGCCAAGGGAGGTTTAGATTGGATATCAGGAAAACTTTATTCACTGAAAGGGTTGTCAAGCATTGGAACAGGCTGCCCAGGGAAGTGGTGGATTCTCCATCCCTGGAGGTATTTGAAAGACGTGTAGGTGTGGCGTTTAGGGACATGGTTTAGTGGTGGGCTTGGCAGTGTTAGTTTGGGCTCGATGACCTTAAAGGTCTTTTCCAACCTAAATGATTCTATGATTCTATGAAAAATAGTTCCTAAAAATTGCATCTGCTTTGCAATGGGATCATTTCTCTGACAAAAATGTTTTTAGGGCACTTGCGCAACCATTTTTTGGTGAGGTACATCTCTGGAAACACATCTTGGATACTTCCCATTCAACCTGGACAATCTTGTATTAAAAGCATGCGGATGTGCTTTTCGTTCAGATTAATGCAGATGGGGATGTCCGTTCGCATTAAAACCAATAAAAGGGATCCCAGTTCTGTAGGAGGGAATGTGGTTATGAATCCTCACCAGAGAGTAGGTGCTGTGTTTTGGTTTTCAGTATTTACCCAGTTCTACCCTTTCTGATATTTCTCTGAGATGTCAACTGAGAAATAGGGGGAGGTTGTGGGTTTTTTTGTTTTTACCAATCCCTAAATGTTCAAAATAATGGTGTCTGACTGCGCTGGAAGTGAGTTTCTGCAGCGGTGGCTCTGCCATTCAGAAAAGGTTCGTGATGTCAGTGGGTCTACAGGACAAATCTAGCAGTGATATATTTGAACAGCCTTCCCTTTGAGTGCAAAGGATTTCTACCACAAGTGCTGATTAGCGGAATTAATTTCCTCTACATAGCACATACGCTGCAAAATTTCACTTGTCTTTTCTGCTTTTTTCCGAATGATTTTGTGTGAAAGGAAAGAAAAAATGTGGTGTGTGTGGTGCTCTCACATCTTCCTGTTTTCCACAGTAATTGTTTTTAGCAGAATTTAAAGGCCCTTTCTTATTAAATGCAAGCTTCCCTTTTCAGGCTGCAATGCTGCTTCTACCCATTTAAACCTGTTTCTGGAGCACATATAGGTGAAATGCTGAAAGCCTATTAAAGGGCGCGAGAAAGCTTATTCCTATGGGGATTTCTCTGTGAATTAGTGGGCTTATAGTACCCGCTACAGTGCTCATATAAAGGAGTCTCTTCTGAACTGTGACTTCAATATGTATGAGTCCTTTAATTTTGTTAGCATCCTAAGGATGCATAATACCTCTTCGCTTGAAGAGATGGCTTCCAAGAATCAAGGTTACGTGCTTAGGGAAGCTTTGAGTGATGGAAAAATTATGACTTCTGCCTCTGATCAAAGCAGAACAAAGCACTCGGCTGCTACGCTATCTCCGTTATTGCAGTCTCCTTGCAATCAGGGAGCTCTCCAAAGGAGAAGATACCAAGAGCCGTGATACTCAGAAAAAGAGAAGGAGCTCTGACGGAGAATAGCATCCGTGAGATCAGTTGTCTATCTAAAACCTAGGCAGCCTTAATGAAGCAATTAGCTGCTCTGGGTTTCTCTGTGGGTAAGAAGGGGTATGATGCCTCCTTCCTACAGACTGGCAGCTGATGAGCTCAATCGCTTTCCCTGGGACTGCTCGTCTAAGAGCAGGGTTAAACCCCAAACAAGAAATGCAGATGTGGATGTAACAGGCTGGAGTTTCTTTCTAGTTGTAATATGCTAATGGCAGAAATATAAAAATAAAAAAAAGGTTGAATTTAAAATGAAAATGAGATGATAAACTGTACAGCTATAACAGGGTTGCCAGTAACTCTATAATGATGCAGGATAGGTGATTAGACTAGGAGTATAAAGTGCCTGGGCCTATCTGACTTGCAGAGAGGTGCAGTCCCCGTGTGCCTAAAATGCTGCACAGCCGTATGGGACATGCAGTGAGGGGAGGATGGATCGGTGGCCTGAGAGCTGGAACTGTGACTTGGGGAAACAATGGATGAATGACTGTAGTCATTATATTTTTTTCTTCTCCAAGTACTGTGAAAACACTTGTATGTAAACAGATGGTCCTGGTGTCATCTGCATTAGCAAACTGTGCTGGTGGTCCTGTTAGAAAATGCACAGGTAGAGTACAAATGTACAGGATTTAAATCAGAGCCCGAATCACCAAACACATGCACTAGAAACCCTGCAATGGAGAGAGACAGTCCCAGTCTGACTCAATAGCAAACTCCTCTCTGCTGTTTCATACAGAATAACTTTTTTCTCTACAGAAAAGTAGTAACCTGTTCTTGTTCTGCCATTTGATTTCTCTGTAGAATACCAGCTGGTTATGTCAAAATAAAACTCTGATTTGTGTTATGATCCAATAAGCCCAATTCACTTCTACATCAATACATCTACTCCATCTAGTCCAAGGCAGCTATACTGAAGAAAAACTGGAGCAACATAGTGGCAAATAATTTCTGATAAAAAGTATGCATTTGCTTTAAATCAAAGCAATTTAAATCAGCAAGCCAGAAATCTGCATTTAAATAAATTTTAATCTTGGTTTGCATTTGCACTTTATTTTTTTTCCTTGAAGAAAATCAGGTTTTCATTGGTGTGTAACTCTTTCGCTGTGATTATTACAGCTAAACATAACCCCTTACACTATACCGGGGTTCGTTTTATTTTGCAGGAGGGTGTGCAATATCTGTTCAAATCTACATCACCTAGCACATGTTTACTCCCTCGGGCCCTTATTTACTAAGCGGTTTGTTTTTCTGCTTAGGATTTGCTTCAAACTGGTTTTGTTTGGCCGCTCAGATTCATGAGGGCTCTGCCCTTCCAGGCTTTAGAGCAAGGACAGCCCACGCCTCTCCCCTGCCCCGTCCGGAGCCGGGACGAGCGGGGGAGGGGAGGAAGGGGCTGGCGGTGGGTGCCTCCTGGAGGAGGAGGACCCGGCTCTGGGAAGGCAAGCGCTCCCTCCGCCTCTCCGGCTGGGGCTGATGGATGCTCTCCGGAGCCCCTTTGGTCCTGCTGGCGCGTCCGGCGGCTGCTCCCTGTCCGGGTGCTCGGCCGTGACGGCCAACACGTGCAGCTGAAGCGGTCTTTCTTAAATTTTCTTTATGTAACTGAACTTGATGGATGACATCCAGCGGGGCCTGAAATGATGGTGTGGGTTTTTTTTTTTAATTTCAAATATAATTTTATAGGACTATTCCCAGAGTAGAGTCAGGGGTTTAACTTAGTTGCATTTTAAACTCCAGCTTGAGAAGCCCCACCGGTGCCCAGCACTTATGCTCGACACCCGCCGGTCGCGGGCAGGGCCTTTTTCTGCCCCCTCAGCCCGAAACCCTCCTGCCCCCTTGCTGGAGGCTCATCCGAACCGGCACTGAGGGGCGAAGGCGGCACCCGTGCCCCTCCCTGGGCGGCGGGCGCTGGAGCCTTACTCACGCCCCGCGAGGAAGCCGTGGGCGGGCGTGAGGTGACTTTATGAGGCCGAGCGCTCGTCCGCTGCTCGGCCTTCCCCCCGCGCCCCGGCGGGGAGTGAGCGTCTCGGCCGCCCTGCGGCATGGCCCGGCACTGAGCCCCTGCCTCCTCCCTGCCTCAGGGGGTGGCCGCAGGGCCGCTCTCCCAGGCAAGCCACAGGTACCCCGGGGCACCGGGGAGGGAAGCGGGGCGGGCTGGGCTTGCGCTTGTGTGTTTTTTTGGGGGCGGCAGCAGGCAGGAAGGAAAGGGGCGCGGCGGCGGGTGCTGTGGCTCCTCGGGCACCGTTCCCCTAACCGTGTCCCCCCCTCTCCTCCCGGCCCAGGAGCTACAGGAAGATGGCGTGCCCGCCCGCCGCCCCGCCGGCGTTGAGGAGGTGGCTGGGGCTCGGGCTCTTCGTGCTGCTCTGCCTTAGTTTAGGTAAGCAGGAGCGGCCGGCGTGGGAGCGCGGGAGGGGGCGCGCTGGGCCTGAGCGGGCGGCAGTGCCCGCCTGCCGGTCTTTGGGGGATGGCGGTCCCCAGGGCACTCGTTCTGGTGTCGTCTGCCAGGGCTGAGGCTGGGCCAGGGTTTGGGCTGGCTGGCTCTGCTAACCATGGCGGCAAGCGCTGAGGACCCGTGAGCTCTCAACTCCCCAGGCCAGTCACGCTGGGCTGCCGACTCCCAGAGAGAGAAGGTGGTCACCCATCCCAGCCGGGGTCAGAGGAAGGAGGGTGTTTTTGGGGCAGTTGACAACTGCGGGGAGGACGTGGCATGGCACCTCAGGCTTTGGCTTCAGTGTTGGGGCGGTTTCTGCAGTTTTTTGGATGGCTAAAAGTGAGTGCGTGGTGGGGAAGACAGGGCAAAGCGGTGGATCGGAGGGGTCTCAGTTGCCCGGGCAGCGCAGCGCAGAGCAAGTGCTTTCGCCAACAACACAAGTCCCCGTAGGAGGACTGCAAGGGCTGTCCCCTGCTGCAAAGCTCACTGAAGTCCGCAGGTCCCCCTTGACCTCAAGAGGCTTGGGATGAGTCTCCTCAGCTGTGTGAAATGTTAACCTGGAAACCACACAAAACTCATTTCTCAGCTGGGATTCGTTGTGGATGCAAAATAGGTTGTGCTTATTGGCAATTTTAGTGTTTCATTGCAGCTAACGATACTCTGGAGCAAACCCGGGCTGAACTGAGGCTTTGATTAAAAATCAAGTGATGCAAAATTAGGAGTTTTTCATGCTGATGTTGTGAAACTGGGAGATATTTGATGCTGAGTTTCATTTTGAGTTTCAGTCTCAGAATCTTAAAACAAAACTGGGAGAATTTAACAGGGATTGAATCGCAGAGCTCACTTGTAAAGAAATCAACCACCTCAAACGCCACTCGTGAGATCTCTGCCCTCCTGTCTTCCCCCGCACTCCTTCCCCTACCTCTGCGCTTGTGAAGCACGTGTCAAGCTGACAGATGTATTTTGCCTGTACTGCAATGGGCAAACAATCCGTCATGTGCAGAACTGTTTCTCTCTCCATACTGTAAGAGCTTGTGATATGTTATTAATGTAATTATGAGCATGTGGTAATTAGCCAGTCATGTAGTTTCTCTAAAAAGGATGCTGATTCCAAGACCGAAGACAGGCAATACTTGGATATACAGTCTGATGCATGCTAATATCCAGTACTAGAAATAGGAGTTTGATAAAAGAAAACTAGGTGTTCCTGTAGTTGTACTTTTTTTTCACGTGACTTACTACGGGAATGATAGTTTATCCTGCTTTCCATCTCTCCGTCTGTTTCTTTAGGCCCCTGCTCGTAACTTTCAAATCCCCTGCCTAGTTTCAACTAAATTTGAGTGGGAGGCAGAGCTGGCAGAGATGCGGCATCTTTGCCCACTGCATGGAAGCCCCTGGCTAGCCACGGGCAGCACTTGAACAGCGGGAGCCCGTGCTGCCCCTCCTCGTGCCCAGCCGACAGAAAGGGCAGAGGGCAGCTGCGAGGGGGCTGTGAGGAGCGGGGCGGCGCTGAGGGCTTGGGAATGGTCTGGGAGGTGTGGGGAGAGGTGCCCGGGCTGGGAAACACAAGGCACAAATCCATATGCTAGCAAGGTTTGGTCACCCTGTTGCTGAGAAGACTTACTTCTCCAAATCGGATCGATTACAAAATTCTGGGGTTTAATTCTGCAAGAGGCGGAGTGGGGAAAAAGCTTTTTTAAAAGCATTATATCAGCTTTTGGGGCATAATTGTTAGATGCTTCCCACACAATGAGTCTGTGGCAGTCCTGGTGCCTCGGGAGCGGGTTGCTTGGCAGGCTGACAAGGACAGCACATCTGATGTGCTTGCTTTCTCCCTCTGTATGCATGTGTACACACCCTGCCACCTTTCTCTCCAAAAAGAGGTATTCCTATGTTAGTCGCCCTTGAAAATGCATGCTATGGTACCCACAAACGAGTGGTTTTGAAAGCTTTACTGGGACTTGTAGATGATGCCTTCCCTAGGTCACCCACAGGGACCACAAGGATCAACTTCTGACCTTGTCGTGGCAAAATGGTGAAGCCCAGAAAGGGAGTCTGCCGTGGCCCTGCCCGTGACTTCCCACGCGTTATTACGCGAGTCACCAAGGCCAGCATTTTCAGAACTGACCCCATGTGGGACTGGTCATGACCACATCAAGGCACAGTCAAAGCTGGCACCCAGGGCTTGTGGCTACATCTTGCATCCTTGGGTTTAGCCCAGGTGTTCCGGTGCTTGCACACCTCCGTGCTGTAGCGCTCTGAAAGGTCATGCTAGGATGAAAGCAGGTGCTCTCCGTATGCCCTACACGAGTGGGATAGTAATATAGGGAATGCCGGGCTGAATTTTTACATCATAGCAGAAGGCGGCTTTAAGAGGGTCTTAATTTAAAAGGATGATTTGAAGGCTGTATTTCATAGGAAATTGTGTATGCCCAAGCTACGCAGAGACATTTGTTTCCTCTTGAATTGAATTTTGCTACGCTGGGATTCATGTGAGATGACCCACTGAAATGCCAGTGTAATTTAGGGCTGCTTCTGAGATGTCATCTGCTGCTGGAGACACTGATGTGCATGAACACCCTGCTGTCTCAGCACAGTGGCAAAGTGGCAGAACAGCCTTGATTACAGCACAAACTTCTTTATTTATGGTCTGAAGGCATTGCTGGCATCCCTATGGGCTTGTTTTTCTCCTGCCATTGCACCTTCACACCTACCTATGAATATCAGGATGTTCTCAGTTGCAGTTTGTTGTATTAGGAAAATGTTGCTAGAAGTCACCCGGTACGCCCTTTCCCTGCCCTGTGTGCAAACATGGCGTAGGCACGGATTGCAGGGCCCCAGCGAGCCCAATTTTTGCCCATGGAGTATTCCTTTTAGGCTTTCCTGGAGTCTTTTCATCTGATTGGGGACCGTCTAGTTCTTGGTTTCTTCCCAGTGGTGAAATTTTTTGGGAAGTTTTGAGGAAAATCCCTACAGCTTTTCTGAGTTATTGGAGAGTCGGCAGGGGGGAATAGCCACTTCCCTCCGCGTTGTGAGCGAGTGCTGGCTCACAAGTAGCTCACTCTGGGAATCCCCTCTCGCATGTTACTGCCAATAAAGACCCTGAGTGGAGCTGGGTTTCAGAAAGGGACAAAGAGGGTTGAGAACGAGAAAGATTCCCTGTTTCATGGCCACTCCCAAATAGTGAAGTGTCTAGCAATGAGCTTTAGGTGCTTGGCGGCTAATTTCCATGCCAGCTCCAGTATGGGTTGTGCCTAGGACAGATTTCATGGCGGAGATGGCTGAAATTTTTCTTTACGTACCGGATTTGTTCACTTGATCACTGGATGCAAATTGAGTTTCTGTCTTATTGCTCTTGTTGCCTTCAGCTGGTTTTTTAATGTCTTTTTTTGGATGAGTTTCTGTCTCCTCCTGTTCCAGACATGCAGAAAAGAAATGTCTTTGGTTCAAAAACAAGAGCAGCTGAACTAAGGAACTCGTTTTTCTGTCTGTCTATCCAGAGTGAAACCTGCTGTAACAGATTGTCTGGAGAAACAGAAACCCAACTAAAGGCTCCTGCTTTTGCTTATAGACGCTGTTTTACTTCTTCTGTTGTGTTTAAGTGAAAGAATTATTTAGAAAAAACGCAGAAAATTAAACATAGACAAGCTACATTCTTAGACAGTCAAAATACAGTTAAATGCCTGCATACCAAGTTTGTAAAACTACTGGTCGAACATTCCTCTCACCCACATTGTTTCCTTTTTCCAGTTAGATCAGAATGAACCCAGATAAGTCCGGTGAGCTGAGGGCAACAGCTTTTTTGCATTTCATTTCTTGGATCACTGAGACGTTTGTAACCTTTTTGCAATGTGAACGTCAGACATTCCTGCATTTAAACATGCAAAGTTGGGGGCTGAAGTTTTTAGACACTGCGGTAGGTTGCCAGCAGAAGTTGCCACCCTGTACGCCCTCACACCTTTCCTGCTGATTGCTGCCTCAGTTCTGAGTTACAAGCGTGGTTTAATAGGCGTAATTAATCTGACATAAATGAAGGCTACCACTGATGGGGTTATCCCCCTGCCTCGCTTGTGATGAGTTGTTAGTTTTTTGGGGGGTTCAGCCTGCTCTCTTCAGTGCCAGTTTGCTTTTACACCTGACGCTGTGTACCCCCGAGGGGTATGCAGACAGGCAGCACTGAGGGGGCCAAACAGGCCATTGCCACTGAAAGCTGCAATCCTGCTCCTCTCTCCTCTGCTTCTGGCTATGCCATCCTCCTCTCCTTTGCACTAGTTCTGGTATGTGTCTGATCCTTGGATGATCTAATTCACCTTCCAGCTTAGCAGAAAGTCTCTTTTTTCTCCTTGTTTTACACTGATGTGGTGTATTGAACCAGCCTCTGGAGAGCCCTGCAAGGAAAGCAATGGGAGCACGTGAGGTTGGAAGGGAAAGGGGAGCCAGATCCCCTCTGCTCATGTGGGGAAGGCATGAGATCAGTGCCAGTTTGTCATCTGGCTGCACCATGAGGTCGTACCAGGCTGGAGGAGAATTTCCACGTTCAGAGAAACTCCTCTTCCTTTTTAACATGTGTTTCCTACTGTAAGCGCTGAGCACCTGTAGATGTGGTATTTTTCACGGGATGGCAAGGCAAATGTGCTGAATGCAGTGAAGTCTGTTTGCTTGGCGAAAGGAGGTCAGTTTTGTTTTTAAATAGATGAACTTTATGTTTAATTGTAGCTGTTCTGTCCCCTTGGAGAGACATCACAATTGGGAGTCTCAGGAGGTCATTTGAGAATATGTAAATCTTTCCCAACATGGAAATGCCACAGGCTTTGCTTCTGCTTTTTCACTGCTATGCTTTTAAAATATCATTGGTCCCGGGGGACTCCCTGGCTGAAAATAAAAGTGCTGACTGCTGGCTAATGGTGGCATATCTAGCTATACAGCACTCAAAAGACGCTCACTTTTTGGCAAGCCCAGAATGCCACTGTATCATACAAGTTGTCAAAAAAGACCATCGAGGCAAGTCTCTCTGCACACCGCTGCTCTCCCCGTAGCAGGTACCCTCCGGTGTAGTTCTAAATGCCTGGCAGACAAGGATTTCATCCCTGTGCCGGGGGAAGTGCTTCAGTCTGAATAGACCTCGCCATCAGGCACTGCTTCCTACCAGCCGAGAGAGCCCCTTCCCCACGCCGCCCTGCCCTGCGATGCTCCCAGCCGGTGCCTCCAGCAGCCCCTGCCCAAGTCTCTCATTTCACTCCCCCTGTGGCTTTTGTAGCTTTCAGACATCTCTGGACTGCTTTGGTTTTGTTTCCTTAGTCATCCTTCCGTTAATTACCATTCGCCATGCTGCACTCTTATATAGGGCTATTTAATCTCCCCTCCAGCTGCGGGGTTATTGTCAAGTTTGTCATCTGCAGAGCGTTCATGAGTTAGTGCCCAAGCAGGGACCAGGCTTTTATAACAAGATAATGGTTGGCCGGCCTCAGGCCTATAGCCTTGTTAGCCGCACTGGTGAATATTGCTATGACTGTGGGCAAGCACTTTAGAAGCAAAAGAAAAAAAAAAGCAATTTTTCTAATTTTGAGTGGGCTTATGTGAGAGGTATCATACTTGATTCTCCTGGTTACGGGGCACTTTCACCTTCTATTAGTTTCAAGAGTGGGCTGGCTACCTGGGGAGCACGTGAGGCAGTGAGATTTAGCAAGCACTGAAGAAAATTGAGGCCTTAAGCAGTGGGGAGGACCTCAGCTTCAAAAGCTGTGCTGCAAGGACAGCAGTATGCATGGCAGTGGTACTGGAGGAATTAGGAAAATGATCTGAGAACATCTTCAGCTGGGAGATAAATATAGAGGAAGTGCAAAGTGATCCAGTCAGCAAGAGACAAAGTCTGCAGGGGAAAAAATTAACAAATTTATTTTTGTCTTTGTGTGTGACAAATGTGCCCCGAAGGACTGTCTTACGCCATATCTAGTTTCTGCCCCCAAAACTGGGAGATCGTAAGAGTGCTGAGCCAGTTGCAGGAACTTGATCTTGAAAGGAACTAAAATACGCAAATCCTCTGAAGACATCCAGATTTAGTGTCCCCCCTGCCCTTTTTTATTCTAGCGGGGTCAGCCACTCCGCGTGCTGGGAACAGAGAAAAGGGGAAGGTTCAGAAAGACTCTTCCCTTGGCTCCTTTCCCCAAGTCAAAGACATCCTCCTGTCCCCATCGCGGTGTCCCTGCCAGTATGCAGCACAGGAGATAAGCAAGCCTCCTTCCTCTCCTCCTCGAGCAACACCCATGTGGAGGGCTCTACAGCAAAGGGGAAGATCTTAAGACACGATATAGTCCCCACCCCACCCCCAAGTACTTTGGCATCTCATCTCCAGCTCCTTGCTTGGATCTGACCTCCTGGCTAGTGCCAGAAATTTGCTGACTGACTTGCAAAGAGTTGCGATCTTACTCACGTTATAAACAAAGCAGACTGGACATACCCAGGCGGTGGGCTTGTCCCAGCCAGGGCAGCGGTGACTCAGAAAGCAGTAAATCTTTATCTCAAGAGTACCGAAACACAGAATCACGAGCTGGGCGCAGCAGCAAGAGGGAGGGGTACCGGCTGGCCCCAGTGCTGCAGTGAGCCCCCTTACCAAAGTATTTCAGATTCCTTTTTGTCTTTTCAGTTGCTAATTGCAGATCATGGAACTTTTTCATGATTAATGGAGTTTCCTTCCCTTTGAATCCAGGTTTTTGACAGAGTCGTGACTCAGTAATGGCGCTTCCTTTCATTCCCCGTCTGGCTGGGTTGCCTTGCTGGCTTTCGTGGCAAAAAGGCTATCAGGGGGATGTGAAATCTGCTTTCTGGTGAGCAGCAATTAAGACTGGAGAAAGCAGAGCAGAGAAAGCAGGTCTGCAACCTGCAAAGGAAACCGTAGTCGGAGGGAGGGCTTCAGCAGGAGTAGTGTGTGTCTAAGAAACTGGGACCACATCGGACACCAGCATGTGTTGAGAGCGCCCTGTGAACCACCCTAAAATGAGTGTTACCTACAGTACATCACTGCTTATCAAAGAATGCTCAGGGAGACCGATAAAATTGATAATTTCATTTGTCATCAATAGGGCCTCAAGTTAATATGCTACTGGGAAAAAAAAAGGGGATTAACGTGCACCCCCAAAGATGGGCTGTCTTTCTGTCTATAGACACAGGAAGGTGTCCTCTGGTTTTCACAGCTGCTTCGTGATTTCAAGGATTTCTTCACTAAAGGCTTTTCATGTGAAACAAAACAGCATTAAAATGGAACAAAGACTGCTGAAGGACTCAGGCACCAAAACACCGTGGGGATATTATAATCGTTGCCAAATCACGCAGTATAGAGCTGGGTGAAGCAAGGTTACTGTTTAGGAGGAATGTGGCAAGGTGAAGGTCAGAAGTGCATAAGGCGTGTGAGGGGTGCCATGCCCTTGCTATACCGCTTCAAGCAGGGCGCCCCGAGGTTATGGCACAGAAGCAAGCAGAGCTGAACTTTTAGAAAAACCTCTTTAAACTGTTTCCCTACCTCAGGCAAGCCATGACATCATCATAAACTAGGATTAATCCCATCATTTAATGGCCACGGGCATGCTTGACTAGCGTGAGTGGGTACAGGGAAGCGAGACTGAGTGAAGTGCGTCGAATGTTTTTCTTCAGGATGCCTTCTCTTCTGCTCCTCTCTCTCACCGCATTTGGGATGAGTAAGGGAACATGACCTCGCAAGAGGTCACCGTGACATGAGTGAAGCAAACGGGTTTTGCAGCCGCTTTGCTTTGCCAGAGCAGCCTAGAGCAGCTGAAGGGTAGCAGCAGGCCTGTGGTTCATGACCGGAGGTTGGGCTTGGGGTTGTGCAAGGGGAAAGGGCTGCTCCTCCTTTCTCTGCGTGCCGAGACTTCCCTTTGCATGCCTCTACTTGCTGAAGTGGAGCCTGGGTAGAAGGAGCCTAGGAGGCTTGCCAGGCACTTGTGCCCAGGTTAATATGCAGTCACGGACTCCTTAAAGAGGATGACCAGCAGGGTCTGCAAGCACCCGCTTTTCTCTGCGTCATCCCGTCTTTCTCATTTCACGGGGTCTTTACAGCAAAATGCAAAGGAAGGCAATGATTTTATGCACTGCTGAAATGTCATGATGTCTCCACGTAGAAGTTACCTGGGCATCTAATGGGGTCTTTTCTGTGATTCGTGTATTCAGTGTCACAACACTGATTTAGCTTAAATACAAAGCGTATCTTCACGTATTCCAGTGTAGCACAGGATGTTTGCTGAATTTTAGCCCCATGGAAAGCTTTGGGAGAATCTGATTCCTCACTGGTAAAATCACCTGGGATAAATAAAAGACCAATGGAGAGTATCTGGTCCTTTAAAGACTCAGCTTTTCAAAATTTCTCAATTTTTCAACTGATTGTCTGTCTTGCTCGGAAGTCCCCACAAAATACAGTGTTGTCCTCAAAGGATAAATTCTGCAAGTTTGGGGGAAATGTGCTATTCACAGAAAATGAGGGGCCTGAGCTGTGAATTACCTGGGGACTGTCGGGTGTGATTCCCACACTGACCCCAGGGGACGGCTGCCGGGAGAAAGCCACAGCTCCACTAGACGTGTTTTCCTCAGCTGGCCCAGCCTGGTTACCAAAAGCGCCCTTGCCTCACCACGACGTGGTGTGCACCAACACCCAGAGCTGCTTGAAATCCTTTCTTCCAGCCCACATGCAGGCAGAGGCTGAGAAAGGTGTCGGTGCCCCGGCAGAACAGGAATCCCGGGTGCCAGGCAAAGTCAGTGATGCCAATAATTTAAGAGTAGAGAGACCAGCTGCTGTTGCAAAGATGAATAGGGGACCTTCTGGAAAAAAAGCAACGCAAGGCTGTTTTGACCCTCCCGGTTTTGGAGGGCCACCGACAATATGCTTCAGAGCTTTTTGCAGGACTGTCGGTCAAAAAAAATGTGCAGATCCACTGTCTTACCTGCAGCTTACACAGGGGCACAAAGGACTCCAGACCCACCAAGGACCTTTCCCTTCACATGCATTGCTTAGTGGGTTGTGTGCGAAGCGAGGTAACACAAGGTAAGATCAAAAAAAGGCAAAGCAGTTCAGAAAGGCAGAGAAATGGGGAACGGAGCAGAAAGAGAAGGCTTTGGGGTTTCTGTTCACCAGGAATTATCTGAAGGTTTCCAACAGTTCAGCGGTGCTTCTCTAAAGCATGGCGTGGTCTTTTACTGCCTTTTACAGTCAAACGTCTCTGCAGGACTTCTGTCCCAGAGGCAATCTGCTCTCCCATACCGCCTGACTGTATGTGTGGTCAGGATAACCATACTCTCCGTGGCCAGGGAATTTCTGAAACATGGTTTGGGCAAGGAGTGAAGGAAATAGGGATACGGGCTCAGCAGCTCTCCTGCTTGCTGACTCTCGGAGCGAAGAAGAAAGGACAGTTTTCCTCTACACTCACCTTTCTGTTCCTGTTAGCCCTGCCATGTGAGGCATCTGCAGCACAGGTGTAGTTTGAATGAAACATGTTTTCCTGCCCGGGAACAGAAAGTCAGCCCTGTCATTGGTTCAGTGTTGCCACACGCCGCGGGCTTCCAGTGATGGAGCAACGTGCGTGCACAGCAAGGGAGCGGCTGGGCTTCAGGGGGCATGGGAAGAGGAGGGATCTTTTTTTCTAGAAAAGTCATTAAAAATTATTTCCACAGTGGATACCTCCCCCACAGCCTGGTTATGGAGAGCATTCAGCACAGAAATGGGACAGAACTGAATTTTCATTTTTGCTTTGCCGTTCACCTTTAAAGTGAAAGGGGACTTTTGTGGGGCTGAATGACTCTTTGTGGACTTTGGTTCCTTCAGGCTTGCAGCATTCAGGTTGCAGTTTCAAGGGTGCAGAGCCTTTTAAGGGTAGATGTGACATCAGCAGGAGTTTCCAGCCCCTGCACATGTACTGCCGAGGAGGTTTTTGTTCTCCTTTTGGTTGCAAAGGAGACTCTTAGGGGCAAGGCGTGGAGAACCTCATGCAACTCATGATGCGATGTCACCCTGACATTTACTGTACGCCTACTCTTCCCCTGTTGCTGCAAAAGAAAATAGAAAATTGTCTTTATCAGGCTCCACAATCCCAAAGTTTGGCTGCTCTTGTGAATCTCTCCAGCAATAGTAAGAGCTGAACTGTGAGAACAAGCGAAGATGTGGTCAAGGGAAAAAACACACACACACACACAAATGCATGCAAACACGCAGGAGGAGGAACTTTAAGAATCACAGCCTAAAGTGGGCTGCTTTTAAGGTGAACAGGAGGAAATGCTTTTTCACACAGCATGTAATCAAACCTTGTAACTCATTGTCACAGGATGTTGTGGAAGCCAAAAATATACGTGCATTCCTGAAGGGGCAAGATCTCTTCGTGAAGGGTAGGTCTAGCAGTAACTAGTCTAGCCAGCGTCAAGAAATCCCTAAATTCGTGACTGCCAAAGGTTGGCAGGGCATGGCAGCTTTTATCCTGGGCGGTGTGGAAGAGCTGTTTTTTCTACCATTTTGCTACCAGTTGCTGGCTGACACAGGTCAGCGGGCTGAGTGGGCTCCTGCTCTGCCCCAGTCTGGTTGCTCATAGTCTGCGATGCATTATAAGGGGAAGTACAAGTAGTGTGTGTGGGGGGGGAAATTGAATCTTTCCCTTTGGAAGACCAATGAAGTGGATGAGTGGAGGGAAACCAGTTAAATGAGAAACTGCTCATTTAATTACATATTCTATTTAATTAGTATGAAAGCATTCCATAATGTTGCCAGGACCTCCCCAGAATTTTTCAATCTGCTTCCTATGGATTTAATATAAAATGTGTGGGTGGGACAGGGGTAGGTGTGTCGCAGCAGAAGGGTGTAAAACTTACTTCGCATTCTGTCCCAGGCTCTCTGCCTGGGCTAAACTTCATCAAGCAGCCCCAATGCTGCCCCAAGATCAGGCTGTGCCGGGCCTTCCGACACCGGCAGCTGGAGGACTGCAAAGCATGTCATCGGGGAGTGCCGCTGGGCACAGGTCAGCATGCTCCAGGGGTCTCGCTGCCGCGTCCCAAGGGTTTGTGAGTCACCTCTAAGCAAACAAGCCCTGGTGGGCAACAAGCTTGTGGCTGTTTTGGACACTTCAGCTGAATCTGAATGTCACAGCACCCTGCTCACACCCTGAGCGCTGCACTCTGTGCCCGTGTACGGCGTGGCTGTGGTTAGGCGTTAGCAGTGACAATAACGTGAGCCAGCATCAGCCAGATTTTGCTGGGGGTGTGTGGCAGTTCTTAGGCTCAGCTTTGTCAAGCGTTCAGGCTTCAGGCTGAGGCTTTGCACGTGGGGTCTCACTTCCACTGACCGCTAATGCTGCACTCTCCCCATCGGTGACACACTGCCTAGTCAGGACTTTCCCGCTTTCTCTCTCAGACGTGTTTACTGAGACCTATTCTGCAGGGAAGGAAGAGGGAATTTGAATCTTCTCTGTCCTGAGGCTGGCTATTTCCTTGTTTTTCTGCTCTCAGTCAATGGAGTGCAACAGATTGGCATCCCCCTTCCACTACTGGAGATGGGTGCTAAGGTAGTGAGGCTGAAGCAAGCAGAGCAAACGTACAGCAACCCGACCTTCCGCACCAACAAAGCGGGGTGTGCAGGGATAGGCACCATCCTGAAGTTCGCACAAACCAGGCGAAAGCCCAACCATCTGCCCTGGCCTTGCTGCAGCACAGGACCGCGCATCAGGGCTGGGTCGCTCTCCCAGCAACAGCAGGAGCTCCTTGCTGGGCTGCTCCCTCACGTGTCAGGTCCTGGCCCCTGCGAGCGCCTACCCACTGGAAAGAGGGAGTGGGAAAGCAGGGCTGATCGCGGGAGCGGCGTGCGTAGAAGTCGTAGTGCGAAGCAGGGGGATTACTGCTAACCTGGTCAAAGTTGTACTGAATTTCCCCCTTGCAAGGGCCTCAGCTTGTTGTTGTAGGCACATACCCTGTATACTAGGTACGGCACCGACACGGTCGCTGGGCAGGAGTTGGGGAATGCCTGTGCTGTTTTGCAAGTAATCCCAAGGGAGGCCCATGGGCCTTCGCAAATATCAGTTTCTTTCAGCTAGACTAGGCAGAATTCTTCATATGCTAATACTAGGAGGCTGCTGACAGTGTGGCTGTAACCTTTGTTTATCATTGTAGGGTTGCTTCTAGCTTCTGGGATCTTGAAAGGTTTGTTTGTTTGTTCCAAAAAAAATCCCAAATCCCCAAACTAATAGTCCACTGTGGCCCTGTTTGGCATGCAGGGAACCCACCGGAGCATGACACAGACTTTCCAAACACTGACCTCTGAAAAGGGAAAGCAGAGGAGATAGCAGTTTGGGCATGTATGTTTTTATCCCTTTACATGAATAATGGCAATTCTTTACTCTGAGGTTTTTTCAAGGGGCCAGCAAAATTTCTGTTCAGGCAGGTAACCCTCCTGCCTTTGCCTTCAGTAATGCATGCAGAAATCATTGTGTGCCCGCTAGCTCGGGATCCTAAGTAGGACTGGAGCATCACGTAAAAGGCAATGCCAAGGTAGGCCTCCCCTCAGTGCAGAGCTGAAGTTGTGAACAGCTCGGTGAGTGATGAGGTACATTAGCGGGTGCAGACAGAGCCGAAAGAGGCGAGCTCTATGCAGCAGGTCCTGGCACAAGACTATACCACTGTCTCACTGACTTTTGTTTGCCCCCCACCTACAGGCTATGCACTGGAGAAGAAAGTAATCAAAAGCAAAGCGGGGGAAAAAATTGGCCTTCCTTGTTGCCATGAAATTCCCAGCACAGGAAGCCTACATGATTACCGGGTCTACTGGCAGAAGAACACCACGGACGTCGTGCTTGCCTATGCAGAGGGGAAGATGATCTCCCAGCACGAGCGGTACAAGAACCGGGTAGAGATGGACACCAGGACCCTCACCCTATGGATCTCCCCCGTGGAAACCCTGGACAATGGCCCTTACCAGTGTGTAGTTCAGCACCTCAGATTTTCGCAGAACTCAATTGTTGTGTGTGATGAGCTTGTCTCCCTCTTTGTTACAGGTAGGTGGATTGCCTCTCGACACCTGAGGCTTTCTGGTGCCAACCTCTGAGGGTAAGAGACACTCCTCCAAGCTTTAGTCGTAGTGTAGCAGATAGACTTTCATCAGGAAGCCTAAAAGAGTGCTGGAAGGTGTGTTAAGGCCCCTGAATTTCCATTCTAGCAGCCTCCCTCCTTACCTTTCCAAAGCTACCCCAGGTACAGAAAATTTGCCTTTCCCACCACCATCCCACCATCCTCCCCTTGATGCCTCCCTCTTGGGCAAGGACCCCTCCCAGGACACCTCCCCAGGTACCACTGCTGGTGGGTGCCCTAGGCCGCCTCTGCCCCCTGCTGTCTTTTGGGCAAAGCAGAGACCAAGCCCTTGGCGCACAAGAAGCGTCCAAGCCGAAAGAGGAATGGGATGGCACTGCTTCCCTGCGGCCACAGCAGCATCCCAGCCCTGCATCCAACCCCTTGGGAGCGCAGGCTCTCCGGGGGACTGGCCAGCTCGCTGGCTACGCTGCAGCTCCACAATCTAAGGCTGAACTCAGCTGGAGATTTGAGGCTTTTCACCTTAAAGAAACAACCCGAGTTCCTTTGCTCAAAACGAATCTGAATCTTTTCTTGGAGGCTACAAAAAGTTCCGTTGACATTATTTTCCATTTCCACCACTGTTTTTGTGGCAGCTGGTTTCAAACAAAGGCAGAGATACTGGTAACATATATAAATATATACACATACATTTGAATACCTTTAGCAGCAGAGAGTTCCAGAAATCTTCCATACAAGCCAGTGAATGAGCATTCCCCATCTGGAATGAGATTCGTCAGCACAAAAAGCCAAGCTCCTGAGGTTGCCTGCCTGTCTGAGGGCATGGTGGTCATATGTGCAAGGAGACAAATTTAGTGATCTTTCTGGGAACCGATATGAAAAAAGGGAAGTGCACTGCCAGCACCCTCTCTGGCTGTGAGGGCTGAGGGGTTAACTGCATGAAAAACATGAAACAACGGATCTCTCTTCCTTCCTGCAAATAGTCCAGTTTCTTTCCTTCCAGAAATCCCCTTGCTGTCTTAACAGGCCAGTTGTAACAATTGTGGTAGACTTCTGCTCCCTTTGGAAAAGTAGGATCGGTTATTGTGGGGATCAGGAAAGGGAAAGCTCCCCTTGCCCCTGCTGGAATCAGGCTACCCTGAGAGAGGCAGAAAGGTGTTACTCCCTGGTGACTGATAAGGGAGCTGCGGTGAAGTCGACTGGGATGTTTGAAGGGACTTTCCAGACTGGACGTCAGTGCCGCATTGCTCAACAGATAGTGGGCCTGGAAGGAAATCCAGGTCTCTCCTTGTCTGCCACTGGTTGGCCGTGCAATGCTGAGTGAGGTTCTTTCACTAGTTACTCGGTAGCCTAGACCATGGGTTTGTGGTCAGCCTAAGCCGTGGAAGACGCGCTATGACCACAAGGCTGTCTGCCTTATCCCAGCAGTCATGCGGTCAAATGGTGAGTCAGGCAGGGCGCAATCGCAGACAAAACCTTAGCTGCTCCAAAAAGGGTCATTTTGCAGTGAGTTGAGCAACCTGCTGCAGCTCTCTGCCTGGCCTTGCCGTGGCTGGGTCTAGTGCCTGAGGGGGTGTGCAGGCTACAGACCTACAGCTGGCAGGGGTGGGAGGGAGAATTTGGTCCCTTTAGCAGCAGTGGTGTTGGTGTGACTTACGCCCACCAGGAAGCCACACGCTGAGTTTTTGTTCCAGAGTGGTGCCTCTCTTGCTGAAGGTGTGGTCCCACAGAGATTTTTCCAGTGGGAGAGTTGCCTTAAATAGTTCCTTTGCCATCCCTTGCCGCCTCCTCCTCACCCTGGGCTGTTTATTGCAACCCGTGGGCATCCTTAGTTGTACCAACACAACTGTTTACAGTAACAAGATGAACCAGACTGGCAAAGGGAAGCAGGCTAAAAATGACACCACCTTTTTTCTCCTTCTTCACTCGTATTAGTCCTCTCATCCATTTCACCATGCACCCTCACAAACACTTGCAGCAATACATCTGACCGGGCGGGAAGGCATGGAACAAGCTGTGTGGGTGGGAAACCTCTGGAAACTGTCTTTGGCAAGGAGAAAAAAATCCAGTGAAAATATGGTCTGTGTATTGCTACGCATTTTTGCAACAATGACTAGTATGACTGGGTCTTGCTCTCAGCTGGGCCTTCTGGAGGGGCTCTCATGCAGAAAATGTAATTCAGTCTTTTGCTGGCCACCCTGGCTGAGAGACCAACATGTGACTTACCTCCTTTCCCAGAAGAGATGGGCCCTCTGTGAGCTTCTGGCTGGGACTAATGAGGGAGGGAAAAGGAAATTGTCTACCATTGCCTGTAATACAGATTTTTATTCAGTCCTGTATTTTTCCTACCTGTTTTATGATTCCTTCAGTTGTTGCACAAACTGCTGTATGTAGAGAGAAACGGTGGCATTGGAGAGGTGGGGTCATGAAGTCTGTGTTCTGCCCAGGGAGGAGAAGCAGCAAAGGCTAAGGCCATATCTAGTCAAGGCTGTGGGGAGAACACTAAGGCAAAGAAAGGCCAAACAGATTATGATAGAGGAAGAATGCCCTGTGGGGGAGTCTTTGCTTTGACCGCGGGTGATCAGGACTGCAGCCCTCGCTGTAATCTGACAGAATGGTAACTAAATCTTTCTTGCTTCAGCTGAATTCAGTAAGCCGAACATAACAGCAGAAGTATCCGCTCATTCTTGTGAATCAACTGAGATGGTGGTAAGATGTTCTTCTCATGGAGGTTTCCCCAAACCCAAAATCTCTGGAGCCCTCAACAACGTGTCCGTGGTGTGGAATGCCAGCTGGGTGTCCGAGTCCAGCCTCAGCCCATACAACGTCACTGGCAAACTGTTGCTCAACGTGACCAAAGACATCAGCATCACTTGCTCCATTGAACACAATGGCTTTGCCAAGTCCACCAGTTTGCTTCTGAGTAGGTTTTTTTAATAGTTTGTGTTACAAAACTATTTTGTTGAATCTGCTGAGTTGCCTCTCTGAGAAAGCGATAAATTTTGTCTATCTGTTCATGCAGGGATGACCCAATGATCCCACCTGCAAGCTGCACACCAAAATATTTCAAAGGCTGTAAGACAGCAGGGTTGTGAGAGGAGAGTTATGACAGTGACTGACAACCAGAGACAGCTCTGTCTTCCTGCTGCTCTGCTGTGAGTCACAGCTGGGCTGAGAGGGCAACTGGATCCCATTGTGATCTGCTGATGTCAGCCTCGGTGGCTCCCACAGGTTGGGGGTTGCAACCATTCAGTGCCCCTCTGTACCAGCACGGTCTCGCTGCCAGCTGCATGACACAGACCTGGTATTCGAATGGAGGGACTTGAGAAATGTGTGTGCCTTAAAAGCCACAGGTTGCACTTAAAAAGAATTTCCGCATTTAACAAGCATGTTTGTTCCTGCTTCAGTGACAGAAACTGTCAGCTGGGGTCTAGACAAAATTCTGCTTTCATGAACATACTTAATATAAGGTTAACTCATACGGAAAAAATTCCATCACTGCACATGGCTTAAAAGTGATAACATAATAGATAAGTCTGTGCTTTGAAAAGCTTGAGGCACAAGTGGAAACAGCATGAGGGAAGGTAGCACTCTACAGTCCGGATGTTTTGCAGTAGAAGGGGATTTGCAAGAAAATTCTTAAAGCCAAAAGGATTTTTTTTTAATGTTGTTACCAAAAAAGTATTCTGAAATATCTCTGGGTCTGATGTTTTCACTGTAGAGATAAGGGCGCCTTCAAGGGAAGCTAGAGAAGCACTACTTTTCCTAGGGAATTGTACCTTATTCATCAAGGTACCTTATTCATCAGTCTTACTAAAATCAAAGGGGCTCATGAGGAGAGGTGCCATTCAGCTTCAGGACGAATGCTAGAAACTAGCGCTTTACGAATATTGGTTATTGCTGGGTGTAGTGCATAATGTCCCTAGAGATGGTAATGGAAGGGGGTTATGAATATCACACTACGTAGAAAAGGAGAGCAACAAAAAAAGTAATAATAGTAATAGACTCTTGTCACACAGATACTCAGAGGATGGTGCAATCAACAGTGACAACAGCAGTCACAAAACCCCTGCTTTTTGATTTTTAAGATGTGGAAGCACTCCCATTTTGGTATGGTGGAAGTGGTCCTCCAGACAACTCTTTCATGAACACGGAGTTCCAGACAGAATACAGCCTCTGGTAAATGTAGGAGGCAAACCCTGCAGTGGAGGGGACGATTGTACAGTGGATCAGGCTGGTATCTTAGAAGTTGAGTGATGCCTAATTGTGCCAGGTGCAGATGATGAAAATCTGAAGACCTATGAACATGCACCAAGTCTGTCCCTCCGGTTGAATTAGGGCTGTCCTGTACTGTACAGGAAAGGCCCATTATCTACTCTGATGTCCAAGTGGCAGAATGGTCATCTCCAGTGGTGAAAAGCCAAAGGCTCCAGATCCACTGAAACCAAACTCTGCCACAACGCTCTTTTCCTGCCATGCAGAAAAAAGTCTATTCTAGTCTGTTTAATGCATCGTTCTCCATCACCTGTGAATTCAGAGGGAAAAAAAATTAGACATAAATCTAGTGAAAACAGTAAGAAAAACTCCAGAGTACCTTTGAGAACGGAAGTTTTCTAGATATGGACTCAGACTTTTCCACCAAGCCTAACCAGTTTCTTTAAAAACAGCTCATGTGTTTTTAAATATTGCCGGTCTCGGTTCTGTTCTGGACAAAGACCCAGCATTTCAGATTCTGTGGATGTGTTAAAAATTTCAGCACATAGCAAATGTGGGGGGATGGAAGAAATGTAGGTGCCAGCTTTGTCTGTTTGTTTATTCAATAGGTAAATTTTCAGGCTGAGTATCTGAGTTAGAATTTGGCCAGAATCACCAAAATTCACATACTTGCACTTGCATGAAAATGCCAATATGTTGCTGGGCCCTGTATTTATGTTTTATTTCTTCTGGCTCAGGAAAAATGAATGACTGCATTGTCCCTACTGTGCCTCCATCTTACAATGTCGTTACTGCTTCAAGTATCATCATTATTATCTTCCTTTTGGCTATCACCCTAGCAGCAAGATACCTCTTAAGGCATGGTAAGTCTAGCTCCTTTTTCAGGAAACAGTCTCTTACTGCTTATGGAGTTTCTATGTAAAATACACATTTATAGAAATTATACTGACACACTAGGTATTTTTGTACCTTCTTCTCATTTCCTTTTTTTTTTTTCTTTTTTAATGCAGCATCTACTGTCACAAAATCTAAGTCCAGCTCAGGACTTTCCTACATTTTCTGTGCACACAGCACTAGTGTTCAGGTTTGAGAGTGAAGGCGTGATAGGGAGTTTTGACAGCAGATCAGAATATTTCCAAAATCAGGGGTATAAAGAATTGAAGAGATTCACAAAGGTCCGTTTTTATGTATTAAGATGCTTGAAGATGCCAAGAATCTTGGTGATCATGATAGATACATTTGAGCACTGACAGTTTCAAAATGCGATCTCTCTACACACTCTACTGAGACAATCGCTCAGAAAAGTCACAGAGCCAAAGCTACAAAAATACATAGTGCTAGGACCACAGAAAGGACTTAAGCATAGCAATGTCCCACTTTTAGGAGAACCCCGATCAGGAGAGATGGATTTGTCGTCTTTGTGGCACAGGTGAGGTGCCCTGTACCACCCTATGAAGTCTTCAGTAACTCCAGACATGTCTCCAGGAATTTTTCAATGGTAAAGGGGACTTCAAGCATCTTAGGGTTAGCTGGCAGCTGAGTAGATTTTTTTTTTTTTTGTGGCTCAAAAAAATCTCATCTGTTAGCTGTTGCTCCTAATCATGTCTAAGCTGACCTAGCCAGAAAGCCCCTGAAGATGTGGGTAGACATCTAATGGATTTATAAAGGCAGCTAGGTATCCAGCCACTATGGAGCAGTAAATGTCCTATCCACACCCTGTTAGCTGCTTAGAAAAGCAGTCCTGGAGAAAGACAGCAAGCCTTGCAACACGTTATAAATATCACCCAATCAAGTTCTGTCAGGTCGCTGGGGAAGTCAAGGCTGGAGACAAGAATCCCACACTGAGAGCGCTCTATGTTCAGCCCACTTAAACCAGAAGCCGCCAGTCTGAGCATCTTAGCTCATCACGGTAGCAGTGGTATCCCCCGTTGGAAAGAGGTTATTTGTTAGGCACCAGGGACTCAGTTCACTTAGGGACACTTGTAAGTTTGTCGTGCTTGTGTCTTCTGCTACCTCTATTTCAACTTCAGACAAGTTCACTCCCAAGTCAGAGGTGTGGAGGTAGCGTTACTGTTTTTCTTTTCCCCTCCTCACCAACCACATCCCTTCAAAACGAATGGTGTGGCCACTGAGTCAGGCTGGGCTAGTTTTCTTTTTGGTGTTTTATCACAAAGAAAGGAAGCTTCTGGAAGGCAGTGACTCTTGCCTACACCTGTGCACCTCCTCATTTTCCACTCATGTGCCCCTCTGACACCTCTCCCCTGCTGTGCCCCAGGGCTATGTCAACAGGAAAGCAGCAAGCCCGTTTAAACCAAGAAAATCACAGCTGATCACAGCCTGTGCTGTTAGCTGCATGGATAATGAACTTCTAATTATAGAAGAAAATGAACTAGAATTGGAAGATTTGGCGCTAAACAAATATAGGCTGGAAATTAAAAGGTTCCTTAGCATTAAATTAGTAAGATTCTGGAGCATTCTGAGATAGCCTTTTATATAGAAACCAAATTGCTTTTAAAGTAGATGTAAAAAGCATACCAATGTGGCAGAATGTGATCACCTGCAACAGCATGGGACGTGGCTGCCTAAATTGGAATTTCCCTTTCAGTCCCATTTTCCTAATATGCCCAGGGAGTAGATTTGCCGAGTCAGGTGGTGCCATTTTGTACAGCCACTTTCCAGACCAGGCGTATACTGTAAGAAACCGAAGCCAGAGCTTCAATCCAACTTCCCAGTTTGTACAGTTGCCACATTTCGGTGCTGCTGTGCATTACCACCTGTCTGGGAAGGGAAATATCTGTCCTAAGAGTGCTTCCCGCTGGTGTTGCTACAGGTCACCTTTCAAGAGCTACTGTGGGAGCTCAGAATAGGTCTGAGAGTACCTCTGTTGTTCTGGCATATGGAAAGCTGAGTCAGGAGCTGCTTTGATGCTAAGAGCGGTTCCTGAGCTCAAAAAGCCACGCTTCAAAGAGCTGAATTGTGGGAGGGAAGAATAGAAAGATAGAGCAAAACAGAAATAAGAGTTCTCAGATGCGTGATTGTGGTGGTGACCAAAACATGTAGATGCTTTGTTGAGGTTCACAAACCCCTACTTTGAGGCACTCACAGCCTATCTTTGCAGTAATTTAAGAATGGAAATGCTCTAGATATTATTTTTTTGGCTCTTCAACTAATTTAACACAAAGCACCAAGATTAGACGAGGATTAGAAGTCACTTAAAGAATAGCTTAGGGTCCATGTTGTAAAAGTTGTGCAAGATCAGTAGTACAGAGAGATTCAACTTGAATAATTAAAACAAAAGTCATTCATAGATGCTGAGATACTGAGGGGACCTGTTTAATATGAACTCCTTTTAAAGCACTGAAAGAGTTGGTTGGCTGGTTCTAACACCAGCGTTCTTTCACTCACTTGGTAAACCGCATTTAGTGACATGTAACTTTTACCATTATTTCCCTTCTGACCTTATCTTAGCTTGTAGCAACCTGTCTTTGTGCCAGGCTGAGGTCCTAGCCCTGTGCTAATGAGAACTGTTTTATCCATATGACACTATATAGATAACATTTGTATATAACAGAGCTTTCTATCAGATCAGACTATGGCTATGGGCCAGCCATATTCAGATGCGCTGCAGGGATGAGTCCTGCCAAGGAAAAATAGAAGTATCTAGATCTAAAAGATTTCTTTTTCTTTAATTTCTTCTCTCCTTTCTTCCCACTCTCAGTTCTACTTTACTTTGTTGAAGAAGACATTTGGATTCAGCACTTTTATGTCCTCTGGAATTCCAAATACTAATGAGGGATCTTCTTTTTCAGTCTGTTCTCACTGTTGTAAGCCTCAGGATTCAGTGGAAGAGGGTGTGAAAGAATGTACGAAGCCACCCGTGAGCTCTAAAGTGACATCTGAAACATCATCTGTATGACTAGGTCGCATTTGCAGGTAGTTTTCTTCACCATTCTTCTCTTGGCAAAATAGTTTCTCAAATACTATTAGATTCTTGTGCGATGTTAGCTCACAAAACCACGTATGGCTTTTAATACGTGTGTGCTGTCCTTTAGGGTAAATAAAAGCGGTAGGGCCCTATTGCCAACTCAGACACATGGTGTTTCCTGGTCAAGTAACTAGAGGAATGATGCTCATGTTGCTTGTGGGGCATTGCTTCGTTTGGGTTATTTCAAATTTCTAGAAATGAATCTAGTGAAAAATGTTAGGAACCAAATTTCCTGGGCTGCTAAGCTGCTTTCTCCACAGAATGGGCCCTGCATGGATGGCGTGCAAGTTTTTGTGGCATTAATTTCCTTAATTAACATAAATTTTTAGGGACTAAATGGGGATGAAGAGAGAGAGAGATGAAAGAGAAGGAACATTTGACAACTTTGACTGTCAGTGTCTCCTCTGAACCTGTGTAAGGAAGCAGGTTAGTATCTGAGAGGAGGGTTTGTGGCACGGTCATCCATCAGGATCTGCAGTGACATCCCCTGCCACTGCCCTTGTGCTCGTTTTGTGGGCCTCCCAAGTAAGAACCGGGCAGTCCTTTAGTTCCTGTCCTGTTGGACTCGTTTGTGAGTAGCTCATCACTACTACAGGTCCCACATGTGGCTTCATCTCCTAGAGGTTATTTCTGGCTGATGCCCTGTGAGCCACGTGCCTGATCTGATGCACAAACATGAGAACATCACTGATGACAGAAATGAAGCTTTGGCCAAATGGTGGTGAGGGAGAGGTGAACAACAAGAGAACAACTCCAGCTTTCCCAGTAAGATTAGCAATGCCAGTCCACTTCCGAGATATCTCCATTCCCTTCAGCAGCTGGAGGAATGGAGAAGGCAAAGTTTCCCTTCTAAGACTTGCCCAGGAAACACTCGTATTTGAAAAGGAGTTACTTTCGATAATGAGGTGTTGTGAAGGATGGGCTGGGGAAAAGTCTGGCTTACCAAGGTTTCATGACTACAAAGCATTCTATTCATTTTGGCTTGAAAGCTCAGCTGTGTTCAGGGCTGTGTCCTCCAAAAAGACATTATTCAAGTTAAGAGACTTAAGGAAAGATTAGCAGCTAATTGTTCTTATTCGCATCATTATCCAGGTGACTGCATTTCCTGCTCTCAACTACAGCATGCTGAAACGCCAGGGTAATGCTGTAGAGTAACAGCTGTAGAGTCCTAGAAGTCATGAATTTGTCACGCTGTGCATTGCAGTAATCTAAAAGCTTAATATTTTTGAGTCGGAAAGGAGGGGAAACTATCATTCAGGCCACTCATCTCATTTCCAAACTTGAGCACCCACTCATGTTTTCCTCTGGGGAAGGCCCTATCTGGAACAGATACTAGAGCCTTGGTTAGCATGAATTCTGGGGGGTTTTGTGATGGGAGTGGCAGGAGTTCACCTGCTGAATAAATCCATTCTGCCACATTCCTCTTTTGTTATAAAAGTTTGCCAGGCTTTTTCTGTAAGTGGCTGATGTTTCCCAACTCCAGTGCCTGGAACGGCTGGAGGCAGGGATGGAAGCTGTGCTTCCTTAGCGGCTGACTGTCATCTCGTAACTGTGTGATGCGCTGAGCCATGTCCTATTGCTGCTTAAATAGGGTAGCGCATTCATTAGTCGTCCTCACTTTGCAGAGGGATGGCACCTCTGTACGGTCCAAAGGTTGTCACAGTAAGCGTTGAGCCAGTCTGTAGCTCACTGCAGTGCCTGTCTTGAGCTGTGTCGCTCTGAACAGCTTTGTCTTTGCTGTAATAGGAGCCCTCTTGTGGAGGGCTATCGCAGGTTGATCCTCGTCTGTCTCGGCTCTGCAACATTCTGGCTTACATTTAGGATTAAGAAGAAGGGGGGGAAAAATCAGTAAAATCTTTTCTGTGTGTCCTTCAGGTTTCTTATCCTGTGTATTCCGCACTGCAGTCCCCACTGTTCGTTGTACAGCAATCCTTATTGCGTTGACCCTTTGGCTCTCTGAAAGGGGGTGACAGCAGTAGAAAATTCTGCTCAAGAAGACTGACAACATAATCTCGTGTGAATGAATACAAAACCCCACCTATGTCACAGAACTGTGGGGTGATCTCGTTACAACGGGGTCGCTGGAATTCCAACTGGGAAGACCCTCCGTGTTCCTGCAACAGGGCAGAAGAGGAGTGTCATCAGCATCAATACACCAGTTCAAGAGTTTGGGATCCTCTGGCTTTGACACTGCCTCTATGAAGATCAGGGGGCCTGCAGAGCCCTAGCAGGTAGCCCACGCTTACCTACCCCTTTAGTAATGTAGAGCTGGCCTTTGGGAGACCCCAGACCCCGACACACAATCTCAAGTCAGGCTGTGCCTCCGTGTTGCGACTGGGAGCAGCTAAAACTTCTTTTATATTCAGCCTCGCACGGATATCTGCCAGTACTGTTCTTTGTGCTGGAGGACTTTGGATTTGGACTTGACCATTACAGATACATGTCCCTTCTCCCCTAAAGAGGCAATAATGCACACACTTTTCACGAAAAAGCACCTTGAGGTGGGACCATATGCCTCATGCTTGTTTTCAGTGTTATGAGACTTTTTAGGGAATGACACATGCTGACGGCACACCTAACAGCTAACCAATATTGCTTATCTACAGCAGTGACAGAAGTTCTCGTAACCTTTCTCTCCTGAAAGGATGGCCTCGCCAACCCGGGTACCAAGATACGGCTCCTCCGTTAAATTACTCAGAGATACAGGAGCACATCTGACACAGCGCAGCCCGCCGGTGGTGGCTGGTGAGCGCACGCATGTGCACACCTTTGCGCATACGCATGTACAAGCTTTTATATGCATTCCTTCCTACCCACACCTGTAAAGCCCCATTTAAATTTCTGTAACGCTCAGTGGTTATCTCACATGTATCTACTGTAACGAAATGTAACTCAGGGCCTTGCTCCATAAACATAGGTCTGCTCTTGTTTGTACATTTGCCTAGAAATATGTGTTAGGGTAGGCTCTCCAGATTCCTGGGAGTCTCTCACAGCGACATAGGGATCTACTTTGCGTTGAATGCTGCTGCTTTCTGCCAGCATTCTCTCTACCCAGCCAGGACTTGAACGAAGTTCCCTACAGGATGCTAACATTGGATAGGACTCATCTGATCTGGGTGATATTCTTGCCTACTGTGTAGGAAAGTGGTTTCTCATTTTGAGGGGAAAAGAAGAAAAAACCCCAAGCCCCAACAAGCTTCCTAAGCGACTGCATACTAACCTAACTCAACCCTGCCCTGAGTTTGACAGGTTTGTTCTTCCCTTTCGCTCTGTCCCAC
The DNA here is from genome assembly GCF_964195595.1 of Calonectris borealis. Taxonomy (NCBI): domain Eukaryota; kingdom Metazoa; phylum Chordata; class Aves; order Procellariiformes; family Procellariidae; genus Calonectris; species Calonectris borealis. The sequence continues at coordinate 102,943,705 of NC_134312.1, forward strand.
TGCAAGCTGTACCCATTCCCTTACTGCTCTATCCATGTGTGTCGTTAGCAGGGCAGACCAAAGTCTGAAAGCCGTCCTCTTTGTGGGATGTTTTGTTGCTTGAGCTGTTTATCTTGCTAGGACACAGCAAAGAAATATTCCATCCATTTCACTTTTTTCTAGCAGGTACATACTGAGAGAGAAATTGCTGGAGGAAATAGGAGGACTAAAAGCGGTGTATAGAGGATTGAGCTATGAGAGGCTAAGGGATCAAGTCACTAGTAAAAAAAAAAGACACTGCTCCCTCTCTGCTCCTGCAGAGTCATGCTGCCCCACCAGCTTTCTTACTGCTTTCCCATTGGATGAAGTGAAATGGGAACTTCCGAACATTCTTATGGAGGGTTTTTTGACAGAGAAAAGGAGATAAGGTGGGTGATAAGGAAACAGTACTCTTTGCACTTGTGCATTCTGGCTGCAAGCAGAACACAGGTGACACAGAAAGCAGCGTTTCCAAAAGGCAGCCTGACCTTATTGCAGGACTCGGTCTACGGGCAACGGTGTCTCATACTTTTCAAGTTTCCTTTTCTTTCAGTCTATGCTTGCTCCTTCCAGCACAAACTACTAGCTTCTTGCAGGCTGAACACCCTCTTTTTGTATTTACTTTGCTCATTTTCAGCATTGTGCTTCCTTGCCTGCTGTAACCACGATGCATTTCCACCTTACCAACCACACCGCAGCTCTGGCAGTTGTACCGGCACAACATCTTCCCTCTGCCTATCCCCTGCTCTGCTTCTGCTCCTGACTGATGATTGCACAGCCTCCTGGAGAAGGGTTTGTCTTTTGCACTGTGCCAAACCTTTCTACATCACCACAGACTCCTGTGACACTTTAACTTCTTCTAAAGTAAACAAAAAGTTTCACTGACAAATATGTCTAGCATCAGTTTTGATATTCTTGATGGGTGGGTTGTTTAGTTTATTTTTTCCTTAAGCACTTATACTATGAATCATGTTTCCTATTGCCTTATTATGCTGTATTCAGTGAATTGCACACAAATGGTTTCTGAGAGACCTTTTCAGCTTCATATCTGGGTCTTTATACCAGGTGAGCTGTTCTGTTTATCACAGGTATTTTGTATATAACATTTTTTCCCAGGGTTCCTCTTTTAATTGTATTAAAAAATAAATAGTAAACTCAGTTTCCTTTCCTCAGTAATGAAAAATGTCTGTTCTAAGTGCTGAGAAGCGGTAGAGCCTTTCACTTCTTCACACGAGCCCCAGCCACCATTTCGCAGCTGCTAAAAACATACACTGTGTAGCATCAAGGTAGGTGAGGCAGCTGGTTGGCAAAGCTGTAACAGGTACAGCTGGCATCAAGACACAGCTCTGTTTGGTGTGCTCAACAGCAATGACAAAATGGCACTCAGGTACCCAACTTGTAACCTCCACATATCTCATGTCTGTCAGTTTGTCAGGGATTAACTGAGCAGTGTAGCCATGGTGCTCGACATCAGTTTGCCACAGGTCTGCCTTCTCCCTCCCAAAAAGGGAGCTTCTCTGCAAAAGCCAAATCCAGAGTAAGATGTTCTCACTGTACCCCTGCCCCTTGTGTTACCTACTCTGAAAGTGGAGGACCGATAACTTCAGTGCTGTGCTTTTGCGGGAGGGAGTGGAGCGTGAGAAATCCCTTACATTTGTATTTAAAAAATGAGTTCTGAACCAACTCTTCACTCCCGTTTGGACAGTGACTTTGAATACAAGAAAGGAGGAAGTGCAGGTAACTAAATTCAGCAGGAAACAGAGCAAAAAATGGCTGCTGATCTTCAGCGCAGATGGAAGTCTCTGCGTCCCCTTGCTGATGTGCAGCATAAGGACATCTAGCAGCCCTTCCTTTCTACCTTACACAGAGAGAAAATCCACACAACTGCTACAGCTTGGCTCTGCCTACCCTCCCATGGAAGAACATCCCTGCATCAGTGGTCAGACACACGAAAATTAGTATTCTTTAGACATCACATCAAATGTCACTAAATAGGAATAGAGAGAGACCGAGCAATGACACAGCTAAATGTCATCAGAACTCCTGTACAGGTAAGAGTGTGGGATATTGGGTGGGGATGTAACAGCAAAAAAGAAGAGAAAAAACCAGAAAAAGATAAAACATTGCTGTGTGACCACAATGGGAAAAAAGGGACTCAGAAAGGCCTGCTATTTTGTTTTTTTGAGGGGACAGAGGACAGGGACACTACCGTCACCACTGCATGCAGAGCTTAAAAGAGGAAGGGGGAGAGACATCTCCATACCTCTGCTTATTCAGATCCTTCACTTATACATAGAAAAGGAAAATCAAAGCCAGTTGATGACAACCCCGATCACTGAGGTGTTCAAAAAATAAAATGCTCATTTCAGAAGTCAGAAAACACAAGACCTTCTCGGAAGCAAGCTGTGCCAAAAAATCTGCTTTGGGTGGGTGGAATACACTCTGTGGAATCGACTGTTGGTATTTCAATCAACAGTAATCAGCTGTTACGGAGAAAAGCATTCAACCAGAACAGACTGACTACTCTTTTCTTGCGGGAAGGAGGCCTGAAACCCGTGCCTGGATGTAATTCTCCTTCACAGGAGAAAAAACTCCAAGAAAGGGGACCAGAATTCTGACCTTCGCTTTGAGGGAAACAGTGACAGGCCACCCGGCCCTTCTGGGTACAGACCATTATTACATTACCCTCAGCCCTACCCACAGGTAAGAGCTATGGCTTAACAGTTGATCCCTGGTACAAAATAATAAACAGAGCTGGCACTCTCCTGGCTCTTGTCTTTGTTACTGCCCAGATAGAGGAATGTCTGACATCGCCACCAGACTTTATTGCTCGCTGGTGGGATCTTTGATAGGGCTCTTCTTATGGGGTATCACTCAAGTACGTTTCTCTAATGCAAATGCTGTACTAACATAAAGTACATACTGTGCTAACACAAAGAGCTTACGGACACAATCACCACTGCTAGATGGCTTTATTGAGTGTCTTGAACCACATTTCCCCCCAAAGCTCATCCCCTAATTTCCAACCTTCAAATGAAATTAGAGGCCTTTTTATTATTGTTAGAACTGTCCACAGTGCCAACTCTTCCACCATCACCACCAGAAACAAGTCATCCTTTCTGTGGCCCCCTCAGCCACCCTTTTATTAAGGAACCCCGAACATGCCTTTTCCAGGGTATTTCTGTATCATTCCCAGCTCCTCCACCCTTCCTCAACATTGACTGCAAAATACCCCAAGTACTGTAGGAACCAAGTGTGTTTTTCTGCAAAAAGCCTGAAGAAACCACCGCCAGCAAAACAGCATGGGTCCCAGCCGGGCCAAGCCAGGCTGTGGGAGGTGGGTGGCGAGAGGAGGAGAACCACTCGCTCTGGTGCTGCCTGTATTGCGCTTCGACAGCAAGACCTTCAGGCGCTGTCTGAAGAGCGGCTTTCACCAGAGCGTAATTGGAATCAGGGTACCTTTAGCATCCAAACTATTCCTAGGCTCCTTTACCTTGAATATTTCTACATCGCTGGTGGTTTGGACATTTTCAGCAGTGAAATGGGTTCTAGACGAGGCTCTGGGACTGCCCTCCCCCCTGCCAAACCTAGATGACGCTTCCTAGTCTGTATTTCCACCTTCTCAGGTGGAACAGGTTTGGCCCTTCCAAGCTCTTGTGCAGCAATATGCATCCATCAACAATGTTTTCAGCAAAATGCTTTTTCGCAAGTACACAGGATGTAACTGCGTTCACAGACGACTTCCATGACCCCTTGACTGAAGACTTTTTAGGAGCAGAATCACAATACTTTGTAGCTGCTTACAACAGAGATCTGGGGAAGACTCAGTAGTTCCTAGATTCTCTTGCTCTCTCTGTCTCCAGTTCTCCCTGGGCGTTGCTTTCCGTTTGGCCTAAGACTTCAGTCACACTGAGCCTGGATTGCCTAACGAGAGAAGAGAGAGCACAAAGTAATTTTATGCCTGTATCCTCCTGACAAAAGCATCACTGCAGAACCCCAACTCTTGAAAAGTTTCGTCTAGAAGTGGCACTATTTGTGAGTTTTAGTAAGTCACGCAACCACTGTCATACCCTTTTCTCCCCAACACCTCCAGCTGTCCTTCTTTCCTCTCTTTAACGGGGACGGAAAGAAGGCAGCAATGAAGGAAAAGCCAGAGTTCTGGCTTCTCTCAATTTTGCTAAAGAAATACTAATGTGCTTGTCCTGCTTGTCTTCTCAGCCACTGCAAAAGTGAAAAACTGATGCAGAGTTACTGGGCCCGGGGCGGGGCATGAATTTTGAACAAAATACCTTGTTACAAAAAAAGCAGCAACATCTAAGGCTGAGAAGACGAAATCAGCAGTTCTCAAACGGGCGAGTGAAACACACCGAAAACCAAGAGAAGAACTGAGGTTTAGAAAACCTAGTGTGTCATGGTTTCTTTAAATGTTTGAACCACACAGACCTAGACACACTTCTAGCCAAAGACTCGAACAGGCAGAGCTGTTCCTTACCACTCCGCTAACTTCTGTTCATACAGCTCCCTGCTCTCACGATTTCTCTTCTCCTGCAAGGTCTCACCAGCAAGCTTCTGCATTACCATTAAGAGGCCTCCCGCAGGGATCCTAGAGGAGGAAGCAGAAAAGTCACAAGTCACCCAGGAGACACACAACAGTACTAACTTACCGGCATCGGCAAAAGGAGCATGCAGGGGCCAGCCACCAGATCAGTGGCGCGTTCCCCGGTACTCGTATCACACCACAGACTAAGGTGCTCCTATTCGAGTGTCAGCCACCAAATACAGCCAGTCTTCAGCTATGACTCACTGTAGCCCCTTTGATAACATATTTTGAATTTACTCATTGATAGGCACATATAGGGCAAAGGGGTGGAAGGATTTAAGGTGCCCAAACAACCCCTGCAGATCACCTCACCCATAATTTAGACAGTCACACCCCTGCTTAGCTTCTGTCCAGCGCTGGAGGTACTTGTGTTTTCACTGGTAAAGCTCCCTAGGCTGCTTCCAGGCATGCCCACAGCTGACACCACCCTGTCGGTGCTAAGTAGCACATATAAAGCTCATCCTCTTGTCCAGGCAGGATCCCCAAATTCACTTGTGAGGATATTCATAAGCCAGCACTTTGAGAAGAAATCCCAGTTCTGCTTGAAAAGTCAGACTTCTCCTGAGGTAAGGGGTCATTATGCTGACAGACAGAGCCCCGGAGAGAGAACTGTGGGTTCCTCCCTGCCCCTGGGAGCTTTAGGAGATACATGACTGCAAGACATACAGGAAGAGATGTGCCACCTTACAGCCTTGGGTTGTGCGGCCCAACCACGCAGCTTCTTCCTCAGCGTTTCCTATTGCCTGCTGCTCCACATTTTGGCTTTGACGGAGCCTATTTTGTAAAAAAATCATTTTTTACACAGATTCCTAACCTCGGGGCTGGCTGTTCCCAGGGTGCCCCCTTTTTCAAAAGGTGTCATCGTGACATCCAACACCCCTTGTGTGCCGTCTGGATTCTGAGCTGCTACAGGAGCAGTTGCTGATGAAGCTGAGAAGGGAGCCCAGAAGCTGTGTCTTACACCCCTGCCTTTACCCACAGACAACACAGTTCCTTAAAACAGATGTCCAACGGTTCTGCGCACAACCATTGGGCTCATCAGTGCCCATGCCAAGGAAGGGGGTCAGGAGACATGTCTATAACCCATCCTCATCATTTCCTATTTAACGGTAGTTAGTGTTGCCTCTAATAAGCAAATAGCAGCAAGCAAGACGCTCTGTTGAGAGCACTGAGTTCTTATCACTGAGGAAGCAGCAAAACACAAATCAAGAAAAAAAGAAGAAAAAAAAAACAGTTTAAAGGTTGGAAGAGAAGTCATCATCATGAAGTCCCAAGAGAGATACAGAAAATTCCTCAAGGCAAGAGAGTAGGGGAATTTTCTGTAGCCCCACCTACGATTCAAGGCTTGGTCGCCAACAACGACAGTGAGGCCGCCAACTAACACCCTTCAAGAGTCTCCATCACTCATCGGCAGCAGTCGCAACTCACCCAAACGCTGTTCCAAACACGAAGCCACCTGCCAGTCCCTGCAGGCCCAAGTGCATTCTGAAAAGGGCTCCTGTGAAGGCTAAAAAAATCACAAACCCACTGAAACCACAAACAGCCCCCCACCAGCCATCACATAGAGACAGAGGGAGCTGCTTTGCTGCACTTCTCCTCTCCGTGAGCTGACATCCACTTTTAACAGAGCAGAAACCAAGCGCCTTGGCCAGCGGGAGGGACCCTCACCATACAGTCACCTTGGTCTCTGCGCTAAAACATTGCGCAAAACCCCTTCTGCTTCAGAAAAACTCCCCAAGACATGCTAAGAAGTAAAGGTATCTATGAAAGTAAAACCAAGTCTCTCCAGGCTGGAGCATGATCCCTCCCCCTTTTTTTTTCTATTCAGCAACAGCTAATAATAGTAGCTGCCATGTAAGGCAGAAAAGATCAGTAAAACACGTATCCAACCGTAAGGGCAATAAAGCCTGTAAAACTCAAGCAGATCACTTACCCGGAGCCCTCTTGCCGAAAGCGGACATGCAAAACTTAGCATGAAAAGGGTAGTTTATAAACAGTGCACTGAACCGTCATAAAGAGCAGAAATAAGAAATGCTTTCCCTGCTAAATAGGTGGTTATGAGAGCAGGTTATGCACCAAGTGTTGCCTTTACCCTAAACAAGCATTTTTCACCCAAAAAACTCCAGCAAGTATTTTGAAGATGAACTGATAACTGCAAAACTCCCCAGTGGTTCAGAAGTGCATCGATATCTCTCTGTTACAAATAAAGGCACGCAGCAATTAAACAACGGAGCAAAGTCCCGACGGCAGTCGGGAGAACAGGAAACAAAACCCAGGAGCACAGAAGCTAGAGACTCACTCAAATCCAAGAGACACGGATTTCTGCTTATGCTTTCCTGTTTATGACCCTTGCTCACGAAAAGTACACAAGGTTATAGCAGTCTTACCTCCTGCCGAAGCAAAATTACTGATGGTGGTTTTATTGCGGTACACAGACAGACCAGTGCTCACCGTGCTGCAAAGATAAGGCACAGAAGTCGTCAGTTGCACGTGGAGAAAGACAGGTAGCAAAACACAGCCTGCAATAAAGCTGGATTTCATTAAGCCAACCCCCAGCTTGCCTCTAACCACCTTGTTGCCCATCTGTCCAGAGCGCACACGTGCCAGCCAGAAGTGCCTTGATTTCTGTGACTTTACTGCAGGCAGCTGCACAGCCAGAAGCTGGGGAATACCAGGATTCCCGGCCTGGATCTGGGACATTCATTCTTTTTGTTTTTAATCAAAGACATTTTTTTCCATCCTATATTCAAGGATAAAAGGAACTAAGCAACGAAAAGGTCCTGTCAGTCAGTCAGTCCTGACGTAGCACCTTTACCCCCAGAAGCTGAACCCACGTGTCAGTAAGATCTTGCCTGATGTAGGCAGTCCCCACCCCTAGAGCTAAGTCACACTCATGATGTCAGCAGGGTCACCTACTCTTGCAGCATGAGATTTCCTGCCAGGGGAGGTAGACCATCTCCTCCAAAAACATCAGTTAAGCCCCAAAACACTCTCTGTTCTCAGTTCAGCAGCCGCATCCTCCCCAGCACTTTAGCGAGCCTCCTGCAGGACATCTACAAGTCAACAGCGATCTCCCTCTCCTTCCCAACGCTGTAACGTCACCCTAGCCTTGGTACAAGGTAAAACTAAACAATTTGGTTTTAAACTGCAAAACTCAAAATTCGCGCAAGGGCAGGACGAAATCTTCAACTTGGACTTTACAGAAACAATTAACGCTGAGCGGCAAATATCTTCTTTCAAAGCCTTTTACAAAGGGGTGGTGAAAAAGGGCGACGATCTGACTGCAGGGAGACATCTGGTGTAAGACGACGAGGTTACATGTCAAGCCCAGGAAAATCTGAAGAAATCAAAAGCTTCAGGAGAGAAAGCAAACAGTACGCTAACGAAACCTAAGAACAGATACTAAACCAAAAGGAGCCAAAGAAACCAAGAGAGATTGAGGAAGAAATTCAGAAAGGAACAAAAAAATTAGTGAGACAGAGATATAAAATAATGCGAGTCAATACTGCTGGTATCTTAAAAGCAGAAGGGGAATTTAAACAGAACATACCTGCAGATATAGTCAATGCAGGTTTAGGACTAGACATAAATTTACCATTTTGAATGTCGGGGAAGGAGATATTCCTAGTTTAAAAGGGCATTATTCAGAACAGCGTGCTTAGTTTGATCCTATATTGTCAGAAATACACTGACTCATCTGGGGGAGAAAATCAGAGAAGTGGAACATTATCTCTGCCGTTGGTTGTGTCTGTAGGAAAAATTTGAAGGCCTAAAGAGGTACATACAACTGGTAGGTCTGATGTTCAGCGACTGCTTAATAACAAGATGATCATCTGCAAACGTTTGAGGACAAGAACAAAGAATTGTGAGTAATGCTAGTGTATACAAACCATGAGTAATGAGACATAACAAAAAGGAGAAAAATTAGCGTGGGATAGAAAGCTCTTCCAGAAACAGCCAACACACTGTAACACTCTCCCAGAGAAAAACGCAAAAAAAGCCACGAAGCAAAAGCAGAAAGAAGCCGTCAAGCACAGGGAAGAAGAGTATTGAAGTCAATAATAGCATGGATTAGATGTAAGGAACAGGGCTTTTCCAGTTTTAGTTTTTGTCTTGGTTCATTAGAAGATTTCAATTCTGGGATAATTATAAAAGGTTAAATCCTCTTCATGTTCACGCCTTATCAATCAGACTTACGGTTAACATAACACTTTGAGCCTCAATCAATCACCAGTAGTCTCTCAAGGCTGCGAGCACTGCCGGCAGGAAGGGCTCCTGGCCACTAACTACTGCGTAAGCATAAGCCAGCTCTTCTCCCACTACCATCAGGAAACACTCACTTGAATATTGTCACAAAAGCGGCTACTCTCCAACTCCAGCGCCAGCCGTAGCGGATGAAACTCCGGAGACCAGCACGATGTGCGGATTGCTAGGGGGAGAGAGAAGACAGGTTACAGCTCACAGCCCGGCTCCTCCCCGCCGGCACCACCAGCCCGCTGCCATTTGGGTCACGGGACTGATGTCACTTGGGGACGATACCCTGACCCTTAGGGATCAAGTCGGTCATCTTCAGAGGAACAGCCGCTCACGTTCACCCCAGCCACCAACAGGAAAACCAAGAATTCATTCCAGTTTGTAATGTCAACTGGTCTTTCTAATCCTGGTGCTGAAACACGTCTGGGGGGACAGGGAGAGCCTTCTGAGGGCAGTACAGGAGAGCAGCAGAGGAGAAGAAAGGCGGGGGCAAACTAGAAACTCGTTCTTCATTATTATCAGTTCATAAGTATTAATAAATAATAACCATTAATAAATAATAACCATAATAAGTAAATAATAACCACCTACTTTAAATGTTAAGAGACCATCAAGCTCTGCAGTTTAGCACTGGCGCTTAAAAGTTTGGCAATAAGCGGCTTTTAAAAAGATGTGATAAACAGAAGCTTCATAAAAATTAAAAATGTTCCAGTTAATACCACGAAAGAAAATAAATTCTCTCCTCCAGTGCCTGTGCTGTAAGTGCTTAGCCGGGGTGCAGCTACACAAGAGAGTCAGCAGAAGGACAGGGTGAAGCCAGGCACCCATACTTTGCAGGCAGCTACGTCGGGGTCAAATCTAAATAGTGAATGATGTAAAATCAGGCAGATTTTTAAAGGTGGTTTTTTTTCCTAATAATCCAGGTAACCAACAGTTTAATTAACAAACAAACTCCCAATACATCTATAAAATGTCAAAAATGTTCTTTGCTGTGAGGCGTAGCTAAAAGAATTTTAAATGGTCTTACAAGAACTCACACGACTAAGAGGACACCGCCAGTCTGACACTGGGGAGTGAAGTCTCTTGCCAACACACCGAAATTTAAAAGCCAAAAGACTCTTCAAGACTTGAAGATCTTGATTCACCAGCCACTTAACACCCACTCGGAGCCGCGTGTCACGCCTCTTCCTAAACCAAGGTCATTCCGAGTCCCCGCGAACTGCAGGCCGCAGCGGCCCCCCCCTCCCACGGCCGGGGCCGGCGCCGTGAGGCGGCCCCCGCCCCGCACGCCCGCGGAGGCTCCGGGGAGGCTTCGGTTCCCCGACGGGACCCCCGGCCGCTCCCCCCGTGTAATCCCCCTGCACAGCGGGTCTCCTGGCTCCGCGGGTGGGCTCGGCCGGGCCGGGCCGGTGCGGGGGCGTGGGGCGCGTACCACCGCATCGGCGCGGTTCTGGAAGAGCTCCCCGTGGCTCCTCTCGATGAAGGCCTTCCGGGCGTGGTAGAAGGCCGGCAGCCCGCCGTACACCCAGCCGACGACTCCCCCGGTGAAGGCCGACTTGACGATGTTCACCGTTTCCTCCGGGTACCGCTGCCGCTCGCTGCAAGGGAAGGGCAGGGCTGGGCACCTCCACGCGGGACCCGCGGGCAGCGCCGGGCCCAGCGGACGCCCGCAGCGGCCCGCCACCCGCCCGCCCCGGTCCGGCCCGGCCCGGCCCAGCCCGGTCCTCACTCGCGCCGCCAGAGCTCGCTGAGCCGCTCCCAGCCCGTCTGCGGCGGCGGCGCCGGGCGGCCGAACCGCGGCTGAGCGCCGACCCCCTCCGCCATGGCCCTCCCCGCCGCCGGCGGCAGCGCCGGGCGGGCGCGGCAGCGCCCCCTGCCCCCCGGCGGGGCACGGCACGGAGCGGCGCGGCGGGAGCGGGCCTGGCCTCGCTGCCCCTCCGGGAGCGCCCGCAGAGGCGGGGGGGAGCCCGGCTGCCCCGCAGGTAGAAGCGAGGTCCCGTCCTCCCCACGAAGAGCGACGGCCCGGGGCTGGTTCAGCGATGCGAAAGCAAGGGGTCGGACTGAGAAGCGCCCAGCTCACACAGGCGACTGACCAGAAGAAGGTTCCAGCCACGGTGACCCCAGACCGGCAGCAGAGACACCCCGAGCGCTACTGTGAAAAACCAGACAGGCTTCACCGCCTTTGGGGAAACAGCTGGGGGCTATCCAGATCTTTTATTACAATTCTGACTAAGCAATGATGCGTCCCACAAAACTTCATTTTCGTTTGTTTTATTCCAAAAGCACTTAAGTAAAAACGGTTTAAAAATATTATACATAGCTGTTTCAGTTTCTCAGAGTGCTGTCTTTCCATGGACTAAAAATACAAAACCAGAAAACCCCTTCCCCTCCTGCACAGTTCTTTTCCTCAGAAACCAGGCCATTTCAATACCCTGATTTGTTTCCTCTGCAGGCTGGGATAACCCAGGCGCCCGTCACCTAACCAGTGTGCTGCTCCGGCAACCAGCGCTTGATGTATAGGTCTGGCAGTTATTACGTCCCTGTACCAGGGCTTGGCAGTGCTGCGAGGCCTCCGTATGAGCCCATCTGTGCGTAGGTGCGCTTAGCGTTATTGTTCCTTGTAGTGTTTTCTTCTTCCCTGATCCAAACTCTCTGCAGAGGAGACCGCGAGCTGTTGCTATCATTCTCCTCCATTAATGTGCTGCTTCCTACACCTTGAGGCCGCTTTATCATCAAGGGTGCTCACCCGGGAGGCAGCAGCCCTCCTGGGATCCCATCCTGCTGCCCACACTCTTCTGAGCACCTGTCTGGATGCCAGAGAAGATGCTGCTTCCTACCAGGCCTCTCAACTCAGGGGCCACAGAGCATTTCAGAAATTGCACTCCCTCTGCAGGCATAAATACAGTGAGCACAAGTAACCTGTGAGTGAACTCAAAAGGAGTAATGTGAGGAGTAGCTGCCACTGTGTGGCCAAAGACATTCCCTCAACCAGACTGAAGGAGATGAGAAAAGGAGCGTAACAGCTGTGGGAAAGAAAAGCAAATATTGAAGTGAGCAGATGTGTTACCAACCTCAAAAGAAATCCCAAAACAACAAAAACACAACCCTAGAAAGACTACAGAAGGGGATCAGAGCAGAGAATCTGTGAACATCTGGAAAAAAGAAGAGCTCACTCTAACTCTGCATATACTTTCTCTGGGTTCTTAAGGATGTCTGGCCAGCCGACCGGGGAGAGCTTGTTAATAGGGGCTCAGTTCTGCATGGCTGCACGGGCACCCAGCTCATCTGTCGGAGGCTGAACCATCTTTATCTCAGTTGCCAGCTGCTTGACTGTCTGCTACTCAGGCTGTGGCAACATCATCATCACCGGCCGCTCCCCTATGAGGTAGGTAGTTCAACTGTGCAAGGATCATTTATCCTTTCAATGGCACATCAAAGCCTTATCATCATCCTTTTTAAAAACCTGACATAAACATCAGAAGACTAAGCTCTAGGCTATCTAAAAAGGTTACCCCAAATCCCAGTACCTGCTTCTGTCAGAGAACACCTAATATCCCAAGTGCTATCACACAGGTGAAAAAACATTGACCATCTACAAAAAAAGGGGCACATATCTCCCAGCTGAGTGTAATCGACAGTCTGTGTACCTTGCTCATGAATACAGAGGACTTGGTAAAAAGTGCAGTAAAATTAACAGAAAGGCTTCTCATTGACTGAATGGGATTTAGGATCACTCTGAGACAGGTAGTAACTAAGTCCCAAACGCTAACAACCCTCTTCCAGAGACAAGCATAACCACCCCATTAAATAGCCATAATCCAACATTCTACTTAATGTTCTTATGGCGACAGTATAACCAGTATAATTTCAAAGTTAGCCTATTGCTGTTCTCTGTAATTCTAGCGTAAAAAGTAAGAAGTCTGAGAGAACAAGAAAGAAGATACACTGATCTTCAGATTTCCACAGAGATCAGTTTGAGCTGAAGAGAAAAACAGAGAAGTCTCTACAGTTCTGTTTTCAGCCATTCAGAAGTGATCTCGCTGTAGCTCTTCCTCCTCTTCACTTTGTAAGTCAAGGCTTGGGAATATTCAGACAGCAGATGCTCCCAGTAGCAAGAGACATCCTCCATCTGCAAGTGCTCGGTGATGAATTGGCGTCCCCTAGAGACACACAAGGCACAGTCAGAACCAATTTCCAGTTCCTACAAGAGTCTTCGGGTTTGTTTTATATGTATATCAACTTTCACTCTTCTGTGTTTCAAATGAGAAACAACATGCACTGCTCTGTACCATCTATTTTAATTTCACACTGTTCATTCATGCTCACAGCTCTGACAGTTGCAGTGCTTTTGTTACCCTCAAGATGGTATTTGTTATCTGGGATAATAAATATCAGATTTCACATATCAGATATAGCCTGAGCAGCACTGATGCACGCTGCTTCAGAAGCCAGCCGCTGCCAGCCTGGATACATAATGCTAATAATGCAGACACAGTTCCCAGGGGTCAACTCGCCTCATACTGAGACAAAAGTTCCAAACTTCTGATAGCTTTCAGTGGGGTTCCTGACGTGGGTCACATCTGAACCAAAGACCTAACCATATCATCTTGTTCTCCTGTTTCCCCGGCTTGTTACGAGTTCTCCAACCCTCCTGCTGTTATTGCAGAATATCAGTTATACTGCACCCTATTAATACTAGGCTGTCTTTGATAGATAACCCCTTCAAAAGCTGCGTAAGAAAATGCTTTGGAAGAAGACTGCCTGATAGCCAGAAAGGACACACCACTTACCTCTCTGAAATTTCTTGTGCTATGGCATCATTTTCCTTTACAAATTGCAACAGCTCCCTAAAATGAAGACCAAAAAAATGCTATGAAACAAGTAGCTCAATGGAGAACTCTGTCCCTTAGCTAAACTATTGTGGAGGGCGAGATTAAGGATCCACAACTGAGTGAGGGACTGGTGCTCCTCACTTCAGAGCACAGAAGAAACCTGCCTTTCTCAGTTGTTCTGTATCAGTTCTGGACGGCAGGCTAAAATCTGGGAGCTAACACATTTTTGGCCCAGCGATACATTCCTCTCTCCCTCATCTGTGCTGCAGGGCCCACTTGCAAATTTAAGTGCCCAGCGCCTGCTGATTTCAGTGAGGGTGATAGACCTCCATACCCCAGTGAAACCGTACTCTCTAAGTAATATGAGCAAAGGATTCTTTGGGGGCAGTAATAAAGAGAAAAGAACATGACCTGCAAAAGCCTTTGTCTGATGCCTAGGAGTGGATGCACTTCTTAGTGTAATACAAACCAAATTGCCTTCCCAAACACAGCAGCGTGTTCTCGTGGCATGCAATGCTCCACTAAGCACACTTGGGGTCTCACACCTGACGTTAGAGAGGTCTGATCGGACTGGGATGTAGTGGACCCAAGGCTTCAGCTGGGGGTAGAAGAACTCCAACCACTCTTCTCCAACGTGAAAGACGAGTGAACCGCACAAGAAAAGGTGTTTCAACCGGAAACTGGCAGCCACTCCCCGGAAATTAAACAGATATCTTTAAAAGAATAAGCAAAGAAAAGGACACGATTACACTTGGCATTTTGTAAGGAAATGCACTAAAAAACCAGGCTCCGACTAGCAGTCAGCCTTCCCTCACAGGTAGCAGCTGCGGGGGTCTCCCTCACACTGAGACAAGCACCTGTTGCTGAAACGAAGGGAAGACATTTATTTGAAGCTCCTCACATGAAAGGTAAGCTAAGTTAAGGATGTGCTAGGTGAGCTTCCGCTGCCTGTCAAAACTGAGGCTGAAAATCAAGGCACGCTGCTTTACCTCTGATAACGACACCTGCCCATGACAAACCAAAAGAGGCCTCACTGACAACTGCCAACAAGGCATGGAAGGTCACAAGTTGGATGCTGATCCTGTGACTCTTCACTTCAGAGACTCTGTTACCACAAGGAGCTTTTTCCCAATTCTCTCTTGTCTTGCAGTGAGCTTTTCTGTTCATTGCTCTGCTTTGCTGCATCTCTCTCAGTTCCTTCTTTTTTTTTTTTTTTCCTTCTTCTTTTTTTCCCCCCTCTGGCATCCTGCTTTAATCTGAATCTGGGAATGCAACCCTAGGAGGTTAAACAGGCTAGCACACAACAGACGGACTTTGCAGATAACAAAGAATCCACAATTTTGTTTTCAGTACTTTCTGCCAAGTTTGTAAAGTGGGCTTGGCTGGGGGAGGATTTCTCTTAGAAAACTGTATCTCAGAGGGATGTTTGTTTACTTACTTGCTTGCTTTTTTAAACCCACATTTCTCCAATTATATGGAAAGCTGTTTTTCCTGTGGGTAAAATCCCTCAGTACATATAACTAATCTTTGAAGTCAAACATTTTGAGCTGAAGGAAGGGAGTTCTTCCTTTAATGAAGCTATTTTGGGTGAGATGGGGATTATGTATTATATACATTAGGGGTGAGATGGGAATTTTAGCTAAACTTAGTTCAGCAGTAAGTGACAAGGAGTAAATCTGAAATTATTTTGCATTCTTTGTATTACCTAGGAGCTCAAGGCAGGGATGAAGAGCTCGTTGCATTAGGAACTGAACAAATACATGTAGAGATGTAATAAGAACAGTGGTCTGGAAGCGAGGAAATGCCTCTGTCCAGTTCCAGACACAGCTCCCATCATCCGTGACCTCAGCCAAGTCACTGAGGGCTGCTCACAGACAGCCTCCTATGGCACCTACGCTGAAGGAAGCAGTGAGAAGTTCATGTTGACCCTACCATTCCCTGGGCTACAACAAAAGTGTGTGAGAATGTCTCAGCCTATACTGTACGAGGGCCTTCGGAGGCATCAGGAGTTGGGAAGTCTATGTGTAACAGAAGGGAGAAATCTGGGCAACAGTCTAGTGAAATATAAAATGAGACAAGTCAATCACATTTGCACAAAAACACAGATCCAGCCAAATGACTGAGTTCTTGTATCAGCAGATTCTAGCTGGTAGAATCATAACTAAGTAATTTTAAAGCAAAAGAAAAAGCAAAACATCAGACATACATGTGCACACACACTAAGAATTTATACTTTTTACAGAGAAACCCACAAGAATATTACACCGAAAACCCCTCCCTAAAGTAGTGAAAAAATAAAAACCTTTGTAAATCAAACCCACATTCTCCCAAACAACCTACAAAGTATGAATCAATACTATATCTGCCCAATCATATTTCAGGTTCTCTCTTTTACTATACATATCCAATGGCAATGCTTGCCCCAGTATGCATATGAAGACAGGATTCCTTGGTTCCTTATGTCTTTGAAGACAGTAATACTATCACTGTAGCACTGAGAAAACAATTTTGAACACACAGCTGGTACAGGAATATGAAGAAAAAATGATAGAAAAATAAACCAAAATTTTCGGTCTATGCTTATTAGCGATCTATGACCTTTACCTTCCCCAAAACACTTTATTTCTCCTGACCTGACAGGGGAAAGCTGACACTCAAAGGGGCCATGCTAAGCTCCCAAATTTTCAACTGCCTTAAGTCTGTTCACAAGCTTTCTTGTCTGCATGGAGCTGGTTGCTGGAATTAGCCCTTAAAATAAAATGAGACCTTACAGCATGCAAGGAAAGAAATAACCCATAGCCCTTGAACAGCTTTACTAATCAAAACTCTTACTTGTATTTGCAGTGATCAACCAGTGGAATTTCCTTTGCAGGAGGCTTTCCTAAGGTGTCCTTAAAATAAAGAGAATTAAAAAAAAAAAATCACTAAGCTTTATATGGTGATTTCATATTTGTTTTCCTTCTCAATTAAAAACAAAGCTGAAGTCTCAAAACCCTCCATTCCCACTTCTGAGAAAACCTTCTCTGGTGAGCTTTTATAAGCATTATGAAGAATTCCCAGCCCTTCAAACAAGAAAAAAAGTTCAGTAAATTACACACTGCCTGTAAGCAAATGCCAGCACAAACACATTAAATGATAATGTTTAGTTGGCAGCTACAGAGTGGAAAACAGCTTGGGACAATGGACTGTGTGAAGCCGGATTAGCCAAGACTCTCTGGAGAGAGCTGGACTGAAGACTAAGTATGGAACTAAAAAGTTATCAGCAACAGTTATCAGAAAGTTATCAACAAGACCAAGAAATGGAGATGACAGAAAAGGATTTAAAAAGACTGACACTACTACACAGGCAGCTTGGGGCTAAAAGGGGAAGAATTGGCTAATTTTGTTGTAATGGAAGAGAGGATTGGTACAGGTTCATTTTCTTACATGTGCTGGTTTCCTTAACAAGGAGTGTAGATGGAAGAAAAATGTTTGGCCTGCCAGGCTCTAGAGACTCCTTCCTTTCATCTCTCAGAGAGATGAGGCCATCAAGGGAACTACAAGCCTCCCCCACTCTAGAGGATCACCCACAACTCTCCAACAAGATGCATCTCAATCATCAAAGCCATCTTGCAATGCTACCCTTTCTGGCCTTCGCACTCAGAAGACAGACAACACCCACACACCTTCTCAGATTTCCAAGCCTGGTTTTTAGTGTACTCAGCATCAACAAGTTCTGGGTTTTCTCGGGACAGCAGAATGAGGGGATCTCTCTCAGGGCTCGTTCTGCAAAAGAAATGCTGTCAGTCGTTGCCAATCCACCTGACTCAACACAGCTAACAAACTACAGGACTAAAGATCCTGCCTCTTTATGAGGCTGACCTCCCTATGTCCCCCGAAAACATTATTAAATGCCTAACATACAGTGTATTTCTGTCCAAGGGTGTATTAGCAGAAGAGAATGAGTTATGTGTACCGAAATGATTTGAGGCCCTGTTTCTTTATTTCACTTACTAAATATTTAATGGTATTATTTAAGCAATTCCCAGGACAAATCAGCAGAGATATTTCCTTCAGGCATTATCCTGACGGGTGCCAAATACTTTAACTCCCTCCTAAGTCAGAGAGAGCTAAGACGCGCTAAGCATCTTCAGCACTTGATCCCTCTGACGCTAATTTAAAACACTACTGATAAACAAGGTTACAACATCCCTGAGACTCACTCATCGTCATCTCCTGAGCCTACCTAGTAAGATATCAAATCCATCCCTATTGGGGATGGAGGAGGAACAAAGTGTTGGAGGAACAAAAAGGAGTAGGGGTTAACACTGTTTTCAAACTGTCACTGGAGAGAGGGCAAAAATAATATACTCTTATTCCCCACTACTCAGGTAACTTAATCCAAGAATACTTGTTGATTCACTGTCGAGCACTTCCATAGAGAATGAAGTATTCACATTGGCAAGAAGCATGCACATCAATATCAAATCTTTAAATTTGTATCATGCACCTGCAGTTCCCCTCACAGAACAAAACAAGCTTGTTCCTAGTGTGACAGTTTTACTCATTAAGAAATAACATAGCAAATCCATCACAACTTCTGTTTCCAATATAGACTTATTATAATAAACTAGTTGCAAATGGCAGTTCTTATGGAGAATCACTAACGGTGAAACACTGCTGTACAAAATGTCTTGCTTTCCTTACTTTTAAAAAATACATTCTGGGTTACACCTGTTTAGATCTTGGAGATACAGCTGTCACGGCATATGTTGGTAGAATCTCCTGTTACAGGAAAATATGCTCACCTGGATCCTCGGAAATATCCTTTAGAGATTTTTTTCATCCATGGCCATTTTTCTGCAGATCTGAAAATATTGTTTATACACGGCAATAAATGATTTAATATAACCATGAAACAGCGCTCTCATCAGTTTTCACAGCATGATCTCTTTTTATTATTCTTCATTTTTGATGGAAATCACTTTCTTCATCATAGCAGAAAAAACTCTCAGCCAGGTCCAATGAAACAGGTTTTCCTGTGAATATTGTGTTTAAGGCAACATGATATAGGCTACTTTTCAGAATACCTTTCAGTCAAAACAGTGAATTACACACAACCCCCTCGCCAAACCTTTAATGGTATTAAAATTTACCTAAAATTTGCATCCACTTTTTGTATTGTTTTATTTTTCTGTACTTCACTGAATATGGATAGTGCAAAATGACTAGAGAGTTTCTAAGCTCTGTCATTTCCCATTAAAAAAAACAACCAAACAACAACAAACAAAAAAAACCCGCCTAGTGTTTTGCATTTAAAACACAGGGGTTCATTTTTTTCCCCAAATAACTTTCATTTTAAATCTAAGCAAGTCCTTCAAAATAGCTGTTCACACGTTTTGTTTCTGTCAGTGCAGTCACCTGCCTCCCTCTGGGGAACACTTTGTTGTACTTTTTTGTTGCACCTGACTTGACATATAGGTCCTGATCCCCAAACTGATCTGCGCAGGTCAAGCTTTGCATCTGTTTGTAACCCAGTGGGGTTTACTGAGAAAGCAAGGATAAGTAAATGCTTTGGACCTTCATAATACTGTATCACATTAGGTTTCAGTTATGATTAGTTCCACAGATCTTCAGATTTTGAAGAGGGAAACATTCAACCCTGCATTCTGATGTCAAGTGATTGACATCAAGGTGTTTTTTAATTGTTACGTTTCTATGATCACTCACTGTTGCACACTTTGTTTGTCACTCTCCATGGGAAACAGTCCCTTATACTGCTAATAGACAAAGATCCTGCCAAAAGAAAGACTCCCAGTCAGAAACATCTTCTGTCTTACTCTCAGCCCAGTAATGACTCTTGATTCTTGGGAATGATTCCAGGTTTCTCTATTGCACAATAATACTCAAGTAAAAGCAGATCTAAAGGCGGCTTTCCTTTACCCTTCCAGAAGCTTATACAAACATCCTGGATCATCCCTGCAGTGAAAAAACCACAGCTCCTAGAGAAGTAGTTGGAAACAAAGGAAAATATTTCCATGTGTCAGGAGAGATTTCCGCAGGCAAAAGATAACTGCTACTTTATTGACAAACTCTATCCCACCGAAAATGATAGTAATCTGGCTCTGACAGCATGAAGAATGCGTACACTTTGTCCTCTGCATTCCTTACTAAAATGTTGGAAACGGAGAAGCTAATTATAACTTCTAGTTACATCATCCAAGGTTTCCATGGAGAATTCTTATACAGCAGTTAGGCTGTATGTAGTTAATAAGAGGCAGCAGGACAGACCACGGGCCAACAGACCTATGGTCATAGACTTCAATGTTGGCCCGATGCTGCCCAGTGCTAGATGGCTTTTACTGTAAGTTTGTCTTCCATTAAACCTTCCCACACACGTAACCATTTCCGAAACGTACCTTCTGAGGTCCTCTCTCATGAGGTCCCAGCGCCCTAAACCTGTTGGGTAAATTGGCCAAACAGCCGGTCCTCCTTCCCAAAATGTCCAGGCAGGATACATGATATCATTGTATTCAGGTGTCTTAAGAAAAAGGAGAATAATAAAAGAGTAAGAGTAATGTTTACTTCAGTTTACTGACGGAGCTCACCAGCAATGAACATCCCTTCTGGGAATTCCGTCAGCTTTCTCTGTTACTGTTCCACAAGCAGCCATGAGAGCTTTGTTGTCACCACAGTGTTGCTGGGGTTCGTATGAGGACAACCCAGCAGAGAAAAGCCAGTGTATTTCAGCATGCATACTTGCTCTGAGTGGGCCACTGGACCAGATGACCACCTAAGACCCTTTCCAACCAAAATGTTTCAATGATTTAAAAAAGGCTACGTCTTGCTGCATAACAACATGGGACTTTCAAAGAAGTTCCATGGTATAGCTGATTAGTAAATAGCAGAAGATCTGAGCTCCACTCACCTTTCTAAAGACTTGTGTCTATGTGTAGCTACAAATGTTTTCTACTGATCATAAGCTAAGGCATTATTATCTCCTCAGAGATAAAGGCACTTTTAGACACTTTGACATTTAGACTTTCAGTACTTCAGTTCATTCCAGCCTTCCTAGAGATGACTTAAAAATTCACTGTAACAAATATCCACATCATGTAAGAATTTCAGTTCCTCAGTCCTATTTGGATGCTTAAATTCCCATTTAATCAGAGGGAAGACCAGCACTTAAGACTAAACCCTTTCATGAAACCAGACTACAGGTCACTTCCTTGTACTAGTAATAATAATAATATCCAAATTATCCATCTTTCTGTCACCTGTAGATACTGGAGAGAGTCCAAGGCCACCAACATAGTTAGGAGGTTGGTGCACATGACATATAAACAGGGGCTGAGGACTGGGTTTGTTCATGCACAGGAAGAGGAGGCTTGGGGGAATCTAAATGCTGTCTCCTACTACCTAATGGGAGAGTTTAGAGAAGACAGAGGCAAACTTTTCAGAAGTGTGCTGAGACAGAAGGAGAGGCAACAGGCTTTGATTACAAGAGGGAAAATTCCAATTAGATATTGGGAAATATGTTTTCATTCTGAGGGAGGTCAAACACTGGAGCATGTGCCCAGGGAGGCTATGGATGCCCTGTCCTCGGGGATGCTCAGCACTGGCGAGGACACAGCCCGGTGCACCCTGATCTAGTTGGTCCTGCTCTGAGCGAGGTGCTAGACTGGGTGACCTCCTGAAGTCCCTTCCAACCTAAATGAGTGTGTGCTTCTATGATCTGCTCCTTCTCAATCTTGCTATAAACAGGCATTGATAACAAACCGTGACAGCTCCACCACCACCCCAGGGTCGGCCTTGCAGGATGCAGAACCGGACAATCCTGCAATCCCTTATGCTTTCAGCCTTAGAAAGCACCCTGGACCAGCATCTTGGAGCCTTCCTCATTCTGGTAGGGACTAACACTGGCTGGTTAAATGTGAGCTGCGCTTGGGTCACTGGGTTTCAGTTAAGGCTAGGGCTGAGGTTACAGTTCAGATATTGGACAACAGTGACTGGAGAACTCAGTTTCTTGGAGGGTCCTGCAAGGCACCCAGGGGCAGGATGATGAATATGGCTGCAAAGATTAAACACCTGCAACCTGCTCTGCATCAGCTTGGGTTCTGCTGGCTAGAGTTAAGGCTGTGTGATGGTCAAGGGGCAAGACAGATAGCTTTACTACAACATCTGGCAGCGAACATGGCTCTTGAATGACAGTGCTTGCAATGCTGTACTGAAATTCTAGAGAGAGTTTTAGGACGGCTGGGGACTAGGCGATAGTTACAGATTGTATTAGGGTTCAGACTGCACGAGCTGAAGACCTGGGTAAGATGCTACAAGTTAGCCAAAACATAATAGGGCCTGAACTAGCAAGAGCAAATAGTTTATGGCTTCTTTTTGCATCTTACTGTCTGCTAGGCTTCAGCCAAGGACAGGATCACGATCAGGATTAGGTAGCGAGGGTGTAGGATTTGGGCACGTTGGGCATACACTAAGGCAAAGCAAGATCAGCTGAAGCTTGAGGTGTAACGGTATTTTGTTGGAAAAGATGAGACACTATGCTACAGTCGGGTTTAACAATGGGAGAGGCTGGAAAACATATGGGAGAGCCCTCCAGTCCGGGAACAGAGATGCAGAGAACGAATGTCTCTGTGTGTGTGCCTCTGCGTGTGTGTGCATGTTTGGAAATGAAAAAGGGAATCCAGGGGAAAAGGGTTCACAGGAGACAGCAATATTACAGAAAAGAAGATAAGAAACACTTATCTGTGGTACCAAAAAGAACTAAATTATTTACATTAAATGAGATTAACTGTATGACAGCTGACTGATGATCAAAATCCTTAACGATGCTGATAAACTATGGCTACAATTTTAACAGAGGCATTGTAGCAAATGACAGCGATGCTGGCACATATCCCATCCAGTTGTGCATCATTCCAATGTGGCAGAGGTACATTTTTTGATCTGGAAGAGGAGCTAATGATGGGAAAAACCGTTCTATTGAATAAATCTGCAAGTCTGTCTGCCAGAAAACTGGAAATGAAAGGAAACATAAAGAGCAAAAAAGAGCATGCAATTTTGACACACAGAAAACCTGTGGGGAACCACCCTCAAAAATACATTCCCAAGAGAAAGGAGGACTTGCATGTCTCAGAAATGCTCAGTTTTTAAAGGTATGCGCACCTTACTGAAGGAGAAGACCGGGATAATGGGTTTCATCCACTTGGGGACCTGGGGGTAGTCTCGCACATTGATCACCATTTCCATGTCAGGGAGGTGGTTGATGATCCCCAGAAGGAAGTGCTCAACTCCACTGCATCTGTGGAGAAACGACATACGGCAAAGAGCTATAAGGAGAAGGCAGAATCCTGCAGCCTCTTGCAGGCCTTTCTCTCTGCACAGGAGCAGAAGAGATGGTGAGCCTGAGCCACACCATGATGCCGGCTGCCTATAGCAGCCTCTAAACCCCAAAACAGTACAGACACCAATGAAGCAACCCATCCTGTTAAATCCGTCCTGATCTGCAGTTTTTTCTGGGACCCCACAACCAACCAACCCTTTGTACGCTATGACACTTACCTCTTGCTACATTTAAGCCTCATACATAATTTTCTAGGCTCTTGCTCTGATAAGGAATTCAGACCTTTGAAATATCATTGTGCTCAATGACTTTCAACTTGGCAGAGTTGGAAGTACTGTGTCCCAGCTAGGAAGACGAGATCTTCTGCACAGCTCTTACCTTGCAGGGAACAAGCAGTCCTGCTCACGGTACAATTTGTTCTTAATGATTTGGTAGTGTGTCCCGAGCTTCCGGCTCACCACATCTGATATTATTTCCTTGGAAATGCCACCTCGAAAAGGAGCCAGGTCCTGCTTCCAGACACTGAAACAAAACAATCAGCCATTATTATGTACAATAGGGAGGAGGCTGTGCATTAAATTACTGCAGTATATGAAACCGACTTCTAACTAAAACAAGCTCTGTGTAGCTTCCAGGAGTTCTGCTACGTATGGCATAATGGAGAATTTAATTTAAGTCACTTGTAAGAGCCGTTACTCAGAGTCTCAAAGGTCCAAGCTTCACTCTTTGACTATCTATGTACTGTTTGCCCAAACAGAAAGCTCAGTACAGGACTCTGAGGCTAAATCAACATGGACAACTCTAGTTACTCTCCCTGAAAGCACCTTACATACCCTGGCAGATTATGCGTAAAAGCCTTCAGCTCACTTAACCTTTGAGTTGCAAAGCCTGTGCTCTGGCCTTCCATGAATGATTGGCCACACCAAGACCAAATTCCTCACACAATGTCATGCTATTTAGACATTTAAGAAGAAGGTGAGGGTCTAGTTGCAAGGAACAGCATCGCCCAATAATACTGTGTGCAGTGGTGACATCTGCACATCACCAGTGAGCTCCAGGAATGCAGTATGAAAACATAAACGTATAAGAAATATAAGAAAATACAGGAGGAGGATGCAGTTTATGTAAATTTAGTCTAAAGGTCCTCAGATCTAACTGCTTGGAGCATTTAACGAACACTGTCAGATTGTAACAGCCATGGAGACATCCTCCCCACTTTTTGGCAGACACTGCACCAACGCCTTGGTTTAATACAACACTGTCGGGGTGATCCCACTGTGAGGGTGGTCAAACACTGGCACAGTTTGTCCCGAGAGGCCGTGGAGTCTCTATTTGAGATATTCTGGACACAGTCCTGGCAACCCTGCTTGAGCAGAGGTGTTGGACTTAATGATTTCAAGAAGTCCCCTCCAACCTCCAGGATTCTGCTATTTCGTAATCAGGTGGAAAACGGTTAAACTACATAAAGAATTGCCACTGAAATGATGAGCTGACCACAGGATAAGCAGTCTGGCAGGGACGCAAATGTAATGAGCTTGAGAACAGGAAGAAAGTTGCACATTCATGTCATTGTAACCTAAGGTGTTCTTCCCAAAGCGGGCAGGAGATGGTGGAGTGTATGTTTAAAGATCAGGAGACGTCTTTAGGCTGTATCTGAATTGGAACTGAGGAAAAAGACTGGAAGGCTAAACTAGAAGAGACTTTTCCTCATCAATATTTCAAGAGCAATAAAGATCAAAAACACCAAACAGAGCGTACAAATGGTTGCCCAGTATGACTCATCTCATAGTAAAAGCCGATATAGCACTCATCTCACCCCCAAAATGAATGAGCACATCTGGTATTTTTTAAATAGGAAGCTTAAAGTTGGGCATCTGCGTTTCTGCATTTGGAATGCAAAACCTAAGGACAAAAGGGTATTTTGACTCTTCCCTGTATTCCCTCTTCCCCCTTAAATAAAAACATTGCTTAAAGATATCAGAAAAACCCAGTCCTACAGTCCATACCCACATAACAGTGATGACCTACGCACCGGTAATATTCTCCATGCTGAAGTCATGCTCTACCAGTGGGAACAGAAGTGAAGTTTGGTTTGGCTATGTCTACACTTGTACCGCCTACAGTCGTCTTGCATCCACACATAGTCTCTAGCTCTCTGCACTAAATAACTCTAGGAAGATCAGGCAAAGTGCTGACATTTTGCATAATGCTCCATAGTCATAAAAAAATAAACAGGACTTGTGTCTTCCTGAATGAGTGCCTCTTGGATCATACTTTGGTCATGTGAAAATCAGGTAGTTAAATATCCACTGCCACTCCAATTCTCAGAAGCAGTGAGCTAAACTCTGTAGAAAGAGCACTCCTCCAATTCTCCCCTCCCATCTTCCACTGGAAGCCCTATCCGAGCACAGGGAATGAGCAAAGCACAACACGCTATCACACTAAATGAATCTGTATTTTGTAACAACCTTTCTTAATCTAGCTATTTTAAAATATTTTGCACATAATTGATTTCTTCCACTTTTAAAAGCCCACGAGACAGACTTGTCAGCAACATTGCACTGAGAGAGAAGGCAGAAGTGGACTGTTAACCCAGAAATATCACCAACTGTGTATGGGTTTATTGTGTGATCATATATGAAATGCTGACATAGTGTATGTTGTTCAACCACAGAGGATAACAAGGAGACTGATCAGTTTGGAGGTGAACACACCTTCTATTGGAACTATGGAGGGCAACCTGTTTCACTCAGTGCTATTAATAACTTCCCTCTTGCAAGCACCGTAACCTATGATGGCTGCAGATACGACACTTTAGAGCCCATATAGTCTATCGCTAATTCCCACCCATCAGGGCTGGCAAAAGTACTCCCTCTCATGGCCTGTGCAGTCAAAAGGAAACCAGTCTCTCACCTTTGGTGGCAGCTGCAATTCTCTTTTACACACGGCTTATAGACTTCCACAGCTTTCTTAATTTGGTCAGTTATTGTTTTCCATTTGGCAGCTAAAATACGCAGGAAGGAAGAGTCACAGGAATTAATCCCTTAAACAACCAGAGCAACTAGTGGGAGCTAAACATGAATTCTGGTCCAGCTAGCGATAGCAATGCACCACGGTCCCGCAACAAACTCCGGTTCTCCTCCGGTCCATGCAGCTCAACCAGAGCGTGCCTAAAGCAAGCGAGGGAAAGAAGAGGGGCCCAGCTGCGCCCACGGAGGGGCCACCCAGCTGAGGCGGGCCGGGGAAGGGGCAGTGGGTCGGGGCACCCCGTGACGGCCCCCGGGCTGAAAGGGAAGCCGGGAGGAGTGCTCCTCCCGGCTTCTCTTTCAGCCCGGGGGCCGTCACCGGGTGCCGGGGGAGCTGCCCGGGCGAGCGGAGGACGAGGAGGAGGCGAGACTCCCTCGGCGCCCTCACAGGCTCCCGTCCGGGCCACCGACCCTCCCCGCCGGCCGCGAAGCCGCGTCCCGTTCCCCCCTCAGCAACACCCTCACCGCCCGGGCGACGCGAAGGGCCCCGGGCGCCGCTCACCTGCCGGGCCGCCCGCCGCGGCGGGCTCCAGTCGCCACACGGCGGCCACCGCCGCCAGCGCCCACAGGGCCAGCGCCGCCCGCCCCATGCCGCCGCCGCCGCCAGCACAGCCGTGCGCATGCGCGACCCGCCGCCGGCGGGAGCGGGTAGGGAGTGATGCCCCAACCAAAGATGGCGGCCGTCGCCGCCAGCCCCGCACAAAGATGGCGGCGCTAGCAGCGGGCGTTGTGCCGTGGCGCTTGATGGGAGCTGTAGTTCCCGCGGCGGCTCAGTGGCGGCGCTGTCCCTCCCCGCTCAAGGGCTGCGAGTGGGGGGACCCCCGCGGGAGCCACGTCGTGACCGCTGACGGCTTTTGTAGCTTACGGAAATAAAGGCTCCTGGCCGCCCCCCACTGGCGTGGGGGGGCCTACAGTAGATGGGGGCTGCGAAAATAGCCACTGCCCAGAGCAGATCTGAGTGTGCGTCTGTGACAGTCCCTCCAAGTAATCCCCTAGCTCCGCTCGTGTGCGGCTCAGGAGTCCTACGAGCCTTACGCAGGTCTTGCATACCTGGTGGCCCTCGCTCCCTTTGGGGTTTTTTGGGGGGGAACTTCCCTGGACACCTGAATTCATCGAGCAGTTTGAGGCTCTTCCTCCGGGCCCAACCTCTTGCTGTTGCCAAGGCCTGATTCAATTTGATCATTCAGGATCAAGTCACGAGTATCATCGTTATGGTATAAAGGTTTAGATTGATTTGTATAAACTTCTGCGCAGCTTCAGGGATGTGGACTGCAAGAAAGAAAAGAAACAGCAGGATTGAGAATTGGTGGTTGAGTGCCATCAACATAACGCGTAGGACCTTCTCTTTGCAAAATGGTTTCTAAGAATACAGGCTTCAAAACTACCCTCCACTTAGTGTTTGAGTCAGCCTTCAGGAGACAGGCTCATTAACCCCGTGCTGGATGTAAAAACCATGCTGACAAGCAGCCAAATTAACGCAGGTAAGAAAGGATGGGGCTAAGCAGACACTGTCCTAACACAAATCCAGACCAGTCGGTCGATGTTTCTTCCCTAGGTTGAGTGTGGGAAGGCCTGTCCCCTCTTTCTGGGGTCTATTATTCAAATGTGAACACTAAACCTTCATCTTTCCTACCCTAGATCCAGCTTGGCGGTTTTGGATTCCAGGAGGAGGTGCTGTGGCTGCTCATTAATAAGAAGGAGCCACATTTACGTTAAGTTTGTACCTACAGCGTGAAGACTGAGTGATTAGCCCCAAAAGCCACCAACTTAACTTGTCATAAAGGCCTCTTTTGTGTGAACCTGAATTGGTCCTGTAGGTACTGTAGGTTTGGATGGAGAAATAGTTACCAGAAAACAGATCAAAGAGTAAAAGCACGTGCTGAAAAGGAATATGAAGGTTTCCCGAGGACTGATAAATTCTGGAGACCGGTAGTCCTGCTGAATCTGCAAGAGCTGATAAACTCCGGGCACCAAGTACCTGCTCAATCTGTGCAAAGCCACAAATGAATGCTGGTATCAACCGTGGGTTGTGTGACTGTAGGGCAGGGGCTGCTATATGCAAACAAAGACTGCAGGATTATGTGTACATCTATTGAAATAAATGACTTTGAGGGACTTTCTGAACACCTACTTGGAAGCTGCTAGTATACAACTGGGGTTGTCCTCCAGCTGGGTAACTGGGTGATTGTATGAGTGAACTATGAGGGAATAAGAGAATGTTGTGTGTATTATCTGCTATTAGTAGTAACAGCTTCCTAGAGTGAAAACCTTGAGTACTTCTGGCTGTCTCATCCTAAACAACTGTTGCACAGCCAAAGAATTTTTAAGCAAATCAGGGGAATTAATCCCTTCTTTCCATCTTCTCCTAAAGTCCTTCTGTCTTCCTTTTGATTTCTGCATAGGGTCTGCATTCTTCCTTTTCCTCCACAGTCTCTCTCACAGCTGCAGCAGTCATAGATCCAAAACTGGAGTCTGGTCTGAAGACTCCCCCAAAAGTGTGAACCTTAAGTGAGGTAAAAGCAAAAACTGCCGATACTCTTAGATATCTGTATTTGCCTCCACTGGCCTCACTCGGTCTTATGGGTAATCCACCCATTATTTCTAGCACAGTTTTCTGTCTTCCCTCTCATGTTCCAGACCAGATTTTCCTGCTTCTTTCCTGGCTGACTGAATAGAGACATCAGCATGCTCTTCTAACACCGTTTCTGGTTATTTCTCACAGCTCCCCGCTAGTCTCCTACACAGCCGGTAGAGCTGTAGTAGTTCGCTCTGTAGCAAAGGTTATTTGGGGTGCTTTCTCTGAGGCAAAGAGTAGGAGTGGTAGTCAGCATAAATGTTTAATAGGCCCTGAGAGCTAAGGCTTTAAGATGAAGCTCCTTTTGAAGCTACATTTACAGCCTCTGCTCTCCCAGGCTTTGTATAATGAAAGCACCCCAGGCCACTGTGGTGTGGTTTTGGCATGCGCTGTAATTCCCCCCGAGCACCTTGGACGGTTGTAAGCTTCAGAACCCCTTGACTCTCACTTCAAACACAGCCTTTGCCTCACCTTCTCTACCTTCTTAATTTCCTGCAAATCCAGTGCTCTGTGCAGGAGCATCTGGCTCTGATCTTTGATACCCTCCCTCAAACACAGTCCTTCCCTCATTTTTTTTCTCTGCCAAATCAAGCACAAACACCCACAAATTTACTTTCATCATGTTCCATGTGCCTGGAGTGGAAAATCACTTGGCTGTAAGTCTGGTGTCCTTGCTTTACATATTCAACATAGGTTAGAAGAAGGATGCTTGGGAAAGAGCTTGGTTCTCTAAGCTGGTTATAAGACTGAGATAAAGGAAACGTGCTTTCTGGATCTTGCGTTTCTCTCAGAGCTGTGGTCTGACTTTTCTGATTGCTACTGTCT
Source organism: Calonectris borealis (assembly GCF_964195595.1). Lineage (NCBI taxonomy): Eukaryota > Metazoa > Chordata > Aves > Procellariiformes > Procellariidae > Calonectris > Calonectris borealis. The sequence goes on from NC_134312.1 coordinate 102,973,169, forward strand.
GCTTGTGCAGGGGTGCCGGTGGGGGGCTTTTCTCCTTTAATTCATCCTTTTGTGCTTAATGGAAGTCCTAGGTTTTCTGAACTCCTCAAACACTGGTGAATTTTTCATATGAAGAATGGCCATCCTACCTGCACTGAAGTTCTCCAGAAGTATGGACAACTAGAGAAGGTTTGTGTGCAGCTGGAAAAGGTGGTGCTAGTAAAAAGGGAAATATCCAGACATCGTAAATGAAGCTTCCAGTAGTTGTGAGGTAGCTGACGTGTGGCTCTTTGTATAGCTTTCACGCTTGATTTTCAGTGAGGCTAGGCTGCTGCAGAAGGCTTAGGTAGTCTCAAAGCTCGGTGGAGGGAGGAAGGAAGCTATACAGGCTGCTGAAGTTCAAAACCTGTGATTGACATTACCAGGGCTTCTGGGGCTGAGCCCAGTCTTTCCCATAAGAAGCCACACGGCTTCTAGAGAGTCAAGATTGTTTCCTGTTGGTGAGCTTCTCGTGGAGATTCCTTTCCCTTTGGCTCTCAGCTGTGTCCTGTAACACTCAGCCCTGTGGAAGTGTTGGACTGTGGCTGGCAGGATTCAGGAAAGCTGGCCACACCTTCAATACCTGGCTTGGGGATGTTTGGTATTGAATATTCAATTATTTTATGCAAAGGAGACTAATTATGAAACTGTTACAGCAACTGGAGCACTGCATGAGACCTTAGTACCAGAATATGACACCCAGTAAGAGCTGGGGTCATGAACTAAGGCTCAGACTAAGACTCTGCAGGTCCTGCAGAACTGCTGAGCTGGACTGGGCAAAACAAGTGCAGGAGATCCCAGGGTTCGGTCTCGATGAAACCCCATCCAGAGGGGTGAAGAAAGTGAAGGAAGTCGGCGACCCAGCCCTTAGCCCAGCCTGAGGGTTTGCGAAGGCAATGGAAACAATGGGGGATCCAAGAAAAAGTGGGCAAGGCGTCTGTCGCTCAAGCCCGAGGTCAAAGTTTAAGTACTTGTGCATGCTGTGGGAACAACACAAACCAACTGCATCTGGTGCTTGAGAAAAGATGCAAGAGCAGCAGTGGTTTCATCCCTTGAGGAATTTGTATGTGCCAGGGGATGCCTGTGCTTGTGGTAGTGATGACAGTATTATAAAGAATTTTTCATAATGGCAACAGAGTGTAGCAGCCCCAAAAGGGAAGAAGGACACCTGTTTAGTGTGAACTGTATGTGTAAGTGCACATATAAACGTGGGGCCAGGACTATATTTAAGTCTTTTTATTTGTACCCCTAAAAAAGGGAACAGGCGAATCCACCTTTCTTGGAGGAGTTCAGAAAATACAGGATTCTTGTTTTGTACAGAAGAATTTAATGAGGGATTAAAAGTCATCAATACCGCTGCACAAACAACAAGCTGGAAAAGGCACAGATTTGTAATGGTGGAGCATGGGGGGGGGGTCTGGTAGATTTGGAAGGTATCAGGCCCTTTGCCTCATCAAGAGGATGTATTTAATACTTGTACCCATTTGCCTTTGCAGTTGCATGGCAGGGCATCAACACAAGCTAAAATTGAGTATATTCCTATAGAAAAGGCTTTGGCATTAGGCCATGGCTGTAAAGACTTTTTAAAATCTGTTTGAAAGGCCAAGTTAACTAAAACTGATCATAAATCACTTTTTGCCATTGCCAGTGGGGATCTGGCAAACACCTTCCTGCAAACAGAACGTCTCTTTCTTTAGCTACAGTTGTATAACTTGCAAATTGAATGCGAACCTGAGAAAGATTTAGTAGTTGCAGGCACACTCTCTAGTGCCTTTGACAAAAATGCTGTGGAACAAAGTCCCAGGCTAGATTATGTATATGTCAATTGGGGAAAACAAAACAGAAAAACCCAGCCCTGTCGGTTCTCAAATGAAATGCAGACTTCTATTGCTAGTGGTTTGCTGAGGACGAGACACTGCAGGATGTAATTAAGGTTCTACTAGAAAATGATTTGCACAGCTTATTCTGTCCCTGTTTCAGTTTAAAACGATTTAGATACCACTTCTCTGAGGCATGAAGAAAACTGATCCTTGAAGTGTTGCAGGAAAATAAAGATACAGAAAGCCATTTAGAGCCTGAAGGCAGCGTGAGACATCTCTGCCTCCCTCAACAGTCAGAAATACAAGTGATGTTAAATGGAGGAGCGCGTGCTGGTGGAAAACACTCACCCTCTAGAAGGAAGTTAACGAAGTAGGCTTGCAGCAGCTTGATGTGGGAGTCCTGAGCAGCCATTTTCGTATCGCCGGGTAGACTTTGCTGGAAGGCACTACAGCATTATAAGGGAGCAGGTCTCCTGTATCTGCTAACAGTGGATTTCATATACATAACAATAACGTCTGTCAATGGACTACGGTTCAGTACAAGCTTACGTGTATCGCAGCTAATCCCCAGTGCCTAAACCTACCACACCGGTGGAAAGTGATGTCGAAATACTGCCAGAAAGGGGATAGTGTCAATCTGTTGCACTTCTGGCAATACTCAGTTGCAGTGGATTGTCACATCTGTGCTAGCAGAAACTGATATCATAGTACGGGTGGGTTGGTTGAGATAAATAAACAGAAAAAGTGGAACAAAAACGTGGTATGATTTTGTAGTCTGGGATTGGCAGTGTTTCACAAGTGATATAGATGCATAGTAACAGCAAGAAACAACAATTACAGATGGGGTGTGCTCGGTGGAGACTTTGTGATGATGTGAAGTGGTTGTTGTAGGCAGTGTGTGCTGTGGAGAAATAGATTCATGTTTCCCAAATTCTAGAGGGCAGTGGGAGAGTGTAAATTGCTGCTTTTCACGGTGGTGATGTCAGGGTAGAATGGCTGAAGTCCAGAAAGGCAAGCAGCTAGAAATAGTGGGCTTTTTGCTAACTAACTACAGTACGGGTTTTCCAGAGGACAGGTGACAACACGGGACATCTGGGGCAACAGGACATTTATTAGGGGGAGGAGACAGCTTGTATGTACTTACCATTGTCCATTAGTTGGGTGTAGTTGAACTTGGCTCCCCAGGGAAGCTGTGGGGACCTGTACCTTTCAGAAGCTCTCAGAGGCGGGGTGCCATTGTGCAGAGGCTCACGCTGAACAGCACCTATCAGCTGGAGCTCAGATAGCGATTAATGCAAAGCTCTTTGGGGTTCCTGGTTAGGAGTAATTCCTTAACAACGTAGAATATGAGAGCTCTTAAGCACTAATTCAACTGGCGACAAATGGCATGTTCATGTACAAAGTGTTGAGTATTGAGAGGGCTCTAGTTCCTCCTGAAGTCCCAGCACTTGTCACTACCAGTGTCACTGCTTCAGCTACTCTGTTTCCTGAAGACCATCATCGCTGGAGAATTCCTAGATGTTTGTGACTCCATAGACGTTAATTCATTCAAGTTGTTAAATCATTGAAGCATTGAACTGTAATTGTGAGCAGCTTTGTTCCAACTACTTTTTTGCAGAGCTGCACAAAAATTGTGCTTTTCTGTATCTTAGCATTGCTTGAATGTAATAGCATTTCCTTCTGCTAATAAACTGAGGCATTAAGTTTCTAATTTAGGGACGGGATAAAATGAGTTGTGCTGTGATTTCTAATCATGGGAGAACTCTTCTAATGTGCACACGTTCAGTGTTTGTCTTATAAAAATGGTTTCTTAACAATGCCCATTGCAGCTAATTTGTAACTACATAGTGTAAACATTGATTTCTAAAGTTTTTTTAATAGATCCCCAAGCTACTTAATTATCACTTACTGACCCTTGTTTTCTAATGGTGATTAGTTTAGTTTCCTCAAACTTTATAAGAGCTGGGCCTCAAGTGGCAGTCAGTTGGACAACTTCTTATTCCATATCTAATAGGATAGGAAGGTCTCCAAAGCATTACTAGTTCATGTCTTCCCAGGAGTAGGATATTCCCTTCATGGTGATACCCCTCTTAGCTGGACATCTAGGATGTTCCTTCTGGTTCAGCTAAAGCTTGTATTAAAATCAGGGAGACGCAATTCAAATCAGAACTTCTCCGGGGGTTAAAAAATCCTTCCTCTCACTAAGCCTCTTGCTTGTGGTAGGCTTCTTTCAGGTCTGGCACACCTTTTGGTCTATGAACCAGCTGGATTCTTCAGTACCCATGTCTGTGTGAGTTGAGGGGAGAGAGCAACCTGCTTTCTGAGAAAAATTTGCCATGAGGAAAGTCTTTAGCCTAACTTAATCCCTATTACAGTTCCATTGACTTTAACAGTTGTCAGAGCTGAACTTCTCTTTTAGAGATTGAGTCTTCCACTGCAACTTTGCATCCCACTACGCTATTTAAATGACTAGCACATTGGCTGTAACATCAGAGCATCACATCTTACACAGCAGATGGTTAGAGATGCAGTTCAGGGACTTGGCCACCTTGAATGAGCTATCACCAACAGGAAAGGGGATGGTTGTAGAAAAAGTTGATCGGTCTCTATCCTCATTTGGAAAAATAAAAGGTGAGACACATGGAGGGAGATTGGGAAGGGATAAGGAAATTGTAGAAAGGTCACCAGAGACACCAGAGATTTCAAAAGCTTTCAAGGCCGTTGCAGGCCATAAAGTACATTCCTTATCGTCTTTGTTTTGCTGTATACTAATCACCAATCTGTTCCAGGCACTAAGCTAGCAATTCGAACACATGACCTCAGAGTACCCCCTGCACTGCCTGTGCTACAAAAATAATAGTTGTACTTTACCTCTCAGGTAAACCCTACAATTTATAAAGGGTGAATAAATACCAGCTATTGAAGATCTGAGGAGCAAGAGATGCATGCATCCAGAAGAGATTTGAAACAGTTGGCACAGACTTCAGTACAGTTGGCTTGTACTCCTCTACAGCAACCTGGGACATCTTCTTCTAACAGGACTGGAAAGAATATCCTTGGGCTAGGAATCCAGGCCCTTGGACCATGTGCTGCAAGCAGCTGTGTTTTGCAGAGTACCCACAAGGCTAAAAGCACTTGGCTTATTCAGTCCTCAAAGCAAGATAAATCCTGTCCTGATAGCATTGTTGGTTACTGAAATACATTGAGAAGACTCGAAGAGAAGTAGGAAGCGTGGGGAAAAGTGCTGATTAAAGTAAGGGGCATAAAAGAGAAAAGGTAGAGACTGATTTTGACTCTATTTAGGTAGAAAATTTGAGAAAGGCTTTTACTGATCACAGAGGAGAGCTTCTGGAAGAGAATTCCAAAAGCAGTAGTTGTTGGTTTTCTTGTTACCTTCTATTGTCAGAGGGCTAGATCTATCTTAAGAGGGATACTGAGATGGTCTGTCAGTGATGATAGGGCATGGCTCAGAGATGCCCACCAGTCTGAAACAAGCAGTGAAACTTTTCTTCTTGTCAAATACAGTATCACTGAAAACTCAGAAAATAGGACTGAAAGATGCAGTGGGATGCCTTCTAGTCCATCTCTCTATCCGATAGCAAGGCTAGCTGTTCCTGTCATTCTTGACCAACATTTGCCCTTTTCTTAAAGACATGCAGTGATGGAGCCTGCTCAGACTTGTAGGAATTTTTGGCTCATTTTGGACTTGCTTCCATGGTAAGTCCAAATCCTGTCTTCCAATGCTGGCATTGTAGCTCCTGTGTAGCTAGTCCTACTCCTGTCTACTACATTTGAATAGCTGATTTTTCCTAAGTAACTGTAGAATTTTGCATGTCTTTTTGAACAACATCTTTTTTTTTCCAGACTTTCTCAGATAATCAAAGCTGTTTTGAATACTAAGTCTGTTTTCCAGCATATTTGCAGCCCCTCCCAGCAAGGTGCCATCTAGAAGTTTAATAAGCTCAGCCTCTGTTCCTTCATTCTTGTCAGTAATGAAAATATTGAATAATACAAGTTGTGGGAGAGTTCTTTACAGAAATCTAGCTTGATATATCTCTCCAGTTTGATGGAGAAGTAGTAGTAACTTCACTGGGTATGAAATTTCCCTCCCTCCCAACTGACGATCAAGAACAATTTGCTTTTACAGATTGTGAAATGTTCCAAGTTTAAAATCTTTTACGAAGAAAACGCTCCAAAGGCTGGGGAAGAGTAGAATACACCTAACAACAGAACTTACTCATAGATTGTAGAAGATCCATGCTCTGGCTGTAAAATCCATAAACATTTAAAGGGAGATGATCTGCTCAAGGAAATTCTTTAAGCATTTATGGCACTCTATCAGACAGCTACCAGGCCAAGACACCTCCTGGCCTTAAAGCTGGCGTGTTACAGAAATAATCTCAGCAGACTGTTGAAAAAAAACCTATATAGAAAGCTTGGCAATTCCTTAAAGGTTTGTTTCTTTGAAAAAAGCTCTCGTGATTTGCTACTTTTGACTTTTGAGTCATACAGTGATATCACACTGATGGTACATTGATCTGCATGTAGCTAAGTACTTCTCAGACATACTTCTAAGGCTGCTTAGACATTCAAATGACCAAGAGGAGTGCTTGAATTTTTCAAGGTAATTATGCCTTGTACCTTCAAGATTTAAGCCACCTCTAACTTTTTGGTATCAGGAAGAGCGCCCTGCAGAAGGCAGATTATTCCAAATGGTTGTGCTATCGTTCAAAGGGATCTCAACAGGCTGCAGAAATGGGCCAACGAGAGTCTCATGAAGTTCCACAAAGGGAAATGCCAAGAACTGTCCCCGGGCAGGAGTAACCCCATGCCACCACTACAGGCCAGAGGGGCTGAGAGGCTGGAAAGCAGCTTTGCAGAGAAGGACCTGTGGGTCCTGGTGGACACCAAGTTGAACATGAGCCAGCAATGTGCCCTTGTGGCAAAGGAGGCTGCATTAGGAAGAGCATCACCGGCAGGTCAAGGGAGGTGATCCTTCCCCTCTGCTCAGCCCTGGTGAGTCACATCTGGAGTGGTGTCCAGTCTTGGGCTCCGCAGTACAAGACAGGCATGGGCTACTGGAACAAGTCCAGCAAAGAGCCAGAAAGATGATTAAGGGCTTGGAGTGTTTCTTATATGGGGAAAGGCTGAGAGGGCTGGGACCGTCCAGCCTGGAGAAGGGAAGGCTCAGGGGGATCTCATCAATGTGTATAAATGCCTAATGGGGGGCAGTGAAGAAGACAGAGACAGACTCTTCTCCTTGGTATATAGTGAAAGGACAAGAGGCAACAGGCACAAGCTGAAACACAAGAAGTTCTGTCCGAACATAAGAAAACAATTTTTTTTTCCTTTTTTACTGTGATGAGGGGTTGAACACTGGAACAGGTGTCCAGAGATGGTGCAGAGTCTCCATCCATGAAGATATTAAAAATCTGGCTGGATACAGCCCTAAGCAACCTGCTCTAGTTGTCCCTGCTTTGACTGGGGTTGGACTAGGCAATTTTCAGAGGTCCCTTCCCACCTCAAGGATTTTGTCATTCTTGGGGACATTCTTACATGTTCTTCTGACGCATCCACGTGTGGCACCATCAGAAACAGGGCACTGACTTGAGTCCCAGGTTGTACAGAAGTCCAAAGGAGGAATTTGCATTTTGATGTAAGGGAATGAGAGAAAGGTGTCTGTTCCCTGTGTCTCTCACGCTTAGCAGAGACACCTCTACATGTGCCAACTGATGCCAAATTAGCATTTTACACATAACTAACTCTGGAAAGGCAAAAGGAAGCAGTGAAGAAAGCCCTGTGTGATGTAAGTGCAGACCTTTCTATACATATAGGTCTGGATACATAATTAAGAATGCTCTCACTCAGTTATACACTTTATCCATTATTATTATTGTTAATGTTTTCCTATCATAATCTATTTTTAATTACAGGCAAAGATGGATATGTAAATCATCCCCACTCTGACCTAATGAAGAAGCAATTGCATTTTCTTTCCTGTAGTGGGAGAGGACACAGATGAAGTCGCTGCCCCAAGACACAGCCCTGAGCACAAGGTAAGCCATTAGTTTCAAACAACCTGTTGTTTGAAACAGGGGATGGGGAGCTGGGGAGCTGTCGCCGGGAAGGGCCGCAGGAAGAGCTGATAGCATGGCGTGGCAAGGGACAAGAGACATTGCTTGCTCCAAAGGCATACTCAAATTTCTGTACAGGGAAACCGCCTGTCTTTGTGCATTTCCACAGCGTGTAGGGAAACGGGACTGGAACGAAAGACAGAGGCTGTGTATCAAGAAACGCTTTGCTGATGCAACTGATTTCTTCTCCACATAGAAACAGCCCAGCAGAGCCTCAAAAGCCAGGCAATGAGCAAACAGCATATTGGATTTTTCTGTATAGGTATATTAACAGCGTGTATTTTTCTCAGCTTCTCAAGTAGACCTTTTCCTGTTCTGCCTATTTCTTATTTCAACATCCTTTTTTTCCAAATTGTACAGTCTTTGTGTGCACTGCAGAGATGCTTCTGTGAATATAGGCTGCCTGATAGGCCCCTGATATGTAGTTGAATGCTGCCTTCTGAAGGTATCTGTAGGATCCTAAGAAAGAAATTATTCTTTAGTTTATAAGTAGGTCAGAGAGCATCACCTATTGCTCAAATGAAGGATTCCTCTCTTACTTTGGGGTGCAGAACCTGGAGCTCTGCTTGTGCTCCAACTCCAGGTTGTTCTGTGACAGAGCTGCTTGGGTTATGCTATAAAAAAAGTAAGAAGGCAAACATTGTAAGGGACATTTTAATGTGTACATAAAGTCTTATCGGTATTTCCGTACTGCTTCTCTATATCAGAGAGCAGTAGTCGTCCAATCTTTCTATACCAACATCCAATAATTCTGGACCGAATTTGAGGGCTGATCTGTTACTGGGATGTGACTGGTACTGTGAGGGAGAGTAGCAAAAGAGGTCTTTATATCACTGCATCTGGATGCCATATACATATTCTGAATGACCTGTCATCAACAGCTGGCCTGCGTAACCACGTGGTTTGAACTGGAATTGCAGAGTGCTGCCATGATGCTGGTATCAGCAAGTTCTGGCTGCAGAGGCATCAGCCTCTGAGTGCCACCTTCTGTGGAGCTGAACTGGCTTTCTATGAGGGCTTTTCCAACAGAAGCCAAGACGCTGTGACAACATCTGTCTGCCGCCGTGACACCCAGACAACGTAGCATACTCTCTCTCTGGTACAACTAGCTGCTGAGCTCTCTGAATCCCAGCCCTGCCATCCTCGTAGGACCTCTGCAGTAAAATAAAATGGCCTGCAGGTCTGGGGTGAGGCTGCTGGAGCTTCTCCTGTTATCCCAGATCTGAGACTCCAGGAAGAAGGAAGAATTTCTCCTTCCCAGAACAGTGTTTCTCATTAGCCCTAGTTTCAGGCAAACCATTTTTTGGATGAACTGGTATCCTTCAGCAAGACAATAGTACTCAAACGCACTCGTTTCGGAGCCGTGTGCTTTGCGCATTAGTCCCTCCTGCTTTGAAAGAAGAGATGTCTGTATTTACAGGTTTATCTAGACTGTGTTGTCATATCCGTGTGGAGTATCATACACTGAAACTTCAAAATGTGCCAGACTCCCTGCCTTTTTTTCCTTTAAGCCGTAGGGTGTTTCTGGTTTGTTCTTTACTGTGCCCTCCTTGAAAGGGGGGAGTGTTGTGTTGCTGAAGTGGCAGCCTTGGGCAAGATGTGGTATGTGATTTCTCTCACCAGCTTTGGGGTTAAGTGCCAGCAGTGAGGTACTTTGTCTTGCTCTCCCTTCCTGTCCTTCTTTCCCTCCCAAGAAAATGCTGCCCCTGTCGTTAACCCACATCCATTCGGGACAACGGGGGCTTCTGCCTTGGTCTCCAGGAGAAGTGGAAGCAGCCCCCGCTGCTGGAGCGTCTTCAGCTGCAGCCCCGCTGAGGTGCCCCTCCTGCTGCTGAAGAGTAAATCCCCAGTAGCTCTTTTAACCGCCCTTCTCATACTACTTGAAAAATAACTTTCTCTTGTCATTAACGCTGATCTATAGCCGCATTAATGTGTGAAATCACTGGGTGTGAAAATAGTGTACTAACCGCTACTTAATGTAATATTACCACAGTAATGTCTCTAAAAATATCTTGTCCACTTGATTGCTTTCATTGTGAACTAGAGATAATGTACCACTTACAGCTGATGATTAAAATTCATAAAGCTTTGGTTCTTAATTACAGCAACTTGCAATCAAAGTGAAATGTCAGATCCTGAATGTTGTTTATCTGTATACAAATTCACAAAAACAAGAAAATATAAGGACCATCTACACAACAAAGCTGAGCTTCTTTGCTTTAAGTTAAGTAAAATAAATACCCATGTGGGTATTTATTGAGACAGGTTGGAATTGGTAAGCATGAGATCTTTGACGTGGCAGAATTCATCTCTTATGAAACGCATATCTTTGAGAATATTCAAATGTTTAAATTGTAGAAGAGATTTGGAAAATATATTGATGAAGATGGAAATGTAAACTTGATAGAAAACTGTTGTGGGTGGATGGAAGTAACTGATGTGCTACAAATGGAAATTTTGCAATGCAGGCTCAAGGTTAAACCTAAGAGGCATCCAAAGAGGGAGATATCTGAAAATGCAGAGATGGATTCCCACTGCCGTGGGAATTGCCATGGTGGCTGGAAGGAGAGAGTCAGGTCCTTGGCTTCCAATGTCAATGTGACTTAACTACAATCATGCTTTTGGTCAACGGTGGCACTGTAGAACAAAACTACATTTTTTTGGGTGCCCTTAGCTCTGCATTTCCAGACCTATGGTATTTCTTTTTTTTTTTTTTTTTTTTTAAGTTAATGCTAAGTTCTGAGGGTTTACAGTGCTCTGGGATGTATCTTACCCTAAATTTACTAACACATACTCTCAGCCCTAACTCCATGTCAACATAGCTCCCCCCCTCGCCTTTTTTTCTTCCTGGTATGTGAGATACAGGCATAACTAAGTGTAGAAACTACAGTTCTATTTCATTTATAGTCCTACCGGCATTCTTCAATTGTTGTATCTGTCCTGTGCCAGTCTGGAAGAATCTAAGCCAGAGGGAGCCCATTTCTCATAACATCAGTAAAACAAAATAACATTAGAACAATAGGATCACTTCCTTACTAAATCTGAGTAGCTCCATTTCTTTCTTTTGATTAAATGTCACTTTGAAGGAGATCTGGCCCATTGTTTGGAAACTTCTTTAGAAAAGCTAAGTTTTTTTCCACAGGATAATGCCACTGTCTACACACTGATTATTTTTTTGCATCCTTTTTGCCAGAAGATTAAAAAAAAAATTTTGCATAAATGGGAAATCAAACCTTGGCAATGGTATTCATTCTCCTAGGCTTTCCACGTCACCTGTCTCTTCAGGTGTTACTCTTCCTGGTGGTTTTGGTCATGTTTGCAGTGACACTGATGAGGAAAGTGCTCAATTTTAGAGCTGATCCACTACACCCTAGTGTTATTCCCTCGGCAGTTTGTCTCATAGACATTTGCTATTTGTCTACCTCTGTTCCAGCTACACTGGCGAATGTTTTCGAAACAGGAAAACCATTTCCTACACTGGCCGCATCATGCAGCTCTGATTCACTGTGACTTATCCTGGCATGCAGTCTGTCCTGCTGGCTGTCGTGGCTTATGTAGCTTCTGTAGTTCTCTGCTGGTGTTCACGCTACTTGCGTATCATGAACAGGATGGCTAGTTTGCAGCGGGAAGGATTTCTATGGCTGTGTGGCTTGGTGAGCTCCCTGGTACATGCTCTCCTGATGTCAGCCTTAGTCATCAGCAATTCCTAACAGCTCAGCACTTCTGGGGTGTCCCGCTGCTACCGAAGCTCTCCTGCTCGGAGTGCTGCTGCAGCGAAAGCTGCTCTCCAAGTAGGTCGTTCTTCGATTGGAGTGAGCCCCTTCCTTGTGCTCTTCTGTACCTGTTTCATAGGTGCCATCCAGAAGATAGACTCAGCCACAAGTAGAGCAGAAGTCTCTGAGCAAGGCAGAGGCAAAGTAAGTCACCTTCCCTCCCCAATTCTGCCCCTTCGCAACTTCAGGCTAACCCCTTTGCCTAGGGCATGGTATGAGCTTGCTGGGATGTTACCTCTTTGTAGCAGCTTCAAAGGGTCTCTCACTGAGTCCTGCTCAGAGCTTTCCCCTATTTAGTACCTGATCCCTGTCTCAGTGTGTAAGGTGTCTGTGACACAGCCCAGGCCAGAAAGGAAGATTCTCATAATAAAAAAATACTGTCTCGTTCCTCCTCTTGACATCCCAGCCAGAAAACTAGTAGGAAATTTCAATGCAAAGGTCCTGTTAGTCTTTGTGTTCCAGATAACTTGGCCCCTCACATCTCAGGCAATGCGTTTGCAATATATTACTTCCTGCAAAATCTGTAAGACAGCTACCCATCCTTTCTAGTGCCAGATGCATCATGTTGTATGTCAAGTGGCTTGCAGCTGCAAGCGGCATCTGTATGTACCTCCTAGTCTGCTTCCAGAGGTCCCAGTCTGCTTCCAGAGCCTGAACAAGTTCATTTGCAGGTAACTCAGGTATCTGTCCCCTGCACAGCAGTGTGGACATACCCCTCTCGGCTTACTTTTCAGTCCCATTCTCAGGGCTGTTCACAGTCCCTGGGAGGTTCACACTCCCTGCTTCTCTTGGGAGTCTGCAGCTGTGGTAAGGGTATGAAAGGAGATGCATCTAGCTAAGCTGTGTCTGCATTGAGCACAGAGGTACAGATAAATGCCCCAATTTTCACGATGCAGTTGCAGCAGGCAGAACCTGGGACAGCAGTGCAGAGACGGATAACCAGGAGCTGCCTGGCCTGGGGGAGGAATCCAGGATTTTCTGAGCAGCCCAAGCCCACTGAGGAATGTGTCCTCAGAGGCGACGTCTGACAACTATCCCACTCGCATGGAACACCACATGTCGAGGAATTTAATGTGAGCACAGCGGGCCAGGTTTGCATTTCGCCTGTTACCTCTTCACACTTCCCGAACGCTGCAAAAAGGCCCAAGCGTCAAAGGGAAGGCAGCCCTGGCAGTCATGCTTCGTGCCACTGGAAATCCTGCAGGCTCCCGCTGCCATATGCTGCAGGTTGCTCGGGGAGGGAAGGCTCTCTTGTGCCTCTCACGTTAGCCTTTTATTCCGTGTAACAGGTTCGGGACTGGTGATGACAGCTTTGCACCGAGAGGTAAGATGGTTAATTTAGATTGGGCACCTGTTGCTGCCGTGTCCTCTCTGGCTGAGGATAGATCTCCTTTAAATACTGTATTTGTTACCTACTCCGTGAGCAAGAAATCAGACTGTGCAAAGGAGGCGAGGAGGTACAACATGTAAAAAACATGTCCTCCCACTCTCCCTTTTCCGCAGGATAGGCGATGTTTGACTTCACACTCGAGGCAGCAGCTGAGAAATCCTTCAGATGGTTAAACATTTCGAACGGTTTGGATGGGTAAACGTCCTAGATTTTAAAAATTTCACAGAAGTACTTGAGTTACAAAGTGGACCGTGACATGTTTGTGGAGATGTTCTTACCCTCCCGCTACTGACATCAGAACAAATAACAGGGTGAGGGAGGGGAGGCGGGAATTTTAGGGTAACAGGAAAGTAAATGGGTGATGCTAGGTTTCAAAATAAATTTCTCATCCTTAGAAAGGACATGCTACACTTGCCTGCTTTTTGTTTCCCTTGTTTCAGAGAATATTTCATTTCTGTGAAAATTTGCCATTTTGGTTTAATAGTGTTTATGTTTTGAGTGATGCTTTCCGTCTCAGAGGGCTGCGGTTCTGGTGACCCCAGGCTGAGGCTCGGGCTAACCGATGGTCACTGGGGAATCCGAAAGGGAAAACTGCCAGTGCTGGTGAATTACCATTTAGTAAAAGGAAAACATGTATTCTGGAATACATAATACTGCTCCTCAGCTATGCTCAGCTTCAGCTTCTCATTCAGCAGCACGGATGTGAGTGATTTTTCTTTCACTCTGCAGTGAATATGATGTTGGTGAAAGGTCCTGGCCTGACCGCCCTGGGAATTGAGCCCTGTGTAAACCCTCAGCAGAGAGGCAAAGGATCCTGGCTACAGGCTGCTCTTCTCATCCGGATTCAATGATGGGAGAGGAAACAGAGTTTATACAAAACCTAGCCCAACCCCCAGAAACATCTTGCTTTGTTTATGTTCCGAGCTAAGCCTGCGACTCTTGCTGTTTGGAAGAGCTATCCAGACTTTTCTCCGTCTGACTGACTTCGCATCTATTCCTTGATCTCATCGAGAGTTCTGGCTTTTAGCTCCCGCTCGTGACGTCCTGCTTTTCTCTCTCTCTCGCTCTGCTCTCCAGCGTCTGAAAGATCCCTGTATAACATGATTATGCAACCATGCAAATGGACACAGTTCTTTTCATTTACTGCAAACCCTGCTTCAGGTCTCCCGTTATGAAAATAAAATCATCGGCGAGAGACAGGCTGTAGAAGGTAGCAGGAAGGGAGTTTTTGGTGGCTGGGTTTGAATGCTTGAAGGTGGCGTTAGAGATGGAAACAGACTATTTGAAGTAAACCGGTGTGCCACCATCTCTCCACAGGAACCAGCATCCGTTAATAGACTCAGACAGTTCTCCTCTGAATCTTTTCCCCCTAGGAAATGGCAGATACTCGCCTTCCTGGTTGTTTTCGTCAGCTGGAGGTCTCCCCGCCGCCCAACCCCGAGCTGCAGGGAAATTAGCGGCGGGGCTCTCCCAGAAGGCTAATTTGCACCCTCCCACTGTAAACAGGCAGTTGCCTTCTTCACTTTGCACCCAGGCAGGAGGGCCTCAGGGGGCAGTTTCCTCCTGCTGCTGCTGCTGCTGCTGCTGCGCCCGACGCTCAGCACAAGGGCACCCAGCACCCGGCTGAGGGCGATTCTGATCCTGCGGGAATGAACCGGCCTCTCAAATTACTCGCATGGCTTGGAGGAGGAGGAGTAATGAGGAAGTCCCTTACACAGAGAGGGAAAAAAATAAATAAAATAAAAGGCACAAAGCTTGTACTACTTGCCAGACCTTGGCCGCCTCATGTTATCCCCATAAGTGAAGATGCCCTTCTCCACCGTGGAAAGAGTAAGACCTGTGCGGTTCTGGTGGCCTTTCTCATCACAGTGCCCAAGTCCCTTGCTGGGGCTTCATGGCCCTTATCCCATGGGATAATCCCATGGGTCCAACGTCCTTGCGTTACATGTGCTGAGAGCAAAGGTGCAGGGCAGGCTGAGGTCTGCCACCGATGCGGGCGGCAAGCTTGTGCCCACCTTCCTCAGGCAACCCCTTCCTCACTCTCTGGTGGTGGTGCTACATTGCCGACATAGTGAAAGGGATACATTAGCTCTCTCCAAATCTCTCCAGAAAAGATGTTTTTCCATTTCACTGCCCTTGAGGAGGGTCTTACCTACCCAAAAGTTCCCCTTACTGGGTAACCAGGGCTCCTGTATCCATCCAGTTCCCCTTATTGGGTAACCAGGCCTCCTGATACTTCTCAGATTTGGGCAGCAATTCGCAGCTACCCCGTTCTGAACGAGCCGCGGGAGGTCCTCCTGGGGCAGGTGCTGCAGGAGCAGACACGCCAGCCCTTGGCCTGGAGAAGTCGACAGAGGCAGGTGAGGCACACCAGCGGGACAAGCGCTGGGGCGAGAACGCCGAGAGCACCGGGGCCCCTCACCACGGCTCCCCCGCTGGCGGGGAGCGGGTGGGGCTCGGCCCAGGCCGGTGGGTGCCGGCGGCGGGGCGCGCCCGGAGGGGCTCCGCGGGATGGCGGCGGGGGGGGCTCGGCGGTGCCGCCCGGCCGCGCGCCGCAGGCCTGCAGGGGGCGCCCCCTCCCGCCGCGGCGGGGCCGGCGGGGGCCGGCGGGAGCCGGCGGGGGCAGGGGCGGCCCCGCCTCCAGTGCCGCGGCGGGGGGACGGGGCGGCCGCGCTCAGGCGGGGCTGGTGCCGGCCCGGAGGCAGCCCGCAAAGGCTGGGTTCAGGCACCTAGCGTTTCCTTCCCCCCCGCCCCCCCTTCCCTCCCCCTTCCCCCACCTTTTTTTCCCCTTTTTCTTCCTTTTTCTTCCTTTTTTTCCTTCCAAATTTTCGCCTTTTTTCTTTATCTTTTCTCTTTGGGGGGGGGGGGGGGGGTTGTCGTTGTTGCTGCCTCTCCCCTTGAGTTGCATTTGTCTCTCGCTGTCCTCCCCGCCTGCCTCTCCATTTCCTCCCGCTCCCTCTGTCAGCTCTGTGTAGCCTGGCGTGTTTCTCTGTTTCTCTCCCCGCCACGCAGCCCTCCCTCTGTGCAGCTCCCTCCATGAAATGGAGCTGAACAATTGCACCGGAGCAGCTTTTTCTGTTGCTGCCATATGTCCGTGTGCCGAGGCACCATTTCTCTTGCAGTATTTTGAATGCATTCGTGCTGGAAATACTAGGACAATAACAAAACTGTGAATTTCTGCCTGTGCCTTTTTGGATTGTAATGAGATTTGAAATCCAGCGTGAATGAGATTTGATGGATGGTTGTACTGATATTTTGAGATGGTTTAGTTCAGAGTCATCTGAGATGCCCAGGCCGGATACTGATGGGAGGACCTTTCAGGAGGAAAGGAGAGCACCCCCCTGAATGTTACCTGCCATCTGAGCACCAAGAGAACATACCAAGTCACTGAAGTCGCATAATCCTTTCTCTTTTTTTTTTTTTCCCTTTTCTTTTGGAGGTAGATACGGTTCTGCAATCAAAGAACCTCTAGTAATTGCCCAATTCCTTAAATATGAAAAGATGATGCCTGCCTTCATCTGCAGGGTACCTGAAATGACACTGGCTGTGATCAGTGTACACTGCCCCATTCACATGGTGTTAGCTGAGGCTGCCTCTGCAGCACAAGACCCTCTCCTCTTGTGCCCTGATCTGCCCCCTTGAAATCCCTGCCAGAGCGCCCATAGGTCCTACCCCTCTCGCGCACGGGGGGATGCACAGCCCCGTGTCCCTCCTCCTGGTAAAAAGGAGCTTGGAGGCTGGGAGCCATACTGCCCTGTAATTAATGTACACTCAGCCTCAAATACGCAGTGACAACAACTTAAATACCAACAGTCCTAGTTAATTCCATGCTAACAAAATATGCCTGGAAAGAGATGGCTCTGCATAATCTCCAGTGAACAAGATCTTATTTTAGCAGTACAGGCACTTGGGCGATTTCCCCAGTTTAACCAATGAAACCGAAAGATTGGCTGTGATAATGGCAGCTGTAAATGATGCATTTGATCCCCTCAGAGAAGAAACCCACTGCATGTGGCAAAGCATACAAACCCTCCTCTGCCCAAGCCCTCCTCCAGAGCAGCAGCAGGCTGGTCTTCCTGGGTGGTGTCTGTATGACAAGGGACGTGATTTTTGTTCTCTGATGTTTGCTGCTCTCCTCTCTGTTCAGCGAGATGTCCACAGACTCTTCCTGAGTCATGTTTGCTAGCCCAAACAGCTAGCAATATTAAAAAGGAAGTTATAGGGGGAAATTGATTTTAATACCCTTGCAGGAGCATTGGAGCAGGGGCCACAGACATGTGGTGTTTGGATTCTTCTCTTTATATGTTGAGGCCAGCCTCGCCGCTTATCCTGGGGAGCCCAGGCAGACCCTGAGTGGTGTTCATGTTGTCTCCCTGTGGCTGTTTTAAGCCTTCAGCGTAGGCGCAAGGCAGAGCACCCAAGGTGAGGAGATGAAGCTCCTCGCTATTCAAAGCAGTCTGACGTTTGCAGTGCCCTTGCTCCCTGCAGGCAGGATCCCTGCGCTTCCGAGGCTGGCATCCTCAGACGCAGGGCAGCACCCCCCCCAGCAGGCTGCAGAGCCAGGGAGGCACCGACACAGGGCTTCTTGCCTGGGGTGGATCGGTGCCTGAGCTCTAGAGCCAGCACAAAAACACAGGAGAAAAGGCGGTGGGCCATTCTTCTGGGGATCACCCCAATTTAAGACGCAGTCCTTGCATCCCCTGGTTATTTGTGTCTGTGGTGCGCAAGCACATGTTGGGGAATTTCGCCGTTCTGCCTGTGGTTTTCAATCACCGGGTTCCTGCGCGCCAGCGTCACCTTACACTTGATGATAAAACGATATCCACTTCTTTCCCTTGTGTTTTATGTTTTTTTTTTCCTTTTTTTCTCTTTGTCACTTCCTTTCTGAAGGATGTCTGAGGGGTGCTCTCCCTGCCATTACTTCAGTCTCTCATTTCAGCCTGACTCTGTTCACACTCTTTCTCACACCGCCTCTCTCTTATTCTGCTTTGTTCTTCCACCACCACCTGTCACCAAAGCCTCTTCCTTCCCTACCGCGTTATCTTCTAGAGACCTATCGATCTCCTTTTTCTCCATTCCTAATCTCTCCCTTCCATTATTTTCTAAAATACCTTCTCTGTCTCCCTCTTTCCCACTGCCCAACACTTGCACGTGCCTTAGCCATCCCTTCCCAGCTCCCTGCCATGGAAACACCCCCCCACCGAACTCGAAGTCGCTCCATGCCTGCTGTACGCCATGACTGCACAGCAACACTCCCTTTCGCAGCACTTCAGCCCCGCTCGTGTTCACTCGCTGCCCTGCGTGAACAGTCTGCGCACCCACTGCCGTCCCTGTTGCAGGCAAGCGGCCACGGCTCAGGCTGGGAGGACGGGCAGTGGGAAGGCTGCTCGCCCAACCCTGTACTTGCTTGTCCTCCAGCACCTCCTGCTCACAGCAGTCGGAGGCAGGCTATTGGGCTGCCCTGAGCTTTGGGGCCCAGCACAGCTGTGCTTACGGGTGGAGCTGCCCTCTTCTCCTGAGCATCCCTCCTGCAGCCTCTCATCCCCTTCCCCAAGGATGTATTTGCCCCGGTATTCCCCGTCGCTCCTCCATAGGGGCTCTTGGGGGCTGCAGTTGTTGCCCCTCTCCACCGCCCCTGCCCGCAGCTGCCTTCCTCTGCCTTGCCTGCTCCTCGCCTCTGGGGCCCCGAGCCCTGCTAGAGCCCCCACGCTGCTGGTCCTCTGGACCCCGGTGGGATGGAAATGCAAGGGCCTTGTTCAGCTTAAGTCAACATGGAAAGATGTGACTTCTGGGCTAGGATGGGCTCCCTAATTATTTAGTAATGAGTCTAAGGTGCTTGAATGCAAACAACTGTTAGAGATGGCTTCGTGTAGCCCTGAGCCACCCTCTTTACCATCTTGCTGTGCTGAAAGAAGCGTGCAACACACTCAGGCTCTGGGTATTTTTGAAGCCTCCATTCTTCTGCAGAACTTGTAGTGCTTCCATCTTACCCTGCCCTGGCCTTATTCCGGACTCTCTTCCCATCTACTGTGACTGTTTTCTATTTTTACTCTTGACAAAGGGTTGTGGGCTTAGAGGCTGCTCTTGTAGCTGTAGATGTAAAATGCCTGCTGTGTGGTGTTTGTAATGAAAGAACCGCTCCTGGAAATTAACTAATTCACAGACCTAACTAATTAACTCTGCAGCCGCGCGGAGCTGTGGAGGAGTGTCAGTGTGGTTTCATTGCCGAGGGCGCTGGGCTGGGGGAGAGGGAGAGAAGGGAGGCGGAGAGACCCGTGTCTGTGATCCCAGCTCTTCCCCTGGCCCCTGCCACCGTAAGCAAGTCGTTCCCCATCCCCGTCCCCCTTCCCTGTGCCCTTGCTCTCTTCTTCAGTCGAGCTGCTCGGGGCAGGAGCTGTTTTTCATTACGCCTATTCAGTGCCTTGTACAGGGAGGCCTTGACATTGGCGGGGGCACTAATCGCTGCTGTTGTACAAACAATAAATACTGGAGAGACAAAGACTTATGGAGCTAGATAGCTCCAGATGTCAGTTTGTCCCTTTCTGGATTTTCTCCCTTTTGCTACCTCTGCCTCCAGGAGAATGGCCACACGGCTTTGACAAGGGCAGGTTGATTCCTCCATGGTGGCACCACATCCCATCTCTTCTCCTTCCGTCAGGCCCCAACCCAGTCCTCCCTGGAGCCAGTGAAGAGATTCCTGAGGAAATACATTGGAAGTGGACGAGGCCCTTCTGCCCTAAGCAGCGTAGTTTTGACATCAACCCGCCAGTGTTTAGAGAACACTGGGAGCCAGACGAGGTCACCCGTACTCTTTCAAGGCTAGATGTTTGATAGGAGAGGTTTCCCTCCATGCACGGAAGGAAATGCTCCCATGGAGTTTCAGTACGTCCATGCTACCCATCCTGGCTCCCTCCCCCCTCCACACGTGCTGCTGGAGCTCCCCGGGGAGCTCCGCTGGGCACCTCTGTGGTGATCGCTGCAGCACGTGGATGGAGTGAGCCTGCTGCCCGGGGCCTGCTGAGAGACTGCCAGGAGCTTCCCTGACCCACGGGAGGGTCACCCCTTCCTTCTGCCCACAGTAACTGCGGCTTGTCCTTGCTGGGATGGCGGTTAGGACTGGGGCTTGCCGAGTAACGCACAGCTCGGATGGGTTTCTGAGGCTTGGGGCGGCCAGAACACGCGAACTAGAAAAACCCCATTCCTCCGAGTCCCAGCGGGTCGAGACGGTGACAGCTGGTGCTGTTTGGGATCAGGGATCGTGCCTGATGTCGCGGCTGCACGCGCTCCCAGCTGACACGCAGGGCTGAGCACTGCTGGGACCACATCCAGCGTGCGAGGAGGCAGAGGCACTCAGGCTGGGGACGAGGAGAGGAAGCAGAATAATTGCTGGATGAGGGAGGGGATATATTCAGCTCCCCGACTTAAGCATGCCTTCCTGCAGGATTGCTGGGCTGTGCTTGCCGAATGTGAGCTCTGGCCACCAGGGACAACAGAGCGGGAGCTTTTCTGGTGGTTGACGGAAACTCAAGGAGAAGGCTCAGAGCCGGGCAGTCCTCACTAAGGGGACGTACAACGATGACTGCCAGGCTGGGAGTATGTGAGTGTGCGTGCTGAGGCACAGCCGGCCCTGGGGCAGGTGACAAAACATACCTGAGATCACTCTGGGGCGAGCCAGAAACGGAAACAAATGTCCTGATGTCACTCATTCCTCCATTTGCTCCCCCTGGATATTGCAAACATCTTGACACTGTGATGCAAAAGGTGGTGCAAGGATGTCCATGGCGGTGAAGACCCAAGCTACTATGCCTGTGCAAGCAGCATGAAGCCTGATGGACTTGATAGCTCAGGCCTTGATCCCATGGAGTCATGGTCCCTTTTTGAAGCTGTGCACAAAGTAGTAAGGATGAGGCTCATTACAGAAGGCACACTGCTAAACTAAGGAAGCAGGACGAGTACTGGACCCAAGATGGCTCAGGTCCCACCAGCTCTGCTATGCCTGTACGCTCTGGAACAGTTAGCAGCGGCAGAGCTACCTCTCTGTACTGCACAGGTGTCAGAGTCATCGAGGTGGCCCACACTGCAGGACCGTGCAGATGGACTCTTTGGGACATTGGCTGACCAATGAGGTGTAGCTTTCAAAAGGACTACTTTGTCACCAGGTGTCATCCCCATCACTGTAGAGATGTATCTAACTCTGATTCCCAAGGATCTTCGGACCTGCCCCAACTTTGTCAACCCTGCCTTGCTTCATAAGGATCACTCTGGTTATAGCTATGGTTGAACCTGCAGAGAACCCAAAGACAAATGGAAGTAACTGGAGTGTTGAAAGCCTCCTCTTTGTAATTTCATGCTGCAGGACTTCACGTGTTTGTCAGAGCAGATGGTCAGAGGTCAACTACGAGGGCAGAGCCAGAGCTGAGGAGATGTAAGAATTAACCTAGCAAAACCACTATCTCTGGTTCAAGACCACTTGTGCTTTCAAGTTCTGCCAGGCTACCAAGGCTGGAGGTGATGTCAGTCTCATGTACCCGGCTCACACATGACTCAGAGGCTGCGCTCCTTTTCGCACCAGATCTGCCAGATGTCTGGAGAACCAGCTACTGTGCTGGTCCTTACTGTGCCCACACGGGTAGGCTCTTTCTTTTGACTCGGCAGTGCTCAGCACCGTGCATTATGCCAATCTGGGCTTGCCACCTGGTATCTCTGCATGAACCTAGACAGTCTAGATACCAGCTCATGCTGAATCTGGAGCAGGTAGCTCAGGCTAACAACAGCAGAGAGCCATTACTGCAGCAGAGGTTTTTTCCAACAACTGTGGTTGTTAATTTGCCTGATATTAGCAACAGATATTTGGGCAGGAAAAAAAAACAGCAATAAAACATCAGTTTGCAGTTTGAAGTTTTAATTCCCCTACTGTCCCCACTCATGGCACCCAGCCACGAGTGCTTTCTTACTCTGGGTCCTAGCTGTATGCCCCAGCTTTGCTTGGTTTCTTTGGACCATCACACACACAGGTACGTGCCATTCCTCTGCCTCTTCCCAGTCCCTGTCCTGGCCTGATGTGTGCCCCTGAGCTCCCCCTGCAGCACTCTACCGTCTCAGGGGCTCCTGGGCGAAAGGTTGGGTGAGGATCATCGGGGCTGGCGAGAGGGGACACGAGGGACCCTCCTACAGCACAAACCGTTCACTCGCAGGTGACTTTGGAGCACTCTGCCCCAGCTCTGAGAGCAACTTAGCAATTGGTTTAGCTGGTTAGCAGCTGTAATCTGGCTCATCCACCTGGACCCAAGCGCGGATCTCTGCCCGTCGTGTAACCGCTGCCGTGCAGGACGAGTGGCTGGCGTGCTGCCCTTAAGCCAGGCACCGCACCTGAAACACGCACAGCCCTGCCCCAATCCCTGGCGCCCGGCATGCCCCTGCCTCGCAGAGCCCGGCACGGGCAGCGGCGGCGGTGCTGGTTGCCCGCCGCAAGTGCCGGGCGCAGGCAGGGGGGAGGCGGACGGCTGTCCCCGCTGAGCTGAGGGCTGGGAGCGGGAGGATCGTCAGCTCCAGTCTCGGCCCCGCTGGCGGGGAGAGGGGGGTGTGTGCAGCTGCAGCATTGGGCAAGAGATGCTAATGGAAAACAGAAACAATTCAAACTGCATGGTGGTGGGGGAAACACTAACAACGTTATGAGCTTGGAGCTTGTAACAGTCCTGCTAGCGAAATAACTGCCGGTGAAATAACTTTTTTTTTCTTTTCTTTTTTTTTGTTCGGACACAGAAGTCTTCCAGCTTGTTATGCTGAGGCCAACAAAATTCATCAGTGTCAACAGGATCTTGGGCGAGCCAACATTTTTCCCACTAAGCACTACCAGAGAAAGAAGAGCAATGCGTTGTATCCCCTTCCCATGCGCTAGTCACTAGGAGCATTGCCTGTCTCCTCTGTCCGTGGGCAGGCAGAGGGTGAGGGGGGTCCCTGGCAGGGCAGCAGCGGCTCTCAGGGGCGTGCTGGCCCTCTTTCCCAGCACAAGTCCACAAGGCAAGCATACTGCAAATGGCAGCCTTTGGAGAGAGAGGCTGGGAGGGCTGGAGCAAGCCTTTTTTTCCTCTGGGAGGTGACAGAGCACATTCTGGATAATCATTTCATGCTGCTTGGGAGTGGTGTGTAGTTTGGTTTCTCTTTGGTTGTGTTAATTGTGTGGTAAGGTGCCTAGAGCCTTCTATTGGCATCTTTATTTATTTAAATACAAATGAAGAAGGCATTAAATCAATTGTTCCTTTTTCTTTGCTCTCTCTTGTCTTATCATTGTTTCTATCACGTACTCTTAGCTGCACCAGGCTTTTGCTTTTTCAGCTGAATCAGGTACACGGAGTGAGAGTCCCAGGCTGAATTTCCTGCAGACTCAGGGAGGCTGCACTGAGGGAGCAAGCACACCTTACATCGCTGGCTTTCCCCTACTGCTATTTCACTTATATTTCAGGGCACTTCCAAAGCTTATTTGCTGACCAAGGCTTCGGTCTGTGACCCCTTGCACGCCCAACCCTCCTGCAATGCCAAATTATCAGAGAGAGACTAGAATACAGTTCTCTTACCCCTTCAGCTACTCTGCCTTTCATCTGGATGGGCTAAATCTACGTGCCTTGGTTGGCCCCTCTGCTATTTTAACCTCTAGGTCCTATAGCTAGGAGCAGAACCCACGATTCCTGGGTTTGAACATTCTCCTGCTATTTAGCAAATAGTTTGTAACCAAATGGCAAACTATGAGTCGAGGCCCTCTCTCCTCGCCAAACTCCATAAAAGATAATTACTCCTGGAGTTCAAGTGGTGGCATGTTTTGCGAGAGATCTGGAAGCCTAGTATGCAGCTTTCAGATAGACATTGTAATTGTGCCTGTGATTCCCCCCTCCTTTTTTGTTCCCGATGATTTATTAAATTCACAGTTTGAAAATTTGCTGGAAAACTAAGCTGTTTGTCAACAATCTGCTCACCGTGCTGTGCCAGAGATCAAAATACCTATATGCTGATTTGGGGGCATTTGTTACACGTATGGACTGGTGAAATCACAAGTGCGTGGTCCTGAGGGCTGAGGACTCTGCGTCTGTCGTTACGTGGCAGTAGAAGGACGAAGGCAGACGTGGTCCCTCCCAGAGGCTGCGTGTCTTCACCATGCAGAGGTCAGAGCAAGGCATGCTCTTCATTTGGGACTGGGTTCCCTCTGTTTGGAGTCTATACGTTTTCTTTTAAACTTTGACTCCTCTTTGTCTCTGGCGATATCTCCTGCGATGGATGGAGATATTTGCTTGCCCTAAATTCTGTTGTACTTACCTCATTACTGTCCTAATGACGAGCTGACAAATGCTTTTTCTTGATTTACTGGCGGTGTTACAGGTGTGTGGAACACTTGTCAGTACCTTGCTACTACATGCCTAATTTTTCAAACGGCTGGGTGTGCTAGCTTCCTTTGCAAAACGTCCCTGCACATTTACCTGGTGTTATTGCCCTGTCGTGGGCTTCATCACATACCTGCACGCAAAGCTTCCAGGGCTATGCCCCAGGATTTCTTACCCCCCTCCCCCCCCCCAAAAAAAATCAGGCCCTACGTGCAGGTGTTGATGTAACTGACTTTCCGATATGGAGAAGTGAGCAGAGAAATGGCATGATGGAGCAGTCCTCCAGCTGGTTGTGGGTACTCTGGACCAAGGATGGTCCAGTACCCGCCCTGAGACAGAGCAGGGCAGTGTGCGTCCCTGCTCCTCCTACCCTTGTGAGGAGCTCCCGGCTGCCGCAGCCCACGGCGCAGGTTTGCACCCCGCTTTTCACCTCTCATTTGTTTGTCTTTTTAAACCAGAAAAGGACGTTTTCACTGATCAACCCCAGAAAACGGACCTTGCCACCACCTGCACGAGCGCATCGCTGAGATCAAACAGAGGTTTTGGAGCGAGGGAGCAGGGCAGGTGAGAGGTCTCCAGGCATCGCACAGCGATGGTGCGGGAACTGCTCGGCAAGGGAGGAACATCAACATTTCACGCACACATTTCTTCACCAGTTGGGCAGAGCTCTTCTGCTCTTCTTCTGGTTGTGTTGCTAGGAGAGGAGTGCTCTGCCCTCTTCATGGCTATGAATAGCTCGCTCTTGTTTATCCAGCTCAGCTCCGCCTGCTGGTTACAACCACAACCGGCACCATCTCTTTGCATGACACCACCATAAAACAATGCAACTGCAAGAGGAACAGTCCCTCCTCCGGCTGAGAAAACTTCAGGATACTTCTCCAGTGCACCGCTCCAGAGACATCCTTCTCCTCCTCTCACCACACTCCATGGCACATCCTCTGCCTCCAGCAGAAAGGTCTAAAACCAGCTGAACGTTGCATTGTCACCCCCAGAAAGCTGAGAGGCAGGACCTGCAAATCAGGGCATGAGCTCAGAAATCTGGCTTGAAAATAAATGCACGATCATTTCAGGGTCCTTTTCTGCTATTCCAGTGTCGGAGCCTTTCATGAGCTAGAAAAGTTACTTTTCCTTTATTAGTGAAGGCTGAGATTCTTGCATAAGCCCATGAATCCAAGAACAGGGACTTTAAGAAAAGTGACAGATGGCTTGAAAATTGGCCATAATGGGATTCCTGAGATTTTCTTAAGAATATTTTGTCTGAGGTCTGACCGGGAATGAAGTTTGCAGATGACACCAAGTTGGGTGGGAGTGTTGATCTGCTCGAGGGTAGGAAGGCTCTGCAGAGGGACCTGGACAGGCTGGATCGATGGGCCGAGGCCAACTGTATGAGGTTCAACAAGGCCAAGTGCCGGGTCCTGCACTTCGGCCACAACAACCCCAGGCAACGCTACAGGCTTGGGGAAGAGTGGCTGGAAAGCTGCCTGGAGGAAAAGGACCTGGGGGTACTGGTTGACAACCAGCTCAACATGAGCCGGCAGTGTGCTCAGGTGGCCAAGAAGGCCAACGGCATCCTGGCCTGTATCAGAAATAGTGTGGCCAGCAGGAGCAGGGAGGTGATCGTGCCCCTGTACTCGGCACTGGTGAGGCCGCACCTCGAATCCTGTGTTCAGTTTTGGGCCCCTCACTACAAGAAGGACATGGAGGTGCTGGAGCGTGTCCAGAGGAGGGCAACGAAGCTGGTGAAGGGCCTGGAGCACAAGCCTTATGAGGAGCGGCTGAGGGAACTGGGGTTGTTTAGCCTGGAGAAGAGGAGGCTGAGGGGAGACCTCATCGCACTCTACAACTACCTGAAGGGAGGTTGTAGTGAGGTGGGTGTTGGTCTCTTCTGCCAAGTAACCAGCGATAGGACAAGAGGAAATGGCCTCAAGTTGCACCAAGGGAGGTTTAGATTGGACATTAGGAGAAATTTCTTTCCTGAAAGAGTGGTCAGGCCTTGGAACAGGCTGCCCAGGGCAGTGGTGGAGTCACCATCCCTGGAAGTATTTAAAAGACGTGTAGATGAGGCCCTTAGGGACATGCTTTAGTGGACATGGTGTGTTGGGTTGACGGTTGGACACGATGATCTTAGAGGTCTTTTCCAACCTGTATGATTCTATGATTCTATGAAGCATCTATGGCAATGGAATTAGATGGGCTGTATTGGCAATGGGAAAAACTAATGGGGCTGAGTAAAAGAATCTCCAAAGTGCTGCAAAATGTGACCAAGCACAGCATTTCAGAACATTTACTCCAAGGGACAGAGGGACAGGCAGCAATCACAACCAGCCTACACATTATGGGATGGGATGCATGGGTACGGGCAACCACAGAGAGCCGTGCAAGTTCAGAGTAGCAGAGCAGACACAAAACTTGCAGCTTGCAGAACAGCCTGGGCACTCGACTGAGAAGAGCAAGTACTAGGCAATGCAGAGCAGCATAGATCAGAAGGGGTATGGATGGTTGCTGCACGGGTACAGATGAACCACCCCTTCTTTTTCAGCATCGTGAGCTTCCACGTGTGCATATTTCCCTGGACATCTCATCTTTCTACACCTGGGAATTTTGTTGGGATGAAATCTGAATACTGTGTATGTTTATCCAGAGTTTCCACATGCCCATAGGCCTTTCAGATAGCCAGGCTGCTGAACATCCGGAAATTCAGGATAGGTCGACTGCACACTGGGGACGTGAACTGTATAGCACGCACCATGTCTAATGAATCCAAAAATTGTCAGACCTGCTGTGCGTATGCTGTGCAGATGATCTACGTATGTACAGTATGCCCAGCGCGCTCTAAAGGTGTCTGGTCTACCCTGCCTGTGCAGAACGTCTATATGGTGCAGGTGTATGTATTCCTGCTTGGGAAACAGGATAAACATAAGGGGTTTTACACATTCTTGATGTATTTGTAGAGGAGGAAACAGCTGAATGCTTCAGTGCAGTAGACAAGGCAACTTAGGTATACTCATATGGAAGCTAGACTATCCTATTACATGCTACTTGTTTTACAGCAGCCACCTAAACAATGTAACTGGGGTCCGGGTCCTATTATACAAGACATTGTACATGCACATAACGAAAAGGTGTTATTTCCCTGCTCCCCCCCGAAATCTCTCACCATATAATCTAAATTAATAAAAGTGCAAGAAAGGGGTGTTGTAATTCCTACTTGACAGACAATGAGCCAAATAAAAGGAAGCTCTTAGTCTCCTAAAGCAGGACACAGGTGAGTTTTAGACATCTGAGCGCAAATTATGATCCTGCAAACCCTTGTTAAGCTGATGCCTGGTGCTGGGGATGCCCAGACCCCTCAAGCCCATCAGATTTGACAGTGAGGCCCCATGGCTTCAGCAGCTCTGCTCCACACCTATCTGGAAAAGCCTCCTGCTTGACAAGGCTAAGCACAACAGCAGCAGCAGCAGGAGCCAGCCACGAAACGCCTCTTCGCCTAAAGGAGCAAGCCTCCAGGATGGACTCTGTGCGAGCCCCCAGAGAGGCTGATGCTTCTTTTTAAGGTGCAGTGTCCAAAGGGGATAAAGCACCCATGGAAGATATGGAAGACCCAGCCTGCGCTGCCTCCTCTGCCCCAGGGCTTTCCTGTCTGCATCTCCCATGGACACGCTCCAGCTCCCCAGCTGCCGGCTGTTTCGGAGAGAGAGGGCATGCTCACCTCTTCTGCCAAAGGCGTTATGATTTTCTTAAAAGAGTTGTGGCTTCCCTGGGCACACACACACAGCCGAGAGAAAGCATCTGCAGGAATCAATCACCAGCCTGGCTGTTCAGGGTTTCGGTGGAGAGGAGGGGGAAGTCCACGCTCCAGTCCACTCTCAAACGACCACTTCTGACTTCCACCTCATGTCTCTTTAATGTAAAATTCATAAGCAGGCGCTGGGCAAAGGGACCCATGTTTTCCTTCGTACATGGAGTGCCATGAGATCAATGAGATTAAACATGTGCTTACATGCTGTCCTGAATTGGGGCCATGAGGAGAGCAATGGGAAAGTAAACAGAAGAGAAACGTTATGGAAATGAAGGAAGAGGGAAAATCCACCCTGCCAAGAGCAGCAGCTCTCATCAGTTGCGAGAAGATATGGCCTCACCCGGAGCTGATTAGGCATTAGGAAGTCCAGGGACTGGAAAAGAAGACCAGGTCATCTTCATCAAGGTTCAAAAACGGTCTGAAAGAGTGAGACTTGGAGCAGTGGAGAAAGGCTATCTATTGGGCGCAGCTGTTCCCAGAGAAGGTAAGTTTAGCCCTGGGTTGTTTTCCCCATTAGCAGAATGTGGGTTCTTGAAATAATCAGGCTTCAACCTGTGACGATACAGAGAGGCTTTTGTTCTCTCTTAAAAGACTCGGAAATCTTGAGCTGGGTGTTAGGCTCAGGAGATGCGTCAGACCCTTTTGCGCAGAGCACGCACGGCTGCAGACCCTGCTGCCTTACGTCCCGTTGCGGAGACTGCGGGAGAGGAAGCTGGACGTGATGACCGCTCTGCGTATAATCTGTCTTTGCTTTCAACAGGATGAGTGTGGCAGCCATCCTCTTCTGAGGACTTGTAGTGCTCAGCATTTGCCAAGGTGAGAGTCCTGTTGAGGACTCTGCGCCTGCCCCTGCTGCTTCCCGCAGCCTGCTCTGGGGGGTTGACTGACACCTTTGCCCAAGGCTTTGGTGAGAGCGCGCTCTACCAACTCCCGAGTGCCTGATTGCAAATGGTTTGATTTGGTTTTCCTGCCTGTCCAATCCCAGACTACGTTCTTCCACCTTTTTATATTCTCCATCTTGCCTTCAGCCCTTTCACCCAGATCTCTTGGCACGACCCTGCTCTTCCAGCTGGGAAATTTTTAAGATTGTCTCTGATTTTCCAGCCTTCTCTGCTGGCTTTGCTCTTCCCCTTCTCCTTTCTCCCCAGTCATTCTTGGTTGCAGTCTTCCTTCCCCGCTTGACCTCTATTTCTCTTTCAGGGAAGCACCTCATTTGCATCTGTCCTAGTATCCAAGCTGCAAATTAGACCTGGTTAACATTTCTCACAGCGAAACCCTGTCTCGTATAAAACTTTTGAGTTTGGGGGGATAGTAGGAGCTCTATTTTTGGGAAGTGGTTTTTCTATTGAGCTCTTGAGTTCAAAAATGTGCGTCCTCCCTTCTGAAACAGGTTCAGAAGATGACCTTGGGTAGGTCACTTCATCTGCCTGAATCTGTTTTACCACTTGTTAAATTTAAGATAAAAATACTTGCCTGGGTTAGTAAAATGTCTTTGAAATCATTGGACAAAAAAAGCTCTCCAAGTGGTGATTATTCTGATTATTATAATTATTTTTATTAAATGAAACCAGCTGATGCTTGTGCAACACTCTTCTGGGCTCCGCAGACCTTTTCCGCTGAGACTCACAGAAAAAAACTTCTGTTGTCCCTGGACAGGGATGTGTTTTTTGAGACTGAGTTTTGTGGTTTCGTTATGAAACGTATGACAGTCGGTCATGTGGCTTGCTTTCTGGGCCGAGTGAACCCTGCTGAACCCATACGTAACGCAGCACAGAGTTTAATGATTCACGTTTTGGTTTAGCTTTCGCTGGTCGGAGGGCGTACAAACCTGAACGTCCTGGGAACCCTGTCAGCTGAAGTCACCAGAAAAAACTTTGCCCACACCTCTGCGAGCCCAGACCCAGGGGTGCGGCACGGCCTTGCTGTGGGTGAGACCTTCTTTGGGTCTCTTGGACTGCCAGAGCTGGCCATGCCTGGACTTTCCCCCTGGAAAACCAGGCTACCTTGCCCCCGCTGTTTACAGCGCCGGGGGCTGCAAAAATTTTCGGGAGCCCACAAGGGCTCGTTTTTTCTGGTTCCTCGGGTAGGGGGTAAAACCTCTCCTCGCCGTCCCTCGTGTTGCCGTGAAGAGGGCTGGCGGCTGCGGCGTGAGGTTGACCCCGGGGCTGGGTCTCCACCATTTGGCGCGCGAGGTTATTTGCGCAACCTTGGGGCAAATTCCCCGCCGGCTCCTCTGCCGATGACCGCCCTCCAGGAGCCGGAGCGCAGGAAGACACAGCCAGCTTGCGAGGAAGGGATGCGGCGGACCTGCGTTATTTACTTCGCAGGTTTCCCGTTCGCTCTTCTGCTGGAGGCCGGCACGCCGGCTGGGGAAGGCGGGAGGCTGGAAACCCCCCACCCTCCCGGCGAGGCCCGGGGCCGGCTCGGCGCCTGCCATTTTCCCGGGGAGGCGGCGGGCGGCCTCCTCCCTGCCCCCGCGCCCCGGCGAGTGGGGGTGCGGGTGCGAGGGGAGGCGGCGGCGAGGCTCGGCCCGGCCCGCCCGCCTGTCACCGGAGTTGGAGTTCGCATGGAGGAGGCCGGAGGAGGCGGGAGGAGGCAGGAGGAGGAGGGAGGGGGACGTCTTGTTTGTGGCTTGTCAGCAGCCACTGGAGACAAGCCTCCATGTGTGAAAGCCGCTTGGCATGAATGCCTGGGCCGTACCAAGCGCCGCGGCGCCCGCGGGGGGAGGCCGCCCCGCCGCCCCGCCGCCCCGCGCAGACAATAGGCCCCGCAAGGGTTCCCCCTAAGTTGCCTTGATGCTGCCCTAGCGCCCGGCCAGCGCAGGCCGCGCCGCCGGCAGGGTCCCGCTCCCCGCCGCCGCCCCCCGACATGCCGCTCCGCGCCTTCGCCGCCTGAGGCAGGTAAGCGCCGGCCCCGCCGCCCGCCCCGGCTCGGCTCGGCTCGGCCCCGCCGCCCCTGGGCAGGCTGCGCGCCGCGCTGCCGGCGGGGGGCCGATGGCTGGCGCCGCCGCCCCCGGGGCCGCCTCCCCGCCGCCGGCTCCCCCGGCGCGGCGCGGCGCGGCCCGGCTGCCAGCAGCGGGGGGCGGCGTGTGCGCGCCGGCATGTGTGCATGCGGGCAGGCGGCTGCGTGTGCCGCAGTCGGCCCCGGCACGCTGCTGCCCGGCTCCCCCGGCCCGGCCCGGCCCGGCCCAGCCCGGCGGGGGGGCGGAAACTTTTGCAGCGGGCGGCCGGTCGGGCGGCGGCGGCCGTCCCCGCGGCGCCGTGCCTCAGTTTCCCCCCGTCGTCGGCGGCGCGCAGGGAGGGAGCGCGGTGGCCGGGGGTGATCCCGGGGTGATCCCGGGACCGGCGGCGGGGGCGGGGGGGGGGAGCCGGGACCGAGCGCGGGAGGGACAAAAAGCTCCTTCCACCTGTTGGCTTCTGTCCCGGCGGCTTTTGGGGGGCCGAGGATGGGGCGGGAGGAGAGCCGGGGGCGGCCGCCCTCCCCGCTGCCCTGCGCCGGGGTGAAGCCCCGCGGGGGCGGCGGGCAGCCCGGGGGAGGGTGGAAAGCCGGGGTCTTGTCACCCCTCCATCCCTCTGCCTCCGGAGCCGGGCAGACCCGGCAGGTCTGCCGCGGGGATGGGAGATGGTTTTTTTCCCTCCTGGATGCTGGGAGATTAAATGAGATGTATTTACAATTGCCGTTTATCAGCAAGTAAATATCTAGCTCGGCGGGAGAGCAGCGATGTGAAGCCTGCTTGTTTGCTTGCTTGCTGGAGGTTTTGTGGCTGTTAACCTACTGTTGGTGAGGTGATAACGTACAAGAGCGAAAAAAAAAAAAGGCAGAGGGGAGAGAAACCCCAATCCTCACGCCCGGCCTCATGACAGCATCGGCACTGGGTTTGGTTAAAATTTGGAGGGTTATTTTTTCCTTGTGGCATGAGATGCAGAAAGCCTCCCGGTACGCTAGGTACATCCTCACGAGGTCTTTTAAGTTTGTCATCTGCCATCATTCAGGTTTCATTGATTCTAGTTGTTTTGTTAAAAAATAAGCTACAAGAATCTGAGCTGCAGAAATGTTTGTCATCCTAATGTCCTGACACAGCCTAAGCAAGGCAGGAGCCGAAAGAGGGGGAGAGGGTGAGGATATGTGCTTTCCCAGTCAAGGCTGGGAGGAGAGCATCGTGTGTTGAAGAATATGAGCAGGAATGGGAGATGGGGGAGGGAGTCTAAATTGTCCTGAGACCCTATTCAATCCGGCAAAGAAGATGGAGGATCTTGCTGCTGCAAAAAAAATGTACGGCAGAAATCTCAGCCAGCTTCTCTCTGACTTGTTACCTCCCTTCAAAAAATAAATAAATAAGCAGGAAAAGAATCAAAGCAAAACCCCATGATTTGCTGTAACGTTTTCCATGATACCTTTATCCCGCACGCTTTACAGTCAGAGAGTCCAGTGATGGAGGTATGTGAGAAGCAGGGAGAAAGACTCTGAGGTTTTTCGTCACAGGAGGGGGAGAAGTATCACATCATGTTTGAAAGGAGACTTGTCAGGCTGTGAGGTAAGGAGAAAAAATGCCTGTTCCAGGCAGCTGGACCTGGGGAGGAGGAGGAGGAGGAGGCTCTGGCACCTTCGGTTCTGATGCTGGGCGGAAAACCTGCGGAGAGAGGATGTGGACAGATAAGGGAGCGGGGAGGAAGGATGTCCAAGGAAGACCTTGGACGGGCTCCTTGGAGGGCTTTAAAAAGAGGGGGAATTTTGAACTGAATCAGGACACGAGCAAGGATGGAGTGTAGCTAAGCTGAACGTGATGTAGCAGGACTTTTTGGCATGGAAGAAAACGGAGGTTGAGTTTTCTGACTTGGCGGAGTTTGGGGCAGTTGGTAGAGGGCAGAGATCTTTGTAGCCAACTCAAGGGGTGATCGCGACTTGGGCAAGGATTGCAGCTGGGGGGATGGGCAGAGAGTGTGTTGGCTTGCCTTTTCCATAGGTTGTTCCTCTGGTAGGGGGACCCTCTGTTAAAACGCCTTTGTAAATTTCTGTTAATTGTGTTGGAATCTGGCAACAGCAAGGACAAAATATCCGTCCCTTTTGAAAATATGTGTGGGGATGAAATAAAACTTTATCATGAATGCTCCCGCGCACCCAGCCCCTCCGCATGCATGGAAACAGCAAGTTTGTGCAAACACACCTGCTTGTGTAGCACATGCTTCCTCCTGAGGGGCAACGTGCACACATTGTAAGTGTGGTTCCTGCACAGACACGGCCCAATTCTCATGTTTTCCTCAGTTTACATAATAGCTTATTCTATCAGCCTGGTAGCGGTAGTATTTGACAGCCAACTTTGCAATAGCACAAATTACGATGTGAGGTGCAGGGCAGCTGAGACTTAAAACCAGCATGTGCCATGTTTTAGCTTTTCCGTTCACGGCAGCGTTCCCGTGACGGAGCAGGCACATACCACAGACATCGCGCGCACAAGCGACGCCATAAAAATGTTATGCACATACACATGCAGAGGACTGATCTCGGGTCAAACATAGTCGAAGCTGCTCTCTTTGGGAAGAAGCTGAAGCAGCGCCTGCTCATCGCAGACAGAGCTTGCACGCTGCTCCCGCACACGCAGATCACACGCGTGCATGCTCCACCTTTCCTCTCCGGGATCACCTGTTTGAATTCCAGCTGGGCTGGCAGCACGGGGAAGTTTTGCACCCCCTTGATGAGGATTTGATGCCCTTTCTGTTCCAGCTTGGCGCTGGATGGGCTTGAGCCACAAAAACTTAACAACAGGGAACACTAATGAGCCCCGGCTTGGCATGCTGAGAAGAAAGGCCAAGGGCTGAGTGGGCATAAAACAGTGGTGTGGAGCCCCCTGGCCAGAGCCTGAGTCTCGGCACGAAGGCTGGGGAGGGAGCGGAGTCTCCGGAGTCGGGAACAAGACGGCAGCGCTGCAGCAAGGGCGCGAGAGGAGACCATGTTGGGGGGAGGAGAGCAGGCTGCTGTTTCCACATCATCTGAAAACTCAACCTGCTGTCAGGGCAGAAGGAAGGCTTGTGCATATTTTATGTCACTTTTCTCCTTCTAGGACAAGCTGCTGATCTGATCAGCTATGCGCTTTAAAATCCTCGACGCGCCGATCAGCAAGTATGACTCGAGGCCAATAACCAGCCTTGGCCTTCTGCCTCCGCTCCTTTGTGGACGGTTGGTTGTATCCCATGCCGCCCTTCCCCGGAGAGCGCGTGCGCAATTAAACCCTGCACGCCGCTCCTCAACTACGGCATGGGATGCAACTAGCTGCATGGAGACGGGGACAGAAAATGGCAACGGGGGGGGAGGTGGGGAGGGGAGTTGGCCATTTCTTACGCTGCTTGCTGATGTCTAGAAGGAGACTAAACGGGCAAATCTGTTTTCCTTTGAACTGGTATTGCATTGCTCCAGTCAGCTACTCTCGCCTCGGAGATCTTCAGCGATGGCTCAGGAGTTGGTGGGGCTAGCAGTAAACAAAACGTATTTCACTCCTTCAGCCTGGATTTTGTGGCGTTGGGGGGCTGTCAGACAAGAGGATTTCTCCTCAGCAGTTATTTGGTGCTGCTCCTGCGTGGCAGAGCCACTCGAGCCACCGACATTGCTCCTACCCACTGGAGATGGGAGCACCGCTGACTGATGCTCCCTGCCCTACACCTAAGGGTGCAGGCATCTCGGGCATCGTAGTTTTGATAGCAGTGTCGCATGCACAAACACATTATTCTTGTGTCCTGTAAGCAAACTCATTGCCCTAAACGCCATTTTGGGACACATGGGGAAGCAAATATTTCTGCTATGTGATGTGGACTTATGTACATAACTGAGTTAATGTCATCCCTGCTTTATCCTTCACCATCCTGTTTGAGAAATGGTGGTCTTGGACATGGAGATCTGGCAGAACTTGCGATCCTGACACTGATTTGACGGGCAGCCTTAGGCAAATCGCTTTAAAGCTTGGATTGATCTTCCTGCTGAAATCTGTAAAATGGGGGTAATGCTTGCCTGCCTCCCAGGGAAGGAGCAGCACACCGAATTGCTTGTGTACGGTTGTGGAACGCCGCGTGCTCCTGTGCAGATACTACGGCGGGCTCGCACACCACCGCACGAACAAAGCATGCGGTTTTGCACCGAGCGTGACTCATGCTACGATAAATTTTGCTAGAAGTATGCGCACACTCGGCTCTCCGTTGGACAGTGAATTCTGTTTTGTCCTTCCAGCAGAAAACAGCGCAACTTGCCAGTGACACGGACTGTACATGTATTCCCATAACAACAATATTATAAACATATGGTAAACCCGGTATAACAACGGCTGTCCGTGTCTCCACGCAAAACAAGGAGCCGATTAACAAAAACTTGAGGCTGTCTGAGGCTGTATCTCCCCAGACTGTGATCTCATCAGCTTTCCCAAGCTAACCGCAACCTGGTCACTGCTCGGATTGTAAACTTGGAGGGGGGGAAAGCAGTTTGCAGGAATGGCTATTTGTGATTCAGTCCCCTTCCCTCTGACTCAGTACTGAACCATCCCTCGGTAGGGTATTTGGGGATAGTACGCTTAGGACGTCGCGCATCAGTTTAGTTCTTGGAAAAAATTCTGCAGTACCCGGGCTTGCTTACAACTGAGTTTTGTCTTGGCATCTTTTGTAAAAACAAAACCCTAAAAACTACTTCTGACTATTAAAGACGCCATGGTAATTTCTGCCAAAAGAAGCGGGGGGGGGGGGGGGCGGGGGTGGTCTTAGACCTGGGCACTTTGCCAGACTTGAGCTCAGGAAATTGCAGTCTTTCTAGGTAAAACTCCCCTATAGTTTAAATGAAAAAAAGTATTCATCTCTTACTGTCTTAAAGGGTTAGTGCTGTGTTTCTCTGGAGCCTTAAACAGACAGTACATTCTAGCTGGAGAGGTGGTTACAGTTGCTTGCTGGGAGAAGAATTTCTTCTGCAAAAACTGGGGCTTTTTTGCATTTTTGGGATGCTTCTAATTGCAAAATGCTGTATGTATTTTAGGTTATTGCAAGGCTTGAATGAATATGCAGATCAACATACAAGTATAAGTGCAACGAAATACTTGGTGTGGTGTTTGCGCAGGGGGCAGGCAGCTAGCAAATACATGTTTTTCTCTGTAGCAGAAAAATAAGGACCAGTTTTTTAGTCTCGCGCGTGTGCATCTGGGGACTGGATTTTGTATGTTTAGCAGCAATTGCTTTTGTAAGCTGCTGCTAAGGCACGTAACTGGCCGTGTGCAATTGCAGTAATGGAATGTGAAAATGCAACTACACACAGACCTGTAATCTTGCATGCAAAATACTGCTGGTCTAGTTCACCAGGTACAAAAAATGGTCTGAGATTGTATTGCCTTTCCATTTAACTGCGTTCACCTGCATTTTTCAGGTGGCAGCTGTGTGTATGGAGTGCTGAATGATTATCCTTGCTATTTTGCTCCAAGAAAAAGGAAAAAATTAAATTCTTACTAGTGATTGGGGTAGTACATGTGTCGTCGTAAGCGCAGGCTGAAGTTGGGGGGGTTTGCAATGATAATTTCATAACTCTTTGAAATCCTGGGGAAATGCATGGGCGAAGAAGGAGAGTGAAGAGGTGAGCTTCCGTTCCCGCTACAGGCAAGGGTATTGAGCCATTGGGTTGGTCAGTGGTGTCAGGATCTGTCCGCGCCTTCTACCAAATCCGGTACTTGCAGAGCCCCCCAAAACAGAACGTGCATTTGGGCACCGATGGATGCAGGGCTGAATATGGACACCGGTGAGGGTATCCTTGGATATTCCAGCCCAGGGCAGTGCGGACCGAAGTGTGGAACAGGTTTCCTACTCCTCGCTCAGCGGGTGCGTCTCAGCCCTGCCCTGGCGAGCCGGGGGCGGCCGAGGGGGGACAGGGAATAGCTCACTTTCTCCAGCACTGCACTCTCCGGCTTCTCTGGTGACAGTGACAACAAAGGACTGCTCTGCATTAGTTGATACAGATCTCTCTCAGCCCACTAAACCTGAGTCCCCGCAGGCTTCTCAGTAGCCCTCGGGGCTTGGGTGTCACTGTCTGCTCACTGCCTGGGGTGGCCTGGGACAGTCCCCCTGGAGACAGAAGGCTGCACCTTCTCCATGAGGTCCGGAAGCACGGATTTCTTCCTGCTGAAAACTGTCATTATATTTTGGGGTTATTTCTTGCCATCCTGGGTCCTTGACTGCAGTCACTTCCATTTTGCATGCTGTTCTTTGTCATTGAATCTATCGACGTATATTTAATCCACTTGGCACCGCGGTTCGTAAGTAGGCACTGCTTCCCAGCCTTCTGTCACTTGTTTTCACAATTACCATCTTTAAGTTAGGGTGGATGCCTGCCGCTCAGCTTTTCGCCTGATTGCTGTACTGTCTTGGAGGACCTGTACTTTACAGTCAGGTCCGCAGTCAGCGTGGCTCCCGTCCTTTGATCTGACCGTCAGCCAGGTGTGTAGGACTTGGGTAATGGAAGCTAAGCCTGTTGGGTTTAATTCCCCTCTCTGCCACTGATTTGCTGTGTGTGATCATGGGCAAGTCCTTTAACCTCAGGTGGCCTCAGCTGACTTATCTACTCCAGAAAGGTGTTGTAATGTTTAATTATTGCCAGCTCTTCAGAAACCCCCAGGGGAAAAAAAATGCATTTTATTCAGAAAGGTCTCTGACCTCTCTGGCCTTTCTAAGCCGTCTTGGTGGTGCTAGGAGATATTCTCTTTCCTCTCTTAATAACGTTTCTTCAATTTTTCATCTGTACATTCACCCACTCTCTCAGCTGCATGTAAAAATGCCAGGCTGTCTGAAGTCATGGAAATATTTTTATAAGCTTGACAGCCACGACAAACATTCCTCCTCGGCAATAAACAAACAAGGTACACAACCTGCCATTAACATCAGTTTATAGCAGAGAGACCTTCGTCACTCATTGATGAGGGAATCCTAGACAATTCCTGTGCTAGCAAGCCATAAAGTAGTGTTGTCTGAGGTTAGGAAAATACCGGATCCTTTGGGTTCCTGTGTGCGGTGAGTAACTGAGAAGCTCTGTTTGCCCATGTGTGTACGAGAGTGCAAACAGGCACCAGGTATTTGGTTTATTCAGGGCTCTTACAAACTATATTTGCCTCAGGCGTACGTGGCGTTGGGGGCTTGGTGTTTGTCTGTACGCACAAACCCCTCGTTTTCCATAGTGGCCGTTGAAACGTAAAGGTGTTACAAATTAAACTGGATAAATATTAGACACTTAAAAAAAAAGCTGCAAACGAAAGATGTTAGTGAGCGTTGCAGGAGCAGAGCCCCCATCGCACAGCCTCCCGCGCACCCCACTTCTGTTTTCCTTGCGGCTGGCTGTAAGCTGGTAGGGTTGGCAAGTACCTGAACCCGCACTGCAACATCTTCTCCCCGGGGTAATTCTTCACGTAAGTACTCAGACATTCCTTGTTTTGGTGCGTTCTAATTTAATTTACTTTGAATATGTCTAAATCCAGATCTCCAGAGACTTTGGTATTGGAGGTCTCCTTCTAGCAGGCCCTCTTCCTACCATCTTTGAGTAGTGGGCTCGCTTCGGTGTGCTCAGGAGAAGAAAGTCAAGACTGTTCTTCACCTGTATCTGACGGAAGTCTTTAAGTGGGGAGCTAAGCTCCCTTCTACCATCTCACTCATTCACTGCCTCTCTCAGTCTCTGCACCTTAGTTCCTCCCTTCTTAAAATGAGGATGACAACTCTTCACTCTGCTTTTGCAAAACCTTTGAAAGCTAAGGAGAAAAGAGTGCAGGGTTTTCTTCTTCCTTCTCGGGGAGACCATGAATCTCTCCTCTCCTCTCCTCTCCTCTCCTCTCCTCTCCTCTCCTCTCCTCTCCTCTCCTCTCCTCTCCTCTCCTCTCCTCTCCTCTCCTCTCCTCTCCTCTCATTTTAAGAGTTCTTATTATATTCTGTCCCTCTAGGTCTCCTCTAC
The DNA here is from genome assembly GCF_964195595.1 of Calonectris borealis. Classification (NCBI taxonomy): domain Eukaryota; kingdom Metazoa; phylum Chordata; class Aves; order Procellariiformes; family Procellariidae; genus Calonectris; species Calonectris borealis. The sequence goes on from NC_134312.1 coordinate 103,012,422, forward strand.
TTCCACCGCTCTTGCAATCTGTCTCTCTCTGCTGTTTCCACATCCCCTTCTATTTGCAGCTCCCTTCCTTCTGTTCATGTCATTTTCTTCTCTCACCCTGTATCTTCTACCCTCCCCCACTATTCATGCGCTGCATACTCTTCCTATTGCCTCTCTCCAGTTTATTCCCCAAATTCCTCCTTGGCGTGTCTCTCCGCTGTGGACCCCTTTTTGTTGTCCCTGGCTGCGTCTCCCTGCAGCCGGGCTGCATGGGAGCTGCCGGCGGGGCTGGCTGGCCAGGGCCGGAGCGAGAAGGACAGGGCGTGGGATCGGCCAGACAGCCCCCCGCCGCGGCCATGGCCCGGCCACCGACCAGGCGGGGTGGAGCTTGCCCTCTGACGGAGCAAGGTGAGACTCCCTCAGCTTGTGTGCCGCCGGCTTTGGACGGGGCTGCCTCGGGTCTTGTTCTGAGCTGCAGCATGGTTGTCACTTCAATGTCCGTGTGTTTTATTTCTCCCTGGGAGCCTGATGAAGTCTGTAGTCTCAAATTTTATCTCCTGATGTCACCTTCCCTCCTTGGACACGGCCTCGCGACTTGTTCTGGTTCTGGCCCATTGTCCTACTCCCGTTCCTCCAACTTTCCCCTAGCTGCCCTGAAAACGTGGATTGTGTCCTGCCTGGCTGCTTGGAGACATCTGTGGTTGTCAAGAGGAGGATGACTGTCTCCCTGCATTGCTCCCAGCTGAGTTTAGGGTCCCATCCCATGCTCCGCCAGGGAAAGCCGTGATGGAAGTGGGAGAGGACTAGCACCAAACGTCTGGGGAGGCCTCTGCATCTTGTTGGAGAGTTGGATTGAGCCAGCAAGCCAGTGCCCAGCGCATCAGGACAGCTGCGCTCCGTTCCTGGGAGACCTGTGCTTAGCAGGGGAAGAGAGTTGCTCTTTGGATGGGACAGGGGCAGCAGGGTCACTGCGTTAGGGAGAACCCCTCTCCCATCTGCCCGAGAGAGAGCCACCTGATCCCATGCAAAGGCTATCCCACTATCTGATGTGGGATAGAGTTTCCTCCAAGTCAGCTGGAGTGGATGCAGCCTATTTAACCACTTCCCTGCAGGGACAGGATTTTGGCTGCAAGGATCCTGGCCAGCAGCGACAGTTGAAAGGTGCTGGTTGTTTGGATATCCCTTCATGGACTCTGTTTGGCCTCCAACAATGGGGACATGTGGCATAGAGAAGTCCTTTCCCCAGGGCAGGGAGAGGTGGCTGCAGCTAGGCTGATGGGAAGGCTGGCCAAATCAGGGCTCATCAGCTGTTCCTGACAGCAAGGCACGAAGAGGTCATGCAGATGGCCGTGCACTGAATTTCATCCAGTGTCCTGCAGCACAGGGCATGGTGACTTTCTGTCTTCCAGTGGAGTTTAGCTCCATTTCTGGGTAGCACCACATTTACCCCTGCCAGGCATGTCTCAGTCCCAGGCTCATAAAAGCCATGAGCCTCAGCTCTCCTAACCAGACCGTTCCTGGTCTCTCCCTTCTCCCTCTGCAACAGACTGACCCTTCCTTAGCATGCTGAGATGGTATCCCTCGTGCTCCATGCAAGATGCCATACACCTTTTCCCATTTTTCCCACAGCCATTTCTCTCCCTCTCCATACCTGCTTCACCTGTTTTACCTGCTCTTTCCCTCCCGCTCTGCCTCTGGGCTAGGTCTCTCTCCAGACTCTTTCCAAAATTGTGTTCCTCTGCCTTATTTGCCTTCCCATCTGGCTTCCTTGTCTCTCTGGTCACGCTGTGAGCTGTCAGCAGCTAGGGGAGAAGGACCCTTGCAAGAGCAGGGCGGAGACCTGAAGGTGTCCAGGAGAGCAAAGGGGGAAGGCAGAGTATCACTAGATCAGGGTCCATCGTTTGCTAGTGTCTTTGGCCTCTCCCAGGTATGTGCTGTTAGCAACATGGCAGAAGTCCCCTTCCTCGAGAAGGGTGATTTTCCCATTGCTTCTACTTCACTGTTGGCAAGCTCCTGAAAGGTTAATGAAGTCATTCACTGCAAAAGGAAAAAGCACATCTTCCCGTGTTTTGCATAAATTAGTCTTGGAGGTTATGGAGCAGCCCGTGTACAGGGCACAGGACACGCAGCTATGTCCTTGAATCTTCTCACCCAAAATGCAGCTCTGGGAGTATCACGTAGGTGACCTGTCCACTCCAGTCCTCAAGATCAGCTTAGGTTAAAGCTTAGGTAAAAACCTGTGGCCTCCCCACCCATCTTTATTCATGTTTCATTGTATCTAATGGGAACTGGGGAGGAGGTACCCAGGAATGCCCACAAGCCTCCCCTTCCTCCCATTGTGGTGGATCCTCGTTTCCCACAGATCCTCTTTAGAAGATGCCCTGTATCAGGTTTCATTCCCACTGGATTTTTTTCTGTCTGAGAAGTACCGAAAAAATCATTCAATTGGTTTTGAATCACATAAGTGGGAGCAGGAACCAACCCCAGAAGATAAGTGTTCTGACCTTTACTGCACTCAGATAACTGAAAATAATAACAAATAAATACGTCTTGTTTCTAAACCTCAGGCTTAGGGATGCGTTCCTGCCTTATGCAACAAGAGCCTGAGCCAGGGCTCTTGAGAGGGCTGAGGATACGAACCTGGCAGCTGCCTGCAGTAAGCAGCAGCCCCTTTGCTTTCCTTTTGGAAATGCAGCTGGTACCAAGCCAGATACTCGGGAGGGGATAGGGCCAGTGTCCCCACTCTCCTGCCATCTTGCTGCTGGGACCCTGCATGTTTTCCTGTGGCTAGCACTCCGGGAGAACAAGAGTTTGATTATTTCTGGCCCGTGTCTGTTTCCTTGCACTTTCTGCCTCTTCTTTTCACATATAGGGCCATACAGGGCTGGCCACCAACTGGACCTCTGCATGTAGGCAGACTCTGAATGAGAGTATGGGATTTGCTCTGAAACAAACCTATTAAAACCCCCAAATCGGTGAGTGTTTGAAGATAACTGAGGGAACCTGTCTGGAAAGAGGACATACTGAACTGTGACTCACAGCGAGCTCCCCAGGTCTGGGTCTTAGGTCACTGACTCAAACCTCCATCATCCCCTGCAGGTGCCTCTGGGGAGGTCCTTCTGAGACAGCTTCTCTTTGCAGGCCACTGGTGACAGTAAATATTTGTACACTGCATACTGAAGTGCTGATACGGGACTGGGGTCCTGTTGTGCAGTGTGCTGTCCAGACACTGAAAAGAGACAGTCCCTACCCTGAAGGACTTTTGTAGTCCCAAATTAGAGCATTCATGGTGCTTTCTGTAGTGGTTGTGACTTGATGTTCCTCCACCAGGATGTTGCTTCCCTTCCCTCCTCTGTTACGTAGGGAGCTTGTTTGCTTGGTTTCTGCCATCCAAACCACTGTCGACTGAAGAGACGTCTGTATGCGGAGCTTGGGGAGGATGTTAGGAGGTTTCTGGCACTCTGTCAGTGTAAAGCATCTTATTTATTAGAGTCTAATGCCCAGTTGGGATGCACTTCTGATCTAAAGCTCCTGAATTCCTTCCTTTTAACACTAAAGATGCCATTCAGAGAGGCCCCCTGGGCCCAATGTGTGCTTCTGCTGAACACTGCCCTGATCATCTATCTACCACTGCCTTGCTCAGGCTTTGGATTCAGTGATTTTGTTTCGATAAGATCTCCTCCAACTCACCTCTTCCTGCAGGGGTTCCAGCAGATACCCAAATAAATACGATTCAGTGGGCTGTGGGCTACTGTATTGCAGCGTATGGAAGCATGCGCATTTTCAACATGCAACCTGATATGTGTATGGATGCTTGCATTCGTGTCTGCTAGTGTATTTGGGCTGGAGGAGGTAGCAGCAAAGGCCTTGGCAGCTGGGAAGAAAGGAATGACAGGCTTGCCAGGGGAGGGAGGAGAGAGTTTGGTAGCTGAGATGAGGATTGGGTAACAACTGGAGGGGGAGATCAGATTTAGGATCCATGTTGCTCACTTAAGAAAATAGAAGTAGTACACTTGTTTATTGGGGATTGTGTTATTCCTGTGCATTATTTATTAATCTTCTGCTAATGGTACTGCATAAAGAAGTGGCACTTCTACAGAAATTTCACAGACGGCTGGAGGATCAGTTCCAGGAGGTATTGTAACCAGGTCAGGTTGGGGTAGGGAATCCTGCTGGGCTCAGTTTTGACAGGCTTTGGAAAAGAGAAGATTGTTCAGGAGGCATTTGGAGGGGAGGAGGGGGGGTGTCTGTGACTCACCAGGGAACAATGATCACTGTGAGAATAAAGGGGCAGGCTGGAAGAAGACCTGGAGACAATGGTGAATTCCTGGGTTCAGCGGCTTCAAGATTCCAGCCTGAAGTATGAGAAAGCGTAAGAAAATGAAGTGTTTAGGAGGAAGCTTTAGGAGTCATAAAGGCAGCTGGTGAGAGAAAGCCAAAAGTAAAGAGAAAGCAGGTTTTACTACATGCTGTACCTTGAAGCGGGTCCTGGAAGGCTTGAATTTGAGGCAGGAGTTGGAAGAAGGGATGTACAGAAAGAGATGGCCTGTGCAGTGAATGTGACTGAACCATTCTTGACTCACCTGTACTGTCCAATAGCACAGACCCGCCAGTTTGCAGCCTCCGCAGAGGTGACAGGCCAAGCAGAGGTGTTGAGGTACTCTGACTACCCAGGAACAGGAGGCCATGTAGGTTTGTAAAGTTCTTAGCGCAGACTGATGAGTGCCAGGGTGGGTGCTCCCAGCCAGCTCTTGGATACTAGTCCTTCCTTGCATTTGAAAGATGTCCAGTCACTTTGAGAGGTGAGACTGGTATTTTGGTAGGTGGCATTCTTCTTTCCCTCAGCCATGAAACTGAAATCAGCAAACACTGCAGGAGGAAATTATGCTAATGGTGCAAACCACCTTTGGGGGAGAAACAACTGTTGAAATACTGGCCAACTCATAGTCCCCAAAATACCCAGACAAAAATGCAGTGTTCTGAGGTTTTGTTTTTAAGCTTTGTTTTACCCACCAGTTCAGCCTTGTCAACATTAGGCGGGGAACACCCTAACTACTGCCTGTGACCGTTTCCATAAGCCAAGGGCAGGTCTAAACGGTAGTTGCTTTCGTGTCTCTTCTAGCTGAGAATCTCAGTGCTGAGCTGGTGCAGAAATTTTAGGGTTGGAGGGGAGTAGGAGAAGCTGCAACATAAACACAGCTTCATGGGCTGTCCTTTATTTTTCTGACTGCAGTGTAAAGCCAACTTTGTTAGATGCAGCAGACTGAACATGGCGAGTCTCGTAGCACAGAGAGGCTTTGCAAGGAACTCTGTTAGCTGGAGTCAGCCTCTTCCCTCAGCCATTACATACAGCACAGCTGAGCCACCGTTACTAAAGAGTGTTGGGATGTAATTTCTAATTATACGCAGCATTGATGCAAATCATGCAACAAGTACATATGGCTATTGGTGTGTTTAAGAATTTTTTTTTTTTTTAAGTTATTGTAAGTCTTAACACTGCACAGCGCCCTACAGCAAACCTCCTTATTCTGTGCAGCAATCGTGGTGGTATAGGTAGTGCTAAATGCATTGAGAAGTTGTAACCATCACTGAGTGAGAGCAGTCTGTAGGTTTTGAATGAACCGGGCCGTGATGGGACACAGGTCTGTTAATCCATTGTCTCTATTAGAGAGGAGGTGACTTGGGCTAAACAGCTGAAACGCCTTTAGAGAGCATTTCTCTGCCTTGGAAGAACCTGAGGTCATCTGAGATCCAGAACTTGAATTTTAACAGAGCTTATCCATTGGGGAGGGACAGTCCATTTCAAAAGCAGAGTGCTGATGAGTCCAGGAATTATAAAATCACCCTTGGATTTTTTTTGTGTGTGTGAACTCCTAGAAGTCATCTATGTTGGTATAAATGAGATCATTTGGCCTAATTAGTTCCAAGCTTAATTAGCAGTAATTATCCCAACATGGGAGTAATACCCGAGTAGGAAGTACTGAGTCCTCGATTAGATAGATCTCTAATTGGTATTACAATATTGTAATTAAAGCATGCTTATACGCCTCTGCCTCTGCAAGTGATTTGTTTTATGTCTGATTAAACAGGGAGTCCGGCAGCCTCAAGGAGGCCAGGACATCACCACTGATTGAAACAGTGTATTATTCTTTGTTATAGGAAAGAAATGATGAATCACATATACTAGGAAACACTGTGGGCCAAATTAATCCTTTGAGTAATTGCTACTGGAGTTAGGGAAATTACAACAGGGGTGAATTTGGCCTCAAGAGCATAGGCTCTATCTGTATATCACACAGTTAAACAAATACTCATTTGAATGTGCAGTCTGGCAGTTACACCATGAGACAAGTGCAAGTAACTTAATCTGCATTTGCAATCACTGGATTGCATGGGTGAGTTTGTTTGGCTGCTGGGTGATCGTTATTAGATTGCATGTTCCGCTCAAATTTTGCAGGAGGTGGTGCCATGTGCCCCAGGATGCGCTGCACCCCGAAGCAGTCGGCAGTTTCACAGGGCCGCTGGCTGCAGCGTCCTCTCCTTGTCGGGGTGAGACCCGAAAGGTACTGCTAGGGTCACCAGGAGCACCTTGCAAATGGAGGAGATGGACAGATAAAGTGTCCTCTTTTCTTCCAGCATTGTTACCTTTAATCTGGCTGGTCTGACCCTCCCTAGCAGAAGACACTTCAGAAGAGCAGGTAAACAGACGTTTTTTGAAGAAGTTTAAGGAAAAGAGAGTGAAACGGGAACTTTCTGAAATTAGTCAGCTTCAAAACATGAAAGCTTCCTATGTCTTTTTAAGAAACCACCTCCTTAGGAGTTGGCAAGTGCACTGCTTTATTACTTATCTCTTTGCTACATGAGTGGGCGACTGTACTTCCTGATTTGGTTCTTCAATATAGAGAGATCATCAGCATAGGTCTGTAGAGGACAGTAACTCCTCGCCTACGGAAAGTAACAAATAGGAATAAGGATGCATGCATCTTCTGGCTGTCACAAAGGATTTCAAAGCACATTCGAGTCATAGCCAAAGTAAGACGTCAGCTTATTTCCATTTTACAGCTGCAGAAACTGAGGCACAAATCAGTTTCTTCTCTTGCTGTAGCTCATGGAGCTGGTGTGTACGGCAGCACCAGGAAGGCGGTACAGATCTCATCACCTTCTGCTTCACCCACAAAAACATCTTTCTTTTCCAAGGGGGAGAGTCCAGAAGGAGGGGAGTGACTTGAGCAAGGAAATAAAATACACAAAATTCTGTTAAAGCAATATTAGGGATAAGAATTTAAACACCCCATATACGGGAATTCAAAGCAAGGGTTTCCATAGCAGCATTGCTTGGCCATATTGTATATACGCTATTTTGCATTGCTCTCATGATGTCAAAGGCATATTCTAATATCTGTGTGTGCAATATGTCTGAATCAGAGTTGCTATGAAACTTAAGGCTGAATTACACCACGGAGGCATATTCTTGTGTGGTGCTGGGAGGAAATAATAGAACTAGGTTTTGTTAGGATTTTTCTCCAGTGATACATTTTTCTTAGAAAATTGCTGATTTGCCAAAACTGTTGCTATTTTCAGGAAAAGTTCATTCCAGTTTCGTGTCCCATCTTGAAAAAAAAAAGGAGAGAGTTTTGAAGCTGTCAAAATGAAGTAAAGTGCTTCAAGGAGGTAAAATGAAATCTTGTGTTTAATTCACTTGCTCATAGTTTCTAGGTATAAGCTGTGAAAACATTTTTTTTTTTTTCCTGATCAGGTATAGAACAATGATTTGAAATCTCTGAAAATCTTGAAGGAATAAAAAGCATTCCCCTTCACCCTAAATAGTCCCGAACTATCCTGGGAGCGGGGGGCGACAAGGGAGCGACTGCATCACTTGACACCATGTGTGGCTGCCCAGTGCGCTGCAGTGGAAGCAGCGGGAGAGGTTACCCCCCAAGTATCTCTCTGCTTACCTGGTGTAGGCAGTTGTCAGGTAGGAAAAAACGCCTGTGCAGTACTGCTCAAATCTTTCACAAGGCCCAATTCTCTCTAAAAACCCCAGTATCACCTGGGTATCATAAGGTTAAGCCTTTGGACCAGGAGGGTTTTGGGTGGGAGCCACTGTCTCTTACATGGTTAAACCTCCCTTCAGGAGATGATGGGATCTCAGTGAGGGGGGAGCCGCTGCCTCTCCCTAATGGATGCCCTACACTAGGGGTGATGGGGTCTGTCCTTCTCACCTCCATATGCACGGGCAAAGGGCCTCCTATGTGGCAGCACAGCTCTTCCCTGCACTCGCCCCCTCCGCCCCCTGCTTTCAGCACCTCGTCCATGCTGTGAAACTCTTTGGGGAAGAAGGAGGGATGTTGCGCCCAGGGCTGGGAAGGAGTGCTCGCACTCATGGAAAAGCCCTGCGAGTTGGTTTGGCGTCAGTCTTCCTGCTGGCAGCAACGTTTCTTCACTGCCAGCGTTGCCAAATGTTGGTGTAGCCTGTATGCCGACGTCTCCTTTCTCCCTGCTCCCTTATGTTGCAGTCGCTAATTTCTGTGCCTGTGCCCGAAGAGCTGTAGTTTAGACTTGCTTTGCTGTGCATTGAAGCCATTCTTGTTTAGGAAAGAAACTGCAAAAGGGGTGTGGGAGAGAGGAAAAAAGAAGGAGAGCTTATTTTTCCTATGTGGCAGCGACGGATGCTGGGTATTAGAGACAAGCTGACAAACATCTGAATGAGTGGAAGAGACTCCTAACCCAAAGGGAGGAGTTGTGGTTTAGGTTAAAGCCACAAAGGAAGTGAAGGAGGTTACCACTTTCCTGTCTGTGGGCAGGAGGTTCTCCTTGTGCTCATTTGAAGGCTTAGCTCTAGCTCATTCTTCCCTAGGAACATACTCATCTGTGTACTTCTTGAAAAGCATTCGATCTGGCGTCTGATCTTGAGAGTGCCAAACATCCCCTTTATCCACAGAAATCAGCAGGAGCTGGGAGTTAAAGAACTGGGAATCACAGTCTAATTTATGGAGCCAGATATGCTAAAGTGTCTTGTTAAGCCATGTGTCTTGTTTGGTGCTAGAGCATGTAGTGCATTTCTCCTTGCCTCTTCCTCTCGCTGGTTCCACTCGTGTTTTTTGTTGTAAATATCTGTAGCTCTGGGGCCTGCTGGCTCCCCACAGGTCTCACTTCTCTTGTGTTCCCGAGTGACAAATTGCGTAGCCATCCTGCCTGGATCTAGCAGTCTCGTGTGCTGATACAGGGCAGATTCTGAATGCCGTTGGGCTCCTACCAGCATGACCTGTGATCAGTATTTTCCTTGATTTTCACTGTGTGCTTTTCTTTTAATGGCTCAGAGGTTGTATGTGGTCAAAAAGTTTGTTGTCTCGGCTCTATAGCTTCGCTCTTTTTCTGTGAGGAGAGAGTGAGTGGTTAACTCTGGTGTGCTGCAGAAGGCATGCCAGGAGGGAGATGAAAGAACACAGGATTGCTCTTACAAGAGAGGAAGCCTTATCCTGAGTCTGAGAAGCGCTGGCATGCAAGCTGTCTATCTTAACCTGAGCTATCAACTGGTGACTGCACAGTTAGAACCACTGTCAGTGACAGTGACTTTAGTATGTGCTGCCAGTACCTTCTGATCACTGTGCACTACTGTACATGAAAAGAGCATCTGAAAGGTGCTCCCTGAAGAGCCGTTATGTGGTCTCTAACCTTCCATTAACAGCTCACCTTAGCCCCTAACCCTGGCCTCGAGATGCAGCAAATTTCATTTACCAGGTGTGAAAATCATATTTTGCCATGTGAGGATGATTGCTCTATCAGGTGTATTACAGTATCTGTTTTTTCTTTTTTTTTTTTAAAGGCTTTGTTAGAACTACAAGATATCATTAAAGATTTATATGTGGCAAATGTGTCCTTTTTTGCAGAGTGTTTCCTTTTAGAGACCTTCACGGTATTGATTTCAAGTAGATTTTCCTCCTCTGTTTTAAAACACTTCCTTTGCCTATGGATTTTCAACATTACTTGCTGGATCTGTATGCAGTATGTTCCCCAGACTATATTATCAAGCCGAAGTCCCTTACTGCTTCAGGCCTTCAGGGACCACTTTCGAAGCTGGAAAGACCATTCATTTGCTGTGTTCACTCAGTCCCAAGCAACTATCCAGCATTACATCCTTCTTACTCCAGGATGTACACTGTCGTCTAACTGAGCCGTAGGTCTGCTTTTAGCATGTGCCAGTGGATCCCAAACCTAGTCTGGCAACAGCCTCGAGCTATCCCTTGCTTGGAGTGAGCAGTGTTCGTTTGCATGTTTTAGATGTAAGGGGAAAACAAGCTGTATGATGGGGAAGTGAAGAAATTGAAGTGATAAGCAGCTGAGATCATTTAGTTTTGGTATCAGCATTTTATTGCTCGAACTCATCCTTATGGCCATTAAAGTGGGGTGCAGAGTTTCTTTTTGGAGAGGGCAGAGGACTGAGCGGGAAGGCTGGGAGTGCTGACGTAGCACAGAGCCTGGAGGAGCAGGGTACCACTGCCCTTTCAAGGGGAAGTGCCCACGAGGACCAGGCTGAGATCCGCCAGATAATCACTCTGCCGCGGCAAGAGGCCCCGGGATCCATGTTCTGCTTGTGGATGAAAGAGCTCTGTGACAGCCAGCTGAAGGTGTGGGTTCAGCCATCTTTTGGTGAATCATATGTGTAAGACATTGAAAACTTTAATTCAGACTTTAAAGCATCTGGCTTATGGTATTTGGCTTTGTTTACTGTAGTGTTATAGCCTTAGGGCCACAGAAAGTGCAGCTTTATTGAAATCATTGGAAGTTGTGCTTGCTTATGGCAGCAGGGAGCTGGGGACATGTTTTTTTGGAACGTGTTGCCAGGAACATCATAAACCCTTTTCTTTGGGAGACGCTTTGTAAAGATGGCGCAAGTAAATGCCTGGGAAACATTGTCCTAATGGAAACAAGACGCGGAAATGGTTGGGTCTCAGAACAACTCCTATTTCTTCCCCACATGTGTGACTTCAGAGTCCGCCATCCTACGGTTTGGTCCTTCTCTCCTTCCTCATTACCATCAAATCTTAGTTTTGAATATCATGTACACCACCAAGAGCTGGGACACCATGGGGGACACTGCGCAGTCTCTGCGCACAGGGGAAACAGGGACCTGGATGAGGAAGCTAGTTGACTTGCATGGGAGCCAGGCAGGCTGCAGTAGGTTAACTGGACAAAGCAGCAGCAATCTTTGTTGTCTGATTCTTAAGGGGAGGGTACCTGAGCTTCAGCATTTAAATGTTTACGTGCTACACTCTGTGATGCTGGATACTCATATAAAAGCAATTACCAAAAATGCAAGTGGTTCTTAAAGACACTGTAGCTGGAGTATTACCTGCATTCCTTGCACGCTGGCTGGGCTGCTGGCATTCATTTTGCCTTGGTTTGGCAGAAAGGACAGGCGAAAGGTATGGGTTGTGTGTAGGAACAGCCCATCCTGTAAGCAAGCCAAGGCATGGGGAGTGTATATCCTCAGAGTTACATTACCAAGACAGGTCCCCTATGCAGCACCATCTCACATGTTAAAGGGATGCTCTAAAATATGAGGATATAGACAGAGAAGAAACATGCTGTCCTAGGTGTCTCTCAGGACCTGCAAGGCAGGTATTGTAAGCAGATGTATCCATGCTAGGGAATAAACAGACATGATTTAAAATAAGCTGGCAGATTTTGTGCTCAGATGGACTAGGAACGTTCATGCAGTCTGTTATTGCAGTTCAGCTGTGAGAGGGCAACACCTTCAGCAGAGAGGGACTAGCAAAATGTTTGGGCAGAATTATGTCCAGTCATGATATCTGTTGCTAAAGCGGTCCAGTTTGCACCATAACAGTGCACAAGTAAAAATGCAGAAGAACGAGAGTGAAGCATTTACGTAGCTGAGCCAAAACTCTTGAGTGCCCTTTAATAATGAAGACTCCTGTTTTTGTTGGTATAGTCCTCTATCATCTAGGATCTTGCAGATCTGAAAGCCGCTGATGATTGCTGCAGAAGAAAGTCAGCACCACATTGATGATAAGCCAATGTCTAAACTAAAGAGCAAGGGGGAAATCTGCTTGTTTTCTTTGGAGGGATCTCACTGTTTTATGTAATCTTTGTACAGTACCTGTAAATCAGTGGCTGGTACTTTTGAAATCTATTTCCTTCATCAAAAGCTATTTGAAACAACAGGTAGCATCTATCCATTCAGTCTAAGCTCCCTTGACATTTTTAAATGACAGATAATGAAAACTGTCTTCATTATAACTCAAGCAATTTCATCAGATTGTCACCAGCAAACAATGGCAAATTAAAGACTGAACAACCCTCAACTCTACTCTCCTAGGTACCTGTGCGAGAATACCCCATGTCTTTTCTACAGGTTCTAGGAAATATAAGAGGTGATTTCTCAGGTGGGGAGGGTTCTGGTATGCGAGGCACTAGAGGTCAACAGGAACATGTTAAAATCTGTCTGGAAACCAGTGGTCAGATGGCATAAAAATGGAGCACAAATGTGAGAATGATCGTGGGTGAGAGACACGGCTTATCTAACGGAGTGCCGAATTCTGCACTGCCTTCAGTTTATGAATGGATTTAAAGCATGGTGCCAAACAGAGCATATTGCAGTTGTCTAATCCTTAGGTGACAGAGGCAGGCATGATAGTAGACAGAGCTGCATCCAACAGGACTCATCAGAACAGCCCAGTCAGCCTGGCTTTATTGCTACCTGATCTGCGGGAATCGGTCCAGGCCCCTGAATCTGAACTGCCGAAGGGAAACCTAGTGAAGGAGCATCTGTTGAGGTATAGTGCTAGCTTATCTTACCCTGCCTGTCTCTCCCCAGCCAACATTGCTTCAGGCTCTCCTGGGCTGAGCATCAGTCACCTAGGTCCTTCCCCCCTCGCCCCTCCACCCCCAAATTCATAGACTTAACCAAGCTACCTCCCGCAGTTAGATTAAAGGGGAACAGAGAGCAGAAGGGGCATTTCACAATAAAATAATTTATATGAGATGGCCATGGTGTGGAAGAGAATTCACCAGGGAGTGAATTATAGGGGTCCAGAGAAGAAAGAGGCTGTGGCAGAGAAAGGGTTGTTATTGGAGCACACAGGGAGCAAATAGATAGAGACAGAGATAGAGGGTGTAGATAAATAGTTAGAAATAGCTGCAATGGTGTGATTTGGAAGGAAAATCAGTCACTACTTCAGTCACCAGTGGTGTTCAGTTTAGGGAGCTGAGTGGTAAATTACAGGCAGGTTAGGACACCAAGAACATCTGTGACCCTGTGAAATGCTGGAGAGAGAAAAGTTGCAGCAACAGTGAGTAAGATTCAGATCCCATCTATCTGAGCATGAGTATCTCAAGGTGAAATAACAGAAGGAGAGGAGGCGGGAATATTGATTTCTGCCTCACAAAACAGACAACAACGCCTACTTTTTCATAGCAAGAATTTAACCATTCGCTTTAATGGGCCAGTCTGCAGTGCAGTGGGGGCTTGGTTTCTTCTCTGTGTGCAATCTAGAGGGGAAATCATGCTGAAGTTATTTTTATTTTATTGTAGCCTTGTAGGAGAGACATGAGCAAAATGTCACCCTCAAACACCTGTGTGCTGACTGTAGGGGCAGCTGTAGTCTGTGAGTGTAACCTGTCTGTGCTGCTGCCCTGTTGTGCAGCAGGCAGGTACCCTGAGCAGCCAGATGCTGGAGAAGCAGCACTGGAAGGCACAAAAACCCTGTTATGCCAAGAGGGCTGTTGTATATGTTGGCGACAGATGACTTCTTCTGTCTGTCTGAGCGCAGACTTAGCCTCCTTCTATTTATCGTGTGAGAAAGATGCTGCTAATGAAAGATGCTTTCTTCAGCTGGTCATGGCTTTCTCAGAAATATTCCTTTGGGAATGAAGGTTGGTTTGGTTGGTTTTACACCATGAAAGTGCACACGTGTGTGCCCTGGCACTGTGGGGCAGGCATTACAGAGAACGTAGCGGTGTGGCTATGCAAGGGGGCTTGCTGTCTTGGACTAGGCTCAGCAGGTGGCTGAATGGAAGCAGAAGGTGAATTTGGCGGTTTTCTGAGCTGCTGCCATGTCTTTTCTCGTTGAAGTCAAAGACAGTCATACACATACAAAGGGAGTGTAAAGTCATGGCTGAGAATCTTAAAAGGCTCAAGGGTCAGGCGATTCTATAGCCAAATTCTCCTGGTGGCGCCACAGCACTCGGTGTGTGTTAGCGGTTCCCTGTAAAACATGGGGACAGTGTAATGGGAGCAGTGTTCCTGGGCAAACATTGATTTTGGAGTCTCCTGTATGCCAAAATTTCCCACCTTTGTTTAATATGAATTTGTATTTTTTATGTGTTGCATGAATATATGTTTCCCTAGATTCTGTTTACCTCTTTCCCTTCTGATTCAGTATCTCTTCTCTCCTCCTTCTTCTTCTCCCTTTTTTTTAATCATAGGAGATAAAGCTGAGCATTTATCTCTATGGCTGCGTGGTATTTGCCTCATACCTGCTTATTGCCTTGAGAGATGACTTTCTAAATAGGGCAAGAGCTTCCTGCAATTGGAATGTTATAATACGTGGGATTTGTTCATTGCGTCAGAGTTTTGATGTGGGATAATGTCTTGAAGGGGGGCAGATCAACTAGAAGGCTCTCTGGAGATCCAGAAGAGTATTTTGACTATAGGCCCAGTTCCATGCTCCAGCCCAAACTGATTAAGGCTCAGATTGTTTGGATGTTCGTGTGCGAATAGAAAAACAGAAGATCAACCGTTTCTCTCTTTTCAGTGTAGATAGGAAAAGTGAGAGCAAGGCCTTTCTTGCCCAGCTGGATTTGCCATCATCTGTACGCTGTTGCCATAGGGTGGTGTTGCGCAGCCAGTGCTGGTCAGGTCCATCAGCCAGTCTCCTTCCTAACAGAGCTCTGTGCACTGTGCAGCCAGCGAGGCAGTAGTAATCTGTATAGGTGAGCTACAGGTGGTCTTATGCCAGCAGTGGGGACAGAGGTAGGGGTGTGTGTATGTGTGTTTTGGGTGGGGGATGTGTGTGTGTATATATATGGATACTGATATTGGTACGGATATATATGCATTTCTCTCGTCTGTGAGTCTGTGAAGTCCCACACAAGTCAGGGTGCAGAGGGACTGTTCACCCGAACCAAGTGAAGAATGTTCTCTGGTGTTTGCAGGACTGAGGTTCGGCAAAACCGGGGAGACTCAGGGTGATGTCTAATACCAAAAGACACTGAACTAGAAAGAAAGCCACAACAATCTCTCCCCCTCCCTCAGGCCTGATTTCCTAATCTTTTAGGAATGATTTACAATAAATAAAAGACGTTCTGAAAGAAGGTTTTTTTCCCAAGTTAACAGTGGATGTTAAACTACCCTTCCCTGTGGTCCTTTCCCATCTCTTTCACACTGTCCAGCTTTAGACTTCATCCTGCAGCAAGATTCATGAAGGCAGCTCCCCTGTGCCCATGCAGAGAGGTCACGGCGGTATGCGAACCGTAATCACCTGCATTCCTTACAGAAATGGGTTGTTTCTTTTCGAGAAGGCTCATTAGAGCACGCAGCCATGTAAAACTCAAAGCTCGTAACAAAAAGATTTCATAAAGCCTGATCTCACTTTCGTCCTGCAGCTCCTCTGATCATTTACACCAGAGCAAAAAGAGGGCAAAAAAACCCCAAACCTAAAGCAAATAAACAAAGCAAAACATCCTCGTAATGATGTGTGTTCTTCGCTTCCAACAGTGATAGCGTTTTACACCCACTTTGTGCAGGTGTACATGAATGCAGAAGTTGGGAGGCAGTATAGAGAGCAAAGCTCTTAAGGAGTTAGTGGAGCTTCCCTGCTGGAAGGTTATAATCACACTGAAAGAGGGAAATCTTGCCTCAGCAGACAGGAAATATGTGATGCAATTTCAGCACAGAGTTGCTAGAGATAAAATAGCCCATAAACTGAAAAAAATTTAGGGAACACTTTGCATGGCCCAAATGTGCCATGTCAAAGCTAATAGCAAGGGATCCTTTGACTGCAGAAGAAGCAGTGTACTGGCTAGAGGTGCGCATGGCGACTACATCTTTTACTTGCAAGGAGGAGCGAGTGCACATCCCTGATCCTGGGTGTAGTGACTGTTGGCAGATTCTTCTTAATGGTGACAGATTTTCTTGGGGGAAGGCTTTTAAGCATTCATGACTGAAAAGGCTCAATCTGCTGTTGCATTTGAGGTGAAACTTGTTTCATGTGGAATGACTGTGTGGTTGGGGAAGAGGCTCTGCTTCGGAGAGTAGATGGTCAGGAGCAGGGTGTAACTTCAGAAGGGAGTAATGCCTCCAGCCTTCACACACTAAGGCTCCATGTCGCCATTTCACTTGCCCTCAATCCCATCTTCAAAAGTTCCTGTTCCTCAGATGTTTCCACCTCCTCCAGTTGTGCCAGTTCAGCTGCTTGTGGGGATGAAATCTACATTGGAGCTGGTCTGGCGTTAAGGATTTGTTCTTGTTAGTAGGGCTTTTAAAAAAAGTTGGATCATTTAAACAGCTCACCTATGAGTGTGGCTACATAAATAGTTTAACTGACACAAGAGTGGCAATACTGTGAGAGAGCGCGGCAGGATCCTCATAAACTGGGTCTGCTGCAGATGGAATAGTGAAACAGAGCCACAGCCCTACACGCTCTTAACGTTATTTGCATGAGTAGCTCCATTGTGTTTCAGTGGGACTCTACTTACACATGTAAAATTAAGTGTTTGCAGGGCTGGGCCCTTAAAGAGAATAAAAGCCGTGATTGGGGTGTGCCATGCTCTGAACCATATATAGAAAGTGTAATGCAAATACATTTTGCTGGCTGGCCTATCTCGTCTGATCTGTCTGCTCTGCAGAACTGGAGCTCCTGTAGCAACTGTCCTTAGGCTTGGTTTGCTCTCATGGAAGAGGACCCTGCTTTTGCATAGAAAGGCTGATCTTCTGTCCCTGCCGCAGCCAGGGAGTTGTGAGGAGAGTGTACGCAGTGTGGTGAGAGCTGTAATGTTTCCAAGATGTTCTTGGATTTGCCGGAGTGCTCTAAAGACCCGGGACAGCTGGCTTCTCTGGAGCAGCTTTTACAAGCTTGGCCTAGGTAGGGCAAGGCCCCAGTGTGGGGGGATGCTCTCGAGATTGGTGGTGGCGGTCCCGTGGTCTGGGGCTCCACTACTTGAAATCCTGCCTTACAACCTGTCATCGCAGTTAAGATCATTTGGGAGTCTGTTGTTGTCAGTTCCCATGGTAAAACCCTTCAAGGACAGCAGGAGGGATTTCTCAGCTGAGAATCCCTGCCTTGGGAATTCACTGCTCATGGCAGTTTGCTGTGGCAGATTCCCAAAGGTGGTGGGTGAAGTAGCAACTTAACTCTTAAGAGTGAAGCAAAACACCTTGATAGTTGCTCTCCGGAGCCCCAAAGAGAGGAAGGAAGAGACATAAAGCCGTTGGAGGGGAGAGGCTTGGTGTGGTTATTTGAGACCGCTGCCTGCAGAGTTGCACAGTCATTTATAACTGTTTGAAATGTGGGGGGATGGGGTCGGGGGATGGGAGGGGAGTTGGAGGAACCACAGCATCTGCGAACTAGTAGCATTTTATGCTCCTTTTCCCCAGTCTAACTCCGCAAGGGACAAGACAGTGGCAAGGAACAAGACAGTGAAGTACCGGGTCAGAGGAGGGAGGAAAACAAAAAAGGCAGTCCAGTAACACCTCATATTTTATCGCTGCTCTTGCATGTGTCAGGATTGAAGCGCAGGGTAGGATTTTCAAAAGTACCTTCAGGAAATGGAAGCTGGGTGCCTGGCTTCCTTAGGCTCCTTAGAAAAATCCCAGCCTCCACTGCCTAGGGGAAACAAACTTCCCTGTAAGAAAACCACGATGGGTCTCTGATGTCGGTGAGAGCAGAACTGGGTCTTCTGTCTAAAGCACCGCAAGGCATATCTGTTCCTTACACCATGTTTTGCTGCCTGGCCGGTCTATTCTGTACAGCTACTGCTGTTGCAACCTTTCCTGGGCTCAGTCCACTGGGCCATCTCTGGTATGGGATGCATGAAGGAGAGGAGCAATTGTAGGTGTTACATTAAAAAAGACCCATATCAATGTAAAAATAGAGAAGGTTTATATGTCAGGTAAAGGAGCGGGCGGAACCGATGGCAACAAAGGTGGTGGTTCAAGTGGAGCTGATCAGTTAGGTTTCTTCAGTTTAGAAAGTGCTACCATGATCCGTGGAAAGGTACAGATAGGCTAGCGTTGGTGGATGAGTTGGAAGGACTGGCCAGAGACCGATGGTGGTTTCCACCTCCGGGTCGTGGATCCTGGGAACTTGCAGCCCGAGGGACTTGTCTGGGAAAAGTGACAGAGAGAAGCAAGAGGCATCAGTGGGCTGAAAGTCTGTCCAGCGGGAAATGTTTAAGGGGTCTGGTCTGCAAATCAGAAGAGATTGAAAACCGCTGTTAAGAAGTATCGCCTTCAAGGGAGAGTATCTATCTAGGGTAAGAGGTGTGAATTAGCTACTGTTGCAGTGCTCAGGAAGTTGTAAAGAGTTCTGTAACGATGTTGCCAAGTGGGCATGGACAAGGGAAGGAGAAGGGGACAAAAAAAGGAAAAGCCCCTAGGGGTTGAGGGCTGAGCAGAGAGAGGAGGTGGTTTTATCTGCCAGAGCGACGCCCAGTGTGAATGCTCAGTGCTGAAAGGGTCTTCTTCCAAAGAATAGGGTTATTTAAAAGTGGGAGTTGGACAGAGTAAAGAGTGTGTCGTTTGAGGATAAAGGGAGCGGGAGAACACGCTCTGGATTTCTATTCACTTTTCTTGTATTGGCAAAACAGGTTATTCAGGCATCGCGGATATGCAAAAATGATCAGACTGCTTTCTCTCCTTAGACTGCAGCGGTTCTGTGCATCTGTGTGTCACCGGTGGTTTGGAAAGCTCTTCCTTACAACCCACAAGATCGCCCATTTTAAGAACATTTTGTGGAGGTGAAGGAGAAGGATTAGTGGATGTTGAAAGCGCTCTTTTCACAGAGTAAGTCACAGACTGAAAAGGGCGGGGGATTGTTACAAATCTTCAAAACTCTTACCTGCCAGCTGGTTTCAACTACATTGATGTTTAATCCCCCAAACATGGAGTATTTGTTCAGGATAGGGCCCTTGAGCATATTTAGGAGTTGATAGGTTGTGTCTGTTTGTCATTACTGTCTGGTTCCTCCCTGCTTATTTGCAAGCTCCTGCTTAACCCAGTGCTTTCTCCCATCAGAAAAGGCCCTCAGATCTCAGAGCGGCTCCATCAACCCTCTGGCAGCTGGTGGGCACAGTCAAGTTGCTCAGCCACCTCCAGAAGTTCCCTCCCGCTTTCTTCCTGCCTTGCCGATGGCCAGCCGTCCCCTTCCTTCTTCAGAAATATGTGGAAGGGAAATTTCACGCTTGGTGTCAGCGGGCCGAGCGGCCGTGCTGCTCCGTAAAGGTGCTGCCTACCCGCCAGCCAGCGCCTCTGGGCAGTGCCCCTTTCGGGATGACGACTGCGCCGGTAGCTGGCTGCAATGCCCAGTGCCCGCCTCGGCATCCCGGTGCGTAGAAGCCCCCTCCGCAGGCAGCTGGCGCCTGCCGCGAGGCCGAGGCGGCGCCCGGCAAAGCTGCCCATGGCGCAAGCTGCCCTGGCAGCTGAGGTGGCTCTGGGCAGGATAGTGCCGAGCAGGGCACCGGCTCTGGGCCGGGCGGCCGCCTTCCCGCAGCCCCCCCGGCCCCGGCGTGCGCCTCCCCCGGGGGCCGTGCGAGGCCTCAGGGCTTGGCGGCGGCGGACGGGCGCCCCCCTCACCCGCAGGGCCCGCGCCGTTTCCGTTAGGGGTGCCGTTAGGGGGCGGGCCCCGCGCGCCGCCTCAGGGGAGCGCGAGGTGCTCGCGCGCTGCCGGGCGAGGCGAGGCGGGGGTGGGGGGCGCCGGCTCCCGCTCCCCGCGCTGACAGGGGCCCGCGCCGGCCCCTCCCCGGCTCACCGGGCGCCTCCCCTGCGGCTGCGGGCACCGGGGCACGCGGAGCACCCGCCCCCGCGGCGGCGCGGCCCCGCCCGGGGAGCGGGGCGCGGGGTGTGTGTGTGTGGGGGGGGGTGGGTGTGTGGGTGTGTGTACTCTCGGCGCTCGACTCTGCTGAGGGAAGTTGGGGGGGGGTGCGGGAGGGGCGGTCCCTTTAAGAAGCGCCCTGGGCGCGCGGTCTCTTTAAAAGGGGAGGAGGGGGTGGGGCCGCCCCCAGGCGGGGGACAGGCTATGTTAATGGAGGGGGCGGTGCCGCGGGGAGCGGGGAGGGGTGGGTGGTGCTTCCCGGGGGGGCGCTCGCCGGCGGCGGGCCTGTCCCTTTAAGAGCCCGGCTGCTACCACTGTGTAGGCGAAGGCGGGAGGAGAGCGTGTGCGAGGGGGAAGGGATGCAATCTCCGCCCTCTCGCTGGGGAGGGGCGGGGCGGGGGGCCGGGCGAGACCACTGCCCGGAACGGGGAGTAAGAGGCGGTCCCGCCGGCGGAGTGAGTAGGGGACAGTACCATTCCCGGGGCGGGGCGCGCGCGACGGGCGGTACCATTCCTCTCTCCGGGTTGCGGGACGCGGCGGGAGGGGGGAGGCGGGGGGGGGGAACGGTGTGGGAAAAAGCGGGGGGGGAGCGGGCGGGGGGAGCGGGCGAGAGGGGCTGCGATGGGCGGTACCATGTGTGCGGGAAGGAGAGGGGGGGAGGCGCTGGCGGACAATGGAGCCTGTGTGTGTTTGCGGGAGGGGGAAGGACCCGCCGTCGCCGGGGGGAGACGCTGCGCCGCCCCCTCCCGCCCGGGGCTGAGAGGAGCCTCGGCCCCCGCCCCTCCCCCACGGCCCGGCGGTGAGTGAGGGGGAGGCGGCGCGGCGGGCACCGGGCGACCACCGGCACCGGCCGCCGCCGCCGCCCGCCCAAAGTTTGAGAGTTGGGGGAGGCCCAGGGGCGGTGGGGGGTCGGAGGGGCGCCGCGGGGAGGGGTCGCCGCCGACGGCTGAGGGGAGCGCTGCTCCCGGGATGGCGGCGCCCCGGCGGCTCTCCTGGTGGCCCCCGGGCGCCCGGGGCTCTGCTCGGCTCCGTGGCGTGCCCCGGGGGCTCCGCTGCGCTGCGTGGAGGGGTGTGGGGTGCCCTGGGGGTGTGCTGCGTGGCGGGGGATGGAGGATGCTCTGAGGTGCGTGGGGTGCCCCGGGGCTGCGCTCTGTGGAGGGCCGTGCGGGGTGCCATGGCGCGCCGGAGGTGCGCTGGGGGGTGCCTCAAATGAAGGGGTGGGGGGTGCTCCGTGGTGCACGGGGTGCCCGGGGGCTGTGCTCTGTGGGGGGATGTGTGGGGTGCAGGAATGCGCTGGGGGCCGTGCTCTGTGGAGGGATGTGTGGGGTGCAGGGGGTGCTCTAGGGGCTGTGCTCTGTGGAGGGATGTGTGGGGTGCAGGGGGTGCTCTAGGGGCTGTGCTCTGTGGAGGGATGTGTGGGGTGCAAGGGGTGCTCTAGGGGCTGTGCTCTGTGAAGGGATGTGTGGGGTGCAGGGGGTGCTCTAGGGGCTGTGCTCTGTGGAGGGATGTGTGGGGTGCAAGGGGTGCTCTAGGGGCTGTGCTCTGTGGAGGGATGTGTGGGGTGCAGGGGATGCGCTGGGGGCTGTGCTCTGTGGAAGGATATGTGGGGTGCAGGGGGTGCCCTGGGGGCTGTGCTCTGTGGAGGGCCATGTGGGGTGCTTTGGGGTGCATGGGAAGCCCTGGAGGTTGTGCTGTATGGAGGGGCATATGGAGTGCTTTGCATTGCATTGTGGTGCAGGGGATGCCCTGGGGGCTGTGTTATATGGAGGAGTGTATGGGTTGCTGTGGCTTGCAGGGCATGCCATAGGGGTTGTGCTGTGTGGAGGGATGTGTGGGGTGCTCTGGGTTGCACTGGGGCGCATGGGATGCCCTAAGAGCTGTGCTACATGAAGCGGTGTGTGGGATGCTCCGTGGTGCAGGGCATGTCCTAGGGCTTCTGCTGTGTGGAGGGATGGGTGGGGTGCTCTGGGTTGCACTGGGGTGCATGGGATGGCCATGTGGCTGTGCTGTGTGGGGTGCCCTAGGTTGTGCTGGGGCACTGGGTGCCCATGTGGCTGTGCTGTGTAGAGGGATGTGGGGTGCTGTGGGTTGCAGCACTAGGGTGCTCAGGAGGCCGTGCTGTATGAGTAGGGGTGTGGAGAGCTCTGTGCTGCTTTGAGGTGCACTGATGTGCTTGGGGTGCCCTGGGGGACTGTGCTGTATGGAGAGGATGGTGTTGGGTGGATTAGAGAGGTAGTTCTGAGTTTTTAATCCCACTGAGGGATTGGGACATAAGATAGGAGGGGCTGCAACACCGGGGCTAGGCTGTTGGGATTGGGGGTGCGCGCTGTCCTAGAAGAAAGAAGCTGGTGCAAGTGGGGTGAGAGCTGGGTGTGTGGACTCTGCAGTGGAGCTGAAGTGAGGGGCTGGGGCACAAAGATCTACAGTAGGGATGTAGGGAGTGGGGGATGAGGCGAAGCGTACGGTGAGGGGGTGAGAGATGGTACGTGGGACATTAGGTCATCTGGGATGTGCTGTGAGGAAGTGATGGGGGGGCTTTGTTGCAGCAAGAACTGAAATACGGGTGTTTGCAGGAAGGGGTGTGGAGAGGTGGATGAAGAAATGTGGAGTATGAGGTACGCTGGGGAGAAATAAGTTGATACACAAGGGGATGGATGTAGTGACGGGAAATGTGAGGAGCTGGGACTTGAGAAAGGGATATGGGAGTGGGATTGTGGTACGGGGGAGCATTGGGAGCCGGAATATGGGGTAGGAAGTGCTTTTAGCATGAGGGAGGTGGTGCATGTGGTTGTAAAGGGAGTTGTAGGAGTCCAGAGCTGGGAAGCAGTGTCGATCAGGGGAGCGGGGATCCAGGGAAGCTAAGTCTGTAGTGTTGAGCTGGTATGTGGGATAGTTGTGCAAGAGAAGTTTGTGGGATACTAAGAGTGTGGGAGGGGATCTTGTATATAGGGATTGTGGGGAGGAGCAGTATCTGATGAGGCTGGGGAAATGTGTTTATTTGGAAATGTTTCTGCTAGGTAGAGAAGAGGCACTGTGCATGCGTTCATGAGAGGGAGTCTGTGCCCTGGCCTACTGCAAAGGGGTGTACGGGAGGCTGTCATTGGGATGAGAGAGGCTAAATCTGTAGAGATACTGCAAGTTCATGAGGTTAAGGGTTGGATGACAGGGGGGCGGGGGGAAAAACAACACTGGAGACCCCAAATGGTTAGGGAAATGATGGGACAGGTGGATGCATGCAAGCAGCAAGGCTTCACTTCTAGGATGAGAGCAGCACCCTGTATTTCTGTGCTGTCCAACTTTCTGTCCCTGAGGCCACTGTGTAGGTGACGGGATGATGGGACTAAAAAGGCCTCTGGCAATTGAATGTTTGGGATGTGGAAGGTGGATGTTTCTCTGGGAGGGTAGACAAAGCATGAGGACACAGATGGGAAGAATCTGATGTGACAGTCAATTGTGGGTTGTTATTTGGGTATAAAATATTAAGGTGGGATGATTACATGGTTAGTGGTTTAATAGTAAGCAAAATGAGAAATCAGGAAATTGTCATGCAACAAAGAAAGAAAGTATGAAATAATAAGTGGCAGTAGGGAGCTGATTGTGGAACAGTTCAAAGCCCACCAATGTGAAAGGGAAGATGCATTTATTCTACAGATACCAAACCTAACTTGGACTCTGAAACTGGTCTGGAAATAATCATGAACCTCACTTTCTGGGAGAGGAGCATCAAGTCTTGTAGCTCTTACCTTGTAAAGTAACATCATCTCCTTAGTTTAGGCATTAGCCTCCCTGACTTTGGGGCAGAGAAGAAAAGGTTGTGCCAAATCAAGTTTGTCTCATTAAGCCTCCCTGTTGGTGACTAGTTGCTCTACTGTCAAAATACAGTTGGAGGAAGCGGGGGAGACAGTTCTAGTTTTGAGGGGTTCCAGTAACATTTTTATTTTCCTTGAAAGTATTTTGTCCTCGATTTCTCTGTGAAAAGCCCACACAGACATCATAGAATGCTCTGAAGCATCCTTAAATGTATCAAGCTTTAAAAGCAGGAGGGGAAAAAAGTGATGTAGATTTTTTTTTTTCCCTTCTGTTTTGTTGGAAGATAGTATTTGGTCAGTGATTGCTCAAAATATTACAAAAACAAGTGTTGGAAAGCTAGGCAAGGCATTACATGAAATCAAATAATAAAAAAAAAAATCACAGGGTATGGAATGAAAGAATAAACATACCTAAACAGCTTTATTCCTGTCTTCTTTTTGTTTACCTTTCTCCTGGTTTATATCAGGGCTGTAATGCCCGATTGCTGCCTACAGTGGGGTATTACAGGTGTTGAACTGGTGAAGTGAAATAGAGGCAAACACACGGTTGTTTTGTGTTCATCCTATGCTTGCAGCAGAGCTGTGCTAGCAGAAGTGCACATGCCCATATCCCACCGATCTGCTTTCTCCTGGGAATCACAGGGCTTGCTTTGGTGAGATTTTATAGCCATTTTGGACAAGTTGGCATTGATGGCTCTGTTGTGTGGTGGTGGTGTTTTTTTTTTTTTTTAACAGGGATCTCCAAAGAGATTATTTTTAATGAATGTGTCCTTTTTTCTTACTCAGAGCATAAAAATGGCTCAAGGGCTCATATTCTTTCCCTGTCTCCCTTGCTGGCCCCTCCTCAAACAACAAAAGAAAGGCAGCTTTCTTTTTTTAACTTGGAGTTAGCAACGATGTCAGTTTTGGGATTTTGGAATTTTCCCAGTGGTGTGGGTGCGTGGTGTGGGTTTTTTTTTTTTAATCTGTTTTTTGGGTTGTTTTTTTTTTTTGTGGAAAGGGGTCTGGGGATCTTGGGTCTCACTGCACTGTTGTGAACTCTTAACACATTAATTGAAGGGGTGGAGATGCTGAATCACTAACAAAGACCTCCTTTATCCAAAATGTTAATCAATCATTGACGTTAAATAAGTGTGAACAAAACCAAACAAAAAAAACCCCA
The DNA here is from genome assembly GCF_964195595.1 of Calonectris borealis. Taxonomy (NCBI): domain Eukaryota; kingdom Metazoa; phylum Chordata; class Aves; order Procellariiformes; family Procellariidae; genus Calonectris; species Calonectris borealis. The sequence continues at coordinate 103,037,423 of NC_134312.1, forward strand.
CCCTAAACAAGTTTTTGTCTAAGTCCCCCTCCCATTCAGCTGCTCATCTTTGGTCAGGTTAACATTAGAAATTCTTTCGGGGATGTATTTTGTGTGTGTGTGTATGTACTTGGTTTTGGCAATGTTTGGTAAAAGTTCTGTTGCTGACTTCCTAGTATAGTTTTTTCAGTACAGATTATTTAGCTCATAGATGCAATAAAGATGTTTTGGGAGAAACTGCAATCTGCTCTGTGTGAGGGAAGTAGCTAGACGATGACAGTACTGTTGTAACCATCTTTTTGTGGGCTAGGGGTGTGTGTATAGGTGTCTTTTTAGTTTTTTTTTGTTTTGGGGAGGTGTTTTGCTGTCCTCTCTTGTGATCAGTTAATTTGTTTATTGGTCAACACAGTCTTCTAAGCTAGGCAGGACCTGAATTTTAATATGAAAGAAAATAAACAGGTTTCTGTTCATACAACCAGAAACTTTGTAGATCTCTTCTGTATATTATAAATACAGAGGGTGTGGACTCTTTCTTCCCTGTGCTTCCCCCCCCTCCCTCCCCCCATCTTGCATTTCATCTTTACGGTTTGTATACTTGGATTGTTTTCAGTTAGGGTTAGTCCACAGCCAGAGAAACTACATTTGTCACTAAATATCCAAATATAGAAACTAAGGCAACTATAAGCCACAAGGCTAAAATATTCATATACAACAGCTTTTCTGAACAGTTTATGTGTTTGAGGTGGATCAGAATGGAGTACCTTTGATCCATATTTCCTAGCTATTCAAAGGCTTGCTACTCTGTAATATGTTGACTTTCCATACCTATTTCTACATGTTTCTTTCTAGATTTTTTTTCCTCTTGAGTTCCTGACATGCTGTGTCAATCCTGTTGCCTTACAAACTGTGCCTATGGCTTAGGAATTTTGTTGGTCTTTTATAAATTCAATGGGAAAAAAAACCCAACCCACAACAACTTTATCCTGTGGAGCAATTTACACTCAAGTGAGTATTCAAACTAATTCCCATCTTGAATGTCAGCTGTGTTACCTAGCAGGGTTTGATCTCTTCCGCTTTCTCGAAGTTTACCAGAATTTCTTCAGAGCGATGCAGGCAGCCTTCATAAAATCCTTCTATCTAGTTTGCGTGGCCTTGGACTTCACAGAAATCTCTGCCTGGTAAGGTCTGTGGTCTGTTTACATAGATATGCAGTCCTTTAACCCAGCAAGATTTGCTATGGGCTTGGATTTCCTGCTTACAAGCTCTGCTGGAGTCCCTCTAGTCTTCCTGCTGGTGAAATGAAGGTGTTAACTCAGGTTTTCAAAGCAGTTTGTGAATGCAAAGAGATTTCATTGCTGAGTTTTTGTCTGAGCGCTACTCTGCCTATCGTATTTAAAATAGCTTTCCCCCTGTACCTTTACTTGTCTGTTAGTTTCTTTTTTTTCTGTTTTAAAAGTTTAATCGTTTTGGAGCTGGACCTCCTTTGTGGTAGGGTGTCTACAAGTGCAGAAGAACAGGAACCTTATTCATAATTAGGAATTCCAGATAATCTTGAAGAACTCAAGCAAAAAAACCCATCTGTTGGGAAATTTCTGAAGAGTTGCCTTTAAGACCACGCAGTGTTACAAATACTAGTTAACTCAACGACAATAGCAAAACATAAGATGACATTTTAATGTGTGCTGAATCCCAATGAACTGTTCCAATGTTGGCTTTAATTTATATTTTTGAAGAAGCGAGGCTGTACTCTGTGACTATACCCTTACCTATAGGCCTAGCTGCCCTCTGTTAGTATGCCTGTGAGCATTTCTTTCCGTGCTAGAGCTGGCTTTTGAGGAGTCCTTGGCGCTTGCCTGTTTTGACTCTGCACTAGCCCTCTGTGTGTGCTGGTACTGCTGCTGGTACTGCTGTATGCTGAAACAGATCAAGGAGCTGATCTAGATTATAAGTAGCCTGGCAAAAAAAATGATTATACTTAGCCTGCATCAGTTTGCCAAAGTGGTTCACCGTTTGGCTACGCAAACGGTTGTACGGGCACATCAGACAGTGTGGTGCAGGGGTGGAAGTAAATATGGGTAGCAGCAGCTTTTTAAGCTGGCGTTGCTGCCAAAAGGAATGCTCATCTAACTATACCCCTAAGAGTCTGCTAAACTTGCTAAATGTTATTTACACCTGTTTGTTACAGCTTCCCTTGCTTGAGAACATTTCCTTCGGCTTACCTTGTTCTTTTTGCCAAAAATGTTTCTCATCTCTGAACATACATGCAACGTATAAAAAGAGAAACCCTCCTTAAAAAGCTTTAAACAGGGCAAAAAGAGGAGTATGGTGGTTTAGCTATGGAAAAGTTTCTGCTGCTTCAAGACTGTCTGGTGATACAGAACATGTAGCGTAAGCTGATGATAGACAATTTAGTATGGTTGCAATTAAGCAGTGAAACTCATGCTGTGAGAATCATCAGGAGCAAGAATTCAACAAGAGTTAAAAAGGATCAGATGTCTGTAGGAATATGAAGAATATTCAATTATCGTAATCAGTGACAGTAGAAATTTTGGAAGAGGTATTAAGCCTGTGGCCTAAACCTTGTTTTTTACTCTGCTCTAACAGATGTGCTTCTATATTGGGAAAGAGAGGGAGGGAACAGCTTGTTGTGCCTGGGTTTGCTGTGGGGTTCTTGCACACTTCTCTGGAAACTTAACTGAGATCAGTGCGTGAAATGTGCCATTAAACTGCATAGGCTTCTGGTTGGATCTTGGTGACCCATCCTGAAATCTGGCCTGAGCTACCAAACTGTGGCTGTTGTGAAAGTGAACTGCTGCTGCCTGACTTTACATTTGTTTTACTCCTACTTCTGTGGGTTGTTCTTACCTGCTCTTCGGCAAAGTCGGATCTCGGCGCTCTGTTTTTGATCTACTTTGACAACACTTGTTTTAAAGACTGTTATGAAATTGCAGTTTACCATATCTGAAGAATGAATGTTATCTCTTTAGAGTAGATAGACATGCTCCAAGATCCCTTTTTTTCAGACACTTAAAAGCAGAGGTGAGCTTTTCCTTGTTTGGCCTCTGAGAAGGAGCTTGTGGAATAGGGAAGAGAGATGAAAAGTGGAGCTGTAAGGTGGTTGGCTTGTTTGTTTTTAAAGCCTAGGCAGAATCAATGAAATCCTTTTGAAGGAAGGAAAATGGAAAGTATTTACCAGTGACATAATTTCTTTCAACAAAGTAGGGCTGAGAGGTGACGGAGCAACATCCTCCAAGAGTTCACTGAAAGTTGGGTGCTGTAGTCTTGAAAACAATACTGATTTTAAGTGCTCCTTCGTGGTACAATCTATGGCAAAAAGAGTGTAAAATTTAACTGCATATAGAATTGAGGGAGGGCTTGCCGCTTTCTGTATTGAGTTCGGAGCAGTTGTGACTCGGGGCCGGATAGCCTGCTCAACTCCTAGCGTTTGCAATTACTCTGAGCTGGTTGTCCGGTTTTCACGGCTGTTCGACCTCTTAAGAAAGCAATGCCACTGTATTCTTGCTGCTTAGCTTTCTGGTGGGGCTGTCTGCATAGTAGCAGAGCAAGGGAGCTTTAAATTGCTGACCCATCTTGTCACTGGATGGTCTCCATGTGCCTGTTGTTGTCCTCTATGCCTTCTGAACAAAGGGTGCAGATATCTGTTTTACCTTATCAGTAGGGTGGCTGGGGCCCATGGGCTCTTTTAAAACCAGGTTAGGTTGGAATTTGGTGGTGAACTTGAGAACAGAACCTGGCTCTTAATGTGCCTACGATTTATCTACTCGACCATGTTACTTACGCTCTACAAATTGCTTTAAATCTGTAAGTCTACTCGTGTATGTTGCGTGAAGCCATCTTTGCCACCTCTGCAGTGTGTATAGAATTATGCAAAACCTGAAGGAAAATTCTGGTTTAGTGGTTCACTGATTAAAACCACTGGGTAAGATCAAGCAGTAGACCCTTTTTCAGGTTGCTCAGAGCTATGCTCTCTGCGTTTTTCTAAACTGACTTCTTCAGGTGTCTTGATATCGCTGTTCCACTGCCTGTGAAATGGCAGTATTTTATCTATGTACCAATCTGGTTTTGTTTGAGGATTGATTAGAAGTGTATTTGCAGTGTAATATAAAACAAAGCTGTAGCCTGTTGAGGTGAGCAGCCACAGGTTCTTCAGTGAGAGCTGTTACGATGAAGAGTTTAGGCAGTCTTATGCATGAAGAAACTCTTCTTGGAACTTTTGCTAGCAGAATTGAAGTTTTCTACCACATTTTATACGTGTATATGAGAAAGGAGTAAAGAACTTCAGGCCAAAACGGCTTGACAGGTTGTTAGCACGAAAATGCTTTCTTCTGTCTCTTAGGGAAAAAAAAAAAATAAAAAAAAAAATTTAACCTTCTTGTGGTTGGGGACAGAAAGTTGAAACTGTCAGGCAAATAGCCACCATCCAGCAGAAATGCTTCTGAATGTTCTTGTGAAAGCTAGCTTTGATTTGACAGTTATGAATCTTTGAAAATAGCGCTGTTTATACAGTACAGTAAATACTTTGAAGTACGTTAGGCTTTGCTGTACATGCGTGGCTAACTAGAAGAATATTAAATGTGTACATCTTGTGTTGAGTGAGGGAGGATCCTGCAGCAATTGGAATTGCATGCTCTTCGTACTTTTCTAAAATCATGTCAAAGCAGTAGATTTGATAACAGACCTGATTATACAATTGCTTAATTTCTTGTCAAAATAACACTTTTACATGCAGTGTTTTGCGATCTTTTAGGTGACCCTATGTTATTTATCAAATGTCAGTTTTTCATCCCAGCAGCTTTGATATAATCATGTAGCATCGTGGAGTACTGTGTACATGCAGTCTTTGCTTGCTGGAGTTCTTTGAAGTGCCTTACTCCTTAGAAGAGTCATTGCTCTGTTGAAGATCCTACATTTAATGACTAGGAAACCAGTATACGGAAGCACTGCACTGTCTCGCTAAAGGTCGTGCTACATCTAACATGCCTAATGTGGGTCTAAAAGCAAAGAAGGAAGAGGTTCAATGCACCAGGAACGCATACCCCTTGACATACATCTTACCCAGCAATAAGCTGCATGGGATATAGTAATTCTTCAGCTCTGCCCCCGTGGGAATGCCTGCTTTGCAGTGCTGAGCTCCCCAGGTGTGAGCGCCTGGTGCTATAAAACAACAGCAGGAGGGCTCGTGTAAAGGAGAAGAGCAGAGGGATAGCTGGTGGTGACAGTCCTGAATGAAAACTGGTCTCACGGGCAGTGCTGGAAGGTGGCAATGCTTAGGGGAACCTTGAAAATGCACATTTGGGATGAGAGAGAGAGAGACCAGACACCTGTTAAGGTGAAGGTTAACATGAAGGAAGGCATGTGGGTCGCTCCCAGCAATTCTGACAGGCATCGTGTGTGATGTCCCCTTGCAGCATACCGGGGAATTACTGCTTGCTGGAGCACTGGGTTTTCCTTGGAAGAGGTCTGTCCTATACTGACCCATCCCAGCCCCACTTAGCTTATGAAAACTGACAAGATTGCAGCCTGAGGAGTTACGCCTGAGGACTGTTTCTTATCTTTCGTTCTGGAAGCCAAGTGAAGGGATGCTGAAATGAAAAGAAAAAGTGCTTGGTTTTTTCCCATGCTGAACTGATAGGTGACTTATTTCTCCCAAGCCTTCTACTTAAATGGTGTGGTGTTACGACATGTTGAAGAACAAACTGGTGTCTCCTCGGTCCTGTCTTCCCATCCTTTATTTCCGCATCCCTTTTTTTTTTTTCCCCTTCCTTTCCCCCTCTCCACCGATTAGTTTCTGAAGAATGGGCTGCTGGCAAGCTTGATACAGGTGTCTTTTACCTACGGTTGTTCATGCTGATGTCCCCATTTAAATTTTAGAAAAAATAAATCCAGAGAAGTAAGGGAAAAGAGATCGCATCTGGCTCTGAACACATTACCTACTTCCCGAAAAGTAGACGAAGTTTTGACAGAAGGCAAAGCTATGAAAGCAGCCCACGGAAAGCTCTGGCATTATCCACTGGACTCCTGCATGTAATGCTGACTGATGCTGGCGCTGTTAACTGCTAACATGATGTAGTAAGCTGCAGAAGCCTGTCATATATTAGGGAAATACTGTTAAAACATTTCTTGAAAAATCCCTTATTGCTGGAGCTTTTGATCTTTATCAGTGATAACAATAGTAGGAACTCTAGAGCAGACAGGCTGCTGCTAAGATAAGTGATGCTCCACGTAAAGTGCTTAAAACTCCAATCGTAATGTACATAGACTGCTCCCAGCATTGCTAACATAGGTGGAGCTGAACTGATGTTGGCAGCTGCACTGGTGTACGCCGAGGCTGAGCTGAGGTCAGCGTGATGTCATGGCGTGCTACAGGTTATGCGACTGCGTGCCTAACGCCCTGGCAGCAGTCTGGCCAACCTGCACCTGCAAATGCCACTAGTCCTGGCAAAGCTGAAATGATGTGAGCAGCAAAGGGAAGCGTTCATAGCATTCCTGTACAGAAGTGGATAGTTGTAGCTTAGGCTTTGGGTTTTTTTAGGGTTTTTCTTTTGGCTTTTTTCCCCAAACTGATTTCTGGAACTGTGTCAGAATTTGCCAAAAGGCTGTTCTAGTCCCAGGTGGACCAAGTAGTTCAAGTTTTTTTTTTGTTTTGTTTTTTTTTTACATAATAGCAGCTGAGAAATTGAAAGGGACTTCAGGTGTCTGGCTGTGTACACACTGAATCTACTCACCAATGTCCATAAGTGTCTGTCTCCTCCACTTCTTTGGGGAAGGAGTTGTGGAAAGAGTGGTACAAAATCAGAAACTGTCTAGGACAGCCGTTCATCCCCGTTGTATTAAAAACACTGAAGTGTTGTTAGATGCGCTAAAAATAAAAATAAAGTTTAACAGACATGTAATTGTCTTTTTGACAAAAAGTGTTAGTGTTACTCACAGCTCTTAAAAGTGATGGTTATGAGTGTAGTGAACAACATGCCTGTTGCAAAAAGATTATTTTAGAATTATTTCTGTAAATACCTAAAAAGAATAATTACTTTACATCATGGCTACTCTTGGTTATCCATGTGCTTGTTAGACGGAGGAAGGAAGAGAATAGTCAGTGGAGATGCCATTGTCTGAGAGCAGGGGATGGTTACATGAGAAATGTCATAAAACACTTTATTCTCTGAGCCTTTGGGTTTGTATTGTGTTTTGTCAGTGATCGTCTTGACTACACTTTTTAAGGATGGAGAGCAAAGGTTGGACTTTCTGTGGCTGTCCCTGTTTGAATAGACTTCAGGAGACACTGGTTCTTTGGGAAATGTCCATGTGTGTGGTGATCAGAGCTGGGGGGGAAGTGTGGGAGAAAGAGTATCTGCACTGTCTTACTCAAGATATGTGGACAGGTAGGCTCAGCAGAGCTACATTTGTATGACCACGCGTACCAAATTTGCATGGAGGTGATTATGTATATTCTTATAGTTTCTGGGAGGTTTATCCTGTGGTCCTAAATTCTTAAAATAATCTGAGCTGCTCGAAGGAACTTCTCTTCCTTGTAATGGCTAGAGTCTTGCCCATTCTTCCCCTCTCAATGTGGTTGTAGGTCATCAAGGTGTTAATTCTAAGTGAGCCTGTCTTTGCTCAGCCCCTTTGTGCTTCAAGGCGTGGAGGTAGTTGCAGGCAATAACCTGCCCATGTTTTAGAGGTTAACAGAGAGGTGCATACACACCATGTGTACAAGAGGAGTTATTTTCTCCGGGAGGTTGTAACGAGCCAGGTGAAGATCGTGTAGTCCCCACATTCATGTAGCAAAATGAGTTTAGGTGACAAGTTCTCAATTCTTTTTTTGATTGAGAGTCACTTCTGGTACAAGACCATGAGCAAAGAGGTAATGCTCTGCAGACTGGGATTAGCAGTTATTTCTCTGATGTACATAAGGAGGAATTCTTGGCTTTGGGAAACTGCGAGGACTTTGCGTATGCCATTGTTTTTTACTGCCAAGACATAAACGTAGAATAGTCCATACTGTTTCAGGGTAAGTTAGGACCATCTAGAAAATGGTGACTGGCTGCGAGTTGCTATCTAATCAGTTTAATATTAACAAGTTAGCTCTTGATGTTGAGAAAATGATTTATAAGTAAATGGGATTTGTGGCTTACTAGGGAATGACAGAACACGGTGTTTTCCCCAAATCGGCAGCTGTTCTGGGTAGGATATGGTCCATGTACCATGTGAGGTGCCCCTGGTGCAAGTGGCCACTGCCTTTCCGGCAGATGGAGCACATGAGCAAATCAGCTGAAAGTCTACCATGTGATAACTGTGTAGTTTAATTAATGGATGAGGTCTGCAAACCCTGCAATGGAAAGAGCCAGGACAGTAGGTAGTCAGGCCATTTACTGATGACCTGTTTGGACAAGCAGAGTTGTATTGTGTCCAGATGACATGCGTATTGATACTGTATCTTTAGCCCCAGCAGTTCCTTAGGTACCTGATGTATTTTCTGCCCTTGTTCAAGAAAAAGAGCAGAGGGACCTGGCAAGAGAAGGATGCAAGTGTGTTTGAAGCTTAAGCCTATCCATGCCTGTGCCATCAGTCACTGCTGCCTCCTTTGTGCCAGCGCCAGTGAGCATGTTGGCTGAAACAGGAAGCTTGTCTCCTGAAAATTAATCATATCTTATCTAGAGTTAGTTTTCAGCAGGGTCACAAGTGCTAGTGATGGCTGGAAGGGATAGAGTTGGATAGACTTAGGCTGGTTGAAGTTGCTTTCCTGGGTGTACAGAAGGTAAGGCGGCATTTTTGACAAACCTATTTGAATGCTGGTGGGTCCAATACTAGTTGTATTACAAGCACATGCTTTACGCATTCATGGGAAAGGATGAGGAGGACAGCTTTTACTAAGAGGTAGGGGCAGATTTAAAGGTACTTAAAAGCCCTAAGTAGGGGCCATATCTAGAATTTGGGACTGGTTCAAGGGGTTGAAGAGTGTCCTGTGTCCCCGTATCCTCAAGTGTCTTGGGGAGGTGTGTGGGGTGTAGAATACTCATGTCAGTTTATCTATTTGCTTTTACTTTTATATGATCTTAAGGGAGTCTGACGGTTCAATAAAAGCGTTGAATAACACTTCCTGCGTCCTCCTTGTTTCCCAGTTGCACTCTTTATCAATGAGGTGTGTAATCAAGTGCTATATTAAACAGCAGCTTATTGAACAGTAACACGTGCAGTTCAGCTGCAAGTGTGCAAAATAAGGAAATGCTTAACAAAACTGGTAAGTGCAGCATGTGGTGAAAACCAGTGGTGGCTCTTGGGGTGTCTTGGGTGTCACGGAGTCACCTTTTGCCAGGGCAGCTGTTCTCCCTCTTACGTGGTTGAACGAGGGTCGGAGAAATAGGATGTGCCCTTCCCAGTAAAATTGTGCTGAAGGAGCGCGTGGGTTGATTCACTGCCTTACCCCACCTCTCCAGTCGCATGGGGAATCCACTGGTGGATGCACATGCAGAAGTTCGCTTCCTGGTGGCTGTCAGGATGAGCAGCTGCTCAAACAGCTCCTGCTGCTGGTGCTGCTGTTCTTGGTCTCTCCTGAAGCTGATGCTCTTCCTGGAGCAGTCTCTTACTCCACTCTCTTCTTTCTCTCCCACACCACTACCACAGCTACAATTCAGGGTGCTGGCTCAGCTTGCATTCAAAGTTGTCATTTGTTTTCTGCAGCAGCAGGTCTCTAGCCTTTTTTCTTTCTCCATGCTGACTTTGGGCCCTCGCCACCCTCAGTCCAGCACAGACTGACAGTCTCAGAAAGGCTGCAGGAAGAAAGAAGTGTGCTCTTTCGTGTACACAGAGAAAGAGACTTCTTGCCTTTAATGCTTCGTGTCACAGTAAGGCCACAAGTTTGATACTTTTATCTACTTGGTATGGCTTTATTTCATCTCTCCACATTTTCCTTCTCAAAGAGGGAGAAAAGACTGAAGTGAATCAGTGATAACTGCAGCTGTTCCTGCTGAAGCAGCCATAATGCTGTATACCTCCAAGTACCTGACCACTTGTCACTATCAAGCTTCTGCAGTTCAAGGGCATAAAGGAGGAATAAGCTAGTTTGGATGTTTTTTCTTTCTGTTTGCAGTACAATAATATGGTGGCTAGTTCATTCAAGTTCGTGAATAACTTACCAAAAGGTAAGCTAAGATGTGCATTTGTGTCCTGTTAGTTACTCTGTGGTAGCTGCTTGTGTACATGCTCTCACCCTTTTGCTCTCAAATTCACTGTGAAGCAAGCTGTCTTGTGCCGACTGTGGGCTAAGACCGTGCAGGTGAGCAGCAGAGATGGTAAACTAGGGGATGGAATTACATTGCAGTAACTTGGCTGGGTAGCCTTAGGGATGGGTCGTCTCTGATCATTTGTGTCCCTCTTGCAGTCGTGAGCTATGGTCTGTAAGGCTCCCCTGCCAAGGTGCTTTGCCAAGTTGAACTTCAATGTTTCAAGCAATAGAGCCCCGACTGTTTGCTGTGATAGATTCTCTCCACCCTGATGCGTGCTGGTGTTCACATGTTTTCCCTTTCAAGGGAAAAGGTGATTTTTGTTGCTCCTCTGATAGAGGTGTGTCAGTATTGGCACCGGTATGGCTTAGCCTGTATTGTTTTGTTGGGTGGGGTGGGGGAAGGGGGAGAGAAGATACAGCTGGATAATTGGATTCAGGGATGATTGTGCTGCTGTGGTAGGTTTTACTGGATGAAGCAGCTTGTTGCGATAGGTGTTTGTTTCAGCTTCTGTCTGCAGGTGTGACTTGGCTAGATAAGGATGGTCTATCACCTTGATGATTTCATTGTTTGATTTGGCTGGACTGGGTGGAGAATGTAGCTGCATTGTTTGGGACTAGCTTTATAGTTTGGTTTTGTTGAAGTGGATTACATGGCAGCGCATTGCTACATTATTAAGGAGAAGCTGCAGTAGATAATAGTTGGAGAATGTTGGAGGGAAGAGAATATGCACAGGGTTTCACAATGCGTAACTAATTGAGCCTCGCAACAGCTCCTGTGTTCCTGTTGGGAGATCTGGTCAGCAGAATGCATTGGGATTACGCAGAAAACCTCTGGTAGTGATTTCAGTTTGCGGTCGTACTCTAACTGCAAGGCTCTCCGTGCTGTGTAAATAGCTGAGAGTGCTCTGAGAGACCATGCTGGCCCCGACAGTGTGAATGTTGTCTGGATTCATACTGTTCTTGCAGCCTCTCCAGTTTTCACAGTGGATGAGGGAGAAGCTGGCAGGTAGCTGCTCTGTCTTTCTTTACTGACCTCAAATTTACCATTGAGCCATGCCTCAGAGTCCACATTTCCTTTAACATGTGAGCGAACATTAATTGATGCAGGGTTGTCTCCATTACTGAAAGTGTGGCTGATCGGTTCTTGGGCCATGAACTCTTCTGGCCTCATAGGAAATAACTGTAGTGCAAGGTGGGGCTAATCCTTCTATCTTGAGAAAACTTGCAGTATGTCTTACTTGGGAAGGTTTGCAGTTGGATTCCCTTCTCCCTGTAGTGTAGCACAGTGATGTGAAGTAGGAGCTGCCAGAACAGTAGATAGTGCTTCTCCCTTCTAAAACCTGCCTGGTTTTCCCCTAGATGTGACTGAGTGATTGCCTGGCTTTACCTGATGCTTGGATGTTTTTATTTATATGTTGTCTGGCTGTGGAGGAGGTTGTATACACGAAGCACAGGGGTTTGGCAGAAGTTGCTGGGCTCATAGTGAGGGGAAGGTGAGCCTTTGAAGAGAGATGGGTGCAGAGAAAGGGAGGTTACATGTCCGAGCTTTGTGCCAGCTTCTCTAACCACAGATGAGCTCATGGGAATCCAGCTAGCTCAAATGTGGAAGTGCTAAAGCAGGTCTGACCTATTTCCCCTCCATGTGCAGCACGCGTCTTCAGACTCTTCCAGTCTGATGGTGGCTTTTTCGGTGCTGACAAATCTTGCCAGTCTGAGCAGAGGCTTCCCCTTGTCAGTGGTTCAGAGCAAGTTTTGATTCCTCTGCTTCTGTGGCTGGATGCATGGGAGGGACGCACAGCTTGGCTGTGCGTTCTTGCTGGTGAAACTCTTCCTCTCTCTTCTTTTTCCAGGTGATCTTTTCTTGTGAGACGAGTGGTTCGCAACTCATGGCCTCCACAATGAGTACTGCCGTGTCGTGACACCAGGGGTCTTGGTAAGCTACTTGTTGGAAAGGCGAGGACCTATTGTATCTCCACATCTACCAATGTGGGTCCATCTCTTTTGTCTCTGCAATTGAGGTTTGAAGTTCTTTTAAGCCATCGAAATTGTAAGCTGCAACCAAGTGGGGTGAGGCTACTTTTCACCTGTTCTCACCTCCTCCTTTGAGCTTGCAGTGGCACTGATGTGGTTACATGATCAACCAGATCAGGGGACTGATCCAGCTGAATAGAGATTTCTGCTGTTTCCCTTGGGTTAGTTCCCATTCAGATCTTTCCTCGATCTGGTCAGGAGAGAGGTGGTGAGAATGAGTAGACAGTTGAACCATCCTTTTTCCCTGCAGGCATTGCCTGGCATACCTTAAAGCAATCCTGAAAATACAGCCTTGGATGTAGCTTGCCAAAATGTCTTGAAAAGTGGCTTGACCATTCACTGTCAGTGACCCTATTGCTAATTTTAGAGCAGTGATAAAGGCTTTGCTATGGCAGGCAGACTCCAGCTGCAAAAATACATATCTCTAGAGCTTTTCCATTATTGAACCTTAGATTCCCAGACATACATACGTTAGAAGTGCATTTAGAAAAATCATGAGGCATTCCATTTCACATTATAAAAGATGGTACATTCCCAGTGTGCAGAAATGAGAAGCGGAGGAAGTTGAGTTGCCGTTGTTCCACCAATGAATATATTGATGTATCCTTTATAGCTCTCTCTGGTAAGAAGAAATTTAAACTGAGATTGGAAAATACAGTTCCCTTGCAGAGCGTATCAATTCTAATAGATGGAAGATACATGTATATAGGATAACAAAAAAGTAGGGTTAAAAAATTGGAAGTGTTTTTTTTTTCCCCCCTGAGAAGTACTTGAAAGTTTGGTGATGTCAGAAATATTGTGCAGCCAGTGTGATCCTGATTCTGTTCTTCATGTTTTCTCATTGCACTGTGCAAGACTGGGAGTCTGAGAAAATTCTCATCTTACAATAAAAGGTAACATGATAATGCATAAATATCAGAAGTGGAAAAGCAGAGGAGGAAACAACTGGAATACTTAAGTTCATCACACAGGCATCTGCATCCTGCTGTTAGCATTGAGCTCTGCTCACTTTAATGCGGTTGTTCCTTTTTTCTTTTTTACCTGAAATTCACTGTGTTTTCAGTCACACCTTCACCTTAAGTGAGGATCCCCAAGTATCACTGAGTTCCACTGACTTTTACAGATGCATAAATCTCTTTTGAAAAGTGGAGTTCGGTGCTGTTGGTAATGTTACGGTTTTGTTGTCAAAACAGACATAGGAGCAAAATTTGCATGCAAAGATGGTACGATTTAGATACTTGTGCAGATGTTCTCTCTTGTTGCTAATGTATCTGTATAGCACCAGCTGCAATTACAGCATGATACTAGTAACAATAGTAATAGATTAACTCCAACATTGTTCTCAAAATCAGTGGGATAATCAGCTGATAGCTCCAGAGAAGCATGTGGATCCTGTGAGTGTGTGGCTCAGACTGGAGTTCATCTGATTGTGCCTAATAGGAGGCATTAAAAATGAGACCTTTATTGCAGAAACATTCTCCCCCCCATTAATGGGTTTGTGCAGCACGGTGGAGGTGAGAATAGGGAGCAGGATGATTTCTCTGGGTCATGAAGGAGGCATGTGGTAGGAGAATTTTTGGACAAGATGCAGAGCTTCATGGAACAACTGCAGTGTGGAGCACTATCATGTTAAAGTACAGCAGTGCAAAGTAACTAAAAAATGTAATGGCAGAACCTCACAACAAGATAAATTTGGGGAACTAGAAAACCATGGTGCTCAATACTACAAGTTACGGATAACTCCTTGGTCAGAGGTGGTCATATAGTGCCTGTGTTTCCTAATCCTCTGGTGTCAGCATGTAAGCAAACCAATTTTTGTTTTCTAAATGCAATTTGAACAGTAGTTTCTTCATAAAATTCAAGACACTCCCAGTCTGGTGCGATTTATTTTGTTTCATTTGATATATGCAGGAAGAAACTGCTTCTTTGGTGCTGAGAAGGAATACTGGGAATATTTACATTTGAATAATATTTAACTAGCAATGCTTAATACATTAACAATAAATCTTGGTTAGATTCTAAATTAAGTGGATTTGCATCTGAGTAGGTGAGATGAACAGGAGAGATTTTGTTGAAACATAAACAAGACAGAAATTTGTTCCAAAATAATTTAGCCCAAAGGACGTAAACAGTAATGTTCGATAGTTTCCTCCTCCAGAAACAGTTTTATGTGCCTTATTGCCTGCGTCATGCGTATTGTTTCTTAGAAAGAAGCTGAAAAAGTGCTTACTTTTGTTTTTTTTTTTCTTTTTTCTTTTTTAAAGCCTCAATAGTCTGTATAGTGTTGCTGAGCAAATTTAGAAGGGGAGTTCTGTGGTGATCTTTTGGCCTTTCTAATAGATGTATTGAGTGACTAATCTCTGGTATTTTCAGAGTAATCACAGCATCGCTGCTTGCTTACAGGTGGTCAGGAAGGAATTTTATTTTATTTTCCTCCCTTTGTGCAACCCTTAGCACACATCATTGAACATATGTCTAGTTATATTGGACCAAGGAGACAGAAAAGATTTGAGCAGAGTTTATGTTCTCAAGAAATATCAGATTACGGCCATTCACAGGGGAATTCTGGATAGCTAAGTCATGTTGGGGATTTGTAATTTTGGCTTCCTACTGACTTGCTGTGAGGTGTCTTCAAGCTGAGCACAGATGCGGAATCAAAGTGTCCAGACACGAGGTGCTTCCCTGTTTTGTTGACTCCAGAGTGATTTGCTTTGGATGAAGGGAAGATGGCCTCGCTGCCTGTAAACTGAATGGCCAGCCAGGGCAGCCTCCGGTTTGAAGTACACAGCTGTACTGAGCCATCTGAAAGCTCTTCTCCTGTGTCTTCTCAGAAATGGGGGAAGAATTGCCATTTACTGCTTCACACCAGACACATCTGCTTGGAAAGTTCTTCACTGTTTTTCTGTTCTCTTCTTGTGGGGTGGTTTTAACAGTGTGCCCTGGAGATGCGAGACTTCCCCTGGGCAGCAGGAGGCACGCGTCTAGAGAATGCTGGAGCTGCAGGAGGGAAGCGCCCAGTGCAAAACCAGAGAGGAGCAAAGAGAAAAAAGGCAAGCAGACAGCCAGCATTGAGAGAAGTGGGTGGCAGAAAGTGCTTCGACGCTGCCTCTGGTGGCACACTCCCCAGAGGAACTTGAGGAGAGCCCATCTGCGTGTGTGTGAGACTGTGAGCTCAGGATTTCTGTCAATGCATTCCAGTAATCCCAAAGTGAGGAACTCCCCGTCAGGCAACACACAGAGGTAAGGAAAAGAGCCTGCAGTCAGCTGCTCTGGATTGGTGCATGATGCTATCCCTGCTCTGCTGCAGGATCAGCCAGGGACTGGTGCATGTGACTCACTGGTCCTCCTTTGTGCTCCCGTTGGACCCGCCGAGTACCTGCGCCCTGGCTGCACAGTGCTGACGAGCCTCCATGTTTGCTAGGCTCAGGATGAGCTGAAAGCTGTAAACCCATGAGGTGCGGATTCTACATTCCTCGTGCCCTCCTCCCTCCCATCAGGTGTCTGAATAGGCTGTAGGAGAGTAAACGTGCTGTTTCTGTCTGGTTTTTTCCTTCCCCCTCTTCTAATGATCTTTTTCCCTGAGGGGTAGTTGGGCAGCAGAAGTCTCTTTGCCTGTACTTTCACACAAAACGCCTCCTCTGTATTGTTGGCCTGAACAGCCTGGAGAACTGATCGGCTGAGATCTTCTGCATCATTCACCTGCCAGTGCAGCAGATCGGCAGCTCTCCTCCACTAATTTGGAAGGGGAAAAATATGGAAGCGAAGCACTGTCCAGGGACTTACAATGGTCTGATTGACAGCATTCTCAAGTTTGATTATTTACTCCTAGAGGTCATCTGGAGCTTAAGAGTAATTCAGAGAGAATGCCTCTGAGTCAGATGTCTGTCCAAAGGAGGAAACGGCTTGTGCGAGTCCCACAGTGAGGATGCTAGCAAGTGCTGCCTGTTGGAAGTGGCAGTGATGATGGGAAAACACAATGCAGAAGATCCGATAGCAATGGAGTAACTGGAGGATGAGGAGGAAGGGGTGGCTAATACATGTGTAAAACCCAGCAGAACAAAATATTTTCAGGATGCAATTTGCTGAATGGAAGAGGGAAGGAAAGACCCTGAATTTCCTTTGGCAAATTAAAGAAGCTTCATCTGCCCCATTTTGCAGGAGTGTGCAGGGAGATGGTAACCTTCTCTTTCCTTATTCAGAGGCAGGTTGTAGCTGGTTTAATTGTTTTCACGGTCAGAGGTTTGTGTTTTCCTGGCAGCTTGCCCCAATGTATGATGAATGCTGCAGTAATGCTGGGTTTTCCTTGTGCTCCCTGTAGAACTGGATAGGGAGGTACAAGGGAGGAGGGGGGGGGGTCTACTCTGATCAGAGCTGCAGTGTATAGTTGGGGTCCAGGAAAGTGGTGAGGTGAACTTTATTGTGCCTTGTTTGTTTACTCTGAGCTGGTCTTGGTGTGAGGCGCTTCTCTGTGCACATAGAAACCGTTGTCTTTATTGACAGAAGCCCCAGAGGTAGGTCCTCATGTGACAGCGGTTCCTGGGATCTGGCAGGTCTGTAGCTTGCCCTAGTGCCTTCTTGAGCAATGAGATCCCATCTTGGATAATAACCCTTTCAGGGCATGTTCAAAAAAGCACCTGCATGACTCTAAGCTTGCAGGCATTTTTTATTTGTCAGCAATTGTCTTAGCTTGCAAAGGTGGCAGTGGTTGTTTCTGCTTCTCTCTAATCTGTTCCTACAGGGCTGAATGAATCCATGGTGTGATTTGTTACTTTTTTTTTTCTTTTCCTTTTTTTTTTGCTCTGTCCCCAGTAGCCCCAAATCAAAGCAGGAGGTGATGGTCCGTCCCCCTACAGTGATGTCCCCGTCTGGCAACCCCCAGCTGGATTCCAAATTTTCCAACCAGGGCAAACAAGGGGGCTCCACCAGCCAATCCCAGCCCTCTCCCTGTGACCCCAAAAGTGGAGGTCATCCCCCCAAAGTGCTCCCTGGCCCAGGTGGGAGCATGGGGCTGAAGAATGGGGCTGGAAACGGTGCCAAGGGGAAGGGGAAGAGAGAGAGGAGCATTTCGGCAGACTCCTTTGAACAGAGGGAAGCTGGGACTCCTAATGATGACCCTGAAATCAAAGGTATGTTTGCTAGGGTTCGTGCGCAAGTGCAGACAATTAGTCTGAGTCCTCTGAGATGGCAAATCGCTATGCAAGTGTTAGCAAAACATTTATTTGTCTGGGGTTCTGTAAGTTCCAGCCAATGAAGTCTAAAGGTCTTGAGAGCAGGCGAAGAGGAGAGGTTGTCATAGCTGGCATCGGTAAACGTCCTGTTCACGCTCAGTTAAAGTGCAGACCTGTCTCTGGTGGGAAAGTTCCTTTGTAACTCTGAAACTCCCCCAGAGAATTTGAAAGTACAAATGCAACCTGTTGGTTTCCTTCTGGCCTTTGGCCTTTCAGGAACTGCTCTGTTGTAGCTGGGGTTTTGAACAATATGCAAGCCTGTTTTGTCAACATAGGTACATAACCCGTAGCACCCTTAACTGGTAACACAAGCCAGAGAGTTGGGATTTCTGTGTTCTGTTCCTGGCTCCAACTTTGCCTCTGTGAGGCAGTGCAAAAACAGACTAGATGTGCAGCTGTCCATCTTTCCTTTGTTGTCCATTTTCTAGGTCACCTGGCTAAGGTGGCTGAAGGGAAAAAGAAGTAAAGTTTTGCACAGTGTGTTCTCCTTGGGCACAGACATATTTATATTTCTTCATTTTAGTGTGTAGTTTTCCTGCTATTCTGTGTGGCCACTGGAGAATTCAAAGGGATCAGCTCTGGGAACTGCCACTTGCCTCACAAGATGATCTTTCTCCCAGTGGTGCCTGAAGGGCAGCATGGCATTAGAGGGAAGATGTATGGTGTAATAGAAGAATTGCCTTTAGTAGTGCTTGAGGGAGAAGTGGGAAATTTCAGAGGAGGAAAAGCTCTGGTCGGCTTCCAGAAATGGTTTCCAAAGAGCTCCCGAGGTAGTGATTTCCCTTTTTTCCTCTTTCTCCCCTTCCAGACTGCAATTCTGCTGATCATGTGAAGTCCCAGGATTCTCAGCACACACCACACTCCATGACTCCTTCAAATGCTTCAGCCCCAAGGTCTTCCACACCTTCCCATGGCCTGACTGCTGCTTTGGAGCCAGCAAGTGGGCAGAAGACTCCATCCAAAGTGGTTTACGTTTTTTCTACTGAGATGGCCAACAAGTAAGTAGGCAGATGCCTGAATGTCTTCAGGGAGTGGGGCTTATATTTGTGCTCCCTTTTTAAGAGATTCTCAAGTGCACTTTCTCCATCAAGTGCGTTCTTGTAGCAAAACGTCATTACTTGTTTTGGGGATGCTGAAGGGGCTGGAGTGGAGAATCTCGCTACCTCTTGCCCTCTGAGAAGTGATTATTTATTCCTCTGAGGTGTGTTTGTTTGTTGTTTTTTTTGTTTGTTTTTTTTTTTTTTTTTTTGGCAAATGCTGGGAGATACCGTTTTGCAATCCATGCAGTGAGTATGAGCCGGGATGGCTTAAACTGAGACATGAACCCTGAATGCTGATGAGTTTGTAGATGTAAGCATTTTTCTTTGGTACTCATCTAGAGTGAAATATGTGTGGTTAAGTCTCTCTCCCTTCTGCCAGCTGAAGGATAGAAGGGAGGGCGGATAAGAAAAATTGATTCTTAGCTTCAACTGGATATGTGCATTTGTCTGTCTTTGCAGGGCTGCAGAAGCTGTGCTGAAGGGACAGGTGGAAACCATCGTGTCCTTTCATATCCAGAACATCTCAAACAGCAAGGCGGAACGAAACACTGTACCCTTGGTAGGGAATACTTGCATGTGGGTGGGAAGGGAAATGGTAAATGTGCTTGTGTGCATGTGATTCAGAGAGATGGGTGATTATTTACACACTGAAATAAGTTTTAGCGTGGAGAAGAGAGAGACAGTTGTTGTCCTAGCCTTCTGCAAATAAATGTCTTGGATCATCCGAAGAAGAGCTTGAGTCTTGCAATATTTGGGTAGTACATTTAAGGGGTACCTGCTGTAATACTTGAGCAAAATATGTTTCTGCATGACCAAGATGCTGCTCTGTAATCACTGCATGAAGGCTACCCTTCCTTGCAAATTGTGGGCTGGTGGTGTTGAGACAGGACGTTTCTTTTGCACCTCTGCTTATGTGACACAGCTGTCAGATGAATGAGTGACAATGTGTGGCTTTCTCTTGCAGAACCCCCAGGTCACTGCACTTCGGACTGAACCCAAGCCCCTGCCACAGCCGCAGCCCCCCACCACCCAGGACCAGAACCCTCCCCAGAATGCCAAAATGCAGCCGACTCCACCCGTGTCAGCGCCGGTATCCAAATCCACTGGCCCCCCGTGCCCCATAGATCAGGACAGTCCCAGTGTGGAAAGCAAAGGGATGTCTGTGGGCAGCCCTGCCAACTCTACTCCGTTGCAGACAGAAGGATTTGGGCAGAGTTCGACCCCCAATAATCGAGCAGTTAGCCCGGTTTCCCAAGGTAGCAATAGCTCTGCTGCAGAACCCAAAGGTCCCCCCCAGCAGGTGTCTGGTGGGGACCCATCCAGTTTGGGCGAGAATCCAGATGGGCTGTCGCAGGAGCAGCTGGAGCATCGAGAGCGCTCGTTGCAGACCCTGAGAGACATACAGCGCATGCTCTTCCCTGATGAGAAGGAGTTTGCGGGAGGGCAAAGTGGGGGGCCACCCCCAAATGCTGGGGTGCTGGATGGTCCCCAAAAGAAACCTGAAGGGCCGATACAGGCCATGATGGCTCAATCCCAAAGTTTAGGCAAAGGGTCAGGGTCTCGGACAGATGGAGGGGCTCCGTTTGGCCCTCAAGGACACAGGGACATGCCCTTTTCCCCAGATGAAATGGGGCCACCACCAATGAACTCCCAGTCGGGACCCATAGGCCCAGACCACCTGGACCACATGACTCCCGAGCAGGTGGCCTGGCTCAAGCTGCAGCAGGAGTTTTACGAGGAGAAGAGAAGAAAGCAAGAGCAGGTGGTTGTGCAGCAGTGTTCCCTGCAGGACATGATGGTCCATCAGCATGGGCCTCGTGGGGTGGTCCGAGGCCCTCCCCCTCCCTACCAGATGACCCCTGGGGAGGGCTGGGGACCCGGGGGTCCAGAGCCCTTCCCTGAAGGCATGAACATGTCGCACTCTCTGCCCCCCAGGGGCATGGCCCCTCATCCCAACATGCCCGGGAGCCAGATGCGCCTGCCTGGTTTTGCAGGAATGATGAACCCTGACATGGAGGGGCCCAGTGTCCCGAATCCTGCCTCCCGGCCTGGGCTTTCAGGAGTTAGTTGGCCAGACGACATGCCAAAAATCCCAGACGGCCGAAACTTCCCTCCCGGCCAGGGTGTCTTCAGCGGCCCTGGCCGAGGGGAGCGGTTCCCCAATCCGCAGGGCCTGCCCGAAGAGCTCTATCAGCAGCAGCTGGCTGAGAAACAGATGGGCCTCCCTCCTGGCCTGAACATGGAAGGCATCAGGCCTGGCATGGAGATAAATAGAATGATGCCCTCCCAGAGACACATGGAGCCTGGGAACAACCCCATCTTCCCTCGCATGCCGGTGGAAGGGCCGATGAGCCCCTCCAGGGGGGACTTCCCAAAAGGGATACCCCCGCAAATGGCCTCTAGCAGGGAGCTGGAGTTTGGGATGGGCCCTGGCAGCATGAAGGGGGACATGGGCATGAATGTCAGCATGGGCTCCAACCCACCCCTGGTCCCTCAGAAGCTGAGGGAGGCAGGAGTTGGGCCGGAAGAGATGATGAAACTGCGCCCCGGCGTCTCGGAGATGCTCTCCTCTCAGCAGAAAATGGTGCCGCTGCCGTTTGGGGAGCACCCGCAGCAGGAGTATGGCATGGGTCCCAGGCCCTTCCTTCCCATGTCTCAGGGCCCAGGAGTCGGTCTCCGAAATCTCAGAGAACAGATCGGGCCTGACCAAAGGACTAACAACCGGCTCAGCCACATGCCGCCACTACCTCTCAATCCCACCAGTAACCCTAATAGCCTCAACACTGCTCCCCCTGCGCAGCGCAGCCTCGGCCGCAAGCCCTTGGATATCTCTGCAGCCGGTCAGGTGCATTCGCCGGGAATCAACCCCCTGAAATCCCCCACGATGCGCCAGGTCCAGTCTCCCATGATGGGGTCTCCCTCGGGGAACCTCAAGTCCCCTCAGACACCCTCCCAGCTGGCAGGAATGCTTGCGGGCCCCACTGCCGCAGCTGCCGCTGCCTCTATTAAGTCCCCCCCTGTCTTGGGGTCTGCTGCTGCTTCTCCTGTCCACCTCAAGTCTCCGTCTCTCCCTGCACCTTCTCCTGGATGGACTTCGTCTCCAAAGCCTCCTTTGCAGAGCCCTGGGATTCCCCCGAACCACAAGGCGTCTCTCACTATGTCTTCTCCAGCCATGCTGGGGAACGTGGAGTCGGGTGAGTGCCGCCTCTGCTAGCCTGACTTGGCTCTTTGCTTTGCGTTGGGTTACCCCGAGGTGTGCAGCAAGGGGAGAGGGAGGAGGTTTCTTGCAGTGCCTCGAGGCTAGGCGGTGCTTGGCCCAAGGGTCTGGTTGGTGGCTACAGGAGTGGAGCGCAAGCGCTTTTCCTCCTCCTGTTGTATTTGTGGGTTTGCACCGTGCCTCCTGTGTGTCAGGGTGAGGGCTGGTCACTTGGAGGACATGAAAGTGAAAGGGTGCGTTCGAGAGGTGTGGAAAGATGGGGAGTGTTGATAGGAGAAATCTCTCCTCGGGAGGGTTTTTGGTTCTTCTGCCACAGCTCCTGGTGGCTGTAGCTTTGTGGAGAAGTTCCTGCTGATGTTACGGAAATGCTTTGAAATAAAGGCTCCTACAAATTGGTGCTGAATATAGTTAGCCAGTCGTGTATCTAGATATGCTTCAGAAAGATACGGCTTTCGAGGTTAACCACCGCAGACAGGGAGGTGTGCTAACATTTGTTCAGGCTTCAACCGTTTTGGAGAGAGCTAAACACCACCATATGTAGCATTCAGTAGCGCCGGAGCTGTGCCGTGCCTGGGACCTCAGGGTGCAGGTGCTGGCACTGCCCTATCTGCTCCTGAATGTCTCTGGGCTGTTGGCGGCATACCTCTGCCCTCTCCTTCCCGCTCCCAAATCCTCTGGGAGCATGTTCGCCCCTCTGTCCAGTCCAGGCTCCCAGCGCCACAGCCCTGGGCGGCCTTCCTGCCCGGGGAGGTCTCCTGGCTGGGAGAGGCCGGGAGAGGAGGCTTGCCCACGTTGCCCTCTAGTGCTGCTGCTGCGGGTGACAGCGCGGCGGCGGCGGCCGGGACCTGCCTGCCGGGACCGGGGACCGGGGGCGGTGGTGGTGGGGAGGGTGACCCCTCGCACCAGCTGGCAGGATTGCTGGCTGGGTCTTTGTGCTCAGAAGGGGAGCCTGGATGTTAGTGTCCATCGTGGCTGCTGAGGCCGAGGCCGGCGTGAGCCCAAGCGCCTACAAGTCAGAACCAAATGCTTTAGTCCGTGCCTAACGTTGTGCTTAACGAATGCTTTTACGTGCAGCCATTCCAAAGCATAAATGTTTTGGCATTGCAGGATTTTTTTATTCTCTGTTCTCCTTTCCTTTTTCTGGGGTGAGCGGAGGAACGTGCAGTGAATTTTCAGCGATAGCGCAACTTCGGTTTAGCATTTTTGGGTGGCATGAAATTCATCGGTGAAGAACAAAGGAGATTGGAAGTGCAATTAAGTTATTTCTAGTTTTGGGAGAGCAGAGGATGATAAGCTAATAGGTGCAGAGAAGGTTTCTTTAAATGCAATGAGCAGTAAATATGTGTATATAAAACCTGAAATGAAATATAAACAAGGAGTTTTACTTGTAGCTGCTGATGCAGCTTGTCAGAAATCTGCCTGCATGTCTCAGTGTAATATCTGCTACAGCTTTCATTGTGCCGCCTATGTCTTTTGTGCTTGATGCCTCCTAAAGAAAAAGGCAAGGGACTTACAGTTGACATTTGATGGGTGCAGGAACAATTAATTGACTATGGATTTGGATTCTTATGGCTAGACCTGGTATGTAAGTCTGTCGTCTTCAGTGCATGGGAGTTGAATAGTAGGATTTTCAGACGTACCTGATAATTCTTCGTGTGGATTTCTAGAGGCTCAAGACAGTTCCAGTAGAAGTGCAGAATCCAGGATAACAAATGTTAATCATCTTGACCAATAGGCTTATTTTTCTGGTTACCTTTCACAGGCATTGACTGCATTAGTCAGATGGTCCTTTGTAGTAAAAGGGATTTCTGGTTCTTCAGAATTCTAGAGAAAAGGGTGGGATTTCAGGAAAAAATGATAAGAAGGAAAAAAATTAAATTTTTTTTTTTTTCTTCCCCTTAAGGTGGTCCACCTCCTTCCACAGTCAGCCAGTCTGCTCCTGTGACTCTCCCTGGAAATCTTCCCTCTAGCAGTCCTTACACAATGCCTCCAGAGCCGACCCTCTCCCAGAATCCCCTCTCCATTATGATGTCCAGGATGTCCAAATTTGCCATGCCTAGCTCTACACCGCTCTATCATGATGCCATCAAAACTGTGGCCAGCTCGGATGATGACTCCCCTCCAGCACGCTCCCCAAACTTGCCACCTATGAACAGCGTACCAGGTAAGAAACTCAAAGAAACATAAGCCCAAGCTATCAGGCAATACAGTGAGGGTGATTTTTATGGAAGCTTCATCAGATGAAGATGGTGAGAGGGAAAAGACCTTGAAGAATATATAGCCATGGGTTGTTTTTGAGGAAGGCAGTTGCAATTCTCTGAAATGGGGAGATGGAAATTCTTCTTGCAGCCAGTTTTTTTCCTTCCAGAAAGTATCTGTTCTTCAGAAAGCGTCTAATCTTGAAAACCCTTATGTATGGGAGAGATTTCCACTCAGGCAGACTGGAATTACTTGTCTGGGCGAAGGCTGCTCATGGGAATAAGGGTCAGACCTACAACGTGTTACCCAGAGGAAACCATTCTTCCCCTGTCTTAAAGGCAGTGTCATAGAAGCTTCACAGTTGTGGGGTTTTTTTGTTCAGTTGTTTTTTTTTGACACTGAATCATCTGGCCTTTTCCTCGGTTTTGTGATTGCCTTTGTTACAGAAGAGAGTGTTAAAGCGCTTTCTCGAAGAATACATCTTTTCATATAGGGAATGTGTAATGGCAGGTGACCTCAGCCAGGACTGAGGGAAACTGTCCTGGTCCCTACCTGAGAGAGTTAAAGGAAAAGTAAAATAAAACATTGTCCTTTTGGGCTGTCTTGTGGGTGAGCATGTTTATATGTGAAATCCAATCCCTGCTGATAGTTTAACGTTCGTGGGTACATATTGAATAGAAAAGAGGCTGTAGCCCCTCCACCCAATTGAATTAACATAATTGAAAAAGGGGATGAGAGGATGTTTCATGAGCAGCAACTAGTAGTGAATTCTTGATGAGTTTACCTGTAGCTTTGCTGTCTGTTTCACGCAGTAATGATCAGAGTGGCTGAATATACCTGGGGAAGCTGGCTAATTGCATGAGTTCATGATGATAGCTCATTAACCTCATTGATCGCCGCCTCCTAGTCTTGAGGGTTACCTGATTTATCACTTCTTGCATTTTGAAAGGAGATTCAGTCACCTCCCAGTGGACGAGTGTCCATATGCTGATAATCTGTCACAGGCATGTTTGTTACTGCCTGCATCATCTAGACTGCCAGGGCAATAGTAAAGGTATGGGTTGGATTGAGATCCTACTTACAGAGCACGTTTTAGTCGCTTTTTGATAGGGCAGTGACAAGCTTAGGGAGGCAGCTGTGCAGGTGGCATCAATTTTCTGGTTAAAATAACATCTTCCAGAGCCACTACTGACGTTTTTTTACTAGCACTGATTTTTTGTGTGTGTGTCGGACTTGGTAACCTTGCAGAAAGCTCTCTGATAGCTTTATTGATTATTATTAGCTGTTATCTAAATGTGATTCCTTATTTCTTCCCTAGGAATGGGCATTAATTCTCAGAATCCTCGAATTTCAGGTCCAAACCCAGTGGGTCCAATGCCAACCCTTAGCCCAATGGGAATGACCCAGCCTCTTTCCCATAACAACCAGATGCCCTCTCCAAATGCTATGGGACCCAATATACCTCCTCATGGGGTCCCCGTGGGACCCGGCCTGATGTCACACAACCCGATGATGGGGCACGGTTCCCAGGAGTCTCCAATGGTACCTCAAGGACGCCTGGGCTTCCCACAGGGGTTCCCTCCCGTACAGTCCCCTCCACAGCAGGTGCCATTTCCACACAACGGGCCCAGCGGTGGACAAGGCAACTTCCCAGCGGGAATGGGCTTCCACGGAGAAGGACCTCTGGGGCGTCCTACCAACCTGCCCCAAAGTTCGACAGATCCAGCACTTTGCAAGACTGGAGGCCCTGGCGGTCCAGACTCCTTCACTGTTCTTGGAAACAATATGCCTTCGGTTTTCACTGATCCAGAGCTGCAGGAGGTGATCCGTCCTGGAGCCACGGGAATACCCGAGTTTGACCTGTCCAGGATTATCCCGTCGGAGAAGCCTAGCCAGACACTACAGTATTTCCCTCGTGGGGAGGTGCCAGGCCGCAAGCAACCGCAGGGTCCTGGGCCTGGGTTCTCCCACATGCAGGGGATGATAGGAGAGCAGACCCCGAGGATGGGACTAACGTTGCCTGGCATGGGGGGCCCCGGGCCAGTGGGAACTCCGGATATCCCTCTTGGGACAGCTCCGACCATGCCAGGTCATAACCCGATGAGACCGCCTGCCTTCCTGCAGCAAGGCATGATGGGGCCGCACCACCGCATGATGTCACCAGCACAAACGGCGATGCCTGGCCAGCCCGCGCTAATGAGTAACCCCGTGGCTGCCGTGGGCATGATCCCAGGCAAGGACCGAGCCCCCGCGGGGCTGTACAGCCACCCGGGCCCTGTAGGGTCACCTGGTATGATGATGTCAATGCAGGGCATGATGGGACCCCAACAAAACATCATGATTCCCCCCCAGATGAGGCCCCGAGGTATGGCTGCTGACGTTGGCATGGGAGGATTTAGCCAAGGCCCTGGAAACCCAGGGAACATGATGTTTTAAGCTGCTACCATAAGACTGGATGTTCTGATCCTTGTCAAGATGAGATTCCAAGTCCTGAGGGCTTTTTTGGGAGCTTCAGGAGTACAGTTTGGCCATGCAATAGGTGAAAAGAGACCAGAGGACGCTTTGGGAAATCTCGAATGTATGGAATTACCTGAAAAAAAATTATTCATTTTAACAGGTTGTTTTTTTTTAAGATTTATTTTTTAAAAATTATTTTTGTGGACTTGGGTATCCCGTGACGGCACCTGCTTTGAGAATCTGTAGCTGTATTTTGAGAATTGCCATTTGTCACAAGTTGCACCATTCTCTGTATGTTTACGTCCTTCGGACTGGCTTCTCCCAGGACTCTCGGTTATTTTTGGGGTTTTTTGTGTACTGTACTATATTGTAAAAGGGATTTTAGCAGAGACTTTAGTCTTTGGGGTGAGAGGAGAATGGGATTCTAGGCTGTTTACTTTAGGTGGAGAATCCATCTTCAGAACTTCGGACTATTTTCCTTCAACTCCAATGTATAGAAAAACCAAACTACGACCTCAGAGCAGAGTATTAATGAAAAGCACAAAAAGGAACTTAAGTTCAGTGAGGGGAATCTTTTAAAAGAAATAAATAATAAGTTAAGGACATATTTTTCAAATTATGGCGTGCTGTCCAGCACCTTCTGTCTCTCCCTCCCACTCTTTATTAAATAGGCTTCTCTCTCTCTCCGTCCCCTTTCTGTCTCCTCCTATGGCAGCTGCAATACATTGTGTTATTTTGGGGAGTAAATCTAGGAGAGCCTCTCCTCATGTGGGGACTCTTCCCACTTTTAGGAAGGGGCTGGACTTGGACACTGTTACATCCTACAGTAGTCTCTCTCACTGTTTCCTATTCTCCTTTTCTTAGAAACCCCAAGTGATTTTATTAATGTGGGAGTGGAACAGACGCTAAAAGTTATCCAGGATTTTTTTTGTGGTTATTTTTTTTTCCTCCCCAGCGTAAAACGTTCTGTGTAACCTCCATTAAATTTGGTACAAAACCACTCGCCAGGGCTGTGGTGTCAGAAAAATAAAATATATTGTTTCTTACAAAATGAACTGTCGTCTTTATCCAGTCCAGTTGTTCCTATGTACATCAGACGGCTGGCCAGATGACTGTTTGCTCTTCCTTATGATCACAGCCAGCCTAGAGGCCAGGTGGGGTAAGCTTTGGCAGCTCCTAAAAGTCTGGTCTGTAGGCAGCTGCATGCTCCTTGCAAGGCAATTCTGTTCGCTTAATCCTGAACTGAGCGTGTTTTTCCTCAGGGTGAGGTCTTATTTTTAGAACGCCCCAGGGACGATAGTTAGTCTTCCTTCCTCAATTTGTTGAGGGTCGAGGAATAGATGAAACTTGTTGTCTCCTGTTGGACCCCTGGTGAGTGTTTCCAGCACTACAAGGTACGCGGTTTTGAGCTTTCCCTAAGCAGCGGCGTCTGTCTGCTGAGCGCCAGAGTCCAATGCTGTGCGGGGCACTGGGGTTGTGTGTCCCCCTGGGGGCTTTGGATTGGGTAGGGTCTCTACTGCCGGCGCTCAGAGGCCGAGATAGTGGGAATGGATGAACTTAAATAACAAAGGTGAGAGAGAAATCGTCAGTGAGCAGATTTTTATCAAGACAACCCTGCTGGGTAAATTGTTGCTTTGCCGCAGTTTTCATTGATCGTTTCCTAATCCCGTGTCTTTTCAAACTTGCCTTTTGAGAGAATTTCAGCAAGAAGGTTTTATGGTTTTGTCTATGAGGAGTGAAAGACTGGATGCCGAAACATGTATTGGGAGTTGAGCCCCACTCCTGAAGAAGACCAGGATGAGCCAGATGTGGATCTGTAGGGCAGCGTGTGGGCTCTGTGTCTGTCTGCTCTCTGGTCCCGCAGCACTGTATATGGAGTGTGTAATCTCTGTTCTTCCTTCCACCTACTGTTACTTGAAATTATTTCGATGAGTAGTTTCCTCAAAGGGCTGGCTATTAGTGTGAAACTTCTTGTGGAGAATGAGTATCTTTAATATGCTTGTCCGTGAGAGTTTTTCAGAGTATTAACTGATCCTTAACAGGTGGAAAAAGAATTGCTGTTGGTGGCCAGCTTACCAAAGTTTCATTGCTAGTATTACAAAATGAGTGAAGCCATGCACTGCTGGAGGCATGCAAGCCTCAGAACCTTCTGTTTCCTGCTTCCAAATTCACCTTTGTGCTGTCATGCAAATTTACAGTGATTTTGGGTGAGAATTACTCTTTTGACAAAGTGTAGGATGTGTGTTGTGGTGCTTCCCTCTAACAAGACAAGCAGCGTGCCTGAAGCACGGGCTTGTCAAGATTTTAGAAAGAGCTGACAATGACACAGTGAGTGTTATTTCTGTAGAGCGGAGTTACCTTTTTTTTAAATGGTTGCACAGCTCCCTTTTGAGGATCTTGCACGGGAATTGTCACAGTGCAACCTCTTTAAGCGTTGCCACTTCTGCCACAACTTCTGACTGTTTTTACTATGTTGAACAAAGCAAACTTCTTGACTGACATAGAAATAACCTGGAGGGTTTGGGTTTTTTTTTAACAGTCTTTCTCAGTGCTTTCTGTGCCTGTTGAGGTATTTTGAACAGCAAAGGGTTTGAAGTGGCTGCAACTTATTCTAGAAAAATTAGCACAGGGGATTCACTGTTCAAAACCACTTGATAGTGAAAGGATACATTTTAAAGATGCTGGATAATTAAAGTTCCTTCTGTGTCCATCTAACTTAAGATGCTGGCATTTGGTATCTTAACGAGATTTTTCCTACAGAAAATGCAGAAGTTGTGGATTCTCCTGAGTCCACGTAGCTGCACTCTGCCTGGTTTGCACCAGCTGACGGACAAGAGATGCTAATGCCTTAGGTGGCTCCGGTTGGAAAAATGACTCGGTAGATGTAGACTTGAACTTCCTTGTTTTGCTCTGATTCTACTTCTCCCCTTTTTGCTTCACAAATGGAAAAGCTTTCTAGCTGCCAGCCTTGCAAATTCACCTTCGAATCTGTAAGTCAGGCTCTTGGGATCTGTAAGTCAGGCTCTGTTCTCTCCTGCTTATTTATAATCAATAGTAACTGTGACTCAGCTCTGGTAGTCATGGTGCAGTTGAAGAAGGAAAGTGGGGTTGCCATTTTTAGTTTGCTTCCCCTCCCCCTCCTCTTTTTTTTTTTTAAACTTTCAAATCCTCCTCCTCCACCTTTATTTGAAAGAATGAAATAGACTTTATTCATACATGCTTGGCTGCTCTTCCTCTCTAGTAACATGGGAGGAAACAGTCTGCTGTTCAAATTATCTCATCCCAGATGGCTGCGCAGCCGGAGTGCGGAGAGACTTAAAAGGTAAACCCAGCAGATGGTGAACTTCTGAAACGCAAAGTAATGCGCCTGCTAAATCAAAAGTTTAAAATATTTGAAATCTGTTTGTTTTAAAGTAGCAGACTTGCAAACAGGTCATCTGTGAAGTACACTGGCAGTTTTAAGCACCGTCCAAATAAACTCGAGCTTTGTCCCTGTATCATGGGCTAGCTAATCTACCAAAGAACATGACAAGCAAGTAGCCAGCCTTACGAGTTTAGTCCTGACCTCCTAGTGGTATCTAATAGGTGACATTTCAGAAGACAGACCAGTATGTGGAGATCTAATCTGCATCAGTCTTGGTTGGGATTTGAATGCTGGTGGTGCTTCTGGTATGATACACGTACCCTGACTTGGAGTAGATGTGGGAGCCCGACTCTTCCTGAGGGTAAGTGTGGGTCCTAAACATGCTTCTTAGACTGTTGGAACGCAGCATTTGTTGTGCCAGAGTGTTGGGGCTATTACAAATATGGTATACACAGGGCTTAATTTTGCAGTGCTTGGTATGCTGACCATCTACTGGTTTTCATTTTGGTGGCAGAAAAGGCTACGTTTCATTGGTGGTCCTCTTCTGCACTCACGATGGTGAATGCTTTCCTCGTGCAGCCTTGGCAGGCTGTTGGCTGAAACCTGTTACCTATTTTGATACTTCTCGAGGAGAAATGATCCATGTTTGATATACTCTGTATTTAGTAGAGTGCACTTCACTGTTTCGACTGATAGTAATTCATAACCTAAAAAAGGTAAGTTGTCTTGCATATGTGCTGTGTCATCTTTCTGGCGAGGTGACCTCTAACTGAAAGATTTTTTCAGTTTTTAGCCAGTCCACATAGTTTCCAATCATTTGTTAATGCTGTTAGTTGTGGTAGCTGTGTTACACCTAGCTTTATCATGCTCTTTCTGCTTAAGGTTAAAGCGCATTATCAGGAGTGTTCTTCATGCCTTAAAAAGACCCAAACCCAAACTGCTAGCTTTATTATGTTGGGTTTACTGGCAAATATACCAAGCTCACTATCCTCTTGATCTCCTTTCGACTTTCAACCAGCAAGTCTTTCGTGACGAGATGTAGGTCCTCATGACTCATTACGCACTCAGGTTTTAAGCTTACGATTGTTTTGGTTTGAGTCAGAGCATGAGGCAGGAAAGAAAAGTGATGCTGGTTTTGTCTGGGATACTAAAAGAGTATACCTCTTAAGAGGTCTGAGTACTAAAAGAGACACCTCTTAAAAGAGGATGTTTTACATGAGGAGAAAACAAAACCCTAAATTTGACATCTTTCCTGCCAATTACCTACTATACTAGCATTGCCTTAAATGAAACATACTATATGAGGATAGGTTTGCAATGCAAAATGAAGAAAAAAAAGTCTTTAAGTTGACCAACCTGTGTTAACTGCATTGGACTGAAATAGCAAGGGAGGCAGACTAACTTGGGTTAGCAGCTCCAGCTCAAGTTTGAGGGAACCTGAGGTTGAGCATGTTAGCTGCTCTTGTCAGCAGTTCTCATATTAACAGCCCAGAGTAAGAAAAGTTTTGGGTTTCTTTTTCTGTCCCTTGGGATTTGTGTCTTTCCCAGCTCTTGCAAAGAGTTGGCCTATTCATGTAAATGCACTGGTTCCTTGGGAAATTGTTGATTTCTGGAAATTTTTATTCCATGTTCTCAGAAATGCCTCAGCTCTTCCATGCTGAGTGTTTGCAGTTCAGCACTTCCCACTTACCTGTGTCCTTTGGTCTTAAAAAACTCTGCCACTGTCCCATCAATCCTCTTCTGAAATCATTATTTACGCTAGTTGTGGTCAGAAATAACTCCTCCTTCGTACTGTGGGCCACGACTACCATGGAGTTGCTCAGTGGGATGAGACCAATGCATGGCCCAACCACTTCCACACCAAGGGTAAGGGTAAGGCTGGAGCGGGGCACAGAGGGCACTGCAGAAACCCTCTAAGAGACAATGATGAAGTAACCTCTTCCCAGGGGAGGTTTCTTCCTAGCCACTGCCAAGAAGCTGGCCTGTTTTCCTGAGGTGGTCTGCTGTTACTGAAATGTATGTTACCCTGCCTAGAGCGATACGATCATTTTAACGGTGTAAATGCAGTGCCCTTTAACAATCTCATGTGCACTAGGACAGCTTGCGCTGCCGAGTTCTGTGGGTCTTGACCGTGTTGCAATTTTTAAGCCGGTTGCTGGTCAGTTTTGATGGGAGATCCTCCTAGCTCTTGTTTAGGAGAAGGTATGTGAATTCCCCCTTTGTCTACTGGTATGGCCAAAGCTTCTGATGCTGCTCCCTGATACCCCTTTCCCAAGCAGCCCGTGCCTCACAAATAACTTGCAACTGTATGCCTAATGTTTCCACCACCATTCTCCAAATACTTTATACTGTGCATATGAGAGAGCTTGATTAGAGCAGAACACACTGTTCTTAGGCAAGGGTAGGCCATTGATTTTTATGTAATGGCATTATGTTTTTAGGCTGTATAAAAACTTGGTGGAAAATAACAATGTTTTGTTTGCTTTTTTGACAGCTTCTAATAGCAGTTCAGTGAGACCTCCAGCAATGTATTTAGTATTCAAATTATTCTGTTCACTGTGCGTGGTGTCAACATGTAATTGTGGTGGGGGCAGGCTAATGAAAGAGTAGAGGTAAATCCAGCCCACGCTTCTCAGGGAGAAGGTACTGTAGTGCCTCCAGTCACATATCTGTCAATGACTTACATTAACATCATTGCAGTCTGTTTTCGCTAAGTGAGAAGGGGTAACGCAGAACCAAAACTGCAGGGCCATTTTAATAAGCGGTCCCCCTATTTTAGCCTTTACATACCCCAAAAGTAGGTCAGGATCCAAGTTTTATTCACTGATTGAAAAATGGGGATTTTGGCAACATAGTCATCTTTAGTACTGTCTTACAGGAAAAAGTGTCATCTCAGCTAGGAGTACTTCTGTTGGCTATGCTGATGTATTCCTGTTTCAGCAAGTGCTAAATAGATGCAACGCTGCCCAAAGCTGAACTCAATAGCTGCTCCCCAGACTTCCTTGTTTAAAGCACATTAAGCAGAGTTCACAAAGAGTGCATGTTCTTGTACTTGGCCCACTGAGGTTGTTTTGCATGTTCACAGCAGAATTTCCATAATTACAGGAGTGCAGGGAAGAGGTCTGGAGGCTTTCTGTCCCTTTGGAGAGGTTTTGTGTGCACAAAAATGCCCTCAAGAAGATGGGGTGGCTAAATGCTATGCAATTTGAGAAGTTCATCTGTCTGCAGAGCAACCCTCCAACATGACATAAGAAAGGGAAAGGCACAGTGGCTTCTGCAGTTCGCCATACATAAAAGCAATCGTTATGTCAAAGCTCTCAAGTCTAGTAGCACAGAGCAAGCTGGGCTTCATCCCACAGCCCCAGCATACAAGGAACAGGTATGTTTTCTCTCGTATTCCTGAAGCAGCAGGGCAATTTAAAAAGATCTGTTCTCTCCCTTGCTGTTTTCAGCCTCTCTGTGCTTTTGTGAACACTCAGAAATGAACTCTAGCCCTTCTGTTACGTGGCTTCTTTCATCTTGCTGCTAACAGTGAAAAGTGACACTGTGCCACCCTGTGTCTGGTAGGAAAAAATCCTCTCATCTAGAATATCTTTAGAATAGGGAAGGCTGGCAGGAATATAAAGAAAAATAGTCAAAGATTGTGACAATAAACTAATTTTAATTTAAGATAACTTATTTATGAGTCAGTTTCCTGATTCTCTTCCATTTGGGAGCACAGGTTATTGTACTCCTCTGGACTGACTGAGTACTGTGAAAGAACTTCTAGAAATTCTTCGAGTGGGCAGAGACCTGCTCTGCATCCTTTCACCACTTGCTCCTGCAAAGGCAAAGAGACAAAATCACAGATCTCGTGCATTGCCAAAGCCCTTTTTTGCTGATACTGATCCATTCTGTGGCAGGGAAATATGCTAGTCGAGGTAACGACACAGAGAGGCAGAGGTTCAAAGTCTTTGCCTAAACTCACACTAGGTATAGCCAGCTCAACAGAAAAGATACCTTGGCTACCATGGATGTGCTGTATGTGTCTTACTCTGTTATCTGGCTTGACAGCATGCTCGGAACAAGTCTTGTTTCACAGCTTTACATGCATGCACGGCAAAACCAAAAGCCCAAGATTTGTACGATGGACTTCTCCTGGGATCTTACCTCTCCGTGGTAAGACATGCGAACAAACCACTCTTTGGACTGCTGGTGCTGATACAGTTCCAGGGTCACATCTGCAGCATAAGGTGGCCACTTGCGATCAAAGGTGCCGAGTGCCACCAGGAGAGGAATAAGGGTAACGTCATGAGAAGCATAGAGAATGAGCTTTCTGATAAAAAGGGAAGGGGGAAAAAAAAAAAACCACAAACCTAAAATGTAAGCTGTGTTCCTCCATGGATAGCCAGTAGCATTCATGCTTTTTCTAGCAGATGAGCACTCATTCTCTTTACCCACACATTCAACATCTTTCTGAACCAGCTTTTCACACTGACAGCGAGTCAGAATTTATAACTATTAGAAGATGAGATCTGCCCTGTACCTGCCCTTTTCAGCTGGAGATGAGGGATCTACTGCTCCTGTAATGTTCTTCTGTAAGGTATAGAAAAGGAGACCAACACTCATCTGAAGAACTTCTCTATAAAAGAAGCAGAAATAAATCTACTAGTTTTTAAACTTTCAAATTAAATAATTTCAAACGAACACCTAGGAACCTGCTTTTCTCTTACAAATTGATAACATATTGAGTGTAGCTAAGAACTATTAAATGCAATTCCTATGGTTACTTTTTATTTCAGCAGGTGCATGGTCACAGCAGAGATTCCAATATGACTGCAGATTGGGAGGGGAGGGGTGTTAACAAGCAGTCTCATGAGGTGTGGCCCACATAAAGGGAAACCTACAAACTCCTTGATGTTCTCTATGCTATTTTGTTTCCCTAGCTGTGATTTTTGGATGCATGGTTTTCAGCTAGAGAAGATGACTGTAGTTGATTGCAAAACAGCAACTGAAGTGGTTGGGGTTTTTGTCAGGAAGGGGAGGAGCAGGATTCCAGGTGGCGGCGGCTATATTTAAAAATTATTTTTTATCCCTGTATTGAACAAAGAGGAGATCTTTAGACAACTTCTGGTGTGAAGAAACTCCCTCTACCTAATGAATACATCAGTAGAAATGGAGGATGAGTGTGACTGTGGCTCTCCCAAGTGTTGTGGGAGTGGGGGAATCAGTCCCTCAGTGGGAGATCTCCAATACAAGTGAAACAAAAAGTAGTCCTATACCACTACCTGAGAAGAGCTGGTGAATATGGCAGCTGCGAATGAATCTGAAAGGAAAACAGCCGCTAGGCTAGCAACTCAGCCACCTTTACAGACAACTGTGGAGGAGATGATTAACTGCATGGAGCAGCAGATTCTTCTGCAAGTAATTACATGTGTGCAGGGCCTGGCATCACCTTTTCCACTAGCATCAACAATTCTCAGCCCAGCTGTGCAGGTGCCATCCCTGGGATAAACTTCCCAGGTTGGAATTCAAATTGTACTTGTGCATCTGCAAGGGCAGCCTCGCCTGCGCAGCCTCAGCGCTCAGGCCTGAAGTGTCTCCTATGCTCTTCTGCTTTTGCCTTTGATACAGGTTCATTTAAACAACCGTGGCAACTGATGCATTCACTGCCTGCCTCAGTGGCTTACTACTGTTCTTCGGAGACTACTCTCCACGACTGTCACCAAAACAGGACATAAGCCCACATCTTGGCCTCTTCCGTCTGGACTCCTCTGTCCTACCTCATGTTCGTGACTCAAGGTGCTGGACTTCACACTGAGATGGCTGAGGCACAAACCTCTTGAGGGGGCAGTAGCCTCTGGTGGGGGAACGCAGCAGATCAGAAAGGACTTCTATCTGCTGCAGTAAGGTGGTGTAGCTCGTCCTCCCTGGGTAAGCCTAAGACAACCCCTGAGGCTGGAGGCATGGATACAGGCAGTCACCTTGAACCGTCCTCCAGAAGGAAAAGCAGCGAGTCAACAGATCGACGCTCAACTGTCTGCTTAAAGTTCTTCAGCACAGGGCAGCTTGGCAAATTGTGCACCTAGAAGGAGAAAATGTAGCGTAACAATAGGGTTTGACTCTTTCTGAACCCAGCCTGAAGACACATGGATGACTGCCCACAGAAAACAGCTGTTCACGTCACAGCATTTGTACTACAGTACTGTACTACAGTATTCATGTGAGGAGTTCTAGGATGGTTTTAAACATACAGACTTGCTCCGTGTACCAAAGGATGGATGTTCGTTCTTGAGGATACTTTTCTATATGAAGGGAGTGTAACGCCTTGAGCTATTCAAGCGACAGCCAGACCAATTACCATCAGCTCCAGCAAAAAAGAGGTACTAAGCGGGGTACAAATATGCCCAGCTCCCTTCCAGCAGCAGAAGCAATCTGGCTCACAGGTAGAATGCTGGACCCAGGATTAAGATGACTCTATTAGGTGCTGACTGCCAGAGAATGGAAAACACTTTGTAATGGGGTAAGCAAGGCCCAACTGCTCTCTTAGCTCTACTTCATTACCCTTGAAAGAGATACTGCATTTCAAGGTAAGAACATAAATACTGGAGATCCTAGAGCACGGCTGACTCCACATCTTGCTTTTTAAAAAGGCCACGCTATTTCTATAAACTTTCTGGATCGCATAGAAAGGTACTGGGGTACCCACTGGTATCAGTGGGTGTTGGCACTCTGTGGTTTCCTCCATATGCATGGTAAAAGGATGTTTCTTTCTGTGACAGTGCAACAGAACTGCTCAGCTCACCTGTTCAGCAAGAATGTTATCAAGGAGGAGAAAAAAATCCACAGACTTATCACCATCAATACCCATCTTCTCCTTAATTGTTTTCAAGTCATCAGAGATACCTGGCTGTTGCAGAGCATTCTTCAACTTATGCCTGTCAGGGAATTAAGAAAACAAACCAAAAACTGTTCATACATCAGACTTTCTATCTTTTGGGGTTTTTTGTGACCCCAGCCCAGTGGAGTTGTCTCACATCTGTGAGGGGTAGAAGAGAAGCACCACAGGATACTGAGGGATTCCTGATGTTGGGAGTCTAAGTTGCAGAGCGGACAGACACTGTGTCTAGGTGTCAAGGATTGGAGCTGGCTATCTGCTAACACAGAGGCGGGGGAAAAAATTAAGATAAGATGTGAACACCTCAGAAGTGGTTCCCACAAGCAAGGGCTGTGTATCAGTTAACAGATCTGGTCATACTGGAACAGTAGAAGTCTGTGTCTTTAGGGAGTAGCCTTTAACTGCCTCATGAAAAAAGAAAGGGTAGAAGCTTTGAACAGATTGCTGTATGGTATGGGAAAAGGGAAACACCTAGATACTCACTTGTAGCTTAAATTCACCTCTTGCTTTATTAGAAGCCATTTGCCTCTTTACTCTGTTTTAAATTTTATTTTAAAAAGTTTAGCTGAGAGTATCCATGCTGGCCATGTACTTCAAGCAAAATATGTTGCATAGGTTTTGTTTTCCCTGATCCTGATCTGTTGGGGAGGAGGTAGGAAAAGTTTTTTAAATTTGCTTTTTATTTTTTTAGAAACAGCTCTAGTTTCTGTTTGAAATCAAATGTGCTAGAAGTTTTGGCATAGGTAGCCTGTAAGCTGAGGCAGTGCTTGTTACTGCAGCTTAAAAAATCCACCTTGACGTGGTCACAAAATGTGCTCAGTTGGTGGGCTGGGGGGCGGGAGCGGAAGAGCTTGCGGTTTACTCCTTTTTTGGACAGTTGATGTTACTAGAGGAGTAGTACTACTTCTATGGGCCATCACCTCACCACTGTCAAGAATAACCCTTTGCAGAGTCAAGCATTACATAATGAGCTTTTGCAAGTGAATTCTGACAAAGCTTCAATTTTGGACAAAAATATGCTAGTGTGTAATCCAACCAAACTGTAATACATTTGCCTCTCTTGTTCAGTTTCCACCCTGTGCCCAACCTGGCACAGGCATTTACTTGATTCTGCAAACATAAGTGTTCTTTCTATGTAGGATGTTCCTTACTTTACTTCATTAGTCTTTGTCAAATGTGTCAAAGCTGAGTATATTTCAGTTTCTTCAAGGTATAAATATAACAACCCCCAAACCAGAAGTTGAATATAAAAAGGAGGCCCAAATTGTTCACACCTGAAAGGTGTGTTAAGGGATGTAGATGACATTAATTCTGCCCTGCAGCAATGCCGCAGAATAGCCGTACATTAGCTGGTAATGAGTATTTGCTAGACACAGACTAAATTAAATTGGTCTTTCAAGAAAAAGTCTCTATATTTTTTTTCTTCTGGTGCCACTGTTTTGTATATGACTCTGCTCACTGAGTATTTTATACAACCAGCTAACCATTCCCAAAGAACAGTAAGTGGCAGGGGAAGAAATTGGGAAATGGGAAGAAAACATGCTGTTTTAAATTACTACTGCTGAAATGAAACAGCAGTGAAATCATATGGGGAGGTATGGCTGGCAATTACCTGCTCAAGCATTTCAGGCGCTGGCAG
Source organism: Calonectris borealis (assembly GCF_964195595.1). NCBI lineage: Eukaryota > Metazoa > Chordata > Aves > Procellariiformes > Procellariidae > Calonectris > Calonectris borealis. The sequence continues at coordinate 103,075,697 of NC_134312.1, forward strand.
TTGTGGTAATTGGGGTAGAGGATTTCAGAGCTTGCTTCATCGGTGACAACGACAACAGATCCTGTGGAACGAGAAGGAAGCTTCTGTGATCACTAGTGCATCTGTGTGTCTTTAGACTGCTTTAATCACTCCCACAGTCTTTGTGCTCAAGTCCATTGTTGTCAACTAGCAATTCCCCCTGAGCTATCACTTGCAACACAAGCCACTGTGCTTGTTCCTGTGCACACAGCATTTAATTCCACAGGGATGTCTGCTGTGCACCTTGTAAAGCTTTCTAGTTGTGTGTTTGTTTTTTCTAGTGTTTGTATGTGACAAAAATTAGTTTCTGTGTCATGAGGTGTAAGGAGCTCTGGCAAGTCACTTCTGCTATTTGTTCCTGGAACTGAATACAGAGGGAGCAGAGGCAAGATCTTCAAAACCCAGAGTGTATTTCTAGGACATACAAGTAGTCAACCGTAGGATACAGCTGAAAGTTAATCCAGATACCAAACATGTAAAGGGTCTCGGTACTCCTATGGCTGAGATACTTGGGTTTCTCTGAGAAACTTTTCAGATGAACATTCAACCTGGAACTTTTGCCTTATTGATACTGAAGTGGGTTAATGCTAACCTCCTCAGTAGGTCTGAAATTGCAGCATTCATGGCAACAGATCCAAGCTGAGCACCAGCAGAAAGCTACACAAAGAGAGGGAGCAAGTGACAAGTTGATAAAGAACATACAGAACCAAGAGAGTATGGGGAAGAGGGCCAGGCGTGAAGAACTGGGGAAGGAGTAACGACCAGGAACCAGAGAGAATTGGGATGTGCAAGGTGTGTGCATCTAGGGAAGACTGAGAAAGGAAAGGCACTGGTCAGAAGTCTCCCCAACCTTCTTTCTGCTGTTGGTACAGCCCAGCTAGCAGGCACCGTGTGGACTCCAGATTCCGGAAAATATTAGTGGAACGGATGCTGAAAGAGAGAAGGCAGTTTGTGAGGTAGCACTTTCTCCTGGGGAGGACTTGCTGCAGCTGAGGGTTCTGCTTCCACTGTGGCTTTGGAAACCTGTGGTGGGATTCATCTTGCCTCGCTACAGACACCTATAGACACCTTAAATAGGCACCTATATCTGAACTGCCCTTTAACTTCCCTTCAGAGACAGCGGGGATAACAAATTGGCACTTCTCTGGTGTAATTTTTATCTCCTCCTAAACCAGATATTCCCAGCATTACTGATTTGAGCAGCAGGGGTGTGCTTCATCTCACTGAACTTTAGGTATTTAATCTACTGTGAGTTAAATTGTGCTCCAGAAATGCCTCTTTCTCTTCACTCACCATAAAGGTGCATAATACTGCTGTCAAAGGCTAAACCTAGGCAAGATGAATCTGTCCCTGGCATCACTCTCAGGACTGTTGGGGAATTGGATGCTTTGTGTCACGAGTGAGTTCTTGTACTGGGCCCGGCAGGCTGAGCAAAGATGAAGGCGCAGGAGCCAGCCAGTCTGCTATAGGGTGGAGAAGGGTATGCTGATCAGAAAGTTTCACTAGCACAGGGCTACTCGTTAGGAGGGAGGAAGCAAGGGGAGGTTCAGGAAGGAACTGAGAGACTCACAAAACCTCAGCAGGCTTAAATGTTGGTGAGAGAAAGTTGGCTTCTTCCACATAGCTTCTCCTGAGCCTTTCCCCCAGGGCAAACATCTGCTGCATCCCTACTGTTGTCAGCTGTCCCGCAATTGCACCACCCTAAGTGCAAAGAAAAGGAAGGGTCTCCAGTGGAATATGGAAATAAGCAAGTCTACAGAGGGGACACGAAACCACCGTGAAAGACAGCCTCACCTTGAATGTGGTCTTTTTATATTGCTCCTCATAGCGTGAGGGAGGTCGAGGTCCTCCATTTAGGTCAGTCACCATGTAATCAAACTTAGTCTGAGCAGGTACATCTAAAAGAGTGGGATGCCATTCCACCTGTTTCAAAACAAACAAATAAACAATGCTTCAGTGAAAAACAAGGACTTTCAAGAACATTAAACCAATGCTGGACTGTTACTCTGTGCTGCCTTGCCAATCACACAACATCAAGCCAAAGAGAACTGATCTCTTCATACTGCACACACAGAAGTGACAGCAGCGCTGCATCTTGGGTTTGATGATCTGCTGTGCATCGTGCACAGATGATGCGCAGGAAGCGCAGTACTTGCTTTCCTCCCCTTACAGGAGAGGAATCTGTAGGAAATCGTTATTGCTGCTATTCGTTACACACTGAAAAGCTTCTTTAGCAAACTACCAGAACCAGTATCTGCCAGCTCCCCAGGCTGTGGGGAAGACGGATCGATCGTAATAACTCCGAGGCAAGTAAGCATACGTTTGCCGAGTACCTTCTGTAACGCGCAGTGCTGCGGGGGGCGGCTCGGCCTTAAAGAATGAAGCCCCTGGGAGCAACAATAACTGGTGTTATAGCAGCTGCACCCCGGGTCGCCCACCCCCGCGTCCTTCCTCCGAGGGCTCCCTGCAGCCGCAGCCCTCTGCCACCACCCACCCCGCTAACAGGCAGCGGGACCGAGCTATCGCCGTTGCGCTTTTAACTTCCAAACTCCCACGTTTTCCCCAAATTTACTCTCGATAGTGCCTTGGGAAGGGAAAAAAACCCCATTTACGGGCTGACGGAAGGAAGGCAGCAGCTCAGCAGCGGGCACCCCGCCGGCTCGGGGTGAGGGCGCCAGCCGCAGCCCCGCGGGCACGCACCACCGCTCCGCAGCCCTGGCCGCCCGTCCCGTCCCGTCCCGTCCCGTCCCGTCCCGTCCCGTCCCGTCCCGTCCTCACCGGCGCCGCCCCCGGGAGGGGCCGCAGCGGGGTGCGCGCCCCGTGCCGGAAGACCACCTGCACCAGCTTCAGCTCCAGGTCCCGCCGCTCCCTGCCGACGCCGCCATCCTGGGCGGCGGCCGCCGCTGCCCGCCGCCGCTGCGCCCACAGGGCTAGGCCGCCCAGGAGGCCCAGGCGGGTCCCCCAGCCCATGGCGGCAGCACTGTCACTGCCGGCACCCGGGGGCGCGGAGGCTGACGGGAAGCGGAGTCCCCTCGCCGGCTCCGGTTAGCGGCGCGGAGCCAGACGGCCTACAGCTCCCAGCGGGCACCGCGCCGCGGGGGCGGGCTTGCCGGGGAAGCCGCCGTGCGCAGGCGCGCAGGGCTGGGCGCGGTCCGGGGGTGGTGTCCCCGGGCGGGACAGGTGGGGCCGCCCGGCAGCGGGTGAAGCAGCGGGGCTGCATCGCCGCCGCCTCCGCCGCCTCCGCCTCCGCCTCCGCCTCCGCCTCCGCCTCCGCCTCCGCCTCCTCCTCCTCCTCCTCCTCCTCCTCCTCCTCCTCAAGGCGGGCAGCGCTGCCGCTCTGCAGCCCCCCTGCCTGCCGCCGCCTCCTCCTGTCTCCCTCTTTCTTGTTTCGTCTTTCCGTGGGGGAGCGGCCGGACTCACGGGGTGCAAGTGTGCGGCTCCCCGGGAGGGAGAAACCCTTCTGCGTCGGTTTTTCCCGTCCAACTTTTCCTTCCGAAGGCACGCTTGGCCATGGAGCGCTGCGCTCAGGTGGAAGAGCTCGGGCTGGTGCTTCGCGGTGCGCTGAATTTAGCGCAGATGGAAGGGCCTGCGAGGAGGGAGAGGGGTCCCCGGGTGCCTCCCGCCCCTCCGGCTGCAGGCGCCCTCCCGGTAACAGCCCTGGGTTAGGAAGGGAGTTTTGGGGTGGGGAGAGTGCTGCGTTCGGCTGAGATTCCATAGGGGCCAGTCACCTGTACGCAGCGCTTTGGTCTTTAGTCGGCCTGTGTGGACGTGGCGTGGGAGAAGTTTCCCTCTGGCATTTCTCTCTAGTTCCCCTGTTAAACAGCAGCATTTCGCGGAGGGAGGGAGCAGCTCCTTACCCCTTGTCCTGGTCTAGCTGCTGGCTAGGGTTAAACCACAACGCCCCTGTAGCTTGCTTCTCTGCCCGCCTGTACTGGGTCACCCCGTTGACCTCGCCAGCAAAGGTTTGCAGTGGTGCTAGATGTGCCAATGGCAGTTTGTTGCTCTTGTTTAAATGAGGGCTTCTTCCACTGTGAGTTTGCTAAACAAGGTCTTTTTCAGTTTGGATGCCCAGGTGCCGACACCCTGGGAGAAGAGCAGTGGGCCTTGACCTGGTCTTGTCTGGCCTCTCGTTCCCACCACGGCCTCGGGAGCCGACACAGCGCTGCCATTACCAGGGCTGGAGATGAGCTGCGGCAGTGAGGCGGGTGAAGGTATGGCCCCGCCGTGTGGGTAACCTGATGTTACCTGGAGGGCTTCAGGGTTGTTTGTAACATTGCAGCTGCCTCTTGGCATCTCCCGGCAGCACTTGGCGAAGCTGTCCCAGGGTGATTGTGAACCCAGTGCCTGGAGGTGCATGTTCCACTCCTCGTTTCTTCAAACTGTTGCTTCTCCTTTCCCGGCAGGGATGTTCAGGACCAGTGAGTCTGCACAAATTAACTCTTCAATCCTATTTAGCATCTTTTTAGCATAGTAGCTAATAACTTTGATATATGTAAAAGCTAGAGAGCTGTGCATTCATAAAGCCTTTTTTGGACATTTTAAAGCAATTGAGAGGTTCCTGTCTCCTTGGTTCCCGTGAACCTTCTGGTTCAAGACTTGGTGGTGACATCACTCTTGCATAGTAGTATTTTTATCAGGGAAAAGCAGTTTGCTTGTTCCTTAGTCCACATCCGCTTGACTTAGATTTATTAGGGATTCCTGTGTTCCCCCTTGTCTGCCATCCTGCCTCCTTATGTAAGTTGTAGGCTCCAGTACTCCTTTTCCTGTAGGTTTGGATCTCCACTTTACCCAGGACCTCTTTTATCCCCCCCTTTCTTCCTACTTGTGCTGATGGTTCTTGGTGCTCTCCTTTTCCTGGTTACTCTTGATCTCTCTGTCTCATCCCCCTGTTTCTCTTTACTCTTTCAGAGTGCAAACATTTTAAAACTCTCCAAGGAGATCAGGGGAAGTCTTACAGAAATTCACGATGTTGATGGAAGCTATCAAAGAGTTATTTTACTGTCTGTAAAGGTCAGGTTTTTAACCTGTCCATAGACAACTGCAGACCTGACTACCCTGCACTCACTGTCTCCCTCTTTCTGATTTTCCCATTTGGAAGTGGGTGCTATCTGTTGGGAGCTGGAGCAGTCCCTGAAACACTGGAACTGGTGGAAAGTGATCTTTGAAAAGTAACCCACCAGAAAAATGTTGTGGAGACTGGGCCAAAGAGGGTGTCTACAGTAAATGAGGTCTTCAGGAAAGCTACTGAGTGGAGATTGCTGCAGTGAGGTGTTGGTGTCTCTGGAACCTCACAAAATGCCTACGGTTTGTTACAAGGGTAAAGGAGTCCCTTCTGTGCTTCGTTGCTGCCCTAGTCCGGAGCGTCCCTTTCTCTGGGGCGGGTCTTGCCTCTGTTTCTAAGACTTTGATTTTCTGCTTGGTCTGAAATGTGCAGGTCTGTTGCCTGCCTGGACTCTGAGCTGTCTGGTATCTGGATGCTTCCTGCCGCATTTCCTTCGGTCTGTGCCAGTGGGGTGCCCTGAGTGACACAGAGGGTGAACGTCAGAAAGCCATACCTGACATTTAACACCGGGGCTGAACATCACGGTTGCTGGCCTGGCATCAGCAGCCCTGTACACCAGCCGAGACCCTTTGCTTGGCCACATTGCATTCAAAAGCTCAGCACCTACAGCGAGAGCTGGCAGCCTGTAGGCTGCCTGTGCTGTCTGGGGCCAGCTAGGACAGTGAGGATGAGAGGACACAGTGTCCCCATCCCCAGCCTACTCTCCTATCCCGTCTACCTCTCCCTGGTTCCCAGCTGTCCCGCTTTCCTTTTTTTCTGCTGCAGGCAATTAAAGAAATCCTGAAAAGAGACATAAGGTTGTTTCCCATGAGGTCGCCCCGAAAGAAAGAGGAGCCCCATGTGAATACATGTGGCAGGGGTGCCAAGCTGATACCTAAGCTGGGAAAGAAGCTCAACGCAGGCTGAATGCACGTGCCTGTAAATGTCCATTTGGCAGACCCAGCATCTCCTGCTCCCAGGGGGACCCGCTGGAAACTCACCTATGACCCGTGTTGCCAGAGCGGCTCAGTGCTTGCCAGACTTTAAAGGCAAGTATCCTCAAACCATTCTGGAGTACAAATACCATGTTACAGATAGAAATCTGTGGCAAAGACAACTGAATTATTTGCCTTGTGTTGGGAGGAAGACCTGGGTGTAGAAACCAAGTCCCTTGAGTGTCAATTCTGAGGATGCCTTTATCTATCTCTTAGGAGCAGTACCCAGCATTGATTCAAGCAGAGCTCACAGGACCTCTGGCTGGAGGGGTGGTGGCAGGAGGCACCAGAAGAGTCACAGGCAGCTGGTGTGTGCAGGGAGCAGGACAAGGGTGAAGGAGCAGTAGGAGGGAGAGGATGGTGACCTGCACAAAGGCCAGAGGGAGGAGCTGCTGCAGGTGGTGAGAGGTTGGCACAGCCACAAGGACGTGCAGATGGGGCGATCTGGTGATCTCCTTGTGCCTCTCAAAGCAGTGTTGTTCTGAAAGGGTTACCTCAGTTTTCTGAGCTTAGAGCATGTGAAACACAGAGGCATGACCAGAGCAGAGAGAGAAGGAAAAAATATTTCAGAAGCCAAGAAAATAACAAATGGAGGAATCAAGCCTAAATCTTGTGTTGAGGGAGGGTAAGGGGGCAAGGATGCTGGAGGGGGGAGAGGGAATAGGAAAATGTAGTTAAGGGGAGGGAGGGAAGGACGAAGAGAGCGAGAGTTGATGTGATAGAAATGAGTAGAGGTGGAAGAAGGAAAGAGGCTCAGAGTGAATTTATTGAATTTCCATTCGAATGTTATCCTGGAAGAAAACCCCAGTTCCTGTGAAGTTGTGAAGACTGGGACTGCAGGGTCCCTCCTGGGGCTACTTGACTGCTGCCAAGCAGCATTACTGTTGAGATATATTTTAGAATACACCATGCCACAGCAGGTGCTTGCAATTAGAGGAGAGCTCTCCAAAATAGCAGGCGGCTGTCAATTTTTTAGCAAATGGTGTTGCCCTTTTTTTTTTCTTTGTCCAACTGTGTAGAAATTTATTCTAAGATGCATCGTCCTTACAGAAACATTTTCAAAGGACCTGTTATTTTTACCCTTCTGTTGCTTTTTGTGACCAGACGAGGAGCAGAAGGCTATTCCAATGGCCACTGTGCGTGAGCTTTGTTTCACTGGGGGAAGTTAATGAATTATAACGAACAAGCAAGTTTCAGGAAACCTTTCTCTGTGAAAGCAGAGTGCAAATTTCCTCCTGGCTGGAATTTAACCAAATTACAATGATTGCTACCTTTGCAAAGTATTACAAAGAACTTTGCAAAGTTTCTAACATTTACCTTTTTATAGCGTTTCACAAAGGTATCACACCTCAGAATGCTCCTATATGATAAGTTACATCCTCATTTTCTTGAAAGGGAAACTGAGTGAGTTTCATAATTCAACCAAACCACGCAGTCATTGTGTGGCTGATACGTTGATAAGGTATGCGACCAACTATCATGATTAGATTTTTGTTCTGTGACACGCATTGAAATTAAACAGTGTTTAAAAAATACCTGCCAAAGAAACAATTTAGCCTGATGAGTTGCAGTGTTTTATTGTTTCTTGGATTAGGCAAACACCTTCTCCCTGAACAAAGGGTTATAGCTGTTGTGGTGTAAATCAGAGATTTACCGTAAAAAATACGCATGGTAGAGACACAAATAGAATTTGGGCACCCCTTAGGTAGGTGGGATTTTTCCCCCCTGAATGGTGGGGTCAGAAAATAGACTTATATTGCCTTGGCTTCTTTGGTTCCTTCCCAAGTGCTTTTTGCTCGGCAAGGGGAGCGGGCTGCAGCGCTACGCAACACAGGCTGCAGCTGTGCTGGGGACTGGGCAGTGATGCTGGCTGCTGGAGGAGGGTGGCATAACCAGGCTGGTGGGATTGCCCAAAGTGAGCCACGAGCAGCTCATGCCAAGCATGACGTCTCCCTGTCCTGGTCTTGTGGGGCACGTGCCTGTTTTGGGGCAGCTCCATGAACGGCATGGAGTGCATGGAATATGTCTTAATGGCCAGGTATTTTGCTTGCCGGAGCCGCTTCTGTGCTGCTCTGCTCTAGCACAAAGTGTTGTCTTACCCTTCCAAATACCCCTTCAACCCCAAATTGTTCCTGTGACTGGCTCTCTGAGAACAATTAAGGTGCTTTTGCCCTGGTCCCTTGAAGTGACTATGGCTGCTGAAAATCTCAGGTGTTGTAACAGCAGGTCTCCACTCTTGCAACGTGGGCAAGAATACATGCAGCATTCATGTTCAGAATCACAGGCTGCTTTACCCTGCGGCCGAAAGAGCTTTCGCCATTCCCAACTGTAGAGCTAATGCTAATGGCTCTGTGTCCTGCAAGGATCGGTGACCACAGTGGCTATTATAAACTAGTCAGTCTGGGCACATAAGCTGTATTGCGTTCACAAAGAGCTGAAATTTATTTATGAATTGTTCAAGTGTGCTGTATTGCTTCCTGTGGAGCTGTATCGCTCTTGTCTACTCCAGTCTGTCTGTTGTTGTGAACCTTGTAGCCAGCTGCTTTGTGAGCAAGGCGCCTGGGGAAATGGAAGGAATGTTTCCACTCCTAATTTCTGTGATCCTTTGGGGTGGAATTGGCAAAAATAAACTCCTAAATGCCACCACAGACCAAGCCCCCCCCGCCATTCATCGTACAGTGTACAGCTCTATGCATCTTGTCTCCTTTTCTGCATGCTTTCACATCAGTGGTTTACCTTCCCGCAGTGAAATGGTGTGTGTTGATACTTGCAGGTCATCATTTTATTTCTGAACTCCTGCAGGTTATGTGGGACAGTCCTGGAAGTCAGAGTCATGGCATTTAGGGTTGGTATCATGAGGATGTTTTCGGAGATTTTCTTCTGTGGATTTTAGAAACAGGGTATCAGACAGTCAGTTGTTTCGTGTCCTTTTGCCTGGGACCACATGATTTTCCCTCTCTTTTCCTTTTAAATTACAGGCTTGAGCATTTGGTCATTGTTGGTGTGGCAGTGGGAGAGCTGGAAGCTGGCTGTGTGCTGGGCGACATACCGATTGTGTGAAGGTTCATCCCCTGCCCTGTAACCTAGCGCAGAAGATGCGCTCCCTGCCTTCTGTTTTTCTTTTGTTCGAACTTTGTCATCCTAAACTGGATGATGCCTACAGCCATCTGCTGCATTTGGTAGTCTGCGGCATCTTGCCGACTCAATTATGCGCCTCTCTGGGAGAACAGCAGGCTAGTTTTCTCTTCAACTTTGAAAGAGTGTTTTTCCTGTGCAAATGAAGGCTGAGATAAGTAGGAGCCTCCAGAAGCAAGCTGGATAAGCTGTCCCCAGCCACGTCAGGTGGACTCTTCGTGTCTGCGTGGTGGAGCTGTCCGGGTGCGGTGGGAGAGCTGCCAGTCTTTCACTGCAGCTGAGATGCTGCATCCTGGGGCTCGGTGCTCTGACGCGGTGGCGGATGTGCTCCCCTGTGGCAGTGTTTAGCCAGTTGGCACTTTTAATCTTTACCACCTCCTTTGCTTCTTGTGAATATATATTACACCAAGTGGTTTGGGATGGTATGAAATTAAAAGGAGATGGTGCAAGTATAAATGATTACAGTTGCTGTTTTCTAAGCACCCAGGGGAGAAGGGCTACAAAGAGATCATTTTGAGCTTTACAGTGGGTTCCTAGCAAAGTGAGTTGTTTCATTATGCTTTCATACTCACAGAGAAGTGACAAAACAGCAGGATTTGTGTGTGTGATATAACCTGTGACCTCCGTCTTCTTCCTGTCATGGGCTGGGGAGACATAACTGGAACCTGGGGTAAAATGTTACCCTTTTATTTTGCTGCAGGCTTAGGTTATGTTTTGAGACCCCAAGGCTGCTTCCCGTTGTCTTCTTTGCCTTCACTGCAGGTGGTGGACCGGATGGGTTTCAACAAGCAGTCATCCAGACTGGCTGTTTGAGTCCTTGTGGGCTGTCCACAGCACCCTGATCCTTTTTCCCCTTCAGTATGTACTCCTCTTTGTTATATGAGGATGGGGCTGAGATCAAGTGGTGGGGAGCTAGAAGAGGGGACATAAACCTCATCTCAGGGACCCGTGCTATTTACATTCAGGACGTTTCTGGCCCCACCAGCTGTTCCATGTATGTTATTTTCAGAAGGGCAATAATCCGTGGGAGGTCAGGAGGGTGAAATTGTGTGAATACGCTGGGTGAAGGAGATCAAGACGCTTGGAAGTCCTCAGGCCTTGTCATGACAGAGAATCAGGATCTCAGATGATTATGGCTTGCAGACTGGGAGAACTCAAGGAGAGCTCTGAATGTGCTGCTTGTATGGCTTGGAAAGGCTGCTTAGCAGGGTGTTTGTTAGCTGTTTTCAGGAGTCATCTGTGTTTACACTGCTGGCAGAACCACCTGTTCCTTTTTGAACAATAATATATATATGTGTGTGTGTGTATGTTGCTGCATTTCTGCATTTATTTTTAGCCCTTTCTAAAAACCCCTGACAGGTTTGAAAGATGCTGTGGATTGTGAGTGGTGCCTGGCGGCATTGCTCACATTGACGGTTGTCAGAATTTCCATGATAAATCTCTGCTTTGAAAGGCTTATAACTCGTCCTCCTATTCTTGGTCCTGCAGCTCTCGTATCCTGGGAAAAAAACCCATGTTTTTTAAAACTGCATTTACCCCACAGGTTTGTGAAAAGCAGTTTTGTTGGCCTAAAACAGAGCTTTTTCAAAGCAGACGTTGAGTCTTGTCACTAATTTTCAGTGCCTAATTGCAAATGTATGGCAGGTCTCTTTAATATGGTTCATATGGTCAAATGGAAGAATTATTTTGCATATTGGACTGACGCAGACACTGGATGGTGTAAAGCAGTAGGGAGCCAACAGCAGTTAGCTCCCCACCACCACCTATAAGCAAGCACAAAACCAGCTGAATTATGGCAGAGGCTGGGCAGTCTCCAGATCCGGTGTGATACCGGTTGCAGAATTGTAGGGTGAATGCTCCTCGTATCAAGAACTAGCGGAGATGTGAGACATACTATGGGTTTTTTGCATTCATAAACAAAGGACATGTATATTGCTTATTATGTGCAATCGGCAAGAGAAATCCAGTACAAATCAAGAGCTGATGATTTTAATGAAGAAATACATAGTTATCCCTTTTTATGTTTCATATGTCCGTAGTGTCTCCCATCCTTGCAGTGCAGAGCAGCTCACAGTCGTTAATCTGTACCATTCCCCAGTGAAGTCGTACACACATCATTATGATTTCTAGTACACACCCAGGAGAGATGGTGTTGTGAGGAGATTTAATGATGTGCCCTGGTGATGCTGTGAATCTATGGCAAAACACAGAACAGCACACAGGAACCCCAGTTGTGCAACAGTGCTGGAAGGACCAAGCTCCATCTCTTCTGAGAGTTTTCACGGTTTTTGAAAGCTGTTGAAATGTTAGCTGCAAATAGTACACTTGCATGCAGTTGGTAGGTGCTAATTCAAAACATGAAGGTAATGAACTTGAAACTGGGTCCTGACACACAATGGGAATTGTGGAGGGAGCACTGGGAACTTGAGCTGAATCAAAGTCAGTGTAATTTCACATGCAGCATTCAGTAGGCCATTCAAACTCAGATTATCTTTTGGCAGATGGGAATAACACTTATTCCCTGCCTCACCAGGAAGGCTGTGAGGTAGCAAAGTACATGCAGAAGGCTTTGTATATGCAAGAGCTCAGCTGTTTTTCAAACTATATTAGTAGCTGTTTGAATGAGGGATATGACCTTTCCTTCAGATCTTGCCTGGCAGCCCTGGACCCTCATGGTTACAAAACCACTGCTATTACAAAATGGAAATAGTCCTGTGTTGCTTTTGTGCATGTTGCATGGGTACATGCACAGTGCTGTATCTGTGTTTTACTGTAGCTGCCATATCTGTGTTTTACTGTAGCTCCACAGACCCAGAGTTTAAACTGTTTTATCCTGCTTTTCCTTCCTCTGCAACTGATTTTCCTTTGGACATAAAATTTTTTTGTTCTGGTTCCTATGTCATCTCTGGTCTATCTCAGGATAGTGCATTCCTGAAGGATCTCAGCACCTCCTTAGCTGTAGGTGAGGGCCACTATGTTCATTTCCCAGATGGGAATTTCAGGCAAAGAAAGGCTCAGGTGACTTGCCCGTTGTCAGACACAAAACTTGCGGGAGTAGGAACCTGAGGGCACTCTCCAAAGTTTCAGGCCGGTGCCTGAGCTGCTTGTCCAGACTCAGTGTTATCTTTTGTTGCCGTTCTGATCCCATCTGGCTGTCAGCTGCACCAGCCAGTGCTCTGTGGGTATTTACGCTGCTGCCAGTTCTCATGTCTCATCTGGGAGTCATTTAATGCAAGTGACTGAGATTCCTTGAGAGGAAGAATTTGAAGTATTCCAGACAATGGTATGGTTAACATTGGTTTTGTCGTAAGACTGTTTTTTAGTATTTAGTCTAAGGTTTCTTGACACACGTGAGTTTTTCTAGGGCTTTAGTATCTGTGGTTGCAGCCATGAAAAAGAATCATAGAATCATAGAATCATAAAGGTTGGAAAAGACCTCTAAGATTGTCGTGTCCAACCGTCAACCCAACACACCATGCCCACTACACCATGTCCCTAAGGGCCTCATCTACACGTCTTTTAAATACCTCCAGGGATGGTGACTCCACCACTTCCCTGGGCAGCCTGTTCCAAGGCCTGACCACTCTTTCAGTAAAGAAATTTCTCCTAATGTCCAGCCTAAACCTCCCTTGGTGCAACTTGAGGCCATTTCCTCTTGTCCTATCGCTAGTTACTTGGCAGAAGAGACCAACACCCACCTCGCTACAACCTCCTTTCAGGTAGTTGTAGAGTGCGATGAGGTCTCCCCTCAGCCTCCTCTTCTCCAGGCTAAACAACCCCAGTTCCCTCAGCCGCTCCTCATAAGACTTGTGCTCCAGGCCCTTCACCAGCTTCGTTGCCCTCCTCTGGACACGCTCCAGCACCTCAATGTCCTTCTTGTAGTGAGGGGCCCAAAACTGAACACAGGATTCGAGGTGCGGCCTCACCAGTGCCGAGTACAGGGGCACGATCACCTCCCTGCTCCTGCTGGCCACACTATTTCTGATACAAGCCAGGATGCTGTTGGCCTTCTTGGCCACCTGGGCACACTGCCGGCTCATGTTCAGCCGGCTGTCAACCAGCACCCCCAGGTCCTTTTCCTCCGGGCAGCTTTCCAGCCACTCTTCCCCAAGCCTGTAGCGTTGCATGGGGTTGTTGTGGCCGAAGTGCAGGACCCGGCACTTGGCCTTGTTGAACCTCATACAGTTGACCTCGGCCCATCGATCCAGCCTGTCCAGGTCCCTCTGCAGAGCCTTCCTACCCTCGAGCAGATCAACACTCCCGCCCAACTTGGTGTCGTCTGCTTGGTGTCGTCAGAGGCAAAACAGTCGTGGCATTGGAGTTTAATATCCTTCCCTTGTAAGAAAATAGAATAAATGGGAAGAGAAATGTATGATTTAAAATCTTCAGTGATAGTGAGATTGTAAGAAAGGGACAGCGCAATGTTTTTCATGACGCATTTGGCATTTCTGAAGAAAGATTCCTGGTAAAACATGACTGCAAGTCAACAGACTCAACACATGAATTGGAGAAGGGAATGGGGCACGTCTCCCTTCGTAGAAAACTTTATTACATGTTCTTTTACTCTCAATTACCCTAATTTGAAGTGGGGAGCTAATGAATATTGCTAAATGGATTGAAACAAACAGCAGTAGTGTGGACAAAAAATAATCATTATGAACTGCAGTGTATCGACCGCAGCGAATTTTTCACAGATTTGTACGTTTTAATGCTGTGGTGACTGGTCTGACTGTTTGCTTAGTGTAGGGGAGAGGACCTTAACCAGCAATTTCCAGCGGAGTCAGTAACTTCTATTAGTACCAGTGCATACCTTTTTAAACCCCATTGCAATAATTAGAAGTTACCTCATCCCCAGACTGTGCTTTGCAATTGTTAATTAAAATAATAGTTCTCATTAAAAGAGTGCTTCTGTTAGGAGAGCAATCAGTTGTCAGAAATATTGTCCCCATTGTAAGTACTTGCATATCAGGATTAAAATGCTTCTTAACTTTGGGTAAGTGAAATAGAGCAAGCTGTGGATTCCCATTGCAGGCCAGTCTATGGTGCAGAGGTGCTGGGAGTAATGCTGGAGCTGGCATCGTGTGCAAGTACGGTGCAGCCGGGCCGAGCTGTATTTGTGTTTCTGGGTCTGAGACGGTATGGATGTGTGATGCTGTGATGTGATGCACGTATGTGTGTGCACTGCAGCCTTGCTGCTTGCTTAGAAACACACACGAGGCAGTGGCAGCCCTGACTTGAGTTGTGGGGAGGAGCGCTTTGGAAAGCTATAGCCTATTTGCACCATGGGAAGCGGGCTGTTCACCTTATCCCCAGGTGTGCACTGGGAGAGGAAAAAGGCTAAGGTATCTCAGCGTGTGTGCTTCTGAGGATCTCCTCAAGCTCTCAGGTACCTCACTGTGCTGGGAGCTGTGACGTGCTTGTGTGGTCAGAGAGATCTATCAGGAATCAGTGAGGATTATTCTGAGTTCTCTTTCATTTTATGAATGTCTTTAGGGTTGATTTAGGACGGGGTACTTTAACGAACTTTTCAGAAAGTCCTCAAATTTGGCATTTCTCTGGAAATGCCAGAGATGAAAGGAATCTGGAGAAACTAGAAATACGGAGAGGAAAGTGTAACTGTATCCTAAGAAAATACAAGACCACAGAGGGGAAAAATAATCCAAAGCCTAATTTCAGAGGGAAAAAAGGTGAGAAAAGAGTTCTCATGATCTGTAAGGGGAAAATGAATTTAAAAACCCCCCATTTTTCAGTGAAATACCAGCTACCACATATGCTTTTGGGTTGACAGTTCATGTTATGCAGTGAAGGTGATGGTAATTTCTGCTATACATGTGTACCTAAGTGCTGTCTTGAATCTGGGCTGAAGTGGAAGAAAAGCAAGGTGGGAGCTGAGCATGGCTTCATTGGACTATGTGATTTAGCAATGGCTAATTTTAGACACTTGTTTCTGAAACATCTTGCCCGTAGCCTGGCACCCATCAAACTGGTTCTGTTAAGAGCACTTTTCAACCTCAAACTTTGTTCCCAGGCTGAAGAGCTGGCATGGCATTTACTTAAAAAACAAACCCAAACAAATAGCAGCAAGTTTCTGACCTCAGGCTTGCCTCTCCCTGCTAATCTGATTCCTTTTAAGGGTAGGAGCTGGTGGCTAACATGATTTCTAGTGAAACCCTATGTGTAGCTGAATATGAGCGTGTCGGGTTTTGCTGGGGCTGCTGTTAAAAATGTCATGTCCTAGCAGCCCATATCCAGTTTCTAGAAAAATCGCTTGATGTGTCTTTTGCTTTCTTTGTATTGTCATGTAGCTGACCATCACCAACATGCCTTTTTAGGGTTAGGTTCATGTCCAACATGAAAATTTAACTCTCTTGTGGGTCCCTAACAGTTCATTTTGATCTCTAGTTTGGTCCCATCTGTCCTGACCCTTCCCGTCTAAATTAACCTTATGATAAAAAGGAGCTCCTGCATACAGATAGTGAGTCAGAACACCTGGCTTGGAGTAATTCCTGAACACTTTCCCACTGCGGTCCAGCCCTGAGAGATGGAGATGTCCTCTCAAAAAATAACAGTGGTCTGCAGGGGGCTTGGCCCTGCTCCTGCAAACGCTGCAGCAGGGCCGCTGCCTCCCAGGAGCTTGTCACGGGCCAGACAAACAGCATCTGTAATACAGAAAAGAAAAAAAGAAAAAAAGTGCCTAATCCGCTAATGAGATGTAGCCACCTTGAGGGAGGAAAGTGGCTTAATGTAGCAGTCCTACAGGCCTCGGTCCAGAAATAATTTTAAAGGAATACGTAAATATTGCAGCTTTTCTGAGTTTTGCTTCCTGGCTTGCTCTGGGGGAATACTTTTTGCTAGCAAACGTGGTACGATTGCTTTTATTCATCCAGAGACTGGTGTTTTTGTGTTAGTAGGTAGGAGGCTACGAAGTCCTGTGTGGCAAACTGCGTTAGAGGACGGGGGAGCGTGTTTTGTGCCGGCACCGTAGTGCTTTCATGGTGCTTTTTGCTACTTTTGTGCTTGGGAAGTGTAGGGGCTTGTGAGGGGGTAACAAAACCCTCTGTGCGGGAGCACAAAATGGTGAAAACCGTTCACGTGGAGAAGCTGCTGAAGGACTCGAACCTTCCCATGGGAACTTTGTGAGCAGCCAGGAAAGTGGGGTCTTCTGCGCCCCTTATCCACATACATCCAGCTGTGGGGTTCCTGTGTGGGCGTCGAGGATTCCCAGCCGTGTCTCGGGCAATGCCTAGGGGCCAGTGGAAGAGAGCTAAAAATGTGTTTGAAGAAACCACCATTTCCACTAGCAGAATGCCAGTACATCACAGTTCTCTCAGATGTTTTATATTACTGACCTAATGCATAACTGTCTTTAAAACATATTTTGGTGTGTATTTATTGCACGTACTCTCCGGTGGAGGTGCGTTGTTTGGTTTGTGATTGGCAGGATTGGTTACACAATATTGTTTGTGCTTCCCGATGGCTGGAGGAACACACAGCTGCCTCTGGGGTGGATATTGGCCCATATGAATTTAAAATTTATTTTCCATGACTGACATTCGCTTTCTGAGAACTCTGTTGCCCGTCAAACTCAATTGCTCAAATGTCTGTGGGAAACCAGTGGTGGTATGTGAATGTGGTCTCAGCAAATTCATTTTAAAAAATGTAAACCAATGTTCACTGGAGGAAAAATGAAGCATTTCTGCATTATTTGGCTAGAGTGAGTGTTATAAGCTCATTTGATTCTCTTTCTTTTTCTGTCATCAAATTTTCATGACAGTGGGTTTTTTTATATATATATATATATATTAAAAAATATATATCTAGAGAGAGAATATTACAATTTCTGTGGTCCCCAGAAAGATCTTTAATCATCTGGGCCATGTAAACAATGAACACTTAAGGCAAAAGCAAAGCTGTTAATTTTGCACTTCAGCCACAGTTTTTCCCCCTAAAAAGTGTATCTTAAGAAGCTGCCATTCTCTATCCTCATTCTAAGTCCATCCGCACCTCTGCTGCAGCTGGTAACCTAATCACCAAAATGTTGCGCTTTATTCACAAATGGGTGCAAAAACTGGCATCAGCCCTGTACAGGATCCTTCCTGTAATCCCTGCTGGGAGGAGGTGCCAAAATTCCTTGGGGCAGTTGGAGGTCTTATTGGAGAAAGAGGGAAGAGGCTGAGTTCTCACCTGACTGCTAAAGGTGAAAGTTGTCTGGTCCCTATCCTGGTGTTTCTTACTGCAAACCAGTCTTAATCGCAGCTGGAAGCTCCTCATAGCCTGACCAGCTCTTTCAGCTCTGAGAGCTGGATGTGATGTGAACTCAGTACGGAGCTCCCCAGCCCACGTCGCCCAGGTATTGGTTCCCTCCTCTTTTTTTTTTTTCTTCTCTTTAATGATTTCCAGGTTAATATTATAGCCCTGAACAGGGCTGCCTGGTTTTGTTGTTTGGTTGCATTATTTATTTATTTTAATGCCGTTTGTACAGACACTGCTACCCTTTTCTGTCATCAGTTTTTGCCACTGGGAAATTTCTGATTTTTGTGCACCTGGTGATAGTTCACCAGATTGGAAGAAAAGCATCAGACTTCCCTGGGAGCTTTACTGAGCAGAGAAAACCAGTAGCGGGATATGATTGAAACAGTGACACTATATCCCTTCAGCTGCCTCTCAGCTTCGTGCCAGTTCTTAAAGTCATTCTTCCTGGCTTGGATGAGTAGAAAATTGGGTGCCAGCTGCTCTTGGGCCCAGAATTAGAGAGAGATCGTGTGCTGTCTGTACCTTGATTCTCCTGCTGAGACCAGGCTTATAAAGACCCTGGGCATCCTTTTGGCCAGACTGCACTGTTGCTGAGAGCCTCCCAAGGGAGCAGCAGCGGGAGAGGAGGCTCCCCAGGGGACGGCAATTCCCCTCGTGCCTGCCTTAGGCTCCCCTAGGCAGCAGCAGCGTTGGCAGGAGAGCTGCTGCTCCACGGCTCCTGCTGACGCCGGTGGTCCGGAGTGCTTGCCATCGCTGCGAGGCGGGCTCTCTGCGACGCTACGCTGACTCTTTGAATTGTGAACTTCTGCATTCTTCACACTTCTGCCTTTTGCAGCCCAGTCAAGCAGGTTCTCGTTCCTGTGAACACACGGTGCTTTGATTGGTTGGTTTTTGGATCTTCCTAATTCCTCGGCCTCAGTGATATTTTGTGGAAAAGTGTTTGAGGGGAGATTGTGTAGTCTGGCATCTTTTTACCTGTTCCCTTTTAAGTCTTGAATGTTATCAGCTTTGACTTTGCTTAAGTATTACCTTTCTCACATATTCTTAAAGAGGAAACAACTTGTTCCACCCATGTGCTCTAGATCAGCCATTACTTTTAAGTATTTCTCTCGATTTCTCCCTCATTTGTCCCTGGGCCTGCTCAACTGTCCTGCTGTGCTGTGTGGAGAGAGGAGAGAGGCTACAGGCATGGCCTTGTCTCAGTTTATTACTTTGTTAGTTTTGGCATTCTATGTATTTTTATATATAGCTTTTCCTTTTATAGAATTAAGTATTTCTGTTTTAAGAGCTTGGTGAAACACACCAAGTTCTCCTATCTTAGGCTCGGCAGCTGATCAGCACAAGGGCTGTAGATCAGAATTGACTTCTGGCTCCTTCAGACACCAGTTAGATGAGGCGATGCTGAAGTGGTTTGAGGTGTGCTGACCAAGGAGATGACTGGGGACGGTATTTCTGTTAATTGTCTGTTCCAGCTCTCGCTGGAGAGTTCACAGTTTTGAGAGGCTGAGCAGACCCCAGCAGGTAAGACTCTGGAGAAAAGAGGGGTAAGTGCGGAATGAAAAGCTCTCACGTTTCCTTTTTCCTCCCTCGGAGCATTGTCTTTGTAATGCTGCCATTTAAAGATTGCGTGCCTTTCCAAGGGCTGAATTTAATATATAATGTTGATTTAGGTCACAACTATAAGATTGTCCATCCACCCCTCTGGTACAAAGCAATAAACACAAAATCTGCCTGAAATGACAGGCCAGCCTCTCTGCTTGCTGGCTGAAGTAAATGTGCTCCTCTCATGGTGTGATAGCCTGGCCGGCCTTGGCAGTGGATTCCAAGAATTGCAAGTTTATGATCTGTCAGCCAGTGCAAACATCCATCCATCAAATATCCCCCACTTGTTATACCTAGACAGAACCGGGGAGGCATTAAGAAATGAGTGGCAGAGGGAGATTATCCGCTTTGATGCGTGTATTCTCCAGGCTGGGAGACAGAGGGCTGGGATGGTTGTGCTCCTGTGGTCTCAAAGATCACCAAAACCCCACCTGTGAACATGCTTGGATCGTAGAGGTCTGAAATGGTGTAGGGGAGATCCTTACCCTCATTTTTCGGCTATGCCTTGCTCTCCAGCAGGGATGCTACCCTTCTGAGTGCCTGTAGCACAGAGGTTTTTAAAGTTTGGGCTATTGCTTATTATAAACCAAGAACAGTTTACTAAACAAGGCCTGGGTTAGTGCTTGAGTGGCCCTATGAAGCAGAAATATCGCTCAATAGCCAAGTTTTCCAAGGGGAGTGATCTGCTGTGAATATGCTTTAATAAGCTCCTGACCTATTCATTGCGTATCTCTCCCAGCAAGGTGGCACCCTAAGGGACGGGCGTACTCAGGGCTGTGCACATGCCAGTTAAAAACCCCAGGCCTGCTAGGACTAATCCTGCCTCCTTGCCGCATTGTGTGGCTGTGCGTGCTCAGGTGGCATCCTCCTTTCTGGGCTGAAAACCCCTAAACCAAGGCTTCTTTGTTCTTAAATGGTCCCTGCAGTTTCTAACACAGTTAAAGATCTTGCCTCTGTGTCCTCATCAAATTCAGGTTTCATTCTTTATGCCCCCTCTCAGGCTCCTTGCTGGGACCCAGTACTTTACAGGTCTCCAGCTTCCCAGCCTGCAGAGTCCCACAGGATAGGAGATTGTGTGCAGAGAAGAAGGAAAGGCAGTTCCTTTGGGTGGACAGGGGGGATCCAAGGTCAGAAGGAGGGAGCTTGTGAAAGTCGGAAAGTGGGAGCAAGGGATGAAGTTCAGAGGAGAGGCATCAGCTGGGGGAAGAAAGGTTATTCTTTGGGCTGGACAACTACATCTTAAGAGTACCCACAGGAACTCTTTGCAGAGATGGTTGGCAGTGGATTGTCAATGTCTCTCAAGACCTTGCCTCTTAAAAAGCCTTTCAGGGCTCTGTTACTGCATGGACAAGCAATCAGATGCTCAGGGGACAAGTTTTGGCACCCTTTTCCTGCTGAGTTGGCCTCATGTCGCAGGTGGCCTCTCTGGGTGCAGAGGTGTGCTAGGGGATGCAAGGAGGGAGCGTTTCCACTGCAAGAGGATGGAAGCTCTGCTCTCTGGCCAGCTCTTCCTTGGTAATGCAGAGGCAGGCGGGGAGCTGGAGGGGATTTCTGTTAGCCAGTCAATCAATCATTTCCCAATGTTTATTATTTATCCCCCTGGCCAAGCCCTCCCCTCATCCCTGCCACTCTGGGCGATGGGAATTTTTGTGATCCCTGAGCAGCAGAGGCTGGCGGACAGCCCGATCGATGCTAGCAGCTCATTCTCAGCCACGTGAGAGGAGAAACATCAACAAGGAGAGATGGAGTTAGAACTTTATTAGGAGAAACCTAGGCATGATTGACTAAAATCTCATGTTAAGGAGAGCACACAGGTCTTTTCAGGATTAAAAAATACACGTCGATAAAACATCTTACGAACAAAAAAAATGGTTTCACCCCCTCTGTGTATGAGTATGTATGTATATGTATAGGGAACTGTACCAAAGCTAACTATGTTTCGGGAGCGAGGATTCACAATCCCTTTCAGCAGCCCCTAAGAGAGGGAATGGCTCAGACCCCTCACAAGCTGGTCCCAGGCCATTCGCTGACGCAGCGCAACGTTGGGAAGCTGTGGCCCGTGTCTGAAAGGGCAGCGCAGGGTAAACAACAGGGAGCAACTTAGCTCTGTTTAGCAATTCTCTTTAAAAGAGGGATGTCAGCTCTGCAGTGAGAAAATGTATCTGCAGCGGGAGCTGCCTACAGAGCTCACCACCAGACTCACTGTGCAGTGTTGGGCCCCAATGGCTGCTCTGAGAGGCTGCAGTGGTGGAAAGAGCTGGTCCATGGGTGGTGTCTTATGCCATATGCGCTAGGGATGGAGTGGAGATTGAAGATGACCTGATGGCAGAACAGGGACTTGCTTGAGGACAAATTTCTTGGCTTGCACTGGCTGGCAAGCTTGAGAGAGCAGCCAAGAGCTGAATGATGTGCAGGACCTGGAGAGGACTCTTGCTCCTTGCAAAAGATGCTTGAAGTGTTTTGGTAGGTTAGCGAGAGAAGACACAGGCCGTACCTCTTCTACAGATAAACAGAGGATATTTTTTCTCTCAAGTTGGCAGCTGGCAGCACCCTTTCAGCAGCATTCATGTGGCTTGAAAGATGAGTTTAAAAGGAGGAAAAATCACTTTGATTCCACATGGTAATTCCTCCTCCTTTTTTGCTCTCACAGGAGAGTCTCTATTTCTGTTAATGGATGTCTTGCTTAGAATTGATAAGTATCTTGGGAAAATTCCCTAGTCTTCATCAACTGGTCATCTAAGGGATATCCCTGGGCCCCAGGGACAGTCTGCTGCGCTGACTTAGGAATGAGGGAAGGATTCCAACTCTAGACATGAGGCAGCTGTGCATGGGGGACCACAGATGTCCTTATCTATGGGGAAGAGTTATATACACAGTGTCAAAAAATTCAAGTAGGATTTATTGTATAGGTAAACTGGTATAAAATATCTGGGCTCAGGTAGGGAAAGGGAGGGTTAGAAAGAGTGAGAACAAAGCAGTCTTTCTTTCAGAAAGCCTACGGGTGTGTTTCTGCTCCCTGCAGGTGAGAGAAGCTTCAGCTCACTGTAATTGCCAAGCTGATGTAGCAAATGTTGAATAGACACCAAAGAAGATGTAAGGGGGTTGAGGTCCAGTCAGTCTGTTGAATACAGTGTCGCAGTGGATACCTGCTGGGCAGCCTCAGGAGTCTGCTGGCCTGTGCTCTACCAGGCTAAGGATGGCGAGTCTCCAATCCCTGTGGGTCCCTGATGAAAATATGGCCGAGAGCTTCACATCTCGAGATTGGTGCCTCTCTTCAGTGCGTGTGTCCCAGTGGCTGCCCCTGCCTTAAGCTGTGAGAGGTGCTGTCTGCAATATAACAATGATGTTCACTGAAAAGGAAAGGTGTTAAAACAGAGAAAGGTTAGTGGCAAGAGTCTCGAGGCCACTTTGCAGAAGTTTTACTAAACGCCGAGACTGCTCCTTCTCCTCATCCCTCCTGGAGACAGGTCACACAGACAGATCATCCGACCTCGCCTTGCTGCTGGCACGGCTGGTCTTGCTGAATCGGCGTTTCTCATTGAAGTAGTTCTCGGGGAAGGCGGGTGCGGCACATTCGTTGGCCACCTCCGGACTCTCCACATAGCTGGACTTAATGAAGGGCCCTTCACCAGCACCATCCTCCTGGCCATGGACCCTCTCGGTGGCGAAGTTGGCAGTGTTCTGCTGGGAGGCCATCTTGTTGCTGAAGGGGCTGATGAACTTCCCATTGGGACTTGACAGGCACTGGTTAAAATCTGGTGGGGGAGTGTACATCTGGGCCCTTTCTACTTGCGGGGCGGATTCCAGTCTGCCGGGGGCCGTGCTGGGGCTGGGTTTGTAAGACCGGGAGCACCTCTCTTTGGCTTTCTTCCAGCCCAAGTGGTACAACTCGGCCAGACTGAGGAATAGAGAAAGCACTGCCACAGCCAGCATGAAGACGATGAACACATTCTTCTCTGTGGGACGGGAAACGTAGCAGTTGACAGGGTGGGGGCAAGGTGCCCGCTGGCAGATATACAGGGTCTCCAGGAAGATCCCGTACAAGACATACTGTCCCACAATGAAGGCCACTTCCATGGCAGTGCGAATCAAAATGCTGTAGACATAGGTGTTCAGCAGACTGCCCCTGAGTATGATTTTGCCTCCCGATTCATCCCAGCAAGACAGCTCGGCCTTCTCGGCCACGGGGCACTTCTGCTGGTAGTATGTGTCACCGTTGTTTTTCATCTCCTGGGCCTCTATTTCTGCCTCCTTCATCTTCCTCTTCTCCTCCATGCGCACTGTATGCATCGCATGGCCCATATACACCAGAGATGGGGTGGAGACAAAGATGATCTGGAGGACCCAAAACCGGACGTGGGAGATGGGGAAAGCCTTGTCGTAGCAGACGTTCTCGCAGCCAGGCTGCTGGGTGTCGCACATGAAGTCAGACTGCTCGTCCCCCCAGGAGGACTCAGCTGCTGTACCCAGCACCAGCATCCGGAAGATGAAGAGCACGGTCAACCAGACTTTCCCCACCACTGTGGAGTGTTTGTGGACCTCCTCGAGGAACTCTCCCAGGAAACTCCAGTCTCCCATTTCTGCTCACCAGGAGGGGTGAGAAGTCTTGAAGGGAGAACTGGACGCAGCCTCTGTGGGAGAAAATAGAAGAGAGTGGTTCTAAGGAGGGTTAGGAAATGTCCAACTGGGAATGCATGGAGTGAAATGATTTGTTTTGTGTCAAAGGAAATGTTTTAATTTGACCTGAAATGAATGAGGTCTGGTTTGCTGGTGGTTTCACATCCACCAAAAGCAATGTGTTGGGTTTTTTTTTTTTGGTTGAGCTACTAAAACAAAAAGTGATCTTTTTTGCATAATCCAACTGCATAATCCAGCCCTGTAAAACAGGCTGCCAAAACTCTGAGGGTGAACCAGATTTTTTCTTGGTTCAGAAAATCCTTTCACTGCGGTCTGCATATTGCATTCTCTGTGGACTGTGTAGTTAAAGCAGTATTCATCTGTCTGCAAACTGCACTCGGGGGAATCCTTAATGGGCTGATCCCCTGGGAGATAAGACTGGAGTCTACAGCTTGGTCTGAGCAATGCCTTGGCACTTTCATATGTCGCCTTTGTGTAATACCTGCACCAACACCTGGAACGTGAAGTGCTCGCAGCTCTGGGCTTTGCTTCTGAGCTCGATGCCACCACTGAAAGGAATGCAGAGAAAACCTTCCTGTTGCCCACCTGCCCCTTGGCCATAGGTTTTGCTTTGATTTTGCAGTGTCGCCAGTTGCAAGTGTTTCAATTACAAGCTGCAAATATTTTGGGGAGTGTAAAGACTTTGGTGAGCTGTGCCAGTCCTGTAAACCTAATCTGCTGTCATGCCTCTCTGAGAGGGCTGCAGAATTTAAATGGTGGATCTTGCTCCCTCCTCTTTTTCTTAAGATCTGAGACAAAATTCACAGTTCAAATGACAGAGCCAAAGGCAAAAGCCTCCTTTGAAATGCCTCCCAAGGACCAGCAGCTCCTGGGAACTGCTGTTTCATAGGTGGTCTGATGAGAGGAAAGGTTTGGTGGGCTGGTAGTAAGATTGCAACGTGAGGATGTAGGAGAGCCTGCTTCAATTTTGTTTCTGAGTCTGGCAGACTGTTTCTGGCCAAGTCACTTAACCCCCTTGATAAAAAGAGAACGGTGGGTTTAATCCATCTTTTGTGGGGCTCTGTGGGAATGCTTGAGCAATCATTTGATCCAGTTATACTCACCGTGCTTACCTTCCCAGGGCACTGCAAAGGTCTCCCTTGTGCATGAGTTAAGGGTTAGGTGCTATAAAGTGTGCAGTACTACCTTGGAGATAATGTTCTCCCACAGTCACTCTTTTTGAAAATATCCTTTTAATAAATAAATGAAGAACTTAATAATCATTGTAATGAAATATTAAAAGCACTAGACAAGGTAAATCCCGAAGCTGTAGGGACCAAAAGTGTTAACTCTCCTTCTTTATTGTCCCTTGTCTTGTCCTTAAGAGCCAATTATTTTTACTGTACAAAGAACGTCTGTGGAGAGTAGACACTGTTAAATGCTGAGAATTTACTGCAGCAATATTGTGTAGATTTCCTGTGAGCAAAAGCCGGAGAACAGAGAGAGACGCTTGTTGAGGGAACAATATCCCCTCCTCTGGTTATGTACGTGATATAATTTAATGTAGCAGTGCACGTGATGATTTATGCCATCGCTTGTTGATATGCAGTGTCCATCTGCAAGGATGGATGGGACAAAGATCAAAAGTCGAATCCTTAAACTCCTCGTGCTGCTGAGGGCTGCCCTGCGGAAAGGTGAGGATTGCCCAGGTAAGGAGATGGGGAGGTGACCGCTTGCTGTCCCCTCGCCAGTCAGAAGCTGTGTGAGGAGAGAGAAGGGGCATATCAGGAAGCGAAGGATGAGCTTTGGCTCTTTGCTGCTTTGGCAGGCATGCTGCAATCGTGCTGATGTAGATCCTGGTGCCTGTTCAGAGTATGCTGAAGCTTTCATCTGCTGCCAGCCCAGAACTGGAGGAGCAGTAACACAGAAAACCAGCTAGTCTTTCTGACTCCTCTTTGTCTGCACTGGTAAAAATGGCGAAACTGCGGGTCTGTCTCATCTTCTGAAATGGCTTTGGTGCAGTTACTGCATTCTGGAGAAATTAGCATATGGCTGCATTCTGTGGGCACCAGGGTATTAAATACAGGCAGATAAATCAGTGATGGGAAATATTTACAGACAGTTGCATTGAAATCAGGGGTTTTATTATTTTTTTTTCCCCGGAGTGCAGACAAGGCAACCAACTACCTATAGTTCAATGTACAGGTGCGTCCAAGGTCCATATGGTGTAGCACAACTGTACGCGTGGAATATTCCTTCCAAGACAGCATGAACAATGGTGGGCGTCCTCATTTTTCCAGGTGAGTTTATGTGGTTTGCAGGTACCCCTATTGCTTCTGCTGTTGTCAGATGACAGCTGCCTTTTCTTGATTCACCTTGCTTGTTAGGGTAAAAATGAACACAGTTCTCCCTGGCTGTGCCAAGGCTGAGTTTTCCTTCCTGTTATAAGCACGTGCAATCACAAACTGAACATCTGCTTCCATCGGTTCTACTATGTGCAGGTAGTTTGGGGTTTTACTATGGCTTGTTTTCCCTAGGGAAGGCTACTAAACCTAGACACTTGCAAATTGTGAAAATCAACGTGTACAGGACACAAAGTAAAGCAAACGTAAGTGCAAGAGGAGTCCAGAAATAAAAAATGTTAATGGATGAGAGAATAACAGTAATTTACCATCACACATGCACAAAATTTTCCAAGAGGAAGTAAATCAGAATGATCCAAGGCTGGCAGCCATGAGGCTTAGGCTAGATAATAGGGCCGTTCCCTCTGCCCTTCCTGCTGGCTGCTCCCCTGCACAGGCTGTTTAGAGGAGGGGCTTCCCAAAGAGCCGAATGCCTCCCGATCACCCTGCTACAGCCCCACAGAGAGCTGAGGTGGCTGCTGGAAGGGGGTAGGTTTTCACAGGAGAACAGGTTTTGGAAAACAAGAGAAGGAGTTTCCCTCCTGGAGCAGTGTTTTTGGCTTAGTTATTAGTGAGCTACTCTTGCGATGCCAGACCAAGGGCCTCCTAGAGCAACAGAAGAGAGCATCTAGCTCTCTGCTGCCAGCAAGCAAAGAAGGATTGTTGTTGCCTCCTGACAGCTTTTCCTGGCTAGGCAGGACTGCCTTTGACATAGCCTTTCTCCTCAGGGCTTTACTATTCTTGGGAATTTTCCACAGAGTTCCCTTTCCTCATTCCCAGACTACTGTTGTCCCCGCATGCTTTGACCTCTCAGCATGTGAGCATCTGCGGCCTTTTATATTCCTAGTTTGGACTCAGTTGGACAAATCTCATCTCGCTCTGGCGTGACTCAGCGAAAAACACCTCTGGGTATCTTCACAGGGTCTCAGCACCTGATAGCGGACGGTCTTGACGGCGGAGTCATGCATATTCATGCAGGGTTGTGGGCTGTGCCACTGCCCAGCCATGCTTTTGGCTGTCAGCTTTCTGCTGGATCAACAAAGGAGCTGTGCGCAGTCATGCGATTTTGGCACCAGGAAACGCGTATGTGACAAAGACCAGCGCAGCCTGGCACAAACCCAGCGACGTGGCCGCCCTGGCTTAATTATCACCTGGAAAGCTGTTAAAGCTGGGGAAAAACGAGTATCACACCGCAGGCCAGGCGTGGAGTCCGCCTAGCTCCGGGCTGCCTTGTGACTGCCAAATTCCATGATAAAAATACCCCAGCGGGGATGGCACCTGCCAGTACACCAGGCTGGCTCGCCAGCAACGGGCTGCTCTCCACCATCCTCTTTTTGCGCTACCTTTTTCTGTGGGAAGGGAAGTGTCCGTCGCTCTTGGAGCAGTTTTGCCCATCCTCTTCATGATGCCGCACGCTTTGAACAACAGGCGAGCATTTTGCATCGCTGCCGCTGGCTCCAGCTGGCGCGCTTGTTCTGGGTGGACCAGCCGGCGCTTTGGGGAACAGCTAGGAAATTCACACCAAAGAGGCAGGAGGACTGTTCCTGTGCAGTCCTCTTCTTTATATGAGTTTATTTCCCCTGGAATTGTTATGAAGAAAGTTTCCCCTCTTTAGAAGACAAGGCGAGACTATCAGCAGCGATATAAATAGCTGAGCTTGACACTTCACGCTAACTATTCCCACAAGGAAGGTGACAGGAGGTCGCCATGTTTCTAAAATAAAGTGGAGAGCCTGATTATGACACTGTTTCTGCTCTCCCTCGCTGGGCTCACCTCTTCCCCTTGGCAGGTCCCAGGCGCACGCAGAGGCTCTCCGAGGAAGGCTCCTTTGTGTGGGGGAAGCACGGTTCCCAGGGAGGGGGAAAGTAACAAAGTCAAAGCCATTGTATTTTTGTCCAATCTGCGTGTATGATTTGCTCGATTGGATACAAATGTGTGTATCTGATAGTTAATGAGATGTCCTAATGAAACAGAAGGCTGGGGCCTAAGGTGTTGTGAAGAGGCTCACACACTAGACACGGGGCTGTGTGTGGAAGCCACGCAGCAGGTCCATCCCCTCTGAGCTTCCAAATGGGGAGGCAGCCGTCTCCTTTAGGTACTGGGCACATGAGAAGCGAGAGCCCTGTGCAGTGGGGCATCCAGGCCAGCTGTGGCATAGTCAGTGCCTAGGAATTGCTTGTGGCCTTCCTTCCTCCAGCTGTGTCACCTCATAGGAGTCCAGGCGAGCGTGTGGCACAAGAGAGAGCTCCTGTGGGGGTATGAGGGCAGACATCTTTTCCCCTGTGTTGTCAAGGCTGCAGCCAGACCTGAGTGGTCCCCACACTGCAAAACTGGATTCTCACACCTGTAGACACTTAGGAAGGACACTTTCTGTCTGCGCTGGAGGTTAGTTAACGCTGCTTTGCTATACAGCTGTATGTTTTACTTAAGGATCTCCACCCCCCTGTTAGCAGTAGCCCAGCCTCACAGCATCCCATGCAGTGCAGATGCTATCATCTTTATCTTGCAGATGGTGATCACTGGGCAAGCTGCTTGTTCGAAGTCACTGTGTTAGTGGCAGTCTGGGGATAGAGCTCAGGGGTTGTGACTTGCAAACTTGTGTCCTTTTTTCTATGGAGCACTGCCTCTTAGACTTGGTGATAGCGACACAACACTGCTGCTACAGCACAAGAACGTCTGCTTCTACAGACTGCAGCCCTTCTCTCCTGTGCCCTGGGACAATACTGTCTTGGTGACCTGAAAGAAATCCCTCTCGTGCTACCCTTCTATAGCAGGTACACCTGGCAGAACCAGAGGTTCTCTTTTTTTTGGTGCTTTTCTAAAAGACGAACAACTTGTTATTGCTGGCAGAGCCTGCAGCCATGGTCAGTGCCCAAAAGGAAAAAGCAGCCTTTTCAACGTACATATACAGTGCTCCTTTGTTGCCAGGACCTGGTCAGCAAGCATTTTGGGGGCACGTGGCTTACAACATTAAAGGATGAATAAAATTAGAAATGCACTGTCCAGTGTGGGTGCGATGCTTTGAATTCCAGAGGCTTTTCATAGCTTTGTAACATAGATCGATGCTAAAGCCCACCTCAGCAGGTATCTTTTTGTTCGCTGTTTACTGACATCGGCTCCTTCATATGTGTATACAATAGACAAGCAATGACCTATTAGGCATTTTTGTCCACGCGCCATCCCTCTGGCTTCATATATGCATGCATGTGCTTATGATAAGTTTCTGCCTGAAATAGGCCAGTTCTTTAGTCAAATTTATAACTCTGATCTGTGCACGGATCTGGACTAAATAGGTTTGTACTTCTTTATGCTTTAAAAAAAAAATCTGATGTGTTTGCATAGGTTCCTTTCTAGTTCCTTGGGTTCAAAGTCCTGTGCTGAACCAGTATCAGGGAGAGTGACTTTGACTCCAGTGCTCAAATCTCACGGGAGAGGCAGAGCTCTGTGTTAACAGCTCCTGTCCTAGAAGACAGACATCCGATGTTTCTCATCTCTCTGCTCCTCCTGAGTTCACTGCAATTTCTGGAAGGGTCATACTGGTATCCAGACCACTGGCCCTGCTTGCAGTTGCAGACAGCTTGTTATTCCTTGATGAGGTGTGCTTTTCCCCTCCTCTCCAAATGTGGAAAATCTCAGAGTTCACAAAAAAGAGAGTGGGTGAGAAGATAAGGGAGTTGAATGACCCCTCACCTCCTGAACACACACAACCCTGACGCATACAGAGACACAGACAGAGGGAAATCACTCAACACCTCCAAGTGTGTACATCAGGGATGTGTTACACACACAGATGACAGTATTATGTAGAATATTTTCTTCTGAAGTGATGGTGGAAGCTGCAGACTCCCAGTTAGCTGAATTTTTATTATTTGTCTATCCAGGACACCTCATGCTATTTCTCCCCCCTTCTCCGGCCAGGGTCAAATTGTGCTTTCATATATCCAAATATTAGGGCCAAGCTCTGCCTGATGTAGATGCAGGAGACCAAGAGCAGAAAAGACCTTGAACTCAGATGAGTCAAGCTGAGGAATGAATTTGTCCCGCTGTGTTTGAAAAGCCCACATCAAATAGTTACATGATGGTGGTATCCAGGCTTACACTTAGTATGCAGGGAGCACCCTCTAATTCTTTTAGGATTCTCTCTCTTTGCCTTAAAGAAATGTGGGTCCTTAGAAAGCCCAACAAACGTGACAAAACTGGACTTGGGATAAGCTAAATGAAGGCTGACATGCTTTTTTGCTGGAAAAAAACATCAATTCTCTCTCTGATGTAAATGCTGCAAAGAGGCAAATGGACATTACTCGGCTTACTCCTTAACTAACAGGATGAAGAGCATCCAGTTCAGGGTTACAGAGCTTGGTGCTCTCTCCAGTTTCTTTATCTTTGCAGGGAGAAGCTAACCTATATGAATTTGCAGATGATGCTAAATTGGGCAGTGCTGTACACAGGAGAGGGGACAGCCTGCTGTATAAAAGGCAGAGGGAGCCCTGGAAAACAGAAGCACACTGAGAAATTTGGGGGCTGCTGTAGTAAAACTGTTCCTGAGCTCTGCTAAGAGAAGCTGATCTTAAGCACTGCTTAGTCAGTGGGGGGAGGCTGGTATAAGGAGACGTGGCAGTGATGGCAGGCATCACATTGGGCCCAATATAGCAGGAAAAAACCTGCCCATGTGATTTTAGGCTGGTTCATAGACTGCATGAGATGCAGCTTGTTATAGTGTTGAAATAAAACAGACTGGAGAGGTAGTGGGAGAAGGAGAGGGCTCTCATTCAGACTTTCCCATCCTTTCTTTCCTCCTCTCCCCCCAGCATGTCCCTGCCTATCACTTTCCCATTGCTCTTCTACAGTCAAGCTCCCCCCTCAGAGCCTTGCCTCAGCTTTTTGGCAGTTTCGACCGCTTAACTCTCTACAGCACCCAGATTGCTAATGCTTTCAGCTTTAGAAAGGGGAAATTTGCAGTGACTATCTACTTCCCACTTAGTACTACCTTGTCAAATCTCATTTCTTCCTTCTTTCCAAAAATCTGTAGGATTCTCTTCACACTCCAGCCGTGTTGGTCTATCCTTGCCTCAAGTATTTAATTTCCCATTCAGGGTGAAGTCTGGTTATAGCTTATGAGTGGATTATTTTATATTCTCAGTGTATGAACATATATATGCACCACCACTGCCACCACCCCTTTAAAAACAACTAATATTAAATTCACAAAACCCAGGAGTAAGGAAATGCTAGAGTTAGTGTTCTCAGTAATCTTAATTCAATCTCTTTGTGCCTGTGCCTCATAGCTATGAGTCTTTAACCACATCCTCACATTGTCACCTCATTCTTTGCACAGGATGCCTGCCTTGTTCTGTGCCAGCCTGGCTGGGGCTTTCTAAAACAGCAGCTATTCAATGTTTTGTTTTCTCGTCATTGTTCAGTGGGTGGCCTGTGCCTCATTTACTGTACATTATTCAACTCCAGTTCTAAAGACAGAATTATTAGTTTCCTCATGGGTTTTACTATGGCTTTCATCACAACGGTATCTGCTTCACAATTATTAATTTACTTATTTCCACGCAGAGGTGAGGAGATGGTATTAGATCAACTTTACAGCTGAGGAGCTAAGGCAGTGAGAGATTAAGATAAAAAATGTTCATTAATTTTGGAAGCTGTTTGGCGACGTTGCTAATCTGGGGTTTTTTTTCAGTGTACTTAGCACTATATAATGTATGTTCAAAGCCGGGCTCTGTCTAGTTAATGCTGGAGTGGGAGAGTTTATCACTTCCACCAGCTGGACCACATCTAGAAGTCAGATATCCAGAAGACGAGAGACACCACTGAGGGGGCATTTGTGAAGAAACGTGGCGTAAGAGATTTGCCCCATCATGACAGAGGAAATTGGAGTAAGAAGCAAGAATTAACTCCAGTCCTCTTGAATAGCTTTATCTGATTTTAAAATGGAGACCGTTTTTCTCCCATCCCGCTATTTCCTCCCTTCTTCACCAGACATCCGAATGCAGCCGAAGACCCTGGAGCTCTGCAGCAGTCACCCTCGCCAGACTGCTTCGCTTCCCTGACCAAGGCATCTGTCAGCTTTTCTGCTTCTAAGGGAGAGGAGTTTCGTATGGAAATTCTCAAGGCATGTCCGTAATGACAAAGATAATGAAGAAAGACGGAAATGTAAGTGTAAACCCCTTAGTTCTTACATTAAAAACCACTGACCCCTCTTTGAAGATATACACTAGGGAGACTTAGAAGCATGCATCTCTATGCTCATTACTTGCTGTGTGGCATGAATATTTCTTTGTTTCAGGAAAGAGCTGGCATGCTAGAGTATTGTTCATAGAGATCTCCCTGTTGCTTATCAATAGCCATAAAATTGATCCCCCCCTCCCTCCCCCCCTTTATGAGTTCTTAGCCCAAAGATTGAAGTTTCTCTGGTGCCTCCTGGGAACTATTTCTAATTTTAAGCCTCTGTCCTCGTGCCTTATACAATAGCACCCGAGGTGTGGAGCAGTCTCTGAAATGTGCTCCCTAATGACATGGTATAGTGCTGAATTACTCATTCCTTCTCGTCTATTTTCAATGCTGCGAGATAAGTCAGAAAACAAGGGCAAACGTGCAGAATGTGTGAAATCTGTCTGAAGGTCAAAAAGAGAAGAGAGGCTAGGGTATGAAGTTCTGTATTTTCTGGCAAGGTTTAAATTTTTCATGTGAAAGCCCGTAATACTAAAATATTGTGATAATATATACTGTTGAGTGGAAAAAAACCAACAACCCCAAATAGTCATAGTAGCAGGAATACTTAACATAGTTCCCAAGCGACCGGAGCCTGATGAGTATTTTAAACCCTGAAGTCTCGGGAATTCTCCTAAACTACTGTTCTGCTCCCAAGGAAAGGGGGAAGTTAGTTAGAAATCTGCACTCTTCTCAGAGTAGATTTTGAAAAGACCAGCAAATACAGAATTTTTTGCCTTCTGGTGCAAATACTGAATACTGTGAGGCTTCTGAATAACAGTTTAACCCGCTCCTAGCTGCGCGTGCACATGCACACATATATTACATGCATTAAGTTCTTTAGCCTTAAAGAGAGGATCACATAGGCAGCAGTAGGGAAAGCCTTTCACACATACTGCTTCACCAAAGTATTTTGACAGGTTTATTAGCATGGAGGAAGAGTTCAATGATTAAGGCTCATTCAGCCTGTGACTTTTTTAGCTGAGGTTTGTCCAGAAATGCTACTTACATGATCCTCTGATGTTTTTTACAGTACTTCAGGGACAGAGGCACCGCCTCAGTTTACCTGAGCTGTTAAAATCAGAGTGCCACAAAGCTCGTTAGACATGACAAATGGCCAGTAAAATGACCCTTTAGGAAATCAAAGGAGTCACCACAGATCAGAGGTGGCAATTAGCAAGCAACCTTTACACTCATTGTGATTGCTTCTTTCCAGGTGGATGTATAGGGTTACTATGTTTTCAAGCTGGGCTATTCTCTGAAAAATGCGGTGGCAATGCTAGAAGTATTAAATTATGGAAATGTAATTGAATAATTATTCCAAGTACAAAAAGGGGGAAAAAATTAGGAAGGCAAATAAAAAGAAGCAGCAGCTGCTAGTGGGAGAGGGCGTCTGTCCCTTTAGGTTTGCGTGCCTCTTTGCTGAGGCTGCCCTGGGCAGTGTCGGGATGGAGAAGAAAGGCATTCCACCCGCGGCGCGCGCAGTACGGGTAACTGGGAGATACGAGCAAGGCACTTCTCTACATTTGAGTTACGTTCCCAGGCTCCGTGTCACAGACCAGCCAGGATGCAATACTCTCAAGGAAAAGAAACTGCAATATTTTGAAACCACCCTGCGCCCTTCGGAATATAGGCGGTTCATGCGGACACTTGATAAAGTGTTTATACCCTGAGAGCCTCTCATAGGTAAGAGTTCCCTTCACCACCCTCCCCTGAGCAGCCTGTCAGCATGCTAAAATGGGATCTGACAGAAACTGCAATTTGTACATTATACTGTCTGAGGATACCTGGGGCTCTTATCCTGCTTTCCTGTACCTATTGAAATCTATTGGTACCCATGTTCATTGCAGGGAGGCTTCCTCATCGTTTCTATAGCTGCCTGTGGCGAAGAGAGTTTAATTTTTAAAATGTCCCAAGCTCATTTTGTTACTAGTGGGAACGTTTTGAAGAGAAATTGAAAGAAAAAGTAAATTTCTTAAGTTATTTTTGTCCATCCTTCTTTTCCTGCCTCACTAAGTCCTTCTCTCCCCTCATGCTGTTTTCCCCTTGAGTGTAACAACTTGATCTGCCATCGATCCTTCTGCAGTTCTGTTATTTCCCCCTCATGGTTACTTACCTGATTTCCAGTATCTTGTCTTCTGTCTCCTTTCCTTGCTTTAGCACTTTTCCTTTCTGTAGTTGAGTTGGGCTCCTTGTTCTTCTCAGTTGCTTGGTTTTATTCCTTTAATATGGTGTTCTCTCTCTTCCTCTTTTGTTCTCCACCCCCTTTCTGTGTCACTTTCTGTCTTCCCCACTGCCTCTCTGCCTTTCCCCCTCTTCTTTCTTCACCTACTTTTCTTGTCTCTCCTACCCCCTCCAGCTTAATCTTTCTATTTTCAAACCGAGTTTCCTGTTGTTTTTCCTTTAAAGACCATGGATCTCATTCCTCTCTCTCCATTCTCAGCCTCTCCCTGTGCCACCCTCCCCATGCCGACAGGATGCACTCGCTGCCGGCTTCGCGCTGTCCCTTCCAGTTGCCGCTACCGCTGTTTCTTGCACCTCCTCCCCCAGATAACATGCCATGGTCTAAGCCTTCCTTAAATGAAACGAGACGGGCTTGCCCCACAGTTACACCAGCCAGACCCTGGGAAGCTTTTTCCATGCAAGACATCAACCAAGGACTTTTTTCTGACTCGTTCAAGCTTAATCTGGCAAAGCAGAGTTCATGTGGAGCAGGGTCCTCCACCTCTTCAAATAACATAAGTCTTGCTCTGCTGGCTTGGGCCAGGGGCCCAGCAGAGCTGCAGTCTTCTTCCAAAGGGCGCCTGATGCTTCCCAGGAGGGTTTTACAGGCCCCTTTACTGATAAATAGAGAATAACCTGCCTGTCAGAAGAGGTGGTTTTTGACACACCACCCCCCCACCGCCTCCCCGCACAGACAGTCTGATGCATGAGCATTTGGGCCTTTCTAAAAAATGCTTTTGGCACATCAAGTGTCTGAAGGTCTTGTATTTCACCTTCATCAGGCGTGATTTCACCAATCAGGCACTGATTCCTGCACATCAGGCCCCAGAGAGGAGGGTGAATCAGAGATGCCTTCTGGCTTTGATAAAGGCTGGTCTCAAAGAACCAGTGTCAGGAGAGAGAGATTTGCACAGAAGACTCTGCTACCCTGAGAACTGGCTTGCTGCACACAAGCTTTGGCGGGTGTCCCTCCAGCAATCCTTCCTGGGCTAGATATCTCCCATCCAGAACATAATTGCCCAGTGGTCCCTATGCATCAGCTAGTGTAGATCATGAAGCAAAAGCAGTCCAGAGACTAAAACACAGGGCTGGCAACTCTTCTAATCCAATAGTTGTTCTCCCACTAATTTAGTATCCCCTTTAGTCACAAGATTGAAAGCCAGCCTACACAGGGATGGTGCTGTGTGGAGGCTACCTCTGGAGGCATGTCCTATGTGGCCGCTCTCACTCTGAAGTTAAGAGTGCAACTCCTGAATCCTCACTGATGGTGAGTGCAGGACATACAGTGCACAGTAAATTCCCATAGCAGCTCAGTAAACTCCTGGTGTGGAGAAACCCCTAGTCATTTGCCACTTCATTTCTAACTTTATTGAAAGGCCTTCTGTGACTTCAAGGAAAATGGGAATGTTTCTGGAGTTGTTTCTCCCTCTTCTGCCTGGCAGTTGTATACCTGTGATGGAATTTCATGGGACGGAGAATATCACCGTGTTCTTTCGTCTTTCTGGAGTAATTTCCATAAAGCATTATTATGTAAAGTCCTGTTGATTTTATGCCAGTGAAATTGTCAAGGACTTCATCCCAGAAGTGTCCAAAAAAAGGTGTTAATAATACAGATCTAGCTCACAGATGGCTTTGGGACAGGCTAGCTAAGGCTTGTCAAGTGTTTCTCACGTGCTATAGAGAGGCAGCTCCTGTGAGTGAGCTGTCTGAAATGGAATCCCCTCCCTGCGTGGCTGATGCTTTGCTGTCCGCTCAGGGTGACCGGGTCTGATTCTCCCTGCTCACTCCTTTGTGTTTCATATCCCAGTGTTGTTCCTGAGTGGCATACTCATTCTCCTACAGAGTTAATCTCTGAATCCAGCAGATTCAGTCTAGTTCTGTTGGATGAATGAGGGAGGGAGGAAGGTTTCTGTCCAAGAGATGCATCATGCACGTGAGGTAACTGTTACGAGCTCTTTTTCTTGGTGGTGATGGCAACTAATTGAATTTTGATGCACAGAAAGGAAATGGGTGAAGGCAGACAGGGAGACAAAAGACAGAAAGGTGAGTAGAGATGTTGTACGGGTACCTCAGCCGGCCCCTCAATGTGTCGTCCCTTCTCTACTGCACCCTCTTCAAGGGAAAACAGAGGTGTCATGGCAGCCTCTCCAGCTCCACAGCTAGAGAAATAGCTGTTTTGCCCACGGGTAAGCTGGGAAGAAGGATTTTTCCTCCCCTCCCCAAGAGGCTGCTATGCAAAACTTGTATGACTTGAGTGAGGAGAGCAAGTGGAAGAGAATGCTCCTCCAGACAGTGGGAATGAGGAGAACAGCTGACAGCTTGCCATGTGCAGCTTGCAGATCTCAGCAGTTTATGATGCTGTGGAACGGATTTTGAAGGAAAGGAGAAATCAAGCCCCGAGGTAAGGGGAAAATAGGACAACATGTACCATCTTTTGATTAAAAGTAAATAGCTTTCTTGGGATAAGATTCCTGACCCTCTAGGTAAAAGAAACATAGCAGACCTTATATACTGGACTTCAGTAAGGCATATGGTATGGTGTCCCAGAAGAAGCAAATTAGTGGAGAAGATTCAGCTGAAGAAGACAGGGATTATTAGAGAAATCCTCAAGCGGGTAAGAGACTGACAGAACTGAGACACCAGTTCCCTAATAGGTTGAAGGGAAGTTATCTGTGAGGCTGCTCAAAGATTGCTCTTAGGACTGATCTTTTTTAATATTTGTGTTAATTACCTTGGCACTGAAAGTAGAAATGCTAATGAAATATGCTGATGGAACAAAGCTGGGAGGTATCATCAGGGCAGAGGTGGATTCCAGCACTAGGAGAGCTGAAGGCTCTTTGGGACTGGAGTGACTGAGGTGAAGTTAAATGGGAGAGGGCAAAGTCACACACTAGGAGAGTAACAGGAATCTCTCTTAGCAGTTGGGAGTTCCTAGTTGGCAGGACCGAGACGGGGAAAGTCCTGGGTGAAGGTCACCAAAGGAGGAGGAACCAGCGATGCTATGTGGGGGTGAAAAAGGCAAGTGAGCTTTCAGGACGTAGCAGTATTTCCAGTTGCAGCGGGTGAGATTAATGTCGTCCAAGAGGATGTGAGACCCCACCAGAATAGTGTGTGCAGTGCCGCTCACCCACATTTAAGAAAGATATTCAGCCAGGAACAGGTGCAAAGAAAGGCAATGGGGTGATCAGAGGGACAGAGGGTGTCTCTTGGCCAAGAGTATGTTTACTTATCAGTCACAGAAGTGACTGCAGAGAGATATTTGAGCTGATTTGAAAATAGATCTGGTACCAGTTTGAGGTTTTCTGCGTTAATTATTTTGCACTGAACTTCATGCTAGTGCAGCTACCCAAAGTAATTAAAATATGGTGTGATGTGCCTGCAGGGTGAATACTATAAGGGAGGTTAGCTACTTAGTCTGGCAGAACAAAGGTTAAGAGAGGAGAGATTTGCTGCCTATAAATACTTTTAGGAATTGGGGGTTGGGAAAGTAAGTGCTAGGGAGAGAGGAGAGCTACATGAGCTAAAGGACAATGTGGCACAAGAATAAATAGATATAAATTGGCCATGAATGAATTTAGGTTGGAAATCAGAAGGTTTCTAAGCAACAGAGCAGGCAAGGAGGTGCTGGAACAGCATTCTAGTAGCACAAGTGAGGGCGGAAACCTAATGAGATTTAGGACAGAGCTTAGTAAGTTTAGAAAAGGCCATTTGTTTTGTACTTGCCTGTTATTCAGAGGGATTGAACCTGATAAGCCAAGAGGTCCCTTTTTCATTCTATTTCCTGTACTTGCTTTATTGCCTTATCGGAGCTGCTCCCTTTCACACAGAAGCCAGGTAAATCCTGAATAGAGTTTGTGTGATGAGTTTTTCGGCATTGATCCCATGGATATTTAATGGAGGATTCATTCTGTGTCAGGGATTTAGACAAACAAAAAGAGCAAGCCAGCAGAATGCATAGAGGAGGACTGCAAATATGCAGTAGTATAGATGAGAGCTCACATATGAAAGAGCTTCTTCACATAAAACAGATGTTCTTGGAGCATCTGGCTTTGCTGGAAGGCTGTTTCAAATGCATGTAGATGCTCTCCTGAGATTTGAGAACTTCAAGAGACAGTCGGAAGGGAAAATGTCTTGTACTTTCCTGCCATTACCGAGAACTTCGTGCTTGGGGAGGATATCAGATTTACTGCATTGGGAAATTTCAGAAAAAGACACCTCCCAACAGTGGTTGAGATAGAAACTTCTCATATGTATTTCATCTCTGATGCCTGGCCACAGCACTGCACTTATTCTGATTCTTCATATTGTCCCATGCTGGACAGGCACCTCTAAAGCACCAATGGATGCTACCTTCCTGGTGAAACATTTTATCTAAAATCCCCATGCGTGGATATGATTGAAAGGAAGGAGGGAGAGGGCAGTTCTCTGTTATACATTAGACCTCTGGAGACGGCTTGAAGGCATCCTCCAGCAGGAGGCAAATTCCCAAGGACAGGCTGGGCCCTAGGGAACAGGAGTAGCATGTGACGATGGGCCCCTCAATGAGGGGGAACAGTTTTATAGTCAGAGTTCCTTATTTAGTAAAAAATCCCAAATTATTCCATTGTAGATGGACGTTTTCCCCTTCCCAGCCCAGAGTACCAAACCAGCACAGAGTGAGAAAAGAGGAAACAAGAAACAGCAAGGTGTGAAA
Source organism: Calonectris borealis (assembly GCF_964195595.1). Classification (NCBI taxonomy): domain Eukaryota; kingdom Metazoa; phylum Chordata; class Aves; order Procellariiformes; family Procellariidae; genus Calonectris; species Calonectris borealis. The sequence continues at coordinate 103,114,895 of NC_134312.1, forward strand.
TGTCACTGTGTGTCAGTCTCATTTGCCAGTAAAGTTTTTAGCAAGAAAAACTGGAAGAGGCTTTCATCTCACTGAGGAGAAATAACCATCTATCCCAAAGTAAATGCTTAGCTGTCAGCTTTATGTTACTGGAAATAAAGCATGGCACTCTCACAGCTACTGCTTCCACTTCTCAACTCTGCAGCATCTCTGAGTAGTTGAGGAGTGCTTTGCAAATGATAATGTAATTACAGCTCCTATAAACACTCTTCTTGCTTTACAGGTGGAGGAAACAAACCATGGAGAGGGTAAAGAATTTGTGCAAAGGATCAGCAAGTCATTTTCAAGCAAGGAGTCTTCATCTACCTAGCCACCAGACATTCATCTTGTCCTGTAAACTTCCAGCTAGATGAATTGCTGCTTTACAAAAATATATGTATGTATACATATGTATGTTTCCCAAAGTGAGAAGAAAAAAAAGAACAGACCTTTACCTCTTTTTGCTGAGCCTGCACAGGTAGAGGGAGGAGCAGGTGAAGTTGACTGAAGGGTGAGCTTTAGCACAGCCCCTTGGTCTTGCTGGAGCCCACCTATCTGTCAGTGTTCGGCTCCCAGAAGAGATCCGTGTCTGAGGGAGGACACTCTGGAGAGGGTAAGCAAACCCCAGTCAGCTCCCAGGAGCTCAGCCTCCTGCTACGGTCTGACACTGGCTCACTGGCTGGAGATTCCCTCAAGCCTGGAGGACCGATGCTGGGGGAGACTAGCTCCCAAGCTGTTCCTGACATGCACTGGCAGCTGTCAGCCTGCTATTCTTTTAAAGAGTCTTCGTGGATCAGGATAAAAATGTGATCTTACGCAGGCGGCATTGTAAGCACAACTTGGCTCAAGTTCAGCTCTTCCTCTGGCTCCCAGCTACTCTATTTTTATTGAAGGAATTTGGGGCTATCAGAAAGGAAGTCAAATTGTTTTAGGAAAACAATAGAAAAGCAACTTGAAGTTTATTAGCTTCCTGCCCAGGGCCTGGGACCAACTTGTCAAACTTATTAGAGCGATGGCAGAGCTATTTATTTAAAAGGGCTAGCGACAAGACTCACAATTTCATTCCTGTTTAGGCCTTGGTGAAAACAAAGGAAAGCCATAAAATAATATCTGAAGGGAGCAGATGGCTAACTGGCAAATGGTGCAAGTAAGGTTGGCCTGTGAGCCATTCGTGGTGCTCCCCAGTGCAGTGGCTTTTTTGGGATTTTGTTATCGAATTAATGTCCGGGCTTGCATTCATAGGCTAGCCCCATCACCCCAAATTCCTTATTGTGGCTCAAACTTTCGAATGGAAGCCTCGCACCTAAGATTACAAATTTGGCAGGAAAAGGTCTTCATTTAGAGCTACTGAAAGGAGCAAAACAATACAGCAGGTCTGCAGAAGAGCCAGGAATAGAGCCCAGGTGTCCCTGATCCTGTTGGAGCCCCCCGACTGTAAAAAATATTTATATCCTTCAGAAGCAGCTGCAGTCTGCTTCCCCATTCAGCTACCCCGAAGTAGCAGTACCATTAAGTCACTGAAAACCCGCTGGCATGCGGCTGGTGAGAAGAATGGACAGCCAAACTATTAGACTCACAAGCAGAACGTGTCTGTGCTGCCTGAGCCTTTCTAAGGAGTTTCATCGTTCGCAAGGAAACAAGAAGAGAATAAAGCAAGTAACTGAGAAGCATTTGCAAACTCTGCTTAATGCAAAGCCATATCCCTTTTTCACAGGCCTCTCTGCTAACTGAGTGTTTAACCTGCTTCCAGGGAGCATATAGGAAGAACTCACCTCGCCTTTCAACGGTGCAGTAGTAGTCTCTAGAAAGTCAGGTGCTGAGAGGTATTGAGCCTGCAGAGCTATGCACACAAGCTTTGAACAACTCAGTAACCGCTTTTCAGATGAAAGGAAGAAGAGCCCACCCCAAAAATTCTCTTCCTTCTTCTCCTCATTAGCTTAACTGAAAGCGGGAATGCAAAGCTACAGTTTTTTCTGAGGCCTAGGGCAATATTGCATCTTGTATTGGCAAGTGGTAGAAGATCTCGGTTTATATGTTTCTTTTAATTTATCCGGGTTAGATGCTTATTAGGGGGTCAAAGTGAGTGCATGATCTCTGGAACGGCCTTAAGAAACTGGGTCTTAAACTTGGCAGTTTTAATGTAAATGCAACAATCTTGCATTTGTTTAAGGTATTCTTACAGCTTTTAGAAGGCTTCTCTAATTTCTGTCCCTCTGACAGAAATGACCTCCCTTCCTTGGTAAACAAATCGGCCAAAGAAGCACACAGAGCAGTGCAACATCCTAGATCATTACAGTCTGTAGGCGTTTACTTAATTTTAAGTACATTCTTGAGTTGCATTGATTTCGATGAGCCTGGAAGTTAAGCACCCCACATTGCCAGCCAGGCCAGCTTTGCTGGGGGAATTTCGAGGCCGACAGCAGCTAGTTGATATACTTCTCAATCGCCTCTGTTGTAAGGGATGCCACATGCAAATCACACGATGGTGTTCTGGCAGTGGAAAATATTTTATTTGCACTTATTTGGAATCTGTGTCATCTGGACTGGTATCACTTAATTCCAGTAAGTAGTGTTTCAACCCCAAATGTATGCTATGAGAGTCGTCTTGTCAGTCGCTCAGGACTGTTGGACCGTCGATAGTCCCTGAGGCTGGGATCCTGCAAAGACTTGGTCACGTGAGTAACTTGATATAGTTACGGCTTGGGGCCATTTGTGTGGGTAAAGTCCCTCTATGTACAAATGTTATAGACTGGAAAACATTGTAGATTGTTGAAGCTCCTGTTTTTTCTACCAGGAGCCAATATGGTTGCTCAGAAACTTCTGGAATGGCAGAGGTTACTAGCAGGCTGGACGCATGGATGACCTCTCACCGCAGAAGGCTATGACACGCTGCCATGTGGTGCCAGTGCCATCGCCCAGTTTCTGGGACGTGCTCTCCCGTAGTAGGGTTAGATAGCTGTGCTGCTGCTGCGAAATCTCCTAGCTCTAAAGCTTGAGACTTTAGAAAACGGCTGCTTAAGCAATATTGCCAGTGTGGAAAGAATCACCGGCACACGTCTCGTCATAAAGCAAGCTAGCTTTGCTGTGGGGTAGAAGGACTTCAGCCTGCTCCATACATTCTCCACAGGGAGGAGAGAAATCAGGACTTGAATCTGCTCTGAAGGCCAAGATCTCTAGAGCCTTCCCTGCAAGTCAGCTTCAAGGGAAGAAACAGTAAAAGGATTTGAGGAAAAAGAGACGTGCTTGGACGGTAGTGGGTAAAACTGAAAAGTAAACAGCCTGAGTTATGGAAGGATTCTCAGATGGTGCTTATTGCTCCCAGCCAGCTTGTTCTCTTTTGTGATGGTCTGAAAGCGTTTCAAGACATGACCTCCTGGGTAAAATTAAGAACTTAATTAATTGCACAAATTTATGAGTAATGGTTCTTCCCACCAATTTTGTGATGTGTGTTGGCTGCATTCTGAAGCCTTCTGTGAACAATGCAAATTACAGCGAATGGAGGGGGCAGGAGGACACTGCTGGCCCAAGCAGATTAGAAGGGTACATTTTATATTAGAAGACCAAATATCCATGCGCTAAACGTGCGTTTGTGCGCACACACACACGCACATAGAACAAAAAATTTCTTTTGCTGGCAAGAGCTCACAAGCCAGACTCACTCCCAGCGATGCTGTGGTGCACAGTGTGCAGGGAGGGTGCCTTACAAGGGGCTTCCCTTTCCAAAGTGTGCCACGAGGTCGACCCGAGCAGTGCGAGGGCAGCAGGCAGCCCTGCGCCTTCATGCTACACCTTCTGTGTGGCTGCATAAAGGCAAAGGCTCACAGGGATGCATTAGGCACCTATAGTTGTCAGCCTGGTGTCCTGAGTATTTATTAGAGGAAAGCTTGGAAAAGGTTTGCATCCAGTTTTGCCTTCTGGAAGAGTAAAGGATTTGATCAATTCAAATCTCCTTCACTGTGTTTCCGGACACCTGGGTTTCCTGGTGAAACGCCGTCTACTTGACTTTTTCTAACAGGCCCCCCTGCCCAGAAGGGGTGACAGCCTGCAGAGGAAGCAGGTGTGCGCGTTAGTCACCTACAGCCACAAGGGCAAGGAAGTGAGCGCCGTGGCTTCTCCGCAGCAGCCAGCCGAGGCCATGCCGAGAGCCACGCTGGCCCTCCAGGTGGCCACAAGCGATGCTCTCGTTTAAAGCTGCGAGGAGCGGGGAGGGGGCTAGGAAATTCTCTGAGCACTGAAGTCCTGCCGATGACCTAACGTAGGGCTTTCCCCACTTAGCTTCCCATTTCATTTCATTTATATTCCCCTTGCTCCTCATACATACCGCGATGCACTCTGCTCCGATCTTAACTGCCGACTGCTCTGTATAAATCCAGGCACTGCGTTCTCACTGGGTTCTTTGCATGCTGTAGCTTCTTGGTTTTAATGCTAGCAGAGGCAAAGATGAAGTGTGATCATGGGACAACCGGCAGAAAACTATATGCAAAATTGCTAGCCTGTGCCGAGATGTTTCACTTGTGGGTTGCTGTTTTTTCATCTCTCCGATTTGGTGATTGACAGATGATATCAAAGTGGGCTTGCGCTGTGCTAAGACCCCTGTATGAGCTCATGCAGAAACCTGGTGATAAAATCTGACCAGTAAGTGATGTCAGACAGGGTAGTGTTTGTTTGCTGATGTTTATTATTTTCCTTAAAATGGTGGAAAAGGAAGAGAGGTTTAAACTTGATTGAAACAAGTTGAGGTAGCTATAAATTCACTGGTTTTGAGCTGAATCTTGCAGTTCTGTACTCAAATACAGAGTTTGGCTTCTTGGTGAGAAAAACAAAATTTATTTTCCTTAAAAACTCCCCCTCCCCTCCCCTCGCCAATTGAGATATGATAAAAATAACTATTAAAATAATAAGGTTTTTTTTTCCTGGTTGGGGATGATGTGTTTTAGCTTTCTGTGTGTATAAGAAACAGAGATGCCTCAGCAATGCATGTAAGTAGGATAGATGGGTTTTGCATGTGATACCCACATGGTATGATGTGGGGGCTTCCTACAATTACCCTATGCCTCTGGAAGGAGAAAAGTGAATTGGTTCTTTCAGTCCACGAGGAACCCAAGGCTGATTCTTTGACAATGCACTCAGTATTTAGGAGTGTTGTCACCAAACCAGGGACACCACAGGATGGACCCACTGAAAGAGCACTTCAGAAAATGAATGGCAGTGGTTAAAAGCCATGCAAGATTGCTCACAAGAAACAGAATAGAGAAATGGGAAGCCTTGATGTTGTCTGCTGTTCCCACACTCTTTCCCACTTTCCTCTCAGGCCAGCTTTGTGAAGAACCACGTTTCTCTCTCAGGGAAAGTAACAATTTAACACAGCAGGGAAGAAAGAGGTTTTGCAATGTGCTGCATGAAATTATGCAGTATCACTCAACTAACATCTGGTAAAATGTTCTTAAATAGCCTCATCTTCCTGCGTCAGCATTTCTAACATCAATAATTTTATTGGTAATAATCAGTGAGGCCTGAGATTTGTTGGAGGAGGATGGATGGCTGCATTTGGGGAGAAAATCTAAAGGGCTTTGAAGTATGCTGATAGAAAAATGCTGAGACAACATCACAATTACTGAGCTGAGAAATCTGCACTTACTTGCAGTTCCCAAATTGTTTGGAAAACATGAGGAATGTTGCCTTGAGAGTAGTTACTGGTGCTTTAATACCATCGCATTCCTAAGAGCTGGAGAACTCCCCAAGTGCCACAAGCCAGGGTAAACCTAACACCAGACTTCAGCGTTTCTCCTGGAGCTCCTGTGGCTGCTCATACTGGCCACATGAGGTGCTTTCTCTTGCACTCCCTACAGCCCCATCCCCAAAACATCTGGGAGAAGTTCTTCTCCCATTCCTATGTGATAGACCTGGGCAAATCCAAGCCAGTCTTCCAGTCAAATTCCTTCCAATCCAGGTCACAAAACTTTCCTTCCACCCGAGCAATCCTTCCTATTTTTCCTCCTCTGTTCAGAACTGTATGATCGTCCTTGCATTAAAAAAGATACCTTGAGAAATTACTTCATATAGTTAAAAATAATTACTTTCCACTCTGAAAAGTGGACCCATATGGAAACTCCGGCACAGGACTGACACAAGATTATCTTTCAGCTACCAAAGTGATGTGAAATAGTAGTCTGCAGCTGTGTAAGCAAATAGACCAGCATTACAGGAATCCACACAGAGGTCAGTGGTGATCTGTGGAGTAGTATCTGTCTGGCTTTGTGCAGGCAATCTGCATGGTGCGGAACCGGATGGGAACTCACATTTTGTTTCCAAGCGCAACAAAGCTGTGAGATGGTTCAGCTATGAAAAAGGAAGACGATGGAGCTGAAGAAACTTACTGTGATGCCAACATTAATATTATCTGGCTTTGGTAATGTCCAGAGATCTCCAAAGATGGAAATTTTTGGGCCTCCTGCTTCCTTTAGTCTTCTGCTGTTAGCTCCTGTTCAAGTTGCTGAACCCAGCTGGTGATGGTCAGAAATGCCCTGCAGCATTTCCAGTTGTTGAACTGGGCGGTGACATCATAAGCATGGTTAATATGGAGGAACTCATTCTGGTCTGGGTTGTAAGCTGCAGTGAAAGAGAATGGGGACACGGCAGAGAAAACCCACCACTTGTGTACCTTAAGCCATCTTAAAGTCCTCTGATCTCTGGGACGGTTTGAGGCTTCTTGTGTTACATAGAGCAGCCTTCAGATTGCTCTATCTGATAATAGGCTGCCCTCTGAGCTATACCGCTCCTCAGCTTTAACAGAATCCAGGCTAGACTCCTAGTCTGTCTAGTGCTGGTAGTAAAGATGAATTGCTGGGGCAACTGGTGTCCAAAAGGAAGGCTGGTCTCAGCTGATGAAGTTAAAGAACAAGAAGTTCGAACCTCCTGAGGTCCCTTCCCACCTGACTTATGCTATGATTATCAGTTGCTGGGAGCAGATGGTCTGTAGCAGGTTGAGCTCAGTGCAGCAGCTTCTGTACAGGTAAATCATATCAGTGTACACGATTTCTTCAGCGTATCAAGAAAAGTAGTAAAAGGAGAAACTATTCATCTTATTTTTCAAAAATTCCTCAGATGAAGCTATTTAGGAGGCCAAGTGGCCTTGCTTTGAGGAGGAAGCTTTGTTATAGATCACGAACAAGTAAAAAGAAGGGAATTACGGAAATAGTTTGCCAGTCTAACACAGAAAAATATTAATAAAGGGACATGTCCCAAAGCAAATTGTAGCACAGACGCTGTTTAAAATATATAATAGTGTCCTGGATAGGGACAAGAACATGACCAAATTCACAACTAGCACAAATCTGTCTACCTGTGTAGGTATCTGGTGAATAATATTATACATTGGCACATATGCCCCATGGCATCAATAACATTGCTAATTTGGGGGTCAGATTATTCACCGAGGAAGAGTCTTCTATGTTTAAAAATACATGTTATTTGCTTTTCTAGGTGCAGCTCTGTCAGAGTAGCTTTTTTGTTTTGGTTGCTTGAGTTTTCCTTGTTAGAAAAGTGTATCAAGACTTATTTTCATGGGAGGCTTTTCTCAACAAGAAAGACTCCTAAAAAACGTGTTCCTGCATTCTGGATTTGTTTGCTTCCTTCTGGAAGACTGTGCCGTGATTGGGAGTCCCTTGGCAGAGGATACTTTGTCCCCTGGTTTCACCTACGCTATCCTTGCCTCTGAGTTGCCGTTCCAGTTAGGGAACAATTGTTGAAGTGGTTCACAGATTGACATCTTTCTCTCCATGTGCCAGGGGATTTTTGAGGCACTTCTGAAAAGCCATCTCTCCTGCTCTGTGAGACACCATGCCCTGAGTCCTGTGGGTCTTGTAGCCTGGACTCATGTGATGGAGTAATCCAAGATGTCCAGGAGACAAAGCAGTGTGGTAGCAGGTAAAATTCACGGGAGGAGTACGAGCTGCTGCGTTGGCAGAGGAAGCACATCCATCTTTAAGGACTCCAGGCTCCTGAGTAAACTTAACCCCTCATGGAAAAAGTTGTAGGAAGCATTCTTGTGACCAGCTCCCTGAGAGAGAGGCATGATCGCCCAAACGTGGGGCTTATTGCTGCAGGCAGAGGTTCTGGGGTTTGATCAATATAGGATGAAAAGACAATGTCTTAATATTGATGAGAGACTGCTCTACTGGTCTTGAGAGCAAATGACATGGCATAGCTTATGTCTGTTTGGCTCTCCTCGCCCTCCCTCAGACCTCAAACAGGGCGCTTTTGTCCATGCTGCCTTGTGGGAGCTGTTACCAGTCAGGCCAGCACCCGAACCATCCTAGGAGAATGTTATTGGCTTGGAGCAAAATTGCCAGGGAGCGTGCTGACCCTTCAACAGTACTGGTGATAGCGAGATCATATTGGAACCTGTGCCTTGGTCCTGTTAGTTTGTGAGTTATAGATGCATCTTCACTGTCTGAGAGCAAGCTAGGTTTGGAAGAGGAAGAAGGTCTGAAAATAAGGGGTTAAAATAAGACCATGCCACTGAGTTCAAGGAGACAGGAGCTGTTCCTTAAATTGCAACGTGCTGCATTTATCGGATTGCTTTTTCGACTGTGGAGTAATGGGTAAGATGATGAATTCCTCAATTCCTGACTGCCCAAATATGTGGATAAGGACATAATCGACATCTTTGGGAAGGTGAAAAATGCATGGAAAGAATGAAACTGAAGCATGAAAGCCTGCAGAAAAAGTTGGTGCAGTCACACTATTACCAAACTGTGTATTCTTACACAGACACGTGAAGCAATGTCGCAGAGTGTTTCTAGGTGCTGGAATAAATATTTCGTGTCTACAGACAGCATGCCCTATGTCTGGAGATCCACTCAGTAGTGCCTTGTGCTGTATAACTGTCCATCAGTTCATTTGGTAGGGACTTGTGGTGGCTTGTTGGTGGGCTGCAGGCACCTGGATAGTTTAAGTGGCAACGATGCATGCCACCCTACAGCTGTTTGGTTCTGTTGAATAAGGAGGAGATGCCCTCGCCTACTGACATTAGTGTGGCAGCCATTGCAGGCTGGAGCCCAACCTGGCTAGCAAAACCTGCTCAAGAGGAGAGATAAGGTGGCATGTGCTGTTTTACAGAACCCAGTCTGGCTTGTTTAAAACAGTGGGTATGTCTAGAGGAGCTACCGTCACAGCCGCTACTTGGAAAAAGCCAAGAATTTTTAGCAGGCAGAGTTGTTTTCTTCTGCACTTCTCTGGGCTCACTGGAGCCTGAACACAGCTCAGAAAAAATGCTGGCCTGGGAACGTGCTGCATGGCGCTGGTGTGCTTCAGAGTTGTTAGCAGGGACTTAGAGATCTCAGAATAAGGCTCTCGGTTTGAGTGCCTTTCCTTGACTATCAGACACACCATCTCTGGTTCCCAGAGACCCCTCTACTCAGCTCAGTGATAAAAGCACTTTTTAACACCAAAGCTGCTGTGTTCCCACGCCTGTTGCTGTCATGAGGGAGGCCAGTCTTAAACAATAGCAGAGGAATAAAGAATAGCCTCTCTAATCGATATCCTGCCTAGACGCTGAGTCAGGTGGCAGCTTGGGCCTCTTTAAAATTCCTGCATTGTTGCTGATTTTTCATTTGACTGGGGTAAATTTTTATTTTTAAGGAAAGAAAACACACGGGACCAACTGTCTCTGCCTGCTCCACTATTCCATTCCCACCTACCCCCACTCAGTTTTGGTGTCTTTGTCCGGTGGGAGCCTCCGCCAGTGAGGGATATAGATACAATTTGCTAGTCTGGACTTTGAGCTGAGCGTGATGTGCTGTGGTTAGGACAAGGCGGTGGTGGTGGTCTGAGCAGGGCTCCCTAAGTCACGTACATGTGCAAGGCTTTGGAGAACGCAATCTTTGACACCTACATTTCCACGTGTGCTCATATTTATGTGATTGGTCTTAAAATGGTGAGAAGGCAAGGCAAGGATGCAGGCACAGGTTCCCAGAAAACTTCTCCACAGATGGATGTTTGGAGCCCTGGCAGGATGCTGGGACAGTCTGTGTGTGAACAGACATTTGGAAAATTGACAAAAGCAGTATTTGCTTAAACAAAATGCAAGATCTCATAGCTCAAGCTCTTGAATCCACCTCAGCTGCACTAAAAACATTTTCCAGAAGAAGAAGGGGGCCAGGGTGGCTTTCCGTAGTCTCTGAATTTCACAGGGCCTGCAGGGTCCTGTGTGGGGGTCTCATTCAGCTCCTGTCCTCCCTAAGCATCACCCTGGGGCTGCTCTCACCAAGCCTCGACCCGGGGCGGGGGGCGGGCTGTGGCTCTGCTCCTTCCCCTAGCCATGAGCCTTGCGTCAAAGGCTGCAGAGGAGAAAGGTCATAGATGCCCCCAGGATTTTTCTTAAAGCTGGGGCGTCCCTAGGAAATCTTTGTGGCTCTTTGGCACAGCTTGCCTCCTGCTAAAAGGCCCCAGCAGAGCGGGAAAGCGTGGTCCTCGCTGTGCCGCTGGGCAGGAACTCTGGGGGCTGGAAAGGGAACTGGTAAGGGCTACATTTGCACGTGTAGATATGAGATAAGAGCTGACCTACCCTTCACCCCAAACTGAACTCCCTGAAGCTCAAACAAGGTAGGGCAACTGCTTGTGAAAATGCTGGGGGGAAGCCTGCCAGACCGGCAAAACTGCTGCTCTTGCCTGGGGCTGGGAGCAGACATTGAACTACCATCCAGGAGGTGCTTCTGCTCCAGGCAAAACCTGCAAGGCAGTGTGTTCTCGGGAGCTCGCTAGGTCTCCGAAGCTTGAGGACTGGTGACAGAGAGGAATCGGGAGCCGAGGGTGCCTGCTGGGAGACATGGCGAGGACGGCCGTGCCCCGGGGCAGCAGGCATTGGGGGCTGCCAGACCTGGCTGCCTGGGGGACAAACACCAGGCAACTGCTGCTGAGGCCCGAAAACCCAGCAGGAGGACACCCAGCCCAGCCACAGGGCCCACCGTGCCGGAGGAAGACATTGGGCAAAGGAAACTGTTCTCAATATTCTTTTTTTCATCAGATTTTTTTTTCCTTTTCCTTTCCAAAACTGCTGAAGTTCTGGAAGAATTCTGCATTTTTAGCATCAAAGGCTCGTTTCACAGGCCGCGGAGCATTGTCAGGCGATGGAGGAAGCCTGGCTGGCAGCAAGGTTGCACGGGGAGGGATGCTCTGCAGGCTTGCTTGCATCCAGAGGCAGCAAGGATGGAGGGCCCAGCGCTTGCATCCCCCATGGAGAGGGCACCGGGGAACCTGGCAGCTGCCCGCGCTGCAGGCTGGAGCAGCTGCGGCTGCTCGGAGCCACTGAGGAGGTGCTGGCATGAAGACCCCCGTAGTTTCCATCTGTCCCATCCCTCGTATACCAGTATACCTGCCCATTGTTTTCTGGCACCTTTTGGTTCAGGGATTGCATTTTTACCCTGTTGGGGGGCAGGAGTGTGTTTAAAAAATAATGTGAAAGAAATGAATCCAAAGCAGGACAAACCCCTGAGGCTCCCAGTGTGGTACTTGGCAGAGGCACAGCCCTGTCTTCGGACAAAGCCTTTGTTCTGAGGGGTGGGGGTGGAGGGAGAAATAGAAATTACAGACAATGGAGAAATCATTTCAGATTAAGCTGAAATAGCATCTAGTAGGTATTTGAGTGGAGCCTTTACTGCACATAGCCTGTGACTGTTGCTTTCATATATCCCTACAGTGACACACATTGCAGATACTGTCACAGCCTCTTCCCCTCGTGCAAATATAAACAGGGCAACATCCACAGGTAGGTGGCCTTAGATGGAGTTCCTGTACTAGAAATCTGTTTTTTCTGGGAAAGAAACATCCCCCTTTAAGAACATTCCTGGGTCTTTAGGTCTCCTGGGAGCCTCAGATCTGTTTTGCACAGCGCGGGAAGCGGTGCCTGCCAACGCAAGCATGGTACGGTGTGGTGAGGGCTGGCCCCGACACCGTGCTCTCAGCACTGACCCCTATGTGCCTGCTCTCCCGGGAGCGAGCAGGGGCTCTGCCTGTGCTGCCTGCCGCTTGCATGGTGGGGTGCGTGTTTGTATCGAACCTCAAGAGTAGGGAGAGACTCTTCTTGCCCCTAGTGTCTTTATGAAGACTAGGAAACAGAAAGCATGGATATCTCAGAAGGTGTTTTCCAGCAAACAGACACCACCAAGAAGCAGCAGCTCTCTCTCCTCTCTATGAATGTAAATTCAGGGTGCCAGAGGACCGGCAAGATACAGCTTGCCTAGTTAACTGCTCAGTGCGTCTCAACCTCACGCAGGCAGGGCATCGCTGGAGCTGAACTGAGACTTTCTGTCAGACCTGGGCTTCTGTGCTGAGGCTGCTGGTAAGGACTTCGTTGGCACCAGCTGGGAAGGGGGAGGTTGTGACAACCACACCTGTCTCATGGGAATATAATGGAGTCCTTTAGGTCATTGCAATGGTTGTGGGGGTTTGCTGTGTGCCAGAACTGTTAGTGATGCTTGAGTTGGTTGCTCTCCAGAGCAGTGTTGCTTGAGCTACTGGGCCCCAGCTGTGGTAGCTCAGGCAGTGGGAGCATCCTTGGTGTCTTTGGTATGTGTGTGGATCCTTGTTATGTAGGTTGTGGAAGAGACTCCTGAGTTTCAGGTTGTTTTGAAACACTCTGATCCGTCTGTGGCCACTTAGGCTCTCTCTGCTGTTGCTATGCGGAGTTAATGGTCACTGTGGCAAGGATGGAGCCAGGATGTTTTGGCTCTCACTATTGTATTGGCTCTAACTATGTATTGCCCTGTGGTGTGGTTAAGCCTATGGCGTGCTGGCTGCTGTTCCAGCTCAGGGACTGTGGTTGCACAAAAGAAATAAATTTCTTATGAGCTTCTTCACCTGCCCCTGAAAACTTGATGGGAGAAGACTTAGGTCCTAATCAAACTCTTAGTCACAGCAGGCTTCCCAAGCCTTGGGGCTTGCCTGTGCAGGGGACTAATCTCTGTGGGGTGTACGCCAGGCATGCTGCTGGGGGCTCTGCTTTGCTCCAGGCAGCATGTGTGAACGCTTGCCTGGGAAAGCAGTCACTTCAGGGAGCAGATCTCTCCTCTCTGGGAGGGAATGGTGGGGAGGAACTAAAGCAACCAGGCTACCCCTCCATCAGCGTGTTTGAGGAACGAAAAATCTCTTTAATGCTCACCAGGGAACCTGCGAGGGTTTCATAAGAAAAGATTTGTTCCCTGCAGGCCTGATGCTGTGACAGCTTCCAGCGGAGATGAGCTGGCTGGCTAGACAGGAGGCTGCGTACCGAAAAGAGAGGGTGAAAAGGTGCCGCCTGCCAAAGCAGCAGCTGGTGAGAAGGCGACTGGACTGCACAGTGTCAGCGCACACATGATCGGTGGGGAAGCGCGAGCCCAGCTTCAATCCTTGTCAATGGCACCTCGTTGACTTTTAACGCTTCCTTATCATGTCTGCGCTCACCTCGTAGCAGCACTGATAAAATGCCATTGCTGGTGTAATCTCCTGAGCAGCTCTGCAGAAGACGTTGCAGAGCATGGGAGGCTGAATTGCCTGCAGCCAGCAACCAGCGTGGGACTCCTGTCCAGAGCAAGGTAACAAGAAATGGCCCTAATCTGAGACAAGGCGAGGGCGGAATAACCTCCTAGGTTTATGGAGCACGAGGTGGCACGGCAGCACATGAATTTTGTGTTAGAATAGGGGTTTACGGAAGTTGGGATAGCTGTTACTTCTCAGTACCTAGTGGAATTGGAAATGTAAGCCATGTGAAGTGATTGCAGTATGTTAGTACCTAGAGCTATAAAGCATAGAGTTATGATAATGGGAAGGAATGCACAGGGTTTTTTGTTGTCTTTCTTTTTTCCCTCTTTCCCTTATTTCTCTCTCTTGGGGTATTAAGCACCTAAGTAGTTCTTGTACAAATCTTAATTATCACTAAAAGAGGGTATTATTTTTCAACACATAACTGCTACCTGTAGGCCCATCGTGATTTTTTAAGCTATTTTTCATTTGTTTTTACAGGCAAGCAACTTGCAGTGATATACTTGGAGAGTCCCCTTTATGGGTTTGAACTAAGGACCCTTGAATATAAAACAATAAGCAACTACTGAGCAGGTATGTCCTTTTTGGAACCTGTAACTGGTGCCAAACTGGTGTACAGTATCTTGCCACTAGAGGAGAACAACGAAACCTGTCATGGAATTGGCTGGAAAGAATTTTCCTTATGAGTGCGAAATTTGGATTTTAAGAATGCTTCCCCCCCCCCCCCCTTTTTTTTAAAAAAAAAAAAGGATCCTAGACTCAGTGTCCTTCTTCCTGAATTGGAGAGAAAAGTCATGATGCTAAAATTCCTTGCTGGAGAAAAACTTCTGAAGATTTTATCAAAGAACTTGGGGCCAAAGTCCTTCACTTTTTTCATGGCTGAAGACTTGATTTCGGCTTCACTGGTCCAACTATTTTAAATGATGAAAGGTGAAACAAGGGACTTCTTTAGAGGAAGGAATTATCATCAACAACAGAAACTTCCAGTGAAATCAATGAAAAGTTTCAGATTGACTTGCTGTTTTACTTTTCTGTCTTATTCAGAAAATAGGCTTATGCAGCTCTAAGCATATTTTTGTTCTTCTTGGGCTACAGCTCTATTCTGTACTATGTTATTCATTGAATGTTATTATCCTGTATCTTTTATATAGCACTAGTCTTGTAATCGTCCCTGTAATCAGTTCCACATGCTGCAAACCTGCAGAATGGAACAAACTCTTTCTGCATTCCCTGTATTCACATTATCTTTGCCAAGTTCTTCCTCTCCCCTACTTGCTTGGATACCTTGAAGTTTATTTTCAATATCATAATCCCCAAAGTTGTTCTCACAGGAATATCTAGTGTTGCCCCAGCCACCTTGAGGAATCTCTTATTTTTTTTCCCCACCAGCTTTGATCTTTCCTGTGCTTTTGAACTGTTCTCCCCCTCTGCTTTCTTTCTCTTGTTTCTGTCCAACATCTTGTACTACCATCTCTTTGTTCCAGTGTCTCCCCATTTCTCCAGTCTTCCATCATCCCCTACCAACATCTGGAACTTGATGTGTGGGAAACCCTGGCCTTTTCCCAAGACAACCTTTCTTCACCCCCAGCACTTCTGCTGTTCTCCCTGACAGTGACATCCAGATTACCACACATTTTACTGTATCCAAGATCTGTCTTGCATATGGACCTGTCAAATCTCAACAGTTTCTCCTCTAAAACCTGACTTTTTGCCTACATCCTCAGCTGTCATAGTGGTAAAAAGTGGGACTGTGTTTCCTTTATGTCCCTCTGGTAATCTGCCCATGTAAGACCGAGACTTACATTTGCACTTTATCTAGCTGTCTGGTTACTGGTTTTTGAAATTTTAAGGAGCTTCCTTGTCAGATTTGGATGAATTTCATCCTAGAATGTGCTCCAACCTGAAGGGCAGAACCATTTGCCCAAGGCACTCGAGGTTAAATGGAGAGAGTGTTGAACTTCTTTCTTATTTTTTCTTTCTTTTACATTCTAGTAAAATGTCCTAATTAGTGGCCTACTGGGCCATGTCACCACCAGCCTGGCTTACTATCTTTTTTTTTTTTTTTTTCCTCTGGAGTGCTTTTTGACAAAAAACCCCTGCATTATGTACTTAGACCTGGAAAGACACAGCAAGGTGGTGAGTCCCGTTTTGAGATGGATACCCCTGCTACAGATAGATGTGAGATATGCATGTCCATCTTAAGTCATGCCCTCAGTCGGCGTTTTCCCATGGACATCCTGTGTGGCGTCCCTTAAGGGTGCAGGTATTTGCTGGTGCTCTTCTGAGGCACCCAACGCCAGCCACCTCCACTCTTTGTCCGTGTGCAGCAATGAGGGGATGTGAACTACTAGCCGAACTGCTCCTGCGCTCAGCACTAGCCAGCTCATGTTTGCTGCAGACCTAGTGCACCAGTTCACCACGCCAGCAAAAAAGAAAGGAGGAGAAGAAAAAGGGAATAGAGAAAATAGAAAGCAGGACATGGAGATAATGGAAGTGGGGGAGTACTTCTGATATTATAATTCTACCAGACTTAGATTTCTTTAGCTCCTGCTGTACTTTGCTAAAAATGAGGCTCGTTGCAGCAGATGTGAATGTAACAACTGACAGGCGAATGAGAGAAGCTATGAGAAATGCATGAATTAAGTAGATTGTCTTACAATTTTTTTGTGGGGGGCTTCGAAGTAACAGTTTTCAAACTGTGGCCTACTGCTTGCTCATGTCAAGTGATTGGGGTGCTGGGGAAGGCGAGAGAAGGGTGCAGTAAGCAAGACGCATGATGTGTCATCAATCAGAAAAAGAAGAGCACTTGGGGAATGGGTTACTGGAACTGCTGAGGGATGATGGCGTAGCTGGGAGGAAAGACGTAGCTTAGGAGTAGATGCTAATGTTGCAGAAGTGCGGATGGGGATTCATGTTACTAAGAATAAATGGGTTTATGGAAAGGATACTGATGGTTATTTGGTAACCAGAAGCTTAAATGATCAAAGAGTTTAGTAAGCCCTTCTAACTTTGCCTTGCCCTTCCAAAAATATATCATGGCTATGTGGAAGGTCACCTCCCATCCATTCTTAGATGTTAATCACTCTCTTCAATATAGGTGGCCTATCAGATTGCATAGGCTGGGTAAACACTGGGATATATGATAGCACATTTGCTGAGCTGCAGGATCTAAAGGTAAGGTCGATATCTGGAAGGCCAAGATATTTGTGGGGGGAGGCAGGATTCCTGGTGTCTTCAGCTGCTTGCCCTCAAAATGGAAGGAGAAAGCATTTCAAATTCCAGAAGTCTTGCAGGCTCCAGGCTATAAACAGGCTCTTCCTGTATGAAGCAATAAAGATCTAACAGTAGCCAGGAGATGTCTGCTTTTCCGTACTACTGGGATATGTTTTTGTGAGGGGGATGAAGCCCATCAGTCAGAGGGGAAAGGAGGGCCCAGTACTACTGGTGTGGATCATCCAAGAAGATGATATCAAAGATAGAGTTATGGGGTAAAGAAGAAATGAAAGCCCAGTCAAGCCGAAGCAGAGGGAGACAGAAAGGGGAAGGAGTCAAAAAGAAAAAGAAAGATGGAAAGAGGAAGAAAATAATTAGGGAGAGGTGGGAGAAGTATTGACAGTGGTTTGTACAATGGAGGAATGTCCCAGCCATTTAATACACTCCATAAATACTGTATTTTTTCAGCTACCTAGGCTAAGGGCCTCTGTGGGGGCAAGTACACAAATGATGGATCCCCAAGTCCTGCTGCTCTCTCCAAATTCAATGACAGCAGAATTTACCCCCTAGATAACTATTCTGAATTCATACTGGGGGGCTGTGGCTCTAGCATGGTCTGGATGCTCTGTATCAGACCTCTGAGTAAGTCTGTATTCCCAAAAGTAATGTGAAAGAATAGATGACCAAAGGAATACATTTGCTATTTTACTTCGTGGATCACAGGGCAAGTGCCATATGCAGTAGTGGTGGATGCTCTGTTTATCCCCACCTCTCTCGCTAGCTTGAATGCAATGGTACTGCAGCTTGAGTCTCTGAAGCCGTTCTTGGCATGTAGGCTGCTTGCGTTAGAAATCTTCATGGGTCTGTCACCGTAGGCCACAGCTATACCTTGGGGTGCAGAGTATGCAGGGTGTTGATGCTTGGAAGTGCTTGTAAGACACTGCTCTGTATTTCCTGGTCCTAGTCAAGAGACTAAAGTGAAGGTTACTAAAAGTTTAATATCCAGTAGCATGTTGCAAGGGCTGGAGTTTCCTGACAGGAATGACTACTGTTTCACCTATAACCGAATCTCTGCTCCCAATCAGAAACACCAAACCTGAGCAGCCTGGAGTGTGCTAGCTTCCTCTCTGGAGTGTGGTCTGGCATGGATGGGCAAACTGCTTGGATGATGCAGAAGTGTCCCTCATAGCCAAAGTGAAATCGTCTAGGAGGTAGGTTGTTCTCACATTACTCAGCTATGAGGGAAAGTGAGGGAAAGTGCCTCTCCAGAAAGGATCTGCGTCACTTGGACCCTTTGTTTACATTGAGCAAAGCCATTGGATTTCATACCTTCTCATACAGTATCCTACAATAAAACGGGAAAGATCAGACATTCCTGTAGATACAGACTACTGGGACTCTGTCCCAGATGGGAAATCTGCACAGTGAGATGCCAGACCCATGAGCCCTTCTTCCTCCCCGGGATGCAATAACCCACCTTTTTTCATCATGAATCTTACCAGCCAAGGGTGTTGCCTCACCTCATTCATTAGCCAGCCAGTGTCGGTATAATTAGGGGTTAAGTAGTTAATCTTCAAAAATCCCTTGGAAGTCAGGGAATCCATATATTTGCTTATTTGCAATTTGTGTAATTTGTGTACTGCCCCTGAGGCGACGAGGCATGGGAATGCAATCCCATATTTGTGTATTTAACAACTGAAAAGGAGACGTGAGAAGAGGTTTGTGTTTACAACAGTACAAAGAAAAGCTTTGACTGTCTAACCTCCTGTTTCAGCTTCCCTATTGCATGCTATGCATCTTCCTGGTGCCCAGTCCTGCAAAAACAGAAAGCCCGTATTCTACTGTGCATTGAGACTACTCCTCTGACACAGGATGAAGTTAAGCACGTGCGTAAGCTTTGCCAGATCAGGGACTTGCACCAACAGACACTTTGAGAACAACTTAGTCATGTTCCTGTGTTTTCGTGAGAAATTTTACATCTCTGAAAGACAAGACCCTAGCAGCAGTTTGAGAATTGTAAATCACTTGCTTTTGTCCCAGCCAGAGAGGAAGACTACTGTTTCTTAAGTAGAGGCCCACTTGTAGTAGGCCCTACAGAAACGTGTATCAAATGGTAACTTTGCCTCAAAGCACTTACAATCATATTACACAAGGTAGACCGAGCCAAGAATAGATAGTGCTGGTATAGAGCTTTGTGAGATTTTTGTTGTTGCTGTTTCTTGCAATGCAGACATTAGAACTTTACAGGGAACATGTTGGTCCTCCAAATGGATGGAGATGTATAATTGTAAGGGGGATTAAGCATTGTAGAGTTGGTCATTTGTGGCTGTATACTATTGAACTCTACTATCAACGATCTGAAAGACAGCAAAAAGCAAAATAGTCATTGATCAGTAGGAATGACTCAAAAATCAGTCAGCTAGCAAAAAAAAAATACATTACTGCAATAGTCTGGATCAGTGAGAAAGATGGGGCCAAGCATAACATTAGCTGCTGTAAGTCACATGTCAAAGAATAAGGAATACAGGCTATGCTTATCAGCTGGCAAGTTTGTCTCGGGAAGCAGTGACAGGGAAGAAGTGGGGGCTGGTGCAGCTCACTGGCTGACGACAAAATTCCAGGATGATGCTGTAGCTGGGGGAACTCATGCAGCTTTCGGTAAATAACATCAAGATGAATAGCTCTAGGAGAGGCTGAGTGAGTGTGTCATTTAGCACTAACACGGTCACTTCCCATGTACTCTATTTAGTGCTTTTGTTGGTGGTTCCTGGATGGGAGAGGTTTCAGGGACAATGCCCGAGGGTATTAAAGAATTGGAAGCGTGCCTTCCAGTGAAAGAGGTCGAAGAGTTGAAGGGAAAAGGGAAAGCTGAAGGCTAACTTTTTTCAACATCTATATATACTTACATGGGGAACAAACTTTCTGTGGTCTAGCAGACTGAAGGGTAATAAGATCCAAAAACCGGAATTTGAAAATGGGGGCAGGGGGGAAGTCATATGAAAAAGATCACTATTTTTTAACATTGTCTTTAATTAACCACTAGAAAAACTCACTGAGGGTTGTGGAGGATGCTCCACAGGAGGCTTTTAAATTGTGGCTGGATTCTTGTCAGAAAGCAGACTCTTGCAGAGATGGAAAGGATTTCTACCAAGTCTTCTGACCCAAGTTTTCGAAGGTGTGGGTCTAGATGGTCACAGCAGTTCTTTCTGGCATTACAGTCAGAGGCTGGCTCACTGTTGGCAGCTATGGGGTTGAGACTTGGGACCTCACAGCAAGAGCAGAAGGCATCCCCTCTCAACCCAAGGCATTACTCCTTTTCACCCTGCCCTGTGCAAACAGCCCGCAAACAGCCAAACCACATCACTCTCCCTCTTTAAGTTTCAAATGCTATTGCTCCGGTAAGCAGCATTGTTCCCCCTTCATTCCCGTTTCCCATGTAACCATCTACCCTGTTCCCACTCCATGACATCGGCAGCCACCTCCACCGCTGAAAGACCACTGAGGATGGTGAAGGTGAGCACCAACATTTCAAAGAGGAGCTGCCACCACCTCCACCCTGCCACCAGTCCCTCATCCCAGAGCACTGTTCCACTGCCCATTGTGGCACCCGTGGGTCTGGCTGTCTGGTTGTACAGAGAAGGGGGTGAAGTCAGAGTCCCCGGCGGGAGCAACCAGGCACCATCGTCGCTGGGAGAAGAGGGCATGGGCTAGCTGCAGGCCTCCCGCTTGAACTCAGAGTGTTTGGTTCACCTTTTTATTGGGTTATGCTGCAGTGATATCCCAAAGTAAATGAGGCTTCATTAATGTCCACTGAGGTGCTCAGTGATAAGAGGTATTAATCGTCATTTATCAGTGTTGCTTTAATTCTCCTCTGGCCAAACCAAGGCATTCCTTTGCATACCATCATCTATGGCTTGGTCATATATTTCAAACTTTAAACCTTGAACAGTTATTCTTCTATGTTTCTGAGCCAAACAAGAATGAGTTCTTTCCCTGCCCCATCCCAACGGACATTTTAATTTTTTGTGGAAAACTATATTCCCATGATGCCAGGGTTTTGCTTCATTTCTTACCTTATTCCCCACAGACTTAAACTTTGGCAGAAGCCAAGAGTGTGCATGCGGAAGAGTCGGTGGTGCAACGTACCATGAGAAACTTCTGAGAACAGTGCTGGAAAGATGAGCGCTGACGCAGATTGGAGGTCGGGGCAATATTAATAGATGCCAGCAGAGGCTCTGAGCCTTCGCGCACAGCCGGTATGAGCAGGTACTTGCTGTAACAGTACTTCCGAGGAAACACAATGGCCGCTTGCGAGCCAGCCCTACCCCACACAGTGGAAGAAAGCCAGGCAGGGCAGCGTGTCCCCTGCGGCGCAGGAGGGCTAGCTGGGTGGAGTGTGGCGAGGGGCGGTAAGCGGGCGAGGAGCTGTGGATGTGACCGCTGAGGCTGCGCGGGGTGGGAAGCTTTTCCTCTTGTGATTTCACCTGGACTGAGTGCCAACCTCAGCACACAATGTTATCACTGCAAGCCAGCACACGGTCGGGACGGCTGTGCTCGCACAGTCGGGCCCTGGGAGACTTTCTCAAGTCCTTATAGCTTTTGGCTTTGATGGCTCTCGCCAGAAACATGCCATGACCCTATTCCCTGGGTTTGTTTCCAGTGGTACCGGGACTGCCTCGGCTTACGGATGACCTGTGCCACCGAGGCAGATATCTAGTCGTGGGGAGTACCAGTGAAGGGTTTTTTTCAGGAACTGAAGCAGGGATCTCTGCTCTACCCTACTCCTCTGGCAATCTGTGCTGCTCTTGGCCGTTTCCTTATCTAGGGTTTATTGCTGTGCAAAACAGCTGAGTTAATGACTCAGAAGGAACACTGGGTCCCTGCTGCATGAAGACTTTGCTGCTCAGATAGAAACCCTTCCCAAGAAGCCTGTTCCCCTTTCTGTAACACACAGAGAACTGTTGAAACCATGAGTACTCTTGGATAAATGTAGTCCTTTGGGGCTCAGACCCAGTCTGTGGCAGGGGGCTCCTGGGGGATGCGTGATCTGCGTCCAACCATTTTTACTTTTGTCACTGTTAAAATATCTTGCCTAAAAGGGAGAGTCGAGCCTGGATCATCAGAAGCACTTGGCATTTTCACAGATCTCCTTCCATGGCAGTCTACGGAAGTTTTATCTTCTCTCCAAGGGACACAAGCTGGATTAAATGCTGCTTCTAGAAGTCCCAGCCTGAGCCTGCTCTCCTCCCTGCACTAGCAGAAATCCTACGTTATTTATTTTGTTCTGTTGTTCCATGAATAAGACTCTCATTGCGCCTTGCTTGCCTTTTTTGCCCAGGCATCCTTTCTTGAAAAGAAGGTCAGAAATCAATACCCTTTCCTTAATTCCTTGGCAGCCTTTGCTTTTCCCAGGACAGATGTTTGCTAGGACAGTTCCAAGTTTTCCATGCTTTGGCAGGATAGGCAATACATTCGAACAGTGTAACAGCACTGGACTACTTTGAAGGAAAGGAAGTGGTTCCAACCTTTGACATCTGAGATTCATCTGTGACTAAAGTCCTTGCCGTCAGAGAGACCTGTTAATCCAAGAGTCAATTTCCAGCTAAATTAAAATCTACTCGTAGGACAGTCACATGGCTTTTGACAGGCATGACAATGTATACAGCAGATAGCATCCAAGAGAATTTGCAGGAGTCTCTTTTTGGGTGTCTCATTTTTTTGGGTCTGTTCTGGGTACATGATTGGTGGCTGGTTGTTCATAAGTCTTTGTAGGTTCACTGACAGCTCGCCAGGATTGGTGTTTGTACTCCGATAAGCAGAGCTGAAAGAGTACAGTAATAAACAGGAGGTTGCTGGCACCCTCATGCTGGACATATGAGTCTGCTATAGGCAGCTCAGGTGCTGATGCATGATACCCTTGATACAAACGCACCTCGGTGCTTTGTGGGGCATCGTCTGTATTAAGCTTGAAGGAGGCAGGATCTACGTTCAAGTTGTCTGTGAGCTGTCCTTTGGCACATATGGGTTGTGCTCTGGCAGTGTGTTTATTGCTTTCTTTTCTGCTGAACGTTCTTTGCTATTCTTATTCTGCTTTGCAGTAATTCTAGTCTTCTCCCTTCCCATTCTCACGTGGTCTTGCCTGTGTCCTTCAAGCTGCTTCCCTACATGGATAGCAAAGATGGGCGCTATCTTTCCAGGACTGAGAGATGAGACATTGCTCACAGATGGGACCAGCTTTTGAAATGCCTGAGCAAGAATCCCCAGGATGATGCTGTACGTCACCACTCGTGACACTACTTTCTGGGCTACCTCACAGATCATAAATCGTTTTTGGGAGCTGGACTAGAGCAGATTTAAGCCTTCAAAATTACATACTAGCAGCACATCTGGAGATCTAAGATCACAGATGATCAGTACAAGGTGAGAGGACAGTCCTGGGAGGTACCTTCTTCATTCAAGCTGGCAGGTAGTCATTAAAGCAAGCTGACTTTTGAACCAGAAAATAAGCACTCTTTTTCTAATTTGCCGAGTTAGGAGTCATGTAGAAGACGTAATGGGGAGATTTTGACAGCAGAGGACTGTCATTAAAATTAGAGAGTAAACCAAGCAGGACTGAGGTGATATACGAACACACCTTGCCTCTACGTGTACATCCAAGGATCACGTTAGCCCTATTGAGCACAGCGTTGCACTGCGAGCTCATATGCAGCTCCTCGGCTACCCTGAGCTCAGAGTCCTCCACAGAGTCACAGTTTCCCTGGACAAAGTTCCCCGTAGCAGAGCTACAGCTGAGTTCCTTGCGGATGTGCAAGACGTCACCTTCCTTGTGCTAAAGCAAACCCTCTGTGTTTGCCCAACTCACTGTGCCATCGGGGTCCGCTAGATCAGCAGTCCCCTTTTTCATGATTCGTCCCTCTCCTGGACTTAGTGACATCTGCAAAATGTTTGCTGTTTTCTTCCAGATTATTGACTAAAAATATCGTGACCCAAACACCCTCCAGGATCTTGGTACAAACATGCTATAAACAAAACAATCAGTTCTAGTTCTCAGTTGTATTTTGCGACCAGCCTGATAGGTCATTTATAGTCTGTTTAATGACCGCTATCTTATTTTTATGTCAAGCAAGTTCTTTAATCAAATTGCTATGTGATAGAAGGGAAACTGCCTTCCAGGATCTTAAGTATATTGTACCAGCTTTGTTATATTTAACAACAGTATGTGCGATTTCCTCAGAGAAAAGTATTAACACAGCTCAATGAGGTGAGTTTTCTATAAACCCATATTGATTGCCCCTAGTTATACTTCCCTCCTTTTATTTCCTATGTTAGCCAGTTCATTATTTAGTTCAGGACTGAGATCCTATCACAGTTCTGTAGTTACTTGTGAGTAATTACAGTTATGACATAATTGCAAAATAATTATGCCCTTCTACATAGTCTTTACAAAATGCTAGACTATGGGTTTTCTTCTTCTCCTCCAGGACTTACCCATCCCACCAAGAAGTACAGAAAATCAACATAAATAGTGCAGAGACATCCTGTGCAGCTTATTTATTAAAAAAAAAGAAAAAAGTAAGTTTCAGGGCAAGGTATCCAGTCCTGCTGATTTTAAATGCCTGATTTTAGTAGGTGGTATTTAATTCCTCTGAGATACTACAAGAATAGACATGTCATCAGCAATGTCTTCATCATCTACTTTCTTTTTTCCCAGCAGTAGGATAGAAGTATTTATTGATTTCATTTTTCTTGTCTGCATTATTATTGAATAATCTAACTTTCCATCTGATAGCAGATCAATACCATGATTAGGACTCATTCTGTTCTTAATTTACTTTTTAAAAAAATAGCTTTGTTAGTCTTTTTTTTCCCTTTCATTTCCATCCTCTTTTTTTTATAATTCCTATCTTCTAATTTACATTCACCTTCTCCTCTCTTACTATTTGTTACATGTGTTTTACTTAAAGCCACCCCCATTTCCACTTTAAATCTGGTTGTGTTTTTTCAATTACACTATTCTTTCTTTACTGGGGAGTTGTGTATTTTTGGTGCCTAGTAAAAATTTTTTAAGCAGTTCTCCATGATTATTTATATTCTCTTATTTAAATCTTTTCTTTGTGTTGTTGTAGTCCCCCTTGTGTTGTTTTTTCTACTCAGGGCTGAGAAACAGGACTTTTTAAAGCATCATGTCTTTCAAAGCATTGCATTACCAATTTGGACTTTCTTCTGCTTTCATATAACAGTGCGGTTAACTGGGGATCAGTAAACCTGCTACCAACCTTTCATTTCTACCATCACTTTACCCATCCGGATGAGGTGAAATACAGGTTTTGTTCATTTTGGATCTAAGATTTGCAAAATGAAAAAGCTGTTTAGAACATTTAAAAATCCCCAGGGCTGTTTTTGAGCAACATCAGCATGTGTTAAACTAAGCAATAACTTATGTTTATTTTTGTTTGGTTAGTGCTTGAATAACCAGTGCTCCAACCAGTGCTTGAATATTGCAGTGCTGCTCAGTTATCTGTCACAGACCCAAATCATCAATCCAGTTACCAGAACACCGACTCACAAATATTGAATAATGTTAACTACGAAATTATGATTCAAAATCACAAACAAGCAAGCAGGTAATGCTTTTTCTTTTTACCCCACTTCTGCTCACTCAGTCTTTCTTAGGGCTATAGCCATTGATTTTAACATTCAGTCGTACAAAACATCCCAGAATCTTTTTCAACGTCTTATAGCTGTAGTCTCCTGGGCAGGCAAAGCCTTGATGAATATAAAATAGAAAGGGATGCCACAACTGTATACAGCTAAAGAGGATGTATTGGAATGGAATTGACTTCTATATTGTGCTTCTGTAAAGGAGGGCCCACTTTTGAAAGGCAGAGCCAGGGCTGCCGCTGAATACATCCAGCACTGGTCAGCGGAGCTGATATAGAGCAGAGGGATTAGAAACCCACCAAACCTGCTGCACCCTGGGCCAAAGCAGGGTGGCCAACAGAAATATTAGAGTTCACGTTCTCACGTCAGAGCTTCAGAGACTGGAGAGACACAGGCCATTAAAATACATGCCTGTATTTTGCTGAGGAACTATCTGTAGTAATAGCTGTGTTCATTATGGCAGTGTTTATCAATCAGACAAGAATGGGGCCTTGTAGTGCAGGACATATGGAAGAGTAATCAACAGTTGCTATGCCAAGGCGGGACTTGCCATAGAAGCAGCTGCTGAAAGTTTTGCCAGGTCTGACCCAGGACAGGGGATCCCCAAAGAATCTTAATGCTTCTCTTACAAGGATCGTGATAATGCTTTAAACCATACTGCTGTTAAGAATATCATATTCACTGAGCAGTAACAGGACTTCAAGGGATTGAAATTTGCTGGAAATAATGAAGAAAAAACCCCAAACAAACAGGTCTCTCCAAACTGGAAGCCCTTCGGCCCTACCACCTATGTTTTCTGACAGGTCTGTACGTAGATAATCCCTGCCTCCCTCCACCCGGCTGTTTATTAGTTTGAGGCCAGGTTGTCTCAGGGAATGCTGAAGACCTTTGGATGGATGATTTATCTATGGACGGGTTATCTTCTTGATCAGGAAAAGAGAACGACTGGCTCAACAGCTTCCAAGTTCAATAACCTCCTTTTCTTCTTAATAAATTGCTGAGGCATGAGAGGCTTCCGTTCCTTGCTGGCATCTTTACACTGTGCCCAAAGAAACAATCATATCAGGCTCAGGAAGGCAAATGACTGAAAGGGCAGGGAAACAGGAACCGTCCCCACGGATGTCCTCCCCAGAGAGGCTGGGAACGTGCTCTGCTGTGGGAAATGGGAAGCTGAGGTCAGCCAAAGTACACGGCAGGTATGCGCATCTCTCGGGACTGGGAGAATAGAGATAATGGCCTGTTTTGCCATCCCCATCGCTCCCCTGTCCTGCTTCTGAGCTCTCCCGGGCCACCTCCACACCTTGTACGCACAGTGCACCTCCACCGCATCATTCCACGGTGTGGAAATGAAGGCAGGGAGATAAAGGTGGAGAGTGGGTGGTGACAACGCTCCTGAGAGCCTTGAGCCTACCACTCAGCAAGGCAAGCTTTGGTGGTGTTAGAAGAGCCCAGAAAAAGGGACAAGAGAGTAGGGAATGAGCCCCCAGCAGAAACTGGAAGGCAACAAACCTCACTGACAGTGAAGTAACACGGGATGTTTCCAGATATACCCACTTGTTTAGATCTTTCAGAAGCTTTGTCCTTTCCTGCTCTTTGTGCTTGAGGATGTTAAGAGATTGTACAAAAAGTCTTGATAAAACAAACATACGGAGATCCCCTCAAGAGGCTGGGAGATATTATTAGCCCCTCTTTTACTGGCAGGCCTGGAACAATTAATTATTACCAGAAGTATTATCAGGTGCTTGTCACTGCTTTCTCTGGATCCACTTTACATAGTCCAGATTGGCTGGAAGCAACGTGTTCCCCAACTGGTCTGATACCTCACAGCTCCCGATAGCAGTTAATCTATTTCTGTGAGGAGGATCTCAATAGTGGTGAAAGAGCCATAATCTAGAATATATGCAGAGAGAAACTTGAGTCCATGGACCACCTAAGTATGCAGCTTGCCTGTATTCTCAGATCTTCTCAGTGATGTCCTCCAGCTGATGTGCTCCACCTCCATGTCCGACTAGGCGATAGGTTCTAGGCAGAGGGCAGGGAAAGGGACAGCTATAAGGAGGGCGTATGGGGACCTAGGAAAGGCATTTTGTGTATGATGGCTCCATAATGCATGTACTACACCTTGCCTACAAGGTCTGGGCCCTTTCCCAGTGCACATCTTCAGAAATAACATCTGCACTGGCATAAGAACTTGGAATCTCTAACCAGGACACTGTTGTAAAGGTCTGCATTTCTAGGAACAGCCTGGTCAAGTTCTAAGTGAAATCGTGCCGATCCATGAAATCATGTGTCTAAAAGAGTATTCTTCTCTTCCTAGCCCTGTTTGGGCTGCTGCTACAGTACCATAACACCTACCCTTGACATGTGCGAGTTCATCTCCTTTCCCTTACACGTTCTTTGTAAGTTTAGTGCAGTTTTTATTATTAACCATGCTGTTATAAAAGGGAGAATCATGGAGGTCAGCTGGTATACATGAGAAATGTTTGCTGGATAAGTGATGCAGATCCAAGTGAAAATACAGATTATACCAGCAAAGAGAGCGCTTTGTCAACAAAGTTTACACTGATTCTATAGGTAAAATCGATGACATAAGTGTGACCTTCATGTCAGTTTAATTCCATCTATTTAACCACTGTAAAAGTACTATTAAAAACCGTATTCACAATATGTATTACTGCATCACCGCTACTTTCCTGCGTTTGCTTTGCCTTCATTTTGTATCTTGCAGAAAAAGTTCAAGAAATGAACGATGAAGGAAGAGAAAGGCGAGGTTTAGATACAGCGTGACAGGCACACTGTGCCTTCTCCTTTCTCATTCACAGCATCCCTCGGTCTCCCTTGGTGCTGTACAGTGCATGAATGAGAAAATACCGCCCGCTAGTGGTTTAGGCTGCAGGAGCCCGAGACCCCCTGGCAGAGGCTGCTCCCTATTTCTGCTTTGCTGATGCTACTCCAGCAATTGTACTGGGACAAGGTGGGTGGCTCTTATTCCTCCTGCTCTCAGATAAAACCAGCATCTCTAGAAAAGGTCAGTGCTGAACTGAGCGAGAAAAGAGGTTCTTACTGGAAGTGCCATGGGTCGCTCGCACCCTGTTTTTCATGTTTAGCGTCAATATCCAAATGAAACACTCTAAATTAGCTAGGGCATTTAATCTTACAGTCACTATAGTAAGAGAACAAATCGGTTGAAATGTGGTTACGGTGAGCAAACACCTCTAAATCACGTTCAGAGCCATCACTGAAGTCAAAGAACAAAGCAGTGACCCCCCCGAAGCTTCCCCAAAGACAGCCCTCCTCGCAGGGTGGTGTGGAGATACCTCTGGTAGCCTGGGGTGAGCTAGCACCAGCATGGGAAGCAGCATAGCACCAGTGTGCTTCACGCTGCCCCAGCTAATTAGCCCCACTCCAGAGAGGAGATAATTAGCTCAAGTGGAACGCTTTGGTGACACAGCTAACCTGCTCCCAGGCCTGAGCTGGTATCTCCCCAGCTCAGCATTGCACCGGGTGGTGTAGACAACCTAGGATGTCCAGGCTGAGTTTTCAGGGTTGGTGGCAAGACACCTGTTTTTTTTTTTAACTGAAAATATTTCTCTGAGATTTCTTTAGGTCTTTGGCCCTACACAAAACTGTAGGGCCAAAGACCTCAGAAAGCCTCCCTCTCTCCCCTGATTGTCTTCCTGCTTATGAGGTAAGATCATCCTTAACAGATGTTTGTTTACCTCTTCATAAAAACCTCCTGTGATTCTACAGCCTCCCCAAACAGTGCGCTGCAGCGCTTTGCTGTTCTTACCGTTGCAAAGTGTTTTTCTAATGTTTAGCTATATCATTTTTATTGCAAATTAAGCTGATTATTTCTTCTTCTACTTCTGGTGAATGTGGAAGACAACTGCTTAGTCTCTCCACCCATTATAACAAATGTTTATGTGCTGGAAGACTGTTATCATGCCTCCCCTCCTGTTGTTCTTTTCCTAGAGGAAACAAACTCAGTTATTTTATCCATTCCTTATAAGTCATGTTTTTTGCATCTCTTATCATTTTGTTGTTCTTTTTTGGAGTGTCTCCAATTTGTCTACATCTCCTGTAAAATGTAGTGCCTGGAACCGGACACACTGTTCCTGCTGAGAGCTCAGCAGTATTGAGCAAATGCACAAAATAATTGCTTCCTTTGCCTTATACACAAAACTCCCCTTAAAGCATCTCGGAATGAGATTTGTCTTTTTCTGTGGGAATCTCACTTAACAGACTCATATTCGGTCCCACCCCAGCTCTTTCTTTGCTGCACTGCTGCCGAAATGGTTACGATCTAGTTTGGACCAGCGCATTTGGTGTCTGTGCAGTCACCTTTCCTGACTTGTACCTTGGTACAGTCACCTCTGCAGAGGGCAGCCCACCTCTCCAGTGTCTCATGTCCCTTTCAAATTCTGATCCCCCAGCTCCCCTGCCTTCAGGAGGGACTGTCGCCCCCCAGCCCAGCTGCCGTCCTTTCAGTTTTGTCCTCTAGTCTGTTGTCCAAAACACGCAAGGAAATATTGAGCAGCCCTGGAAGTAGAACTTCAGGGATATCATCCTCCCAGCTGGAAAAGTGAAGCCCTGATAATTACCCTTGATTATGGTACTTCAACCTGTGCAGCCTCTGCATGGTGACTTCATCTGCTTGCTGCTGTGGGAGCCTGCGATCTAGGTATTTTCTAAATGCTCACTAAAGACAAGGTATTTTGTATCTACCATTTCCTCCTCATCTACCAGGCCTGTTAGTCAAAGAAGGAAATTAGCCTGGTTTGACAGGATTTGTTCTTCAAAATTCCCTGCTGGTTGTTTCTTATCACCTTATTGTCCTTTAGCTACTTATAAATTGATTGTTTCATAATTGGTTCCAGTATCTCTCTAGGTATCACAGTTAGGCTGACTGGCCTGTAATTCCTCAGATCCTCTTATAACAGTAATTTTCAGAGAACTGCATTTAAGTTAAATAGATATTGAAAGACATTCCACTTTTGCCCTGCTTATCTTTATTCATTGTCTAGTTTTGTTCCATCCCTTAAATTAAAAACACGTTTCCCATAAGTATTTATCCTCCACTTGAGGCTCAGCACAATCCAACCCTGCCTTCACCTCTTCTCCTGTGTTCTTGCCCAAACCTTCCTGTTAACTTACATACTTCCCAATTTCCCTCCTTCTTGATGCTTTATATCTTCCTCCCTCTCTTTTCTTTATGGTTTGTTTGCAGTTCCCTAGCAAAATATATTCCCCAGCAATTTATATCCCTCAGTGCCCTGAGGGCTCTGAAGGGAGTCCTGGAAAAATCTCAGAGCTCTGCCCTTAAAGTGTGGACAGTGACATTTACCAGTCTTGCAGGGACACAGTAAGTCCTCCCTGAAGGTTTGCCCAGGGCTAGCTACATTTAAATGATTTCTGAGGCCGGTAGGTGGCAGAGAGAAGATGAAATCCGGGAGACTCCGGTCCCAGCGGTCAGACCGATAGACCGCTTTGGCTCTGGGATGGACAAAGAGACGTGTTACTAGAAAGCAGGTGTCCGCTAAGTTGGGTCGCGTCTAGCAAACAAGAGTGTTGGTAGAGCTCCCAGCTTCTTGTAGGGAAGCTGAATATATCTAGTGTTCAGCTTCAGCCATGAGCAAAAGGTTTGTGTGTTCAGCAGAAGAACAGGAAGCATGTACCACTTTCTAGCTAAGCAGATCAGGAGAGGATAACTTTGTTTGAGGGAGAGGTATCGTTATCCAGGGTTGTCCGCTATATAATTGCACAATCTGCTATCATGCATGAACAGAGCTGTTCAATAGCATGGCCCTGCCTTGTCCTGACATCATGTCTGTGTGGAAATCCATTTGGAATGAAAAATCCCACATTCCCCAAGTGACCTCGTAGTCTCTGAGCGAAAGGCTGAGTTGCAGTGGAGACTTTTGCAGTCTCAGTGGTGGGGAGCTCAGTCACCAGCCTCAAAGCAGTTAAAGGATGAGAAGTCAGCAATGAAGCAAACTTCTTTCCAAAGAAAATAATATTTTTAAAGTGCAGGAGATGTCCATGGTTCTTTGAAGGCAAGAAAAGTCCCAAAGGCAAGAAAAAGTCACTGTGAGTAGCAGTGTTACTCTCATTAGCTGCCACTATTTCTAGCACTGGTTTTTGGAGATGGAAGTACTCAGCACTTCTACAGGTTGCCTAATGTGAGCGTAAATGCTGGGCCAGGTACACGCGTTGGCCATTATCAGTCTGGCACTGTCAGTGGTGCAGTTCTTTTGCAGACTCAGCGGATGTCGCATGTGAGGTCCAGTCTTCTAGTCCTTATGGTCTCTATTCCTTTCTTTCACAGCCATTGCTTTCGTATTACAAAGGCAGCCCTGACTTCCAACATTACCCTGGTGCCTGAGAGAATCAAGTCTCCTTCTTGCTCTTCTCCTGCTCTGCCCTCTCCTCTTCACCCCCATCTCAAACAACCACTTCCCTGTGTAGCCCCAGTACAAGAGGAATTCCTCATTTAGGCCATTTTCTGTGGCCATTTTTTTCAGAGGGAGGAGGCCCTAGTGAGCTGGAGAATCTGTCCCAGAGCTCAGCGGTGCCTTTTTAAAAGGCATCCAGTGGAAGGGACTGTGTGGTTTTCCCCGAACCAGAAATGTCCAGCAAACTCAGTATGCCCCATGTTAAAGGCTTTGCACCCTAGTGATAGCAAAGAAAGTCACCCTGATCATTCAGATGGAGGTAACATATACCCAATCATCAGTGGCTTGAATATAATTTCTGCATCAGCTGCATCTTGCAAGCTGTTCTGCATCTTGCCACATAGCGTTTGATATTTGCATAGTGTTTGCAAGTGGCAGATAGAAGGTTAATGGGAAATGTCTCTGACAGTAGCTGGATGTAATTTAGAGATGGACTACAGCCATGTAGTTACATACCAGATTTGGGGTTTGGCTCGTTTTATTAGAGAGATAAGGCCCAGAAAAGGATATGGACAGTCAGCCAGAGCTGAGTTTTCCAAAAAGGCAGTTTCAGTCTGAAAAGGGATAGGCAGTGCAACATCTGAACCATCTGGCCTCCGTGATGCAGCAGTTTGTAGGCACCCTTTAAAGGTGTTAGCTGCTGGTGGTATCATTTAGTCCTCCCTCTCTTACAGCTTCCCAGAGAGGGGATGAGGGTGGCAGTGATGACCAGTCGCTCATGTATTAATCCTAGTTTATCTCAGTAGCATATAGCAAAACAAAGCAACAAAGGTATTCCTTACTCTTCCTTACCGTCCTTATTCCTCTTGTTGATCAAACTGTGCCTGTTCTTATTCACTTTGTGTTCTTGGGACTTGTACCTTCTCCTCTGCATGTTCTGTCTCCAGGAAAACTATTCCCATGCTTTATGTAGCACAGGCTGAAAAATGTCATGTACAGATCTCTACTACTTCTCCATTAAGAGAGTGATTTATTAAGGTGTTCAGAATATGACCTTCATTCCAATTGCATACATAGAGATTGATTTTTTTTTGTGTCTCCAAACTGGTCCCTCTTGCAAAATGTGATTATTTTCCATCCCTCACTTATCCTTTAGCTCTTTTGAAATCCAGTTTGAAAAACATAATCTCTGCCTCCAGTTGTGCTTTGGACTTTGGAGCTATGCAACTCAGCCGAAAAGCTGTTTGGGAAGACAACTGCTGAAATGAGGCTCTGAACTTACATGGGCACAAATGCCCAGAAACACTGAAGAGAGGCCTGATTTGACCATTGATTTGAAGATACAAAATTTTGCAGCCCTCATCTTGTAATACCTCATTCAAATGACAGCTTTTCTAGAGACAGAACATCTCCCAGTGCCATTCTGGGGAATTAAATTCAGTGTTGAGTCTGCATAAAGAGAGAGGAGAGCTACTTGCTGCTTCATCACTTTATGAGCCTGGTATCTGTATCATTGCTTAGCAGATCTTTCTTCCAGTAATCCTCTTTTTCTTCAGAGGTGAGCACCAAGAGCATATCCTGCGCAATTCATACAGAAAGACTACAAAAATAGCACCTGAGAATAAAGTTATATCCTTTGGCTCATAAGCAAAACTCACAGGGCAGTTTTAGTTGTACTTGTGGATGCATTACTGAGCCTGTGACTTTTCTCTTCTGTGGGCTCTCTAGCATTTTTGCAAATGGCCGGGGGCAGGCGAGTGCGCCTGGGGTAACATTCCTGTTTGCTGGGCTGCTGGAATTCGGCTACGTTCCTTAACAAAACAGTTTGGTTTAGACATTTTTGATGCATGTGCAAGATGCATTTGGAGGAAGAACTAAGCACAACTAAGACACTGAAAGGCAAGGCTGTAAAATTGGTATTTCTCAGCTTTGATTACTATTGACTGATGATCTAGTTTTGCCATACTGCTTCTTTTTCCTGGTAAAAGATGTTAAAGAGCAGTCCAAAGTCTCTGACAATGCCAAGTACAGGTCCAGTACCTCAGTGACCGCCTGTGCTGGAAATAAGCAATGCGAATTGGCTGTCAGAGCTGGGTGTAGGGTAACAAATTAGTTCAATTAGTTCTGCCACCATCAGAGATGTTGGCACTCCCTTTTCACCTGTCACACCACGATGCCTAAAGACTAGCGAGTGGGGACACACACGCTGAACCATGGCAGAAGTGCAGAGATGCTTTGGTCCCTGCTTAACTGTGCAAACTCCCATTTATGCATGTATTAGGTTTTCACTGCCTGTCGCCTGTTCCTCTCCCCCTTCTGCTTTTTCATGTTCAGTGGATTCTCCTCTCTGTGTCTCTGCCTCTCTTTCTCTATTTTTTTCTCCCTATTGTTCCTCACGTCACTAACCGTCACTCACTTCATAAAGCCGTCTGGCTCGGAGCTTAAATATTGCAGGGCAACTAAAACCCACCATCAGAGCCAATTCAGTCATATCTGCTCAGTCGTGCGACAAGATTGGGACTTTTAGGGTGGGAAAGAAGAGAGACAAAAGTTCACTCTTCCCTGCAGAGTGCCAAGAGAGGAGGGGGACACATTTCTTCGGTGGAGCCTTTCACAGCGGCAAGTTGCTTGCTCAACGTCCTTAATCTATACAGTCTTTTTCGCTGGTAGTGTGCTCAGGTTGCAACGTCTGGAAGTGCAGGGTAGGGGTTTGCAACAAGCCCATGTGAGTTAAGAACACGAGTCTGTTGACTCTGAGTGGGCTTAGGTGGTCTCCTGCTCTTTTACTTGTGACAGGCAATTTAAGGGAAGAGGTGACTGCCTAAATTCATTGCTTGCACCTTTTTTGAGACTTGAGGGGCCGACTGCTTACAGGTGGAATCCTAGACATTTGAACTGGTCGTACCACTTCAGTCCACCCAAAATAGTTCCTTGCAGCTGAACTGATTGAGCAACCTCAAACTGCTTCACTTGCAGAAAAGAGAGAGGGTGGTCATGGCAGATTTTTGAAAAACGTGACTAGTTCAGAAGTGATGTCGGGAAGAATTTAGCCAAATGTAGCAAGCCGCAAGTGAGACATTTGATGGAGTTAAACAGGAAACATTTTTCCTGTTTTCCGTATGATAAGGTTTATCACATCTAGAATGTCGCTCTTGCGTGCTGCAGTGGAAATGTTGAAATGGTAGCTGTGGATATCAGTGTGACTCACAAAGAAAGAAAGGGACGGAGTTAACTGCGGTGCCTGGGGGACAATGAAGTTTATATTGTGTATAGTCATGTTTTTTACAGAGTTGCCCATGATTGGTAACTGTCGGGTGTACTTTGCTCTGTGAATTTGCAGAAAGAGAATGTTTAAATCAGTTTAGATAATGTATGTAAACAGCATAATCTTCTGCTAGACTTGTTAATGTAAGTGCTGACATTAACACACTCTTTTACACAACTTTAATGACTGAGAAAGTAGCAATTTTCTTCGGTGATTAAATTATATGTTTGCCGCTTACGCATGCAAGGTGTTTGTGCAAGCTGAAGGACTGCGTTCTGTTCTTTGTTTTCTAACATGGGTGTCTGGGGTTAAAATTTTACAAGGTTTGAAGGCAAGGAAAATGAGTCCATCTTGTTTTAGAAAAATAACATCAGAAGGATTTTTTTGGTTGAAAATTTGTGATTTTCCCCAGAGCCATAGAACTCTCAATATTTTGTGTGTTTGTCTATGTGTGAATACGTACACATAGTAGTTGAAACAGACTGGTATGCGTTGGTGTGTCGTAACATATGGCATAACAAATATATCCCAGCGGTATCTGAAGGAGGAGGGAAGTTAGATACTCAGATTTCCATGCTGTTGACTGTACCTTCTTTTTCCCAGCACTTGTGTATGTGTGTCTGCATTTAGGAAACTATAGATGGAGGTAGTATCTAAGAGATGAACTTCTAGATCCCCGTGAACAGCTATTTTATGAATAACGTTCCCTGTTTCACTTATGTCATGGTCCGTAAGTCAGTCTTTTTGGATCACTGTAATGTTCTGCATTCCTCAGAGACTTCAGACTGCTGTGATGTGTTAAATTAGCTCACCCCAAATAAGTTTCCTCTTTATTTCCCTCATTCATAGATTTTTCCTTGCCTAAAATTATATAGTGGGAAGTTTAGGATACACAGGATGAAGTCCTGGCCTAAGAACAATTTCTTATCATGCAAAAATAATAACAGATGTAACGTTTGACTTGCATTACTTGAAAATGGACTACTTTCTTAGCTTTCCAATAGGATATCCGTAGCTGGCTTCCAGCTCTGTGTTAGCCTGAGATAGCAACACTGACATTTTAGAGAGAGAAAATAGTATTTTAAGTCCCAGTTATAGACCTTAGTGATTTTCTCCAGGTTGGTTCCAATGTCAATGTGGCAACTGACTTCAGAAGAGGATACAATGAATAGCGCTAATAGCACTGAATAATTATATTGTATATAATGCATACTATATAGCAAAACCAGTATATATGGTAGTTATTAAGCTTATACAGTATTACTAACATAGTAATGGTGTTGTAATTGCTATTCTTACCTAACAGAGTGATTTCTAATGTAGAATTAATATACGTAACCTATAGAGAATTCAGGTTTGTGTAGGTGCAAGGTGGGCACCAATTTGAGATCTGTTTGACGCTTGTGTGGTTCTGCTGCAGAAGAGCTTGGGTGCTTGAAAGCTTCACTCTCTTTTCGAACCACTGCAGCTGCACGCTGATAAATCTGTATTTCTGTGGTGCTGGCGAGTGTTTGTACGTGTACAAAATCTAAGCAGGCTCATGGAACTGAGCCTACAAGGCACCACAGAAGACTCTAACCTGGAGGAGGAGTTAAATATACTGCCCGGCTGAAAACTAATTGCCCATTTAGAGCCAGGGAAGAAAGAATTTAGCAAGCCGTTTGCTCTGGCTTCCCAGCCCTTCTTCTGCTAATAAATCACTGTTATCAGGCAAGTAAGCAAGCAAGCAAGCAAGCAAGCTTCTTTTTGTTCTCAAAGCGTATTAGGGAAATACTAGTTGAAAGCAACAACAGGCATCAGTGGGAAAACCTGAAATCTTTTAAATTTAGCATAATTTGTGGTCATTCTCTTTCTTTTTTCTTTCCTTAGACAGTAAGAAATGGGTGACTGGAGTTTCTTGGGGAACATTTTAGAGCAGGTGAACGAGCAGTCCACTGTCATCGGGAGAGTTTGGCTCACAGTGCTCTTCATTTTCCGCATCCTGATCCTGGGAACAGCTGCCGAGCTAGTGTGGGGAGACGAACAGTCAGACTTTGTGTGCAACACCCAGCAACCTGGTTGCGAGAACGTCTGCTATGATGAGGCCTTCCCCATCTCCCACATCCGGCTCTGGGTCCTGCAGATCATTTTTGTATCCACGCCTTCGCTAATGTACTTTGGGCATGCGGTGCACCATGTCCGCATGGAGGAGAAGAGGAGAGAGAGGGAGGAAGCTGAGAGGCGTCAGCAGGCTGAGGTGGATGAAGAGAAGCTGCCCCTGGCTCCAAATCAAAACAAAGGCAACAACCCTGATGGCACCAAGAAGTTTCGCCTGGAAGGTACCCTCCTGAGAACCTACATCTTCCACATCATTTTCAAAACCCTCTTTGAGGTGGGATTCATAGTAGGTCAGTATTTCCTGTATGGTTTCCGAATTCTCCCCCTTTACCGCTGTGGGCGGTGGCCCTGTCCCAATCTTGTGGACTGTTTTGTCTCCAGGCCCACAGAGAAGACCATCTTTATTATGTTCATGCTGGTGGTGGCTTCTGTGTCCCTCTTCCTCAACCTGGTGGAGATCAGTCACTTGATCCTGAAAAGGATCCGGAGGGCTCTGAGAAGGCCAGCAGAGGAACAGCTGGGGGAGGTCCCAGAGAAGCCCCTCCCTGCCATCACTGTCCCCTCCATCCCAAAGACCAAAGGCTACAAGCTGCTGGAAGAAGAGAAGCCGGTGTCCCACTACTTCCCTCTCACGGAAGTAGGGGTTGAGCCCAGTCCCCTTCCCTCAGCCTTCAATGAGTTTGAGGAGAAGATTGGGATGGGACCATTGGAAGATCTCTCCAGGGCATTCGATGAGAGGTTACCATCGTATGCACAAGCAAAGGAACCGGAAGAGGAGAAGGTAAGAGCAGAGGAGGAGGAACAAGAAGAGGAGCTGCCGGGTCCTCAGGAAGAGCCAGGGGTGAAGAAAGCAGAGGAGGTGGTGAGCGACGAAGTGGAAGGGCCTTCAGTGCTTGCTGAACTCGCCACTGACATGAGACCCCTCAGCAGGCTAAGTAAAGCCAGCAGCCGGGCCAGGTCAGATGATTTGACTGTATGAAGGTGCAAGATATGGAGAGCACATGAAAAAGAAAAGGTTGAAGAGAAAAGGAGAGATAGAGAAAGAATCAAAAGATATTTTTAAGCAAAGTGCTAAAATGGCCATTTGAATATTACTTCCTCTTGAGATTCTCAACTGGAAAGGTACTATCATGGTAACTGTGCCTTATTTGCCCTGTATGTCCATTTGAAAAGGAACATTTTTCCTGTTTCCACATGCCAGCTCACTCCTTACAGTAATATCCACACTGTACACATAACTGATGTCTTTTAAAACCTAATGTGGCAGTGAAACCCAAATGTCACCACTGTGAATGTATTTACTGGAAGCTTTGTGTTCCACATTTCTCTAGGAACGTGGGCAGGATCTACCCCTTCAGCCAGCGAGGGGGAAGACTTATCGACAACTGTATCTAGTATTTCTTCTTCTGTTTCCACCTATGGCATGCTGAGCAGATCTCCCCTTCGCCGTTGGCAGAGAATTGCAGTTATTTAATTCACAAAGTGAATTCTGTGCTTAGCATCAGTACACTAAAATAGTAAGCACTATTTCCCCTCTCTATTCAGAAAATGAAGGCCAAAACGTCCCCAACTTCTCTGTGAATGCAAACCTGAGTTAGGTAAAAATACTTCCCCTTTGCCAAAAATATTTCTGCTCTTCAAGTGACATTGACAGTGGGCAATGGTTAACAGTAGCTCTCTACTAGAATTTAGCAGATGCCCACAGATGGATTATTTGTTCCCAAGAGGGTCATTCAGCCCCAAGCCTATTTCAGAGCACTGGAAAGAATAAATTCAAGTGGTATTTTTTATTTGTAGTCTTGTGAGTTAAAGATCTGAAACTCGATTTAGCAAAGAAAGCGTGGGAAGGCTTCTGTGAAAGGAGGAAACAGCTACAGCCCCCAGAGCATGAAACCAAATATAAGCCTTCACGGCATGATCCTGACATGTGCTCAGTTCCTGGAGCTCCCAGACTTACAGGCACTCAGCAAATCTCAGGTACAGAGTCCTGAAGGCACCTGAGAACCTACACCAGGGGTCTGGGTAACTATGTGACTATTTAAACTTCGAAATACAACTGGTGCTTCAAGTTTGAGAAGTCTGATACGATAATAGTCTTCTGACATCCTTGGGTTTTAATTTGACAGACGGGAGCCATCCAGTGGTCTACTTCTCTATTAAATGCCAAAGCCTTGAGTAAAACAAGGCCCTTCAAAAGATGATTTAGACCTTTTGTGCCAACAGAACTCTCAGAGCCTCAGCAAAATCTTTTTTGTTACAAAAGGCAGAAAAGCATGTGCTTACAAATGTTTAAATGTCTGTGGATTTCTAATTTTAGGACTACAGCAGCACCTTTTGGCTGGGACAGCGCAGCAATGCGTTCAAAAGCTTCAGGTTAACAGCTATGTCCCCCCAAAACTGAGCCTCATGCCAGAAAAGTGCAGGTATGCACTCTCATCTGCTCTGCTCTGCAAACCTCAGACCCTGCCAGCTTAGCAAATTCTTTCTGCTGGGCTGCAGCCCATCCCATTGTTCCCAGGGCAGGCTCTAATCCAGGTCAGGAAAAAAAAGGTCTTTGGCATAATGCATAAAACTCGTCCTGCCGGTAGCTAGAAAAGACCCGCTGCAGTTTCCCGCTGTAGCAGGGCTGACTCAAAGCCCATTGAAGTCAAATGGGTGTCTGAGAGAGCTCTGGGTAGGCTTGGGCTCACACCTCCAGTCCTGCTGCCCCACGTCCCAGCCCAGGCAGCCACCGGTACAATCAGTTCTGTCACTTGCTCATCTAACCTGTTTGGTGGAGTTCCCGTTACGCAGCTGCCCTATACGAGCACAAAGGTGGCTGGACTTCGCTGCCGAGTGAAGCAAGCTGTACATATGTAGAAAGTTTGTAGGGTGCGTTGGGGTTCTTCAGCACCATAGCAGTGCCACTTTTTTTTTTTTTTTTTAATACTATTAATCCTTTTGCTCCTCTTGGGCCTGTGTATTTTCCCAAGGTTTGCAGCCTGAGGTCAAAATCTTTGCTCCCTGGACAAAGGCTGTTAGGTTGTCCTTCCTTGTGAAGGAAGACTGGAAGGTGGCACCTCCTCAATTTTAGGAAGGAATATGACAAAGCAGCATATGCGAAGAAACATGCAGAGAATCTGGAGGCTACCATTTATCCACTCTCTTAATACAGAAACGAGATGGGATCTATTACTTTTTATTTTCTTCACAAAAAGATATAAGAGAGTTTTAATGGTTCTAAGCATAAACCATCCCACTCGTTGAAGGGGGTTGGAAACACACTTCCCTGTAGGTAAAAAAAAAATATCTCTAACAGTTTAGAATGGGGTATCTTCCACCTTCTTCAGAGCATCTGACCCTTTCTGATACCAATGGACTAGATGAATCACCCCCACCCTTGTTTACTTCTAATTATTTTACAGGTCCTTTTACATACAAAGTATTTTAATAACCACCCCTGTTCCTGGCCTCTGACATGCATACATTCATTAGATCACTGGACTAATTAAGATGCGTGCTTATCCATCAGAGGTATATGGTTCACAATACGGCTGCCAGGCGGCCCAGTCTTTAATCATCAGGTGTTGAGTATGTCATTCTCTTTCACTGGAGTGCCTCAGTAAAATGCACTACATGCAGCACGCTCAATGGACACTTTGTAGTTCTTTCATAGCTGCCGCAGGAAAGCTCATTTCTTCCTCCGGGTCACGACAGCACAATGAAAAAAGCCTCCTGCACCCAGTCAACTGCTTGCTGATTTTTTTTTTCAAGCCAGTTTTCAAGTACTCTGCCAGCCTGCTAGCGAATCTGTAGCCACCAAGTACGAGCCATGGCATCAAGACAACGCTGCTCGGCAAACTGGGCGGGGAACTAACAGTCTGGTCTTCTGGCATTCAGCCTCATCTCTGCGATGAAATCACTGTGGGACTGTCAGCAAGTCATTCTTCCTTCTTGTACAATTGGGAATAATCTTCTACCTCACAAAGATGATGTGAGGCTTGATAGATTGTGTTAGTAATAGAACGGAGGTCCTTGGATGGAAGGCCCTACAGATGAGCAAAGGATTATTGCTATTTCTGGATGTGATAGCATATAAATGTGTTTTATTCCCTCTCAATGAGACAAATTTAATCATTTATTAAAGAAATTCCTAGTGAAGTTGTGTAACAGCCTCAGAGCTGTAGATTCAGTGTATGATTCTCCTCAAAAAAATAATTAAGCAAAACAGAGACCTATATGGTAAAGAACAGGGAAAATTATCTTCTTGGGAAGGGGGAAGTCACTGGACAATTAGAGCCATGCCTGGATCATTTAAAAGCCTGTGCACCCCCTTGGCTCCCTGTGCAAATACATTACTAACTGATCACATGGCTCTCTGCAAGGAGCATAAGACGCCAGTGTCAAAATCACCAAAGGAGGTGAAAGTAGAAGAGAAAGGTAGTGTCTTAGTTTACAATAGCATGTGGGAGTTGGTGTTCTCTAGGGTCTAGAGCAGTGGACCTAGGATAATAATCTTAGATTTATTTCCAGCTCTGCTTCTGACTTGCTGTGATAATCACTTTACCTCTCAGTGCCTGTTTTCTCCACCTGTAAAATGGGTGTAAGAATTTCCACCTACCTCACAGGGATGTTGTGAGGCTTCCTTAATTCTATTTGTAAAGTAAGTAGGAATGATCTGATGAAAAGCACTGCTGAAACGCATGGTATCCTTGTTATTTCCTGGCAGAACTGCTAACTTGGTTAACGTATGACTCCTCGACCAGAAGGGCAGTAGTTTGAAAACGTGAACACTGCATTGCACTGACAACATCAACACAGATGTGGATTTGCCATGAGTAAAAAAGACTTTATCGATCCCCCACCCCTTTCTCCCACCTTAGCCTTGGCCTGGCCGTATGAAGCCGCGGTGACAGTGTGGTTACATGGAC
This sequence comes from Calonectris borealis, assembly GCF_964195595.1. NCBI lineage: Eukaryota > Metazoa > Chordata > Aves > Procellariiformes > Procellariidae > Calonectris > Calonectris borealis. The sequence continues at coordinate 103,156,969 of NC_134312.1, forward strand.
CCCTCTTCTCCATCCCCAGCATCTATTCTGGGGCAGCATTTATGCTTAAATAAGACCGTTCCTGGAGGGGAGTGCAGGTTCGTGGAGCTCTAACAATTTTAAGGGCCTTGCAAGGCATTGGGAGAGGGTTGTATAATGCACAATATTGCTGGGCTTCTGTTTTAAACCACTCAGTGCAAACTCCAAGCCAATTTTCCAGAGTTTACAATTGCTTATGGCACACAGAAAAAAATCCACCCTTCATGAATGCAAACCCACAAATTATCATGTTACACTGATTCTTTCCTCTAAGTGAGAGAGTTACCAACGATCTCTTAGCACTGAAACACAATGAGGTACAGATTCTTCCTCCTGTAGGAGGGGAGAGAATTGGGGGGATCTCTGCTTGCTAGGTCTTTGTGGGCATGAAATCTACTTACCGAGGGAGGAAAGTCCAGTCTCTCCTGCCACTCAGTAACTCACTGACTGTGCAGTTTTACATTCAACGAGCGGCTGTGTCACACAATGCTGAAAAAAAGTGGCAGTTTGCTGTTTTGTATAGAAAATGGCTTTTCAGGCTGACAACTGAAAGTAATCCTAGCCTAGGCAAAGTTTTGTTTAGTAAAGACAGGAACATCCATGAGAACTATACTAAAGCCTTCCTATAAGCCCGAGGCAGTTGTCATAAAATGGTATATGGTGCCAGATTTCCTGAGGGTCAGGGTCGCATAAGCGTACCAAAATCAGGGGACTTGTCTAAGTATTGGAATAATTTTTTTTCCCCAACAGAATGACACCATCATTTCTTAGGCTCTGTGTGTGCTACACCTTTTAACGTGGCTCAGGAAAGGCTTTTTGCCAACACCAAATGTGCTTATACACTTGAGTAGTAACCATGGCAAATAAATGTATGTTGACTTGCCAAGACATAGTCTGGCACACAATCCTTTCCTTGCAACTAGCTTGGCATGCACCTATTTCAGTAGGACGGGCAAGACTCGTGCGTCTGTCAACAACTCAAGTTTTTTTCTCAGCAGCTTGATGTACAGCCATTGAAGGTTTGTTCAGCCTAGAGAGGAGAGGGTTAAAGGGGTGGGGAGTCCTGAATGCCGTCTTCAGGTACCTAATGGGGAGTTAGAGGGAAGATGGAGACAGACTCTTGACAGAGGTGCACAGCAAAAGACCAGAGGCAACAATCACAAGACGCAGCAAGAAAAATTTTGACTAAAAAATTATGACAAGGAAAAAAAAGTTGTTCACACGGAGGGTGGTTCAGCACTAAAGCAGGTGCCCAGAGTCATGGTGGGATCTCCATCCTTGGCGGATGAAGCCTGACTGGGAAAAACATTGACCACCCTGGTCTGACTCTGCATTGAGCTGAAAGTTGGAGCAGCTGGTCCCTTCCAGCCTGAACTATCCATCTCATGGGAGGTTGAAAGCTCAGTGCAGCCACTGCGTGGTGGAACAACAGGTGTAAGGCACTTTCTGCCTCTCCGGGGTGTTCTGGTAGAGCTTGCTTAGACTGTCCCAGGAGGCAACACCAACTAACCGGGCACCGCAGTGGAGGCACAAACACAGTCAACTGATGTTTGGTAGCTACAAAAGCTGCTCGAGACCAGAACCATGTGTTGTGTAACTGGTTTGGAAAAAGCATTACAAATAAAAGAAAAAAAAAAAAAAGAGTATGCTTGTCAACAGACAAAACCATGGAAATATAAGGGGCTTAGGTCTTTCCAGCTCCCTTTAATTTCAGTGTCAAGTGTGCCTTTAAATCCATCTGAAAGTGCAGAGGACTGCATTTTAACATTCTGTCAACAAAAACCTGTGTATTTTAAAGCTTGCTGATCTGGGATAAAGCAGAACTGAATAGAAATGGTGATTACAGAGCTACTGACAGAACATTTTGAAAAAAACAAAGACTGTTGGCCTTCGCCTTGCTAGATCCAGCCTGGCAGAGTAAAAGCAAAACAAGCCATTTATTGGTTTCCAAGGAGGAAAGGTTATATTGCTTGGAAAAGTCATGGAGTAGCCTACCAAAAAATTTTTAATTCAACGCAGCAAAGAATTTATGGTGAAACATAAAACAGAAAAGTTGGCTCCTATGGTGTTTCCCTGAAGCTCAGGGGGGAGATGGATTGAAGGATGACCTGGCTAATGAATCCAGTCAGAAATGAGCATACCAAAAAATCCTGGGTTACAGGCAGCTGCAGGGCAGAGGCCGTGCAGGAGGGCAGCAGGGAGTCCCAGGTAGCAGCGCAGGGTGCCAGCTGACAGGCAGGCTGCAGGCAAAGGCCGAAGCGAGGAAACCTGCCAGCTCATCGGCCGAGTACCTCATTGTAAGGATAAGGCAAGCCAACTTGAGACATGAATTAAACCCAGCCTGTTACCAAATCTGGTATTTCCGGATTTTAAGAAGGTCAGCAACTTTTACGCGCCCGTTCCTCTATTTACCTGGTAGAATTGAGAACCAGAACTAGCACGGGCGAAGAATTTTTTTCCCAATCCTTTTACCTAAGCATATGAAGAATTACCGGGACAAAAACATTCAGGTAAATTTCTCAATAAATGTATGTTAGTTCAAAGAAAAGTCATAGACAACCCCATAAAGGAATTCATCCATTGCCAGTGAACATCATCCTCCTGAACTCACCACAAATAAAATCAGAAGAAATTCAGAATCAGAATGATGGCGGATTACTCCCAGCTTCAGAACTCCTGTTTATGAAAACCTCTGGAGAGAAGAGAAAAGAAAATGGATGGCCGGCTGCCAGCTAAGTCTATTTGTCATGAATATGCCCTGTTGCACCTTCTGGAAACCTGTGCTATCTCTAAATATACTCTTGGCCAACAAACTGTTCTAATTCAATATGCTCCACCTTTCCGCTTTACTTGAAAGACTTGACTTTAGTTCCCTCTGCAAACTGAACAAATAATATGAACTGAACTGAATAAAATAGCTACATTCACACTTTAATATGTGGAAGAATAAAATATGGAACTGAGCGGAAACCTGCCAACGTGCTGACCAGCCCTTCTTCCTCGTGCGCTGCCTCTCCTCCCTGGCCACCTCCGACTACATTCTGTTTAATGAAACCTTCAGCCTCTCACAACTGAGAAGTTGCCTTTGTATCTGTGAAGTGCCGTGGACCCTTCTCCCCGCACATGGACATCAGCGGCTATCTAAGGAGGAACAACACGGAATAAATTTCCCATTTTCTTTTTACACTTTCTGTCTTCCCTGAAGAAGTCCTGGGGCTGGGGGGTGGATCTGAGTTTTTCCAGTAGGAATTATCTTCTTCCCTGTGTCTTCCTCCCAAGGCTCAGGGATTAGTAATTTACAGCTAAGTAGAGGCATGTTTCAAACTATTTATAAACACATGCAAAGAGGAAAGTTTAAAGACCTATGACCAAACTCTGTCTTGTTTTTTAACCTTGTGTTGAAGTAAGCGGAACTGCCAAGGTGTAAACAAGGGCAGAATTTGGCTTTGTATAATTTATTTTTTAAAGGATTTCCTGTTATCTTCTGTCTTTAAAAAACAACGAACAACTAACCTTGCCCCACAACCTACCAATACAGAACAAAACAACCACAAATCCCTCCGAACACAGGAATCTCATCACTTTAGGAAAGATCAGTTTCTAAGTAGCAGATGCAGAAAGGAAGAACAGGGAAGCTCAGATCTCAGCTCTGCATTAATTGGCAGCAATACCAGAAGCTGTAAAAAAAGAGGCCTCGGCTCAGATACAATAATCTGCTCCCTCAGTTCATTTCCCCGTGAAAGCTGAATGTTTTTTCTCTTTGCAATGCTGTAGACAAGGAGACAAATTTCAAACCAAGACGACTGACAGCAAGACAGAAAGCCAAACAATCAAAGAGACTGTGGGACTAATCCGGTGACTCAGCACAACCAAATGTAGATTCGTTTTCCTAGTGAAATGAGTTGCAATGAATAAAGTTCCTGATTTTCAATCAGCAAGGGCTCCGTTCTTTGTTAAACTCCCAACTAGCCCCACTTGATTCTTTCTCTTCCTGTATGATTTATTATTCCAAATATAGAGAGTTCTGAGTGGCAAAGGCTAGGTGTGTTTTTAAGAGGAAAAAAAAGATACAGACGCCGTTAAGTTCAAGCGAGGACATGACTATGACATGAAGGATTGGATCTCACACCGATGGGCATCGGGAAATTCCCTGTTTGAACTTTTACTTCCCTTCTGGCCCCATTCCTTGATACATATATGGCATCCCCAGCCCGGTTCTGGGCGCAGAGGGAGGGCGGGAAGCGCCCGGCGTGGGAGCCCCACCTCCCCTTCGGGGGGAAGCCGGGCCTGGAGCAGCGGTGCCGTGCCACGCGCCGCCGCCGCCCAACTCTCGCGCGGGCGTCAAAGCGGTGGTAAAATGGCAGAACGGTGCTCGCACCGCCAGCCGCTCCCTCCTTCCCCCGGCGCCCGCTTCCTTCCCCGGAGGCAGCAGGTCCCCTTCCCGCGGCCTCCCCCTGCGGTCAGCGGGGCACCGTCCCTCCCAGTCAGGAAAAGGGGTCAGGTTTCCTGCAGGGCTCCCACTCAGCAGGCTGCCCGCAAATCCCAGCCATTGGGCCCGCCCGTGTCTCCCCCGCTGGGGTCAGACCCCTCCCCACGGCCGGCGGCGAAGGGGCCGCCGCCTGCTGCCGCTGGCCCCCATGCGGGGCGCGGCTTATTCTCCCGCCCCGCCCCGCCCCCGCCCCCGCCCCCGCCCCGCCCCGCCGCGGGGAGGGCGGTGCGTCGGGCTCAGAAAGGTGCTCGCGCGCCTGCGCACTGCAGCCGCCCGCGCGATCGCGGGGCCGGAAGTGGGGCGGGCGGCGGCGCCGCCGGTGCCGGAGGCCGCCATGAGCTTCCTCATCGACTCTAGCATCATGGTCACTTCCCAGGTACCCCGCCGCTGCGCCGCGCGGTCTCCCCGCCCTGGGGGGGGGGGGGGGGGCGAGGTGGGTCTCGCCGCGGCCCGGCCCTCCCCGCCCGCCGCCCCTCCGGAAGCCGCCGTTGGGAGTGCGCGGGGGCGGAGCCTGCGGGGGCGCATGCGCAGCCTGCCGGCGCGCGGGGCGTGCGGACCCCCGGGGTGGGCTGCGGGGCGGCGGGGGCAGGGAGCAGCGCCGGCGGCAACGGCGTGCCGCCCTGCTGCCGCCCGCCGCGCTCGCCCCGCTGCCCGGGACCCCTTGGCCTCGGCCGCTGAGCGGAGGGAACGACTCCGCGCCTGAATGCGTTCACCATCCGCTGCTCAGCAGCAAGGTGGAAACAAACGTCGTCGCTGCAAGTTCAGGGGTGTTGGGCTGCTGGTTTGTCTCGTTATGGCTGCCCGCCCTTTTCTATCGCCTCAGCCCCTGTTGCAGGAGAAGATAAGGTGTATGCGTCTTTGGACTGCTTCCTTACGTGTCACGATGACCGTTGCTCTCGCGCAATGGTCAAGTCAGAATGTAATGCATAAAAAGGTTCAGTAAATATGGTTGTGGGAAATGGGGCTTTTCTTGTAATACTGCGTTACTTCTATAAACTTAAATTTTCTTTGTTGGAACAGACAGGAAAGTTCATTTTGCTCTTCTTTATGTAGTACTCCTTTTGTTTCTGGTATTCTTCAAGAAGGCTAATCATTTGTGTCTTCTACCCCTGGTTTGCTAGCGAGGAGTTTGCTCGTTTGCAGCTTTGGAAGATTTTTCATGATCTGCTTTAAGGAATCTTAAAAAGATCCCCCTGTTTTGTCTTAAATGCTTCCATCTCCGTTGATCCATCTGTGATTCAGCGCTTCCTTCTTTCTGCTGCCATTAAAGTTGTCTTTCAACTAGTCTTTGTTTTACACCAGCTGAATTCCCCCAGGAGCCCTTCAAACCTTTTCATGTCATCCTATCTTTATCATTGCGAAGTGGGTTGTGGTCTTAACATACTTGAAACTGTCTTATTGTTTTGTGAGAGAAAACACCCCCTCCTTCTTCATTAACTTCCTTTGCTAGTAATTTATCTTGTCATTGTGTTCTCTTAGCCCTTCCTCTCCTCCTTGTACCCTGCTCCCTCCTCAGTAAGCATCTAAATACCCTTTCTTCCTGTCTGCGTCTCTGGCAACTGAGGTGGTCCAACTCTTTGCTTCTGCCAAAAGGGGAAGGTTCTGCTCCCTCTTCACTTCCACTTTGCTGCAGTTATACTCTCTAATTTGTGCTCTCTTCCGTATTTGATTTAAATAAATTTAACTGGATCACAGAGGGCTCTGATAAGCTTCCGAGCTGATGTGAAATTTTTGTCCTGTAATGAGGAGGGATGAGCTGAGGAGAGAGGACCTTTCTCCTCTCAACAGCAGTTCGTTACCTTATATAGATTTTCATGCACAACTCTGTGGTTTTCCTGACAGTTTTCAGGACAGCTTTTGGCCATTAGAAGTAGAACGCCCTCCTACTTGATAATGCTTTGATTTTTGCTGCTATCATTTGCCTTGCATTCCAAAATCTAACTTACCTAATTGCTTTTCTTTCATTTGTGATTGCAGCTTTGCATCTTCTCATCATCTTCAAAAGTATCAAGTTAGATATTTAAATTGCTGCATGTAATTGTCAAATGCTCAAGAATTTTCTGACTTAATGTGCCGCATTCATCTGCAGTGTTTTAAGTGTGAACTCTTAAGATAATGTCTTTCTGTGCTTTTGTACAGTCCTAACACAAGGGAAACCTAATCTTCATAGGTAACTTCTTCTGTTATTATTGTACTTGATTACCTCCTCATCTCTTTCTTTTACTTTATTTACTTATTTCTTTTTGAAGAGTGTGTCTCTACCTTTTTCCTCCTTTACACTGTTAATTGTGGAATTACTTTATGTAAATATCACTCGCTTATTATACTGCTTTGACTTATGACCTGTAGATAGGAGGCTTGTGGAATATCTTACCTTTTTCATTTTGCGATCAATTACTTTAAAGTCTGAAGTCCTCCTCAGACAAGTTTTGCCAGCTGTTACCAATCACACACTCAGGTGTGTGTTGAAACTTAACTAGATTTTGTAATAGTGCTCTGAGAGCCACTGAAATGCAAAGCATTATTGGCTTGTCCTGCTTCACCTACCTTTTCTATGTGGCTTTCCTGCAACTCCAGATTGTGGTTTGAGGCATTCAACACTGCCTTTTTGTTATCTTGGAGATGCTTTTAACAACTTTCTCTCGCATTGTGTCAGAGTATAACCAGATTTAGTGTTATGACCTCTCCAGAAAAATCAAATACACTTCTAGTCTTAAAGAAACAGCAGATTTTTATAAAATTTGCTCATCCCTAGAAGACTTGTATGTTGTGGACATTTGAGTGTTTACTTTGCCTCTGTTACTGTGTTTCCAGTAAAAACTATAAGCTCTAATTCTGTAGATCAGAAGAGTGAAACAAGAAACAACTGTGGAATGCTGAGAACTTGGGAATACAGAAATGGCTGTCTTGACTGGGTCTTCCATAAGGTCATAGCCTTCAGTGTCTGCTACACTTGAATATTTAAAATATTCTTCTCTCCATGGTACTGTGGCAAGTTTTAATCTTTTGTGGATCTTGGGTACTTTGGCCCAGCTCTTTTCCTTCCACTTCATAGAATCATAGAATGGTTGGAGGGGATCTTAAAGATCATCTCGTTCCAACCCCCCTGCTGTGAGCAGGGACACCTTCCGCTAGACCAGGTTGCTCAAAGCCCCATCCAGCCTGGCCTTGAACACTTCCAGGGATGGGACATCCACAACATCTCTGGGCAACCTGTTCCGGTGCCTCACCACCCTCATAGCGAAGAACTTCTTCCTTATAGCTAATCTAAATTTATCCTCTTTCAGTTTAAAGCTGTTAGCCCTTGTCCTGTCACTACATGCCCTTGTAAAAAGTCCCCCTCCAGCTTTCTTGTAGGCCCCCTTCGGGTCCTGGAAGGCTGCTATAAGGTCTGCCCGGAACCTTCTCTTCTCCAGGCTGAACAACCCCAACTCTCTCAGCCTGTCTTCATAGGAGAGGTGCTCCAGCCCTCTGATCATCTTTGTGGCCCTCCTCTGGACTCGCTCCAACAGGTCCATGTCCTTCTTATGTTGGGGGCCCCAGAGCTGAACGCAGTACTGCAGGTGGGCTCTCACAGAAGCGGAGTAGAGGGGGAGAATCACCTCCGTCAGCCTGCTGGTCACGCTTCTTTTGATGCAGCCCAGGATACGGTTGACCTTCTGGGCTGCAAGCACACATTGCCGGCTCATGTTGAACTTATCATCAACCAACACCTCCAAGTCTTTCTCCTCAGGGCTGCTCTCAATCCATTCTCCGCCCAGCCTGTATTTGTGTTTGGGATTGCCCCGACCCACATGCAGGACCTTGCATTTCGCCTTGTTGAACTTGGTGAGGTTCGCACGGGCCCATCTCTCAAGCCTGTCAAGGTCCCTCTGAGTGGCATCCCTTCCCTCCAGCATGTTGACCGCACCACACAGCTTGGTGTTGTCTTCAAACTTGCTGAGAGTGCACTCAATCCCACTGTCCCTGTCGCCGACAAAGATGTTAAATAGCGTCAGTCCCAATACCGACCCCTGAGGAACGCCACTCGTCACTGGTCTTCATTTGGACATTGAACCGTTGACCGCAACTCTTTGAATGCGACCATCCAGCCAATTCCTTATCCACCGAGTGGTCATCCGTCAAATCCATATCTCTCCAATTTAGAGACAAAGATGTCATGTGGGACAGTGTCAAATGCTTTGCACAAGTCCAGGTAGATAATGTCAGTTGCTCTTCCCACCAACGCTGTAAGCCTCTCGTAGAAGGCCACCAAATTTGTCAGGCACGATTTGCCCTTAGTGAAGCCATGTTGACTGTCACGAATCGCCTCCTTATTTTCCATATGCCTTAGCATAGTTTCCAGGAGGATCTGCTCCATGATCTTGCTGGGCACAGAGGTGAGACTGACTGGCCTGTAGTTCCCTGGGTCTTCCTTTTTTCCCTTTTTAAAAATAAGGGTTATCTTTCCCCTTTTCCAGTCAGCGGGAACTTCACCAGACTGCCACGACTTCTCAAATATGATGGATAGTGGCTTAGCAACTTCATCCACCAGTTCCCTCAGGACCTGAGGGTGGATCTCATCAGGTCCTGTGGACTTGTGCACCTTCAGGGTCCTTAGATGGTCTCGAATGATCCTCTCGAATGATCTCGATTATCCTCTCCTGGGCGGTTCTTCATTTTCCCAGTCCCTGCCTTTGCCTTCTGTGTCTTGGGCGGTGAGGCTTGAGCACTTGCCGGTGAAGACAGAGGCAAAAAAGTCATTGAGTACCTCCGCCTTCTCCATATCCTGGGTAACCAGGTCTCCCGTTTCCTTCCGGAGGGGGCCCACATTTTCCCTAGTCTTCCTTTTATCATCGATGTACCTATAGAAGCTTTTCTTGTTACCCTTGGTGTCTCCCTGGCCAGATTTAATTCTATCGCGGCTTTAGCTTTCCTAACCCGATCCCTGGCTGCTGAGACAATTTCTCTGTATTCCTCCCAGGCAACCTGTCCTTGCTTCCACCCTCTGTAGGCTTCCTTTTTGTGTTTGAGTGTGTCCAAGAGCTCCTTGTTCATCCATGCAGGCCTCCTGGCGTTTTTATCTGACTTCCTCTTTGTTGGGATGCATTGTTCCTGAGCTTGGAGGAGATGATCCTTGAATATTAACCAGCTTTCTTGGGTCCCTCCAGGGCTTTGTCCCATGGCACTCTACCAGGCAGATCCCTGAAGAGGCCAAAGTGTGCTCTCCTGAAGTCCAGGGTAGTGAGCTTGCTGTGCGTCCTCCTCAGTGCACAGTCATTTACAGTCAGTAGTGAAGCAGCTCTGTATTTTGCAAGTTGCTGGATACAAACGTTAAGTGCTTTATCTCTTCTGCAGGTGCTGTTCTTTGGATTTGGGTGGCTATTCTTCATGCGTAAGCTCTTCAAGGATTATGAGGTGAGAAGGGGCCTTTCATTACAATTCTACATCTTAAAAATTACTCCCAGTTATAGAAATACTTTAAGAACTGCATCTGGCATTTTTCCTCTCTTTAAGCCCTCTTATCTTATTTTTAATTGTCTCTACAGTTACTTTCTTTTTCATTTCCTCTTGTGCTTCTGTTTGAAAGACTCCTAGATATCTGAGGAAATGGGGACCAGTGAAAGTTTCCATATTGACTACTGTTAAATAAATGAAAAAAAGTGGAGGAGATGCAGGGATAATAGGAAACTATTTTGCCTTTTGCTTGAGTAAGCCTGCCTTATGTAACTGTAAAATATTTGAGACAAAATAAAATTTAGCGGTTAACTTTAAACTCAGTGAGGTGCGTGTTCATTGTGGCTGAATTGTTTGTGAGGATCGGATGGGATAAAACTGTCACATTCTCTTATCCCTAGAGGGGTATGAGAGAATATAATCTAGGTCAGAGATGGCTTAAGTGAGAGCCAAATTCAGACCCAAAAAATTTTTCTGATACGGATCTTATTTTTAAATCTAAGGTTAATACCAAAGAGCTTTGTTAGCAAGGTCTATCATTAGTCGAGTTGACATAGGGCATTGCGTGCTTGACATCCCTTCTGTGGAGGCGTCTGTTGCAAGTGCCGATAGCTGCACTCAGTGTAATCCTGAGCAACTTATGAGTTTGCCCTCTGTTCCTAACAGGCTGTTGGTTTCTTCCCGTTTAGATAAAGGGCAAGGTGCCTTGAAGCAAGAGACCCAGATGTGTGCCATTGTACCTTGTGAATTGTTTTTTGTTACCTGAGGGATATTAGGATGCCATTCTGGGAATGGAAATGCCTGATGTCTCTGGCTTGTTTTCTCCATTGCAGGTGCGACAGTATGTGGTCCAGGTGATCTTCTCTGTGACTTTTGCCTTCTCTTGTACCATGTTTGAACTCATCATCTTTGAGATTTTGGGGGTGCTGAACAGCAGGTGAGTCCAGGAGCTCAATCAAGGACTGGCTTGCCTTGTGTTCAGCAGCTTCAGTCCAGCTTCTAAATGAATGGATTAGTCTTGGGTTGGGGAAATTGTGTGAGAAAATTGTCCACAGCTCAACAAAGATGTCTGAGCAGCAGGATTTGTTTATTTGACCAGAACATGACACTAGAAGCCGTAAGCTCCTGATTTTCCATGCAGTTGCTATTAGTGTGGTCTAGGTCCTTAGGGCAAGGCTTTAGTCTTTGACTTTCTCCATTTGTGAAGTTAAAAGATACGGTTTCTTTTATGGGAGTGTTGTGAAGCTTCAGATCATGCTGAAGAGCACTTTTCAGATGTTAAGGACTATAGAAACTATAAGCACTAGCTTTTCTGTGGGGCTCAGAGCAGCGAATAAGATGTGGAGCTAATTATGGAGTGAAAACTGCTTCTGTAATAATATGGTATTTGTGAATCAAAGGCGCATCCTCCCTTGACATAGGGTGAGGACTTCTGCATAAAGGGGATGTTAAAAACTGCCTACTTCAGAAGTCAGTAGGAAAGAGAAGATAGAACAGTAACACGTAGAGGCTAGCTGGGTTTCCTATTTATTCTCTCTCATCGTACTAGTATGAGAGAGCAGTCAAAGGAGTTGAAAGGCAAGAAGTTCAAAACTGATAAAAGGTAACGTTAGTTCTGACTGTATGTTATTAATCTGTAGAGCTTGCAGCCAGAGAGATCGCTGAGCAGAATGCTTTTATAAGCTTCAATAAAGGGCTGGACATCAATATAGATGAAAATGTTTGCCTCTAAATTAGCTAGGAAAAAGTGACAAGGATCCTCATAATTTCTCTTTCCCCGAGGCATGAAGAGGATATGAGTTAATATTGGGAATAGAACATGTATTTTTCTATTCAAGCCAAGTGAAAAGTCAGTTCAGCCAAGATGAATCTCATCTGCATTTGACTAATCTCCTTTGGTCAGAGGAGTATTGATCATTTTGATATATATGTGTATTTTTAAATTCTTGCTTTGCAGTGTCTTGCACATGAGACAACTCACTTTGAAGTGAAACATGTTGAATTATGAACATTAAATATTTTTAATCTTTTCAATTTGAATTAGCCCTTTTTTGACTCAGCCACTCATTACAAATTTGATTACTGCTTATACTTTGTTTTGATTTACTGTTCAACTAGATGAGCAGTAAATCAAATGAATCATGCTGCAACCAGCATTAGTCACCGTAGAAAATACAGTATTTGATAAAATAGCTCAATGTGTTTTTCTGGATAGTTGTTAATTTTGAAATACACGTTCTTGAGCTCTGTATTAAAAACCAAACCAAAACCCCCCAAAAAACAACCCCCTCCCCAACCCAAACAACAAAAAAAATCCAGAATATTCTATATGCTGGGCCAGTATTATCCAATGTTTGATGTAGTTGAAAGGATTGCATTGACATGCGATTGTCTTTGAGAAATTTGTTGTATTATGATAGCGTGCTAATCAGTATTTTGGCTTTATTTTAGCTCTCGATATTTTCACTGGAAGCTGAACCTGTGTGTCATTTTGCTCATCCTAGTCTTCATGGTGCCCTTCTACATTGGTTACTTTGTTGTGAGCAATATCAGATTATGTGAGTACTGAGTTTATGGCAGTGGGGCTGCTAACTTGAGACTCTGCATACAAATGAGAAATAACTTTTCTGAGAGAGAGAGAGAGATGTGTTGGTCACTATCCCCGTAGCTCCCTCCTTCCTCTGGCTTTCTTCTGGCTAGGTAACTTCTCTTTGGAACTTAATGCTTTATCATGAACTGTTAGGAGATACTTTACGTGACCCCAACAAATGTAGCTTTTCTCTATGGATTTCGACAAAGTTGAGCACTTTAGAGTAACGTTACTGGTATTTGTTCCTTTACAACTTTAAGCTTGCAACCAAACCCTGGAACCCTTGGCAAGGCTGTATTGTTCTGCTAGGGGGTAAAAGAAATGAGGCAGAGAAGCTCAATGAATTACTCTTGAGGCAGAAAAGCTCAATAAATTACTTTTGCCTTTTTTGCTTACTACTGTCTGGATGAGGCCTCTTCCATGCGCTAATGGACATTTACCCTTGAGCTGTTGATATTCATTGCTCTTTTGTATTAAGCTTAGACATGTAGGTTGGGAAGATTAAATGTGTAGAGTTGGCATGAAGATGAAGTTTCCAAGTTTCATGTTCAGGGTCACACACGAAAGATGCAGCTAAATGATCCCCTGTTCATAGTGCAGCCCTCTTCATACATCCGTAGGGAATAGCCGAAGTGGTGCGTCGCTTGCAGTAGCTCTTACAAATGGTGGTGTCTCAAACAGCTCGTTCTGTAGGAAGCGAAGGGGTGCGTACTGCTAGCTGGAGCTCTGTCAGTTGACACCTGTTTTGGCCACCTGTGCTCAAAGCAGCCTTTGGACCAATGTAGCAATTTTGCAAGCCAGGAGAAGCCCTAAAGGAAGAACGTCTTTAAAATACTGTTTTTTTTTCCTCTCCATTAGTGCACAGACAGAAACTGCTTTTTGCGTGTGTTCTGTGGTTGACATTCATGTATTTCTTCTGGAAGCTGGGGGATCCATTTCCTATCCTCAGCCCAAAACATGGTGAGTTTCATATTCTTGCTCATTCCTTCTCTCCTGAAAACAGGGTTTGTTATCTCACTTTTATCTTGGAGCTATTATTATGTTATCTCAGCTTTACAGTTGGGACTGTAGTTCTTGCTACTGAGGGTCTGCTCTGCTTTGAAATCTGCAGTCTGAAGGTTGTCAGACTGACAGAAATGGATGGATACCTCTGAATTATTTGCATTAGTTTTCTTCCAGTACCACAGGAAAACTTTAGGGAAGTATAGGAGTCCTAACTGAACCTAGGGTATGTAAGAACACAGTGTGCTTTTTGAGGATACAAAAACTTCATCTCCACAAAAAGTGGAGTCAGATTATTGTTTCTTGTGACTGAAATCAGATCACTTTAGCATAGGTGGCTGTCCAGTTGACAAAACATGACAGGGTGCCTAAATACCAGAGCTATATAGACTGTAGCCAGCAACACATCTGGCAGTGCGTGCTAGCTTTGGTACAGCTTCGTACACTGCCTGAGGCCAGAGGCAGTACAGCTGTATGGTACTAGAATGTGAGTTGGTAAGTCCTGCTGGATGCCAGAGCTATTTATGTGCAGAATTAGCTTGGGTATCTCTGCGTTGCAGTCATGGAACTGAGAGTATTTATAGTGTGAAGATACTGTGTGCGCTTGGGCTAGTTTGGGTCCACAGAGCTTGTTAGCATGTGCCTAGCTGTACTGAATCCTTCAGGCACTTAAGTGTGCTGAAGGATTGTAACACTGTAGAACCAGACCATTTGTCACCTGGGTTTCCTGTGTAACTTCTGTTGCCCTTATCCGCTGCACTGGAAGATTGTTTGTATGTTGTTCTCAACAGGTGAAATTCAGTCAGTTCCACTCAAATAGGTGAATATGTCTGTCTGCATAGATAATGGTCAGCTTAATCTTTCTGTTCTCTAGGAGGCTACTTTACTCTGTACTAACCTGTAAGAGAAAAATTGAAGGATACCAACTGCTGTGGGATCTGCTCACCCTTTCACCTGTGATCCTAAAACTTTCCTACGAGAAAATGAGTATCTGTGTTTTGTAATTGTGTCACTTGCCACTGAAATACAACAGCCAGTATATAGTGCAGATCCCTCTGCCCAGTGTTTCATTGCCAAGAAAAACATGTATCCACTTTGAGTTGCAGAAGGCGCTTGAGTTGGCAGAATATAATAACCCAATGGGAACTTAGCCACGGGGTTTAGGTAATCCTCTTCAGATCACCGAAAAGGTTCTGTGAAGCTGCGTAACAACTGCAGATTTCCAGAACTACTAGTGGGGTGTTTTCTATTTTTAACTTCTGCTTTACAGGATGATACCTCCACTTAACGCTTGTGCAGTGCCTTATCCTACCAGGTGTAGACATAAGGTTAGAGCAAAGGATTCTAGGCTTTTTTTCCCCTGCCGCACTGCTAGGGTGCTGCTGTCCTGCATGTGCTGACAAGGCTGCTGCAGGGCTTTGTTGTGTGGCGGTGGCCCAATTCAGACAGGTAGGATCCTGTTGTGGAGGGACACATGACAGGAGGCCATGCTTAACGAGCCCCTCACACTGCAGTGCATTACCTGTAGTGTCTTTCTCAGCGTGCCCCGCCCTGCTCACCTGTGTGTACGGTGCTGTGCTGCGGCTGGGGAACTGTGCTGACTGGTGGGGCCCTTTCACGCACCTGCACTGGCGTCCTGTGTCAGGGGGTGCCTTGTCTGGGGGTGGTGATGGCAGTGTGCTGCAGCTGGGAAATGCACCATCAATCAGGGCTCCGAGTCAGGAGCCCTGGTTGGTCTGCAGTTTGTTTAATAGACCTGAGTTTGGGAGCTCGTAGTAGAAGGAAGGTTATGCTTTACTCGGTCACATACTAGTATTCTAATAAAACTATTATCTTTATCTGACTTGATACAACATTCGTTTTAGCTGACCTGATCAACAAGAGTAGTTGCTATGAGTGTTATGGGGGAGCATTGCTTTAACCAGTGGAATGTCATGTCATTTTGAAGACACCTCTGTTTTAACTGCTGCTGTCTGACAGTGGAGCAAAAGGCCAGTGTATTGTAGCACATTCTGTAGCTGGTGTAAATCTCTATGCAGCTGCACATGACCGGGTGTCTCGGTCTCCCTTTGTGAAGTCTTTTTGCCTTGTTTTCATCATTTATTCCCTTTCTCTGAAGCATGAAATGTGGCTTGGCGCTTGGCCATCTCAGCTTTGCAATCGTGTAAGCTCCAAATGTGCTGTGTGTGGCAGCTGCTCTATAACTAGATCCCTAAAAAGTGAGTGATATTTAGTAGCACATGGCACTGTATCCTGAGAAGGTGGGTTGAGGTCTGTATTTAATGGCTAAGAAGAATAAATGCAACTTCAGTGCTTGGTGTTGGTTACAGCACAGGCTTGATGTCCATGCTGAATTATGTGAATATACGTTTTGGAATCCACTTGGTGCTCAGGTTGTTGGTGGTCACCTCAACAATGTATGCGCATCCACAAGATGAATACTGAACAGCCAGGAGCAGCATAAGCTTCCCACGCTGTCATAACTCCACTGTCCTACAAGCACAAATTGCGTCTGATCTGGAGGGGTCACTTCTGGTGACAATTGACGGGATAGGGCTTCCTCTCTATGATCCAGACATTTTTGGGCCAGTTTGCCAGGACTAACTGGTTCAATAACTGATTATTGCAGAAGTGGCTTTGTGGAAGATGTCTCCTGTATAGTGTCTGGTGGATGATCTGTGTTCCCACCTCAGCAAAGTGCAATCACTAATGTTTTATTAATTTAGAAACAAAATGTTGACTGTTAGTCCCCTCCAGATCTGTCTTAAGCTTCTTCACAGCTAGAGTTTCCCCATCCCTGTTTTTAAGCATGGTAATATGCTTTGTGAGGGAGACTTTCTGCCTCTTTCTTTTCATAGTCCCTGCCTGTATCTCATATTACTTCTGGTCATTGCAGTGGGAAGGCAGTTGCATTCATTAAGGAGCTCTGTATGTGTGTTATGTTGTGAAGGCACCAAATGTGGAGCAGAGTGAAGACAGCAAGGTTACTAATGCCGTGTTTTTCCTCTCAGGAATCCTGTCTATAGAACAGCTCATCAGCCGTGTGGGTGTGATTGGGGTGACACTCATGGCTTTGCTGTCAGGATTTGGGGCTGTCAACTGTCCATACACTTACATGTCCTACTTTCTCAGGTAACTGCAGCCTTGTGAAATATTTTGTCCACCTTTTTGAGATTATTCTTCTGCTTTTCCTGTGGCATTGATTCAAGTTTTTTCATAACTTTTTTCCTAAATCTAGCTATTGCCATGTCTACATGCTAGAACCATTTCCATTGCTGAAGCACATTCTACTTGTACAGGCTTCTCTCTTCTTTGTTTCATGGGCATGTGCATATTTCCTCTGAAATGGGAGAGCAGGCCTAATTGGGTGTCTTCATTTTGCAGGAATGTGACAGATGCAGATATTCTGGCTTTGGAGCGACGACTCCTTCAGACTATGGACATGATTGTTAGCAAGAAAAAAAGGTGAGAAGGCAGCAGTAGCATGAAATGATTTATTTCAAGGATTTTCAGTCAGTATGGTATAAGATGGTTCTTGAAATTACCAAAATTACTAGTCCTGTCAGGGCTACATGTTCCAGTGAAACAGGTGGCTGAATTGGGTTGAGCTGTGTGGTATTTCATTCTGGCCTGATACACAACTTTGTTTTTTTTCCCAGACGTGCACTAAATTGCACCCTTTCTTACTGCAGTGGCACAGATCAGGCTTCCAAGACAAATTGTAACCTCTGATGGCAGCTTGACTAGTTTGTAAGATGGGCACCTTTCTCGCCTGATGAGTAAGTGACCCTTAAGCCACCGCAGCTGGCTTTTACTGCCAGTTTCAGTACAGCAGTTGGTTCGTACATATTGAGCGCTCTCCTGTTCTGTGGATCTGGTGTGTCCTGGTCCAAGCTGAAGCAGGCTAGCGAGCTGGTGTGGACACAGCTATGTTCTTGCAAATGGCAAGGTTTACATTAGTTAAGTTTTGCAGAATTGCAAAACATTGCTAATGTGAATGTAGTGTAGTGCACAAGCATGCCATCAGAACTTTGCTTTTGTTAGTTTAGCTTATTCCATGTACCCCATGCGAAAAAGCTACTTTTGGAAACCATGTGATTTCATTTACACCGGAGAGATTTTTGTGTGCTATTACATAGTACGTGCCTTACTAGTTGTGAGGAATAAATGTACCATAGTCGCTTCAGAGGTTTGACTGTCTGACACTGAATTCTCACAGCAGTCCTCCAAACCTTACTTTTGGCACACTAATGTTTTAATGGAACCTTTTAATGTATGACAAGGGAGCTTTTAGCTAGTCTAACCTTGCTGAATTAGTCACCAGCGTGCGTATCTGCTGATCAGTATTAGCATATGAAAGTGTAGTTAAAGCATAACTTTTTTCTTCCCCTTTGAAAATGTTAAGTGGTGAACAAATGTTAACTCAGTAATTGTGGTCATGTGTGAGATGGTTAAGTAGTGAGAAAATTTAATTACTTAGGTTTAATTGATTTAATTGACTAGGAGCATGCTAAAATACTGGCTTTGGAGTTAAAATATATTGTGTAGTGCTGCTTCTGACTCTGCGCTCTTTTGTTTTGTACAACGTTTTTGGACCTCTGGTCCAGGGATGGTGATGTTGGGATAAAGGTAAGGATGTCTGGGACTTGTAAATGACTAGCACTTTCTTGCCTTTCTATGGCCAGGAAATCTTCTGAATATAGCAACTTTCTAACCATTATGAAGAGCCACGCAAAGTGTGTAAATCGCTTGGGAATTTTACTGAAGTTCATGTATTTGTGTTTTTTTAAAAAACAAACAAACAAACAAAAAAAACCCCAAAACTCTGTAGCCTCAGAAATGTGCAAGAAGTAGCAGAAGCTCAAGTTCTGTAGATTTTGTTCTCTTTTTGCTTTGACAGGGAGCAGAGGCTGGCATAATTGGACTATTTGCTCATATAAAGCAGAGCTTAAAAAGTTAGATTTGTATCAGTCTAAATGCAATCCAAATCATTTGGCAGAACAAGCGGGAATAGCAGTATTTTACAGCATAGGGTAAATGCTATAGTTCCATAAATTGTCAGTTACTTGCTGGCCACCTTTTCAGTACTGCTCATAACTCAGAACTTCTCAATGCACACAAGGGTTATAAGGCAATAGAACATAAAGCTTTTTGGTTTTCTTTGCTGATCTTGACATTTCTTCTCATACCAACCCTTATTCATACTGGCTTCCTTGTCAGTAGGACATAGTTGTTGAAAGTTTTCCCTGATGCTTTTTGCACAGGAATTGTTGTTCTCTTCTTCCTGAGTGTAATCAAGTAAAGCCTTATGGAAACTTGCCTCTAAGGTTGAAAGGTTCTTTATGCTCATCCTTGCAGGTATGACATAACTAAGCCTCGGGTTTGAAATGCCTAGATCCTCTGACACCATTTCTTCATTTTGCTTCATGTTAGAGTCAAATCAGCCTATCTGACTCAGATATATCACATAACTACACAGGCAAAGTGTGTGGTTTTTGCCTGTGGATCCTTTCTACGAGGTCTTCAGAACTCCTAACTACTGTGTGGTTACAGAGATCCCTGTCACCTCTCAAAAGAAAAGATTTGCCTTTGTATACTTATAGCCTTGCACTTCACCTTGACATAGCTGCATTTTTGCTGCAATGCTGTGGATTGTTTCAGATGGAATGTGTGAATTGCATTTAGACTGATACAAATCTAACTTTTCAAGCTCTGCTTTATATGAGCAAATAGTCCAATTACGCAAGGATTAAAAATGCAGTTCTTATATTTGGCAGCTATCAGGATGAATTGAATCATTCTAAGATCTCTGTTATTTGTAGTCTGTGGCTATATGTGCTTTTATGTGTGTTATGTGGAGTGCCCCAGGATGTTTCTTTTGCTGGATGTGAAGGAGGAGTGATTTTTTTTTTTTTTTTTATTGCACTGCTTATCAACATCCTTGAAGAGGGCTCAGTGCCAAATGTAGCAATCCTGGCTGCAGCTACGAGAAAGGGCCTAAACACTGTCGAATCATGGATCGCCTTGACAATCCTATGAATAGTTTTCAGCTTAGGAATGGATAACTGGCTCACAAATTTCAATGGGGAGAAATGTGAGGGAATGAGGCCAGAAGCCAGCACTGCTCGTGGGGATTATGCTGCAGTGCACATGAGAGTGTGAGGGACAGTATGCAGCTGCTGCTGTAGTGTGGGAATTAGCTGTAGGAGTCACGTTCAGATCGCCTGAAGCGTCCAGTGGTTCAGTCCAATAATGGATTTATGTGTTTCTGCTTCATAACAGCTTGTCATGCAGCCCAGTAGTGAGTGACAACATATCAGAGAGTGCTGCTGCATACCACCCAGCGCTCACAGTTCTGTGGAGGAGGCGGATGTGCAGTGATAAAGAAGGGGTGTTCAAGGGGAGAGAGGAGCATGAGAAGCCTTCCGATTTCTGAACTTGAGATAGCACAGTCATGTGTTTGAGGAAGGGAAGGTGACTAATCATATGACTGAGAAATCCATTTGAATTTTTAATTTTAATTGGGTTTAAATCCCTTTAAGGATTGAATCAGGATCCTGGGAAGTGTCTCACTGAATCTCGCTTGATTAGATCTGGGCTCTACTCCAGAGCTAATCAAGATAATGTTATGGAGCAAGATTGGTGCTTAGGGGGAAAAAAAAAGGGGGCATCTGTTTACGGTGAATTTAGTTTAACAGTGTCTTCTAAGGAACTGTTTTTTGGGGTTTTTTTTGGATTTTTTTTGTTTTGATTTTTTATAAAAATGCTTTATTCCTAAAGACTTGTGTTTTCTGTTCTTTCAGGATAGCCATGGCTCATAGGACAATGTTCCAGAGAGGAGAAGTGCATAACAAACCCACTGGCTTCTGGGGAATGATAAAAAGTGTTACAACATCTGTTGCAGGCAGTGAAAGTATCCTTCATCTGCATGCTGGCACCTGCCTATGGAGGTGGCTGCTTCTGTTTTGAAAGGAAGAGTGTTAGTTGGGCCAGTTACAAAGCATTTGTGTTTCAACACGTTTCAGCAGTCTGAGCAAAAGGCTTAATGTCTCCTGGGAAGTTTGCTCTCTAGCACTGCACTGTCTGACCTTTTGCCCAGGGCTTGGACACATAGTTTTACTGTGACACAGTCGGGAGTTGTATGCTGCTGCCCTGCCCTATAAATGTGCTGTTGCATTGCTGTGGTTGAGTGTACAGCAGGTTGCAGGACAGATGTGCATACTTCTGGTGTCACATTGCAGATGTCTGTCCCATCACATCACTGACGTGGGAGGCAGCTTTCTATTCTGATGTATCCTCTGCTCATATGACTGACCTGCATGCATATTTTTCTCGTAACTTGAAATATGCTCTTCCAGGATGGAGAACCTGTGATGTACTTCAGCAAAACAACGGGGTTGGCTGAGGTGCTGGAACAGTTTACCTAGCCTATAGTTGGCTTTCTGGCCATGTTGGAAAGCTGTGAGAAAAAGAAGGGCAGGAAGCAACTTGTTGGTCAAATAAATTGTTCGCATGATATAGGCTGGCCGCTGGTGCTATACCAGTGTGACAAAAAGGTGGATAGAATAGGTGAATAGAAGTGTTCTGCCCCTGTGAAAGGGGTAGAAGGAATCAGCTGGGAATTACAAGGGTCTGTATTTCTCTAACTTACAGTTGCCTACCAATGGTTTCTGCCAGACCACTTAAAGTGTGGAGTTTGCATATTTAAGGCTGAGGACTCTTCTTCCTTTCCTTTCCCACTAGCTGTTAAAATCAGAATTTGGCTGTTTGACTAGACTCTTCATAATAATCACTCATCTCTTGGAGCAGTTACTCAGCAGTTTTGTTTATGAAGCTGATATGAGTGTGACCTATGATGATGCACTTCAGTGACAAGGGACACTGATCAAAGTGGAGCAGCAATCTTCGAGAACTCTGGTTCTATTCTGTGATGTGTTCCCCAGGCAGAGGAATAAAGAGCTTGTTGCTCACTGCCTAGATACTGTGTACTGCCTACCTTCTTAAAATGGAGTAGTGTGCAATATATGTATCCTTGAGATTTCTTTGGGTGCAGGATTAACAAGGAGCATTATGACTGAACCAGAAAACTGATCTGGATCAAAAAAGTGGTCAAACCATTAGATGTGGCCCTTGGGCTGAAGGTGGGGAATGTTTTGTTTTTAATTAAGAATTTGTGATGTATTCTAGCCTTGACTATGCTGGTTTGCCAGATCTGTCCCTTATCCAGCAAGAAGTGGATGCCCTAGAAGAGCTGAGTCGGCAGCTTTTTCTGGAAACTGCTGACTTGCATGCAACAAAGGTACATAGCAAAGTAACTGCTCAGATGGGTGTTGGGAGGCCAGAGTAGTTTGAAAGAGAATGTATGTTACAAGAAATTGAAAGTTGTTCAGCAGGTAAATGTTGAAATGTTGTGATGCAGTGGAGTGAGGATCTGTTTCTTTAATTTGGGGACTAGATGGCAGTTTCCTTCCAGTTAGATACATACTGGAGTATGCCTCATGTCCCTAAAGCAATTCAGAAACTTTTGAATTAAAACTTTTGAGTTCAGAAACAGTTGAATTAAGAGGTGTGGAAGGATAAAGCTGTGTTTGCTACTATTGGTGCTCCATTAAAATTTTGTGTTGTGGGTGATTGTGGAAATGATGTTTTTTTTTTTGTGTTCTGTTCCCCCGCCCTCCTTTTGTATTTCTAGGAGAGAATAGAGTACTCCAAAACTTTCCAAGGAAAATACTTTAATTTTTTGGGTTATTTTTTCTCCATCTATTGTGTCTGGAAAATCTTCATGGTATGTAAACGTTTTAATGCGTTTTGTGTGGACATATGCAAATGTCACACCCTGCATAGATCATGATATACATGCAGTTCATCAAGTAATGCTCCAGTTTCCTTAAAATTTTGTAAGAAACTGGGTCTTGGTTGAAATAAAGCTCTGGATCTGTCTTTTTGTAGAGAGCATTAGACAAGCAATTCTTACATGTATGCATTTTGCACCTTCTTAGACAATCCGACTGCCCCCTGCCCCTTTCCTTGGTGACACAAAGTAAGAGTCGTGCATGTGTCTCACGTGTAACAGTGGGGTATGCTTTTGTGGTTTTGTTTGAATGTAAATCCATCTCTCTCTTGCAGGCAACCATCAATATTGTATTTGACCGTGTGGGGAAGACTGATCCAGTCACAAGAGGAATTGAGATCACTGTAAATTATCTGGGAATCCAGTTTGATGTGAGACTGTATTAATTCTTACAGCCTTTTCAGCAATTCCTATCTTACCTAAATAAAATCAGACTGCTGGTAGGGAGAGAGTGATAAAGCCCTGAGAATGTCTTTGACTTCTGACTTATTGAGGAAGGGAAAATGCACCATGAACTTTGCTTTCACACTGCTTTTACGCTGGGATGGTAATGTGGTCTTGCCAGAGAGGCAGTGATTTGCTTGTTTGTTTTGGGCAAATGGGAACACGTTAGTTAACTTGCTTAGATTAATACATTTAACTACAGAGTAATTATGTTTGCTTGTGCACATAGGTGTTCTGTCATTTACACTTTTTAAATATATCCCTGTGAATACGTGGTTCTTTGTGATTTGTGTAAGCTAAACCTGTTTTTCTCATGTGTTTGGAGTAAACAATTGCTAATAGATTTGTGGAAATGTCTGTTACATAAACCTGTCTACAATGGATATCTGTACAATTAGGAAATACAAAGACCCTGAAGAATTGGAAGCTATGCAATGTGGTGTAAATGGGGTCAGCGTTAGAGATTTAACTGTATTCTTCTTGTTGATACAGGTGAAATTCTGGTCTCAGCACATTTCCTTTATTCTCGTTGGAATAATCATTGTTACCTCTATCAGAGGATTGTTAATCACACTTACAAAGGTAAGAGTGGTTTTGGACCTGGAAAGCTGTTATCCGATCTCTAACTTTAGATGGGACAAATACTGTATAAACTTTCAATACACATTTACGTTTTAAATATCTGAATATAAATACTTGCAGAGGGAGGAAGGGAGGAAAAATACCTTCTGCAGTATATTTCACCACTCGGTCTCTATTGTTGTCACTGTCGGGAAGAGATGTAGATGTTAAATGAGATGTTAAATGTAAGCAAGGGTTCAAAATGATGCTGTAGCCAGAGCTTATTAGTAAGGTTGATGAGATGGTGATTAAAAGAATTTAGATTGCTTAATTTGGGCTGCTGGTAGGACTGAAAAGGCATTAACTCGAGAGAATGTGACTCATTGTCTTGACCTGGCTTTTGGTACCTAAGCTTAAACTTCAATATATATTGTTATATGAGTTTTACCACACGGCGCCACTGGATTAGGGAGATTCATGTTTAAGACTAAGACTGCAGGTTTCTGAAAGTAGGGTACAAGGCACCCTTCCAGAAACTATGCTTTTTATTGTTTTTTTTAAATGAAAAGGGTATTGAATGGTATGTACCTTTCAAGCTGTCCTAAGGCCCATCAGACTTACCTGACTGCTTATTTCTAGTGCTTTTTTTTTTTTTCCCCTAGTTCTTCTATGCCATTTCCAGCAGCAAGTCCTCCAATGTTATTGTTCTGCTTTTAGCACAGATAATGGTGAGTATGTAGAGTCATGGGCATGCCTATATACATTTATGCATGCATACATATTTGTATGTGTGTGCATATAAATATCATAAAATCTTTGTATGGTGACTCATGTTAGCCACATAGCCAACTGTGAAACAATTAACTACTTTCTCTTTTTTAATTTACAGGGTATGTACTTTGTGTCATCGGTGCTCCTCATCCGGATGAGTATGCCTCTAGAGTATCGCACTATTATTACAGAAGTCCTGGGAGAGCTCCAGTTCAACTTTTATCATCGTTGGTTTGATGTGATATTCCTAGTTAGTGCGCTGTCCAGTATCCTCTTTCTCTATTTAGCACACAAACAAGCCCCAGAAAAGCACATGGCCCTCTGAGCAAGGACTGCAGTCACCCACTGCTCTCTGTCCTTTCAACTGCACTGCTGCAACTCCTGTGGACTGCAAAACTTGAAGAGACCCAGGACTATTCTGTGTGTTCCAGCAGTGTAACTGGCTCTTTGAGCTTCCACACATGTCATCATCAAGCTCTGTGGCTCATTTTGTTAAGGTGCCACAGCTTGAAGGAAAGGGGATACACATACTGAATGTGAGATAGTTCATTGGCAAGGAATAAGGGCACTCCTTAGTACACCAATATCTAGGGGCATCGGAACTTGCATAGTAGGCTGTCTGAGGTAAGACCTTTTACTGTTAGAAGAACATCTTCATAGAAGGCACCAAGGAAATGTGATTTTTCCTCTGAAAATCAACTCATAATTTGGATTCAGAGGATGGCAATTCTGGAGTTGAATGTTTGAGTCTGTGGAATTAAATAAGCTTTTGTAATATCTCATGCAAGTATCACAGCTGTTTTTTGTCAGCCCCAAAGATTTGACTGGAAGTGAGCTAGAGAGTGGCTAGCATTTGCTGCCTGGCAGGAGTGGAGAGAATTTCATGCCATTTCTGTACGGAATGTATGCTAGTGTGTATCACTAGTACCTACTGTCCTTCGGAGCTGGAGATTAGCTTTCTATTGCTGAGTCTCAACTTTGTTCGCTCTCCCTGCATAAATGAAACTGAGGTTTTGGATTCCTCTTTGCTAGAGTTCAGTGTGAAGTCAAAGACCACAGCTATGCCTTGTTTATCTTTCATGTTACAAATTCATTTACCATATATGCTGTAAATTTGGTGTTCCCCACAACCTGTACAACACAACCTTTTACAGTAGCCCATTTCCCCTTCTTGATGTAATTCAAGGCATAAAAGTAAATTTTATTCATGTGACTTAAACTTTAGCTTCCCATAGCCACTCTCCTAGGCTTTGTTTGTTTTAAAATTGTTCTGAAACGTAAATCATAGGTGGTAAGAGTAAGACCTGGAGGGGGGGTAAAAATAGCCACTCTAAACAATTTATTTCTGTGTTGTCTTCGGTGTACAGCAAGGAGGCGAAGTATACAGCAGCAATATTACAGAGCCATTTGTGTCACATTCCAGACAATGTGGTGTTGACTTGGAGTTAGACAAACCTGCATGACTGAATTATGTACGCTATTCTAGCTACCATGATCCACAACTATGTGCAGAGGAGAGAGAATAGTGCTTAAACGTCTTGAGTCATGAATTATGAAGTTGGCTTAATGTTTGAAAGAAATTTCTGCAATGTTAGCAGGAGAAAGGAGTGTAATACGCAGAGTACATTGCCTTATGCCATTTCACAGCGGTTGTACTGCTGTGAGTATAGCATAGAAGAGTCACCACAGAGATTGAGTTGATGGACTTGGATTAGGGGGAAAACTGCCTCTCCTGGGAGATAGGGAGAAATCATTGCTCCTTAGTAAGACCTTCTCCTTAAAAGGCTAAGATGCTTACGAATCTATAAAACGTTTCTGCCTTCTGCTGCAGTATACTTAATTATATACTTCTAGTTATTTAAGCCTTTACAGAAGTAAGTGACTAACTGCCCGCTTTACAAGGCAGAAGGCCAATGAAGTACAATTACAGTGTGTTAAATGAATGCGAGTTACACTGAAGTGTTTATTTCAGGCAGCTGCATTTCAGCAAGAGATTGCAGTCCTTTATAGGTATGGCACTCCTAGGAATAGTCAAATTCTGGGAGGTGTAGTAGCAAAGAATGATTGAAGAAAGAGGATTTGGAAGATTTCTTTTTTTGTTCTTGGCATAGTTTGTCTCCTCACAACTTTGTGTCATCATTGTTGTCACTGTTTGCTCTTGTAGAGGCAGCTGATTGTGAAGAGGAGGATGAGCTTGCCTGCAGAGGAGTAACAAATACATTCTGATTATTTTTAGTTTGTAAACATGTTTGATAATCTGCAGTGTTATGAAGGACTCCTGTTTTCATCTCCACTAATCATGTAATTGTTTGGGTGGCAGAATGAGCCAACAAATGTGATTTTTGTTGTTGAAGTGCTTTTTGGTTAAGTATATTTAGAGAGAAATTTGTTCAATAGAGGTTACCTATTGTTTAATTCCCATACCTGCTAAATTTGCACAGAAAAGTGGTGCTAACTTCAGATCTGCAAAATGCAGCTTGGTGACTAAGAAACTTTTGAAAAAACTTGCAGCTGGACATTTGCAGACAAGGCTAATGAAGAATGACTAGGAGACAGTATTGATCTTATTCTTCATTGTCTGTCTCTTTTGCATGATCAGAAAAGAAGCATTTAAATATTTAAGGCTGACCACACAGAGGGTTCAAAATGACTGTTTCAAGAAGAAATACCTTCCTGCTTTTCTGACTTCTGTCATGCTTCAGATTCTTTCTAATGGCATGAAGTGAGTAAAATAATTTCACATCAGCGTATTTCCTAGAAAATGTCATCATAACCTATCAGTTGCTCTTCCTTCTACAAAATGATCTGTTTTGAAATATTTCACCTGATTTCCCCAAAAGTGGTTTATGCTTTTTGGTGCATTTAAGCACTTTTTTCCCTGCACTTTCAGGATTGTATTGCCTGTTTCCCATCTTCTTTAAGGCTTACCATATTTGGATTATCTTGTTCATAAAATCTCTTGTATGTGCATCCTTTCTGTGATTTAATCTTGCATTAAAGATACTCACCTGTATTATGTGTGGGGAAAGGAAGAGTTGTTTATGATAATCAGACCCCAGCTTCCCATTTAATAACGTAGACTGACTTGTAAAAATCCAGGCTCAAGTTAAAAATTCCAGCTCAGGAATACATACTAGCTGAAAAAAGTTCTTTTCCTATCCCCTAAATGATCCCTCAACATCTACTTAATGCAGTATTACTCACCCTTTCCCTTGGTTCAGGTGAGTTTCCCTGTGGCTCTGATGGATGGTTTTCTGTATAAGCAGGAGGTTCAGAAGTGTCATGGACTGGATCTGCCATAGAGGCTGTGATGGGAATGTTCTGGCCCTGGAAGTATTTGTAAGCATCTTTGCTGCACACCAGTAGTGTTAGTCTGTTGCCACTCTCTTGGATTCTTGCCACCACTTTGTCATAGGATTCATTCATCACATTCATCCCGTTCACTTCCACCAAAAAGTCATTATTTTCTACACCTGCTGTGTCAGCTGGCCCATGGTTTTGTACCTGCAAAGGCAAGTTCAAACTGTGATATTAGCATAAACCTTGGAAAGATGCATTAAGAACTGATGGTTAGCTAGACTATTGTATTACTGCTTTCCTTACAAGATGGCAAAATAAGCATGGGAAAGGGGAGATTTGTGGGGCAGAAATGAATTGGGAGAGGCAATAGGCCTAGACATAATAAACATGGAACCCATCAGTTTGAGATTTAAGATGCATCTTGATCCTGATAGGCTTTCGTTATAGAAATGTGGCATGGTAGAATCATGAAGACAGGTGGAAAACCAATTTTCTTATCATTTGCAGGTCCCTGTCCAGTAACTTTAAAGTTAACTTTACTGCATTTCACAGATTCCTTAGTAATGAGTGGAACTCCTCCTCTCAAGAAAGCTAAAGGCACAGACATAATTTGAGACAGTAGAGGTTTGACTTTCTGCCAGCTGTGGAATTCAGAGAAGGGGGGTAGAGCAGGGTGAAGGTGTCTCTCTTACATTTAGATGTTCTACAGTCAAAAAAATCTATTTAAAATACTAATTTTAGCACGCTAGCCTCATGAATAAAAGCAAAAATGATGCAAAAGCTGGATTCTCCTTCCCTCTAGAGGTCTAACAGAATGAGGAATGTTTTCTGGTGCTTATTTTTTATCTTGGTCCTATAATGTCAGTCTGACTTTAACAATCACAGCTCTTATCTGAGAGCGCTGGAGAAGAGACTTGTCTTTTGTGGCTTCTCTTGAATGTGTTGCAGGATGGAAGAGAGGAAGCTGTCCAACAGACTACTTGAGCTTTTCCTTGTTCCTCATTCTACCTTAGTACCTCATTGATGAACAGTCCAGGCTTGTTCTTGATCATGTTTAAACTGAAGCCAAATCCACTAGGCCCTTTCACCATCTTGCAGATTCTTGGCTTGTGGTTCACTTTCTGCTCAGTGTGCAACTCCACTCTTTCCTCCATTTTAGCTGGAGTTGGATCTTGTGCTTTGTAGTAGTATGAGAAGGGGGAAATTTGAGCCTGAAAAAAGTAACAAATAAAACTTTGTTAACATAAAAACTTCTGTTGTGAAATCTGTATTAGGCTTTCATGCTCAACATGTTTTGTTTGAAACCTTTTTAATGACTCAGATTTGAGCTGCAATGAAGAACTCTTTGCTATTAATTTCTGGTTGAGTGAAAAACTACAGTGTTGATCTATGTGAGAAGGGAATTCTGTTACTCGTTTTGTTCATAAATGGTTATGCAGCCACGTAGCTCTGAATTTGCTGTCTTAAACTTCTAACCTTTCTTGCGGTGTGTTTAAATTTAGAATTGTTCCAATAGTGCCTATAAAAATCTGGAAGATGCCAAAAATTTGGGTGTTTAATGACTTGCTGTACAAGCGTAAGGAGAGTTGCTGAAATATGGGTGTATCTTAGACACCTCCTGCAAGTTGAAGAAGTGTCTGTCAGAGCAGACTGGCTGTTTCATTGCTGCATGTCTCTTCATAATGATAAATTATCAATTCTTAGCAGTAGTTTGCATTTTCTTACCAGTTTATACATGGCGTCAGTCTCCTTATCCACTACCAACAGTGTGGTTTTTGCCTCAGACTGCTTAATTTTTCCCACCACACTTTCATGATCCAGACCATCCACTTGCTCACCATTGACAGCTACTAAGATATCATTGTCTCTGAGACCTGCCTTGGCTGCTGGGCTTCCAGAATCAACATCCTTGATTACATGATCTAAGATCAGAAGGGAAAAAAGATGGGTGTGAAGGTGTATGGTTGGTAAGTTTAAAGGCATTAAAATCCATGGCAAAGGCTAATTGTCAGAATTGCACTTCAGGTTGAGACCATTTCCCTGATATAGCCCTGTTTGCAACACGTCTATAGAGGACCCCTAGATGACCAGTAAGAAGCCAAAGAGAAATGAGGTCTGCAAACCTTGTACGGGAAGAAGAAGAAACTGTGTAGTGAATGTCATGGTCTGTGTGTTAACTTGGATCTTACCACCAGTATTTTGTTCCATCCGTAGATAAAAGCCATAACCGTTTTTTCCTTTCTGGATCTCAATAAGTCGTGGTTTGAGGGGAAGCAACCTTAGGTTGGCGCTCTCTTTGCTCAGTACCATCTTCTGGCTCGTGTAATAGTGGTCCGTTTCTTCATTTGAAAGCAGAAACATGACATGATTTTCGGACTTCTTTACCTGTGATAGTACATGTACAGTCTCAGATGTCACCCCTTCAACAACATGTGGGAATTGTAGATACTTTGGTAACTGATATACATAGCGGTGTGTGGGTGCTGTTGATTAATGAGCCATAAGGTGTAGGCCATGCTGCTATAAGTTTGTTTGGTTTTTTTTTTTCCTCCAGTCAGAAGTTTGGACCATGACAAGATCTCAGGCATGTAAGATCCAGCATATACATGATTCTGTATTTCATACTATGTTCCTAACATCTAGGGAATTAGCTGTAGAGTGCTATGAGGGTGGCATACAGTGCCAGTAGAATCCAGTGAGCCTCAGTAGATAGTGCTTGGCTTATCTAGAAGTGGAACTCTGCAATATAGATATATCATGCCATCTATACCACTATTTTGGATTGCAGTGACGAGAGTCAAGTTTCTCTTGGTCCTTTTCCATCTCCCTGTATTACTGATTCTGAAGTTTTGGGTTTTTTTTTTTGTCCGTTCAACCTCTCCAAGTCCATCCTTCTCTTATTCCTTTCTAGTCTAATGGGTGCCCCTTTTACTCATCTTAACAAACGTCACACTGCTGCTGATGTTATAGCAGCTCAACAAAACACAGGTGTTGCACGGTTCCATAATTAGTAGCACTGAATTGTGATGCTGGAATGTTGGAGCATGTACTGCCTGTCTTATGGCTCTCTGAAATCTCTTTAGCTCCAGCTGAGTTTTAGCAGTGCCAATAGTAGAAAGCTGGAAGCCTCATTAGCAATGTTATTTGCAGCTGAGGCCAGGTAGTGAAGTTACTTGTACAGTAATATTCATTAGTTTTGGACTTCTTAACAGGAGAAAGGAACTATTGTCTAAAATAATGAATTTTCCCTGTTCCATGCTAACTGTATCAGCAGAGAGTTCCTCCTCTTCCTGCCCTGAAAACCACATTTGATGACTTGCCCTCTTACCATTAGGAGTATTTCCAGGACTTCTAGGAACAGAGCATGATTTATTTAATAGGGTTCTTGGCAGCAGTATACGTCTGTTATTTAAAATTCTTTGGCCTGTCTTGATGGCAGTGTTCATTCAGAGTCAGTTCAAGAGGCTGCTTGACAACAGAGCCAAAGCAGAGGGGTACTCTGCTGTGTTGATGATACACGAACAGTAGCTTCCAAGATTTACTGTGAAGCATTCAAATCAGCCAGACCTGCCTCCTGAGTAACCCTGATAGGTTGCTGTGAAAGTTCTGCCAGAACAGAAGATGAATCAGTATACAAACAAATACCTTTTCCACCACTTCCTCATGTGTGTCATTTTCCACATTTTTTCCATTTATTTCAATCAGGCGATCGTTATTTTGGACACCAGCCTTTGCAGCTGCTCCTTGCGATGAAAGCTCTACTATGAACAACCCCTTCTGTCCTAAAATAAATGAAAACTCTTTACACAGGGCAAGTCACTGAAATAT
Organism: Calonectris borealis; assembly: GCF_964195595.1. Taxonomy (NCBI): domain Eukaryota; kingdom Metazoa; phylum Chordata; class Aves; order Procellariiformes; family Procellariidae; genus Calonectris; species Calonectris borealis. The sequence continues at coordinate 103,188,259 of NC_134312.1, forward strand.
GCTGGAATTTAATGGTTAAGGAAACTCAGCACTTAAAGATGTCCTTAAAGAGTCTTGGTCTCTGCTAACGTGCAGATTACAGTGGCACCACAAACATTCCACATAGACACAGCTCTATCTCTTATTCTGTCCTGGAAAAATCACTTCTGTGGGGGAGGGGGGCATTTGTTCACTATCTGCAGCTCAAACAATCTTCTATTTCTCTACCAAGAATGCCAAAGGGGCTGATTAAGATAGCTGAAAGAGTTTTGATCCCCCCCCGATTTGAAGTGAGGAGCTGCTTTTATTGTTGTTTTATACATTTCATAATTTCCCATGTTTGAAAGGCTTCCATGTTTATCTTTCACTTATATTGCATTCCAAAATACCCTCTTTAGAGGTGATGCTTTCCAGAAGACTTCCCTATTCTGTTGACTGGCCTTGGAAGAAAGGCATATGTGGAAGAGGTTCAAAATCCCTTGCTTTCTAAATGAAATAACTTACAAATTGGGAGAAGTGTTTATTACAGCTGTCTAGAACCTTGTGTGCTGATTCCTGAGGTGATTGGGAGGCATGGAATAGGACTTAATGTAGCATCGTGAGTGTATATCTGGTATTTTAGCAGGGACTGCAAATTTGGTTTTGGTAAGTGGGCTTAAATTACAAGCAGAAAATGGCTTATCCTTTTTATCTCTTCCCCCCCCCACCTTTTCTCCACCCCGTAAGAAATGTGGTACGGCATATGCTGTACAGAAATGGACTAGAGATGGATCTGAACTCATCTTGCTGCTTCTCACTTTCCTTCTGTTAGCAAGAGCAGTTTTTGTGTGCCCATTGGCCCCCACATTTAACTGTGGTTGCCTCTGTCCCTGCTGCCATATATATATACCATCCCTTCTCCCCAGGCTCTCACCTTCTGTGGTTTTCAGAGAGAAGCCATAGCCTTTCTCCTCCTTCACTAGGTAGCAGAGCCGGGGTTGTGGAACTGCAGTGATTGCTCCATTGGCCATGGGCGGTGGGGACTGCTGTTCCTGCTGCTGTCCTGTTGACACCTTTTGACCCAGCTCTTCCAAGTTCACTCCCTCCTTTTCTGCCTTTTCATAGGATGCGTCATCCAGAACAAGAAATACAACAGAATTCCCGCTGTTTTTGACGATCTCCACCACCTGTAGTGGACAAGGTGAAATGGCAAGCAGGTGCTAGTGTGATTGACCTAAAAGCTCTCCCCAGGAAGGGTTGCACTGTCTACTGTTTTTGTTGTCTCATCCCTCTATGATGCAGAGAGATACTCAGAGCAGTTGACTCAGCTCTTGGACTTCCTAGCCAAAGATGCCATAAAAACTGGAAGAGAAAGCTTGACATAGTGGCACTGGGTCTGGGTAATGGGGGAGTGGTGTGAATCCCAGACTAAAAAGTGATGTACCTGCGCATGTTCCTCCTTGTCTACAAACACACCATTAACCCTGAGGACTCGGTCTCCATCCTTCAAGCCAGCCTTTTCAGCTGGACTGTTCTTTTCCACGTTCCGGATGAGATGCCCTGCTGTGTCTTTCTCAACACGCAGGTAGAATCCGTAGCTCTTTGGGGGCTTTTTGGTCACTTTACATTCTCGGGGCTGGAGAACAGAAGTCATCTCTACCAGACAGGATGGAAAAGATATGTATGAGTAAAAACAGTAAGCTTACCTAGATATGTTCCCTCTAAATACATATTGAGACAGTTTGCTTCAGTATTCTTGGGGTTTTGTTTCCCAGGAAATCCAGCTGTGCAAAGCTGAAGCTAGTTAACAAGGCTAGGGAGAAGAAACCAATCCCTTTTGCCTCTTCCCTCCTTGCTTTCCTTGTCTCCCTATCTCAAATGAAGTTAAGCAAGATGCAAAACTGGAAGAAAGAAGTTGTCTGGCTGTGATAACATAGTGAAAATTGAAGTGAGGATTTAATACCAGAATTAAGTCTTAGAGAGGAAAAATAATGGCAGCACAAAAATACTGGAACACTATAGGAAAGTTATGTGACACAATGGGATTTCACAGAATCGCAGAATGGTCAAGGTTGGAAGGACCTCTGGAGGTCATGTGGTCCAACCTCCCAGCTCAAGCAGGGCCACCTAGAACCAGTTCCCCAGGACCAAGTCCAGACAGCTTTTGAATATCTCCAAGGAGGGAGGCTCCGTTATCTCTCGGGGCAACCTGTGCCAGTGCTTAGTCACTCTCCTATTAAAAAAGTGTCCTTATATTCAGATGGAGCTTCCTGTGTTTCAGTTTGTGCCCATTGCCTCTTGTCCTGTCACTGGGCACCACTGAAAAGAGCCTGCTCTACCTTCTTTGCACCCTCCCTTCAGATATTTTTATACATTGATGTTTCCCCTGAGCCTTTGCTTCTCCAGGCTGAACAGTCCCAGCTCTCTCAGCCTTTTGAATATCTCCAAGGATAGAGACTCTACAACTTCTCTGGGCAACCTGTGCAGAGGGTCAAACAGGTGGGATGAAGGAAGAAATTGTATTTAGAAATGGAGGGAAGGTTACAGTGCACTGCATACTACTCCTTTTAATCCATGAAATCTTTACATGCAAAATTTTTGGGATCGTAAAAAGGAGTTTTCTAAGGGAAGAGGGATTAGCAAAAAAGGAATTTCTTACCTTTATGTCTGTGTGAAGCAGCCTTCACAGGAATTCTCTTTTTCTGTCCCTCCTGTGGCTGTACCTATAAGTAAGGCTGGACTTTGATTGGGCAAAGGTTGATTTAAAAGATGATTTATTTAACCAAGTTTCACTGAATATGTTCAACACCTTGATAAGCTGCCTTGTCCTTGCCTGCAGAAGTGCTAATCACATGCATTTCTCAGCAGCTTTGAATTTTGTTGTACTGATAATTATACTCAAAAATTCAGTCAGGGAGGTCATCCGAGGCAAGCCTGATCTTTGCTCTGGGCAAGAGCCTTCTCCAGCTATAAGAAATGTCTTAAAGGGAGCAGGTTTGGATTGTGGTGGATTGACCTGGGCCAGCAGCATTTGACTGCAGATCAAGAGGTTACCGGTTCAAATCTGTGTGCCCAATGCTGGATGCCAAAAAAAGGACTGTGATGGGTTAACCTTGGCCAGCAGCCAGATGCCCACCGAGCCGCTCTCACTCCCCTCCTCTACAGGACAGGTGGAGAAAATAGGATGAAAAAACTTGAAAACTTCAAGGTAAGGACAGTAACTGGGAGAGATACAATGAAAAAAAGGGCTCCTGATTGAGGGGTGGCCCTGACTGTTGAGACCATCACACGTGTGGAACATGCAGTGCAATCAAGTGACCCATGTGAGTAAAGCCTCTCTGGAATAGAGGGAGGGAAGTGGCTGGGATATCAATATGGTGAGGGCTGGCAAATTGGCTGTACCCGACCACAGCTCTGAACCTGCCAAGGCAAGTGCTATGTGTTTACCATGGTGGAAGTGTCTACTGGGTGACTGGAGACATCAAACTGTAAACCATGCCATTGCTTGAAATGCCATCCTGAGCCTTGAAAGTCGAGTTCTGTATCATGGTACCCCAGAAAGAATCGAGTCAGACAGCACAACTCATTTCTGAAATAACCTTATACGCTCTTGGCCAAGAAACATGGCATTGATTTGGTGCATCGTGTACCCTATCACCCACAAGCCTCTGGAAAGGTTGAATGATACAATGGTCTGTTAAAGACTATGCTGAGGGCTTAGGGCACTGGGGAATGGAAGCAGTGGAATGTAAATTTAGCAGAAGCCACTTGGCTGGTTAACACCAGATGATCTACTAACTGCCCTGGTTCTGCCTAAACAAAGGCCCTACATACTGTGAGAGAAGATGAAGTCCCCGTAGTCCGTATAGGTAAGTGGCTGGGCAAGGCAGTGTGGGTTGCTCTCCCTTGGGAACAGGAAAGCCCATTTGTGGGATTTTCTTTGCTCAAGGACCCAGGTGCACTTGGTGGGTAGAGCAGAAGGAAGTGTGTGTAACTCAAGGAGATTTAGCCCTGGGGGAAAATAATCCATGATTTGACTTGTACAATATAGGAAGTAATACTGCAGGAATCACCTGAACCAATGGAGAATGAGCCTCGCAAGGAACCATGTGAGTGCAGCGCTGACCCAGCCCAAGCGGTCTTGGTGCTCAACAATCCAACATGCTGCTTCTCCTGTCCTGAGCCATCTCCTTGACAGATAGGACCAAAGTCATAGACTGTTCTTATGGACATTTGGGGGAGTGGGAGCATGGAATGGGGGGGATAATAGCTGTATAAATGTCAAGGGAGGTATAGTGGTTAATGAGGATATATAAACCTGACTATTGGATGTAAAGATGGTTTAAGTATGTGGTATAAGTTGTAAGTGTTAGTAAGAAGGAATTTCGGGAAGGAGAAATAGATAGAATGAAAAGGTTTGAGTAGGGTATAGAAATTAAACAATGTATGAATGGGACAGAGGATACTTAGATGTATCAGAGAATGTGTGACCTGAGCATGATTGAATGGTATGGAATAAGGGGTTGAGATTGTACTGGGTCTGGCTGGGATGGAGTTAACTTTCTTCATGGCAGCCCACATGCTGTGCTTTCATTTGTGGCTAAGACAGTGCTGATAACACACCACTTTTTTGGCTGTTGTTGAACAGTGTTTGCTTTCTCTCAAGGCTTTCTCTCCTGCATGCCCTCCCAAGCGAGTAGGCTGGGGATGAGCAAGAGGCTGGGAGGGAACAGAGCCGAGACAGCTAACCCAAACTGACCAAAGGGATATTCCATACCATTTGATGTTGTGCTCACCATTAAAAGCTCAGTGAAAGGAGGAGGAAGGGCAGATTTTTGTGGTTATGGCGGTCTTCCCAAGCAACTGTTGTGCATGTTGAGGTGCTGCTTCCCATGAAGTACCTAAAGATCTGCCTGCTGATGTGAAGTAGTGAATGAATTCCTGTTTTTCTTTGCTTGCATGCACAGCTTTCTTTTCCCTATGAAACTGTCATTATCTCAATCCACAAGTCTTCTTGCCATCCTTTTATTTTTTCCCCATCCTGCAGGAGAGGAGTGAGAGGGAGTCAGGGTGGGTGTTTGGCTGTTGGTTGGGGTCAACTCACCACAAGGGCATATCCACTGGCCATAAGCATGTGCAGGATATGCTTATAGACATGGACTGAACTGATGGTGTTTCTAATGAGGGGGGAAGCCTCCAAATTTGAGATCTTGCTATACCAAGATACTTAATGAATTGTGTGAAGTTCCTGTGAAAAAATCTCATTCAATTTTAGAAAGCTTTAAAATGACTTATTTCTCTCGTTAACTTGCCGTGGAATTGGATTATGAGAAATAATACCTATGTTTTCCTTGGCTGTCTGCTCCAACTGTTTAATTCAAAGGAAAGGTAATAGAAATAAGCATAACCTAAATGTGCTGCAACAGAACAGTCATTGATGTTATAAAAGACTTACTGTAATCCACTTACTCTAAGTGGATTTGCAAGCCTCTTCTGACTAGGAGTTGTTCCTCTTTGTATATCGTACAATCTAAAAACCTAAGTAAGTGAGCCCCAATGTTGTAAGCAGCAGAGAAGTCAGACCCTGCCCTGTCCTCTGCTTGCAATCTTTCAGACAAGTAAGACAAAGACTGGATGAGGAGGGACATAGAGAAAGGGAATCACAGTGGCTTATAGTTTTGCAGCTGAGCACGCTGCAGATGGGAACACATACAAGGATCTCGGGTCAGCATACAAGGAAACAACACAGCATTTGAAGCAAGATGTATTTTTTGTTATTGTAGTGCCACTGTGATAGTCACTTGAGGTCATTTTGGGTCCAGACAAGATTTTTGAAGAATAAGGTGCTACACAAATATGAAATGTTAGGGAAACATAGAAACATCTGTGTTTCTAGAAGGGAAAGTATGGTCATATTCCAGATGGGAAGGAGGGGAAGGCTGCGAAGCAGTTTCAAAAGGCTTTAAAAAGAAAGTTGAGGGAGAAAGGTCTAGCAGTCAACAGACGCCTTAAGCTTCTGGCGTGGTGAATTATGAAACGTTAGTAAATACAAATGGCGAGGGGAAGGTTCTTTGAGTTGAGGCTGGTTGTTAGCCCTAGGGCCATGACAGGAGGTTGAGTGGGATGCTGATGACTAGGTGCAAGGAGGATGTATCTCCCTGTGTGCTCAAGAACAGGACCCTGCATTGTCTTAGAGCTGATCTTTGCATCTGTGGGGCTGAGGTGTAAATTGTATGGAAGGTGTACTAATGCATCCAATGCTGACAAGCCCTTGAGGACAGAACCTCAAAAATTCTCCTATCCTTGCACCAGTAGAATGAAAATTATTTAAGAATGGATCAGATTAAAGGCAGCTTGCAATATTTCCTCTTCTGGTTCTTGAGCCTTTTGGAAGAGTGTTCTCAAGCATATTCATACAGCTTCAAAAGTTAGGAACCTAACTGAATTAAAAAAAAAAAGATATTTTACCTTTTAACATTTTGAGAAAAGTGATAAAACCTGGGAAAACCTCTGAATTCACAGTATTCTTATATTGCAGGAGTTGGCCACAGTGACTTAGGTGGTCTGATTCTGTTAGCACAGGGACTAGACTTAGGGGTGTCTGCTTTCTCCAAGGTATGTCCCTTTTCCTTCTATAGCCTGGTTGTAGTAATATAAGGACCTTTGTCCTCACTGCATTCTCCTGTGGGTTAACAATTACAAAATGTTTTCAATCATTCTTTCTGCCAAAGCTTTTCTGATGTTTGTTTAGAAGAAATTCTGTGATTTACCTGTGTTACCAAAAATTATCAGAAATAAGCATTTTCTAGTAGTTTTAAGTCATCACCTGGTTTCCTCAGCATGTTGGTAAATGGAGAGAAGCACCTGTGTTCTTAACTTTGGTACTTGCTAGGATCTCTGGCTTTAGTAAATTCCCAGGCTTTGGTAAGTCCTAGCCTCCTTCCCCCAAAGCAAAAGCTTCTCACTTTCTAGTGCTTCCAGCAGGCCACCTGGAATAATAGCACTGGAGAGATGTTTTGGTATTGTCTGTCTGAGGCACCTTACTTTGATGCTCTGGAAGGCTTTCAAAGAAGTTGACCTGAGCACATAGCAGTAACAGAAAGTGCCTCAGCATCCTTGTCCACACATTCTTCATGCCAACCTGAAGATCTGCCTAACTTCAAGGAAGGGTGAATGTGTCCTCTGCTGGCAAATGGGCAATGGTGACAGTAAAGGTAATGGTATTTTTCCTACTTAGCATTTGAAGTAAGATGAGAGCTGTGCTGCATGCGTTCCTCGTAGCCTGAAACTGGGGGTACATGTGGCTTGTTCCAAAGTATCACAGTGCGGGCAGAGTGCTGCAGAGTGGAGGGAGCCAAAAATGGCGCAGCTGGTATTGTGCCAGGGCATAGTTTCAGTAAGTGCTATTTACCAAAGTCTCGCTCTTTGCCAGGAAGTATGTGGCCCAGGTCACTTCCTGGCCCTGTTTTGGACACAGACATGAGGAAAGCGTGTGCCCATTGGTGCCAGGATGATGGCCCTTATTTAACTTACTTGTTCACATCTGAAGGGCTTATACAGATTTATGTCTGAGCTTTTTTTTTTTAAAAAAAAAAAAAGAGAGACAGAGGAAAAAAAAAGATGTAGCTAGCCTCTGGATCACTTCTTCTTTTTTTTATAAGCGGTTTTGTTTTGTTTTTTTTTAAATTGTGACTCATCCAAGGTTGTGTTAAGAGATGGTGAAGAAACCGCTTCCGTGGGCATTCCACTGGATGAGAGGAGAAGAAAACTGAGCTGTTTATGAAAGATTGGTGTAGTAGATCTTTAATGTTTATAATACAAACGTAAAGTTACAAAGGTCAGTCGACTAAAAGGTGCCTTTTGTTATTAACACAGTTGTACAAGGAGTCCAACCATAAATTTGAATATAGTTCATATGTTTGGTTCTGAAAATAAAGTTGTGCTCAAATGATATGTATCACTGCCAGCATTGTTCTATTGACAAAAGGTTTATGTGAATATTTTGCTGTAAAAATATTCCCCCTCTTAAATCTTTGTGATGGTGACTATACTGATCGAGCTGCACTTTCTTGCCTGGGAGCATGTACATCCCTTAAAAATCAATGTAATGAGGATTTCTAAATAGTGTTTGTTTAGCTATATTGCTTACTGTATACTTGCTGACCACAAGCGCACTGGTCTCCTTGCAGTGCCATCCTTTTCTTGGATTTATAACAAACTAGTTAATGAAAATTCATTTTCAAATGCAGCATGTTGGGAGAATACAGGCTTATTCGTATCCTCTGCTGGCTCCAGCTGGGACAATTGTAAAGCTGTCCCCTACTCCCTGCAAAAAATGATGCCCCTGCAGCCGAGTTCCAGAAAGGTGGTGCGCCTGGTCTAAGCCACCGCAACCCAATTATTAACAAGAGGCGACATCACTTCCAATTTATATTAATATGCAAGACTGTGAGCTGTGATGACTGAAGGCTGTGATTCGCGACCTCTGTCAGGTAGAGAGATACGCTCCCTGAAGAAGCTGCTGTTGCCATCCGAAGGGGCAGCGGCCTCTTCAGCTAAGTCTTTCCTTCCACAGCTAAGTCTGACAGGGATTGTGAATCAGAGCCTTGGACTGTTTTAAGGTCTCCTTCAGTGGAGTAATGCGAAGGCATAGTTTATTTGTTCTTGTATTTAAGCTGTTCAAAATCAGCACAGCCCTTTCCCTTTGCCCCTTATTTTGCCGGTGACGGTTTTTCCACTCCAGTTTGGCAAGTATTATATAAAGCACCATGTGATTTGGTAATAGGAATATTTGGTTCACTGAAGTCCTCCTTAATCATGAGGCAAAGTCCATTTGAGCTACCAAATGAATATTCATCAGTCATCGTGCACATAGCCAAGTGGTAATTAATTCTTTCTCTTCTGGTGACCACATGCTCCTGATATGGTAAAAAGAGTCAGGGAAAAAAAGGGGGAAGCAAACAGGAATGACATTGCAATCCTGCTGGTTTTCAGGCTTGCAGAGGAAGGGGAGAAAACCCCTCCTTCTAGCATTTTGGGCCTATGTCTTCCTAAAAAATGGGGGAGCAGGAAAAAAAAACATTTGCTGTCCCTGTGTTTGCAGCAAAGAAATGTATTCTGTTATCCCCTGGACCTGTCAGTAAGGAATTATAGAGGCAGTCCTCTTCCCCCAGGCTTTGCTCTTTTTGCTTTAAATATTGAATTGTCTTCCCTAGTGATCTTTCTACTGGAGAATATAAACTATAAACAATGCTTTCTTCTTCAGCTATTCAACAAATATTCTGTATCGATCATGAATCTGGGCTTTTAGATGCAGAATTTTTTACGGAGTTAACTGTGAGGTGCAGCTTCTTTTGCTGTCATGTCAGGCTGAAATCAATGTTAAAAACTGGAAATTTCTGTCGAAGCAAAAATTTGAAGGTCTTAAAAATGAGGAATTATGTCAGCTAAGTAGACTCTTTGGTGGAGCTATGTGTTTGTTCATAGCAAATGGCTGTATGCATGTATATATATTCACATGCAAGCACAGCAACCAGGCTGTCTGCAGGACTGTTTGGATAACAGCAACTGAAGTTGGTTTGATTAATGCTGCTCAAATGGCAATGCCTTTGGAATTCTTTTCTTCCCTCTGGCACTCGTAACATGTGGGAAGACTTTTCCTTCCAGCTCCTTCTGTTGGGCATTTTCTGGACATGTGTTTCTTCGGTTCTACCTTTTAATTGCTGTATCATGCAGTAGTCTTTGGACATGCAAGATGCTGAGACATAAAAACTCTACTAGTCTGGCTTTTTCTATTCAGCACATGGAGCTTTGTTTTGCCTAGGGTATGTACCCTTATAAAACTGTTTTTTTCTGATCTGTGAAAGAACAGAATAAGTTACTTAGATCTCAGTTGCATGTGCATTTCTTGCCCTCTGGAGATAGATTTCTGAATTTGACAGTAGACTGTGTTCCTTTTCTTTTAAGCTTTCGAAATGTATAAATAATAAGTACTATGTCTACTTCACTATTTTCTTCAAGGAGCATGAGAAAGAGATGCTTATACAATCACTATAGAAAGTATATAGTCTTCCTCCAAAAATACAGCTCTGTGAGACAGGGAGTATCCAGGCCAAAGGCTTTGGCAGCAGCAAGTGTGAATCTCTTTCTCTTCCCATCTTCCATTCCTCTTCCTGCTGCCTGTGTCCATCTCGTCCCATCCCCCCCAAGTCTGTAACCCGTCCAGGAAATGTCCCTAATTTCTGTATTAACCTCCATATTATTGAGTATGTAATTTCACTTTGTCAGTAAAGATACTATGCTGACATTTCATTACCCTAAGCTCAGGCTGAACTGATGTCTGGAGGGGTAAGGTGTGTTAGCCTCAGCAAATATAAATGATGTTGCTTCATGGAATCCAGGAGAATTATTTTGACTCTCTTCTGTATGCCAAGGATGTAACTTTTGCTTCAAATTTGCTACAAGAAGGATTTAAATTTGAATAGCATTCATTTACCTCTCTTTCTGACATCAGTGATCATAATGGAAAGTCTGAATGTAGCCTTGGAGGCAAAGAGAAATACAAACTTCCTGTAGAAGTTTCCATCTTCTCGGTCACTGTATATTTGCTTTTGTGTTGGGGAAACTATTGTGTTCTCTTCTGATGAGGCTTATATGATGCTTATAGAACTGTTGATAGAAACGTGGGGGTGGATAATGCCTGCTCTTTATTAGTTCTTGTCACTTTGTGGCTTTGAAAGGCTCGTTATCTGTTATCACAAAAAGGAAACGGCTACTGCTATGCTTGGCACTGCAGAAATGCAGAATGCAGCCCTTTTCCTGTGTAACTATTGAAAACCGTTGTTATAAGCTTTGGGAGGAATATAAATCTAGAGACTATTTGAAACCAAGATTACTTTAATATGAGAAAAAATATTAGTATAAAAATAAATTATTTTAATATCATGTAAAAGCCATAACCGTAGAGTTGGTTATGAGCTTATATTTATTCGTTTAAAATCCCCTCCAAACAAGCAACAGATCCTACCAGAAATCCATGCCTAAGTACTAAGGACAGAATAAATCTCCATAAAACGCATACATGGAAATAAAGTTGGCTTGGTTGTAAGAGTAAAACTGGTTTTGGTGACAGCAGAGCTTGTGTCCCTGATTTCAGCTGGAAGATGACACTCAAACTTCCCAGGAAATACCCACCTACATCTTAGCTTATTGCCTGCCTTGAAGATCATCCTGAGTGACATGACAGTATCTGGGCCTAAAAAACTAAGTGATCCTGAAATGCTGAACTGGGTTCAGAGCTGGAGCAAGCGGGACATGTCTTCTCAAGAAGTAAAGGCCAGAGAAGGAAAAAGAAAAATTCTGTTATCCACAGACATAGCTGAAGTTACACTAAGCTGTTCCCTTGGGCAGGTCATCCAGAGGAGAAAGAATTTAAAGATTTATGTCACTGGGGAAACCAGCATAAGCCTGAATGAAACTCACGTGTGTGGCAGTAAGCTCTACAATATTTGAGTCTATATAGCCAATGACAAGATCCCAAGAAGTTAAGCAGTAGTAGTTTATTCTACTCTCTTGTGCTTTTTGTTTCTCCTTTGCCGGGGGGAGTTGTACTGTTGTCTCTTGGTTTTCATTTGTCTGTGCACAAGAGAGATTCCCAACAGTCCTTCAATGATTTTCTAAACTTAAACCACAGCTTGTCACTGAGTCAGATTCTCTTGTGTTAATGCTTGTATTTTAAGATGCTGCTATGTGATTTAACTGTCATACCTTCTTTAAAGCCCACTATGTCCTTTTGAAGAAGATGGAATAAGAACCCTCCATAATTGTGTTTAGTGACAGTAAGGTGTAAGGAAAAAGTAGCTAATGGACACTTAAATCAGGTAGGCATTTATATTAAGTAAGGGAACTGAAACTGAAGGATGTTGTCATTGTCTTAAATTCGCCTAGGGTTAGCTTTGTGAGTGGTGATAATCTGTTATATTAGTTTGAAGGTTTGATCACTTGACTATGTTAGTCTGTTGATTCACTGTAATACTGTGAAGCTACATATTTAATCAGCTTAGATAACAGCAGAGCATTGATTTCTCAAGGTTTGCTTGCTTTTGTGTTATTTGATTGATGTTATTGATTTTATTATTTTGATTTTTAAATAATGAAAAAAGAAGGTGTATCTTTTCACTAATTGGTACCTGGACCTATTCTCTTTACAGTTACAGAATACGTATATTTTGAGGAACAAAATTTGTAAGCTGTTTGTGTTCTCTTCAAAATTAGTTCTAAATTGCTTCACAGCATGATTAATAAAAATAATGATCACTATGGAAAAAAGCCTTATGTTTTAATTCAGTGTAGAACTCTTGGATTTTGATGTTTTGGGGTTTATTTATTTATTTTTTTATTCTAGATGTAGGAAAGTATAAATGACAGCCCGTTTGTCATTTATAGAAGCCAACGTATAAGACGTATAATGATGAAGTGGTATTTAACAAAAGCAAACCCAGCGAACTAGGTCTTAAACTGAAGGGGTTTAAGCGGGAGTGGTTGCTTTGGGATTGGCCTAAGATATGAGAGAAAGTGGAAGGAGAAGAGAAAAAAAAAATCTTGCTTTGCTCTCTGAATTGTGCATGCTTTGTGAATGGCTGAAGTTTGTGTCTGAGCTCTCAAGTCAGCGCCTTTCACGTATGCGGTATCTTCTTAAGGAAGTTTGGAAGCAGCTCTGGAAACTAATGGCTTTGCCGCACCGAGAGCGTACATGTTCAGTAAACGTGTCTGGGACGCTGAACGACTTTCTGCTAATAACAAGGATCTTGATTGCTTTAATGAGTTGCAGAGGCTGTGAACTGGCAGCTCCGATTATTCCCCTAGCATTAACCACTACACTTTACACATCTCAAAAGCTGTTAAAAGAGCAACTGAAGTCATGCTTCTTGTCTGCACTCTGAAAAGGAAACCTCTTCTGAGTCTTTTAAGCGTCCGAAAATTACTGGCTCATCTGAAAGAGGAGACGTTAGCTAAGCTGGCCTTAGCTGGTAAAAGCCAATAAAATCTCCTGGTCCTGGGTAGCTGACCCATAACTGGCAGCCTGACACCAGAAAGTGTACGGGGACCCTTCTAGAAAGCCAATAAAGAACTGAAAGATAAGAATAAGTGAAGAATAGATATTGTAGTTAAAATAACACAGAAACCAACCAGACATTCAACTTCCTGCAAGTACGGCCTACGCAGGAATTTCTTTGCAGTATAGAAAAGTGCAGATAAATGCTTGGTTGTCATTTTCACGCCCACCTATTTGCTGTCCTCCCCTACCGACGAGATGATCAGAGCACACCCAAAAGAACTGATTTAACTCACGCGAGTGCACAGATTACAAGCACTGCACAACGTGGAACGGCCAGAAGTCCTGCCATGGCTTTCTTCCACGTCTTGGTCTAAGGTGGTAGGTGAGAGGGGAAAAAACCAAACCCCAAGCAAACAAAACCAAAGCTTTTGATTTTTGGTTACTTATTTAACCTCAGAATCTTTCAATGCACCTACCCATTTGGAAAATGGAGGCCAAGCAAAGCACCCTCGCTTTTCTCCCTCCCAGCAGCGTGCCAAGCTCCACTTGCTGGTCTGGCACTTAGAGACATTTCTAAAAGACAGCTTTGTTTTTCTAGGGAAAAAGAAAATCGATATTCTGAGGTAAAGAAAGAAGCTCTCCTGCCTCTGAACACTAGTCTGAAATAGGAGGATGTTGTGGTAAGCATTGTTGTTTTTTTTTTCTTCAGAATTTCTCTATTTTTTCCTGATGTTCAGATCAAAATTCTCCTACTCAGAGTACAAACACAGTAACATTAGTAACAAGAATTGATTTTTTTTTTTTTAAAAAAATCATTAAAAAGAGATGCTAGTAGCCTGTTGTTCTGTACATTCATTTTAATGTCCTGAAACAGTTTGCTGGAAGCCAGGCTCTTGCCTGTGCTAGCCAAATAATTGGATGCAGGTGCCCTCTTGAGGAGGAGAAGCAATTACAAAGGAATTTTGCTAGTTTTTAGGAATTTGTTGACAGTTGTTCAGTTCACTGTAGACTGCAGCAATAATTGTGTGATTGTGGTCTAAGTCCTACCTTTCAGCTGTTTTAGCGAGTGCCCTCTGAGCCTCAATAAGCCTGTTGCCTGCATCTTGAGTTCACAGATAGTACGTGTGTGGGGGTGTTCTGGTTTGTGCCATCTATCGTCTTGCTGATTTGTTGTTTGGGTGTGTTTTTTTTTTTTTTTTAAAGGAGATATGTGCTTTCATGTCTCTGTCTTATTTAAATGCAGAGGGTTATTTTGTCATTTACAAGCTCATTGCTTCAGGGGAAAGTCTGTGCACTTTTGACTGTTCTGTAAGTGCTAGGACAGGCTTGCAGTACCAAGCTAAGTGATACTAACTCTCCTTTGTACCATGGGAAGAACTTACGGATAACTGACTATGATTTTTTTTTTCTTCTCTTTCCTTTTTTAGTGCAGAAGATGACTCTGATCGCAGGATTCCTTGCTAGGGCTGGAGGCAGCAGCCCCATTCTGGTGTTCCAAATGGCAGCTCTGGCAATGCTGGTATCAGGTAAGGAGGAGCCCTGGCAAGGAAAAGCATGCTGTTGGCATTTTTTAAATCCTGTTTAGGAGTTACTTGGTGTGGCCAAGAGATGCTGCCTGGGTTTTGGGAAAGAAACAATATGTATTGCAATAAGCTTCCAGCGGGGCATGCTCTGCATGATGTTTTTCAGCCTTTTGTTTTCTCCATGCTGAATTTTGCCCAGGGAGCTAGGAGGTGAAATCTGATCCCAAAAGAGCAGTATTTTGAGCCAATCAGTACTTTTATATTATCTTTCCATGGAATAGTTCAATATTTGATGAAAGCAAAAACCTTCAAGTTGAAAAGAAAAAAACAAACAACCCCCCCAAACATCCCTCTCTCCTGACGCTTTTGCTTTCTTTTTTGAAGAAAGGACGCTCTTCTCATCTTCCATTTTTATGAAAACAGCAAAACTTATAGAGAATATTTTGTTAGCATAACGCCTTTGCTGCAAGATCTATGATAGGAAACAGAGATTGTTCTTCCTCTCACATGAGGGAAAAAGTATTGTTTTGGTCATGGTACCTGTTATCCTGGGCGCTCTGTGCACATCTGGAGCATAAGGTAGCCCCGGCTTTCACAGTGCATAAACAAATGGAGAAGTATGGTGAGGGAGGGGGAGTTGGCCTGGCACAAATATCAGTTCAGTTAATGTCTGCTCTCTTCCACCACAGAACACAGTATGCTGGAAATCATTTATGCATCTACTACGAAATACCTGGAAGAAGGAGAGACCCTGAATTTGAATTGCCTCATCAAGCACCAACAGAATCAGTTGTCACAAATGGAGGCTCACTGGTATAAAAAAGCAAAGAAGCAAAACGAGACTGGGTTTGGAAAGGAGATGGAAAGCTTGCACCTCTCACGAAACTCAGACCCCAAGGCGCAAGTCACGTCCTCTCTGCTTCTGAAAATTCAGAAAGTCAACCAGTCAGACAGTGGCCACTACCAATGCAGGGCCAAAATAAAGAATACTGTCCTAACTGCTGTGGGCCACTTTATTAGAGTGAACGTAACAGGTAAGCTCTGTGTGTCCAGGAGCTTTCTTGCAGAGGGAGTTGGGAGAGCGCCTGGTTGTCTCTGAAGCGAAATTTCTGCATGATAAAACTTGTGTTCATGAAGATGTATCCTCCCCTCCTAGGGTGGGAAACTAAAAATGATTGCTGCCACACTGTGACATGTGGAATAAGTTTCATACTCCTTTGTCTCTTCATCTATGCATGCTAAATGCAAGACTGACATGTGAAAAATGTTGGGGATTTGTTTTAGATTGGCTGTGGATCTCTCTGAGCTAATGGGAATAGTTTCCCATGGGATTTCTACTCCAAGCACTGTTACCAGAGCTGAAAGGAATTGGGTGGAAAAAGAAGTGTGGGAAAAAGTATGCAGTCTCAGGTTAGACGCAGGTCTGCCCCAGTTCACCTAGCATCTGTTCTGGGCTTACAGGCATAGCTACGTTCACAGGCAGTATTTTTTCTCTAAAACGGAGATCTATGTATTTTCTTAAACAGAGACCTTTGTGTATGCAAACAGTCTAGCCTTATCGCCTCTTGAATTCATTGTAGTGTATGTAGACCTCAGGGAGGATTGGTGCTTAGAGGGAGTGGGACTTGAGATACGGCAGCCACCACTGTGAATTATTTTGTTCTTATTGAGGTGATTTTTTTTTCTCTTGCTTCATTACTTAGAAGAGAAAGAATAGTGTGCAGAAAGACTGGGAGGGCTGAAACATACAGTGGCAGTGCCGCTGTGCAATCATTTCTATACAGGTCTTAACTGATCGTATGGTATGGTGTCCTCTACTTGTGCCAAGTGACTTTAGCTCCAAGCCTCCGGCAGAAGGGAATATCTGTTTGGCCTAACTGGCCGAGGTTCTCATCTGGTGGTTGCGGTGGTGGTGGTGAGCTACTAGAGCTTTGTAGGTTGGTTCTGATCAGGGGCAGGCTGAGAAACTAGCTCATATTCCTTCCAAGCTGTTCTCCCAGCTTTGTTAAGACGTAGGGATTATATTCATCTTTTGCCTTCTTAAAGTTTTCTCCAACATATTTTGACAAAAAATAAAATAAAAATTACACCTTCGGTCACCTTTTTGCCACTAAGTTTTAGGTAAGGAAAGATGCAGTTCTGCAGACTTTTATTTGCATGTTGGTCATCGTTATATCAGGTGTGAGCATTGCCAATACCACAGAGAGGACAGAGGGAGACCTGGAACAGAACAAAGCTCTGAGGGTGGATTCTGAGCTGGAGATGATGTGGGCTGTGGTCATGATATCCTGGATAATTGTGTATGTCAAAGGTAAGAAGAGAGAGATAGATATATATCTATATATAACTCTATATCTTTTCTGAAGATGGAGCTTATGGTTGATTTTATAATCACAAGTCTCATAGGTGGATTTCTGGCATGGCCGTTATATTTAATGACTCCCCCTTTCCCATTGTAATAATTCCATAGAGTTAGCAGGCTAAAACTCCCCAGGCAGGAAGGTGAAATGATCCCAACTAGCTTGCATTGGCATTGGTTTTGAGTGATTTTGCAGAAGCTGCAGCTGAGCTGGATTCCGGCCAACATCCACAGAAGTCGCCTGGCTCAGTGTGTCCAATTCCTGGTCGTGCCAAAACAGAGTGCACTGAACGAGCACAGGACCATTGTTTTATGGACTTCAGATGCCTCCTGTATGGCCTTTTGGGAATATGTAGTTGTGTGCTAACGTGACATAAGGTATCTTGCAAATTAAATTTGCTCAGGCAGTTGATTTAGATGTGTGAAAGTCTCTCTTCTTGGCCAGATGACCCCTCAATATAACCTCTGAGATGTGGTCTTGCATTAGTCACTTTTTGAATAAGCTTGTATTTTATTAATTTGGATTAGTACATTTTGTTCTTGAACACCACTACATATTTTTCTTTTTTTTGTGTGTGTGTGTGTGTATGCGTTCATCTTTTTTTCCACCCAAGGACTCATACCATGAAGACACTACTTGTGAAGTCTGAGCTGCTTTGCTTAAACAACATAATATTCCTGAGCTGCTGTAAGAACAACTTCGTTTTATTGCACATGATGAATGTCTGGGATTCACGTTGTGTTTCATGGCACACTTCAAGGTTTCGGGGGACTTATTTCTGGACTTCCTGGTACTGGTTCATTGGGATTATTCACTTTACCTGTTAACCCCATCTACCCCCTAGGCAGAGAAGGAGAATTTCTCCATGCCTTTTCTAGTCCTAGAATTGAAATTCTCTCACATCTAATGTCAGTTCTTCCAGGTTTTGCCTTCATTGAGGCAACAGATTTCTCAGTGTTGTGCTCTTTGAAATGAAGAGATGGTTTCTTTCCAGCCGTACTTTCTGGCACCTGCCTCCCATGCAGGGAGGTCCTCCCTTTCTGCTATAGCTCTCTATGCAAAGCAGGATTTCCTGGGTCCTTCTCTCCTCTGAAACATCTTCTGACATATTTCTTGTCTATCCTCTGTGCTCTTCAGTTTGCTCTGAGAAAGCTTGAGGCCCTTGTTCAACTCCCAGCAGTATGAGCTCCAGTGGGGGGATGCACAGGAAGCAGAAGTGAAGTCAGTGTCAAACTCACTGTTCTGCAAACAGAAACCAAAGACAGGCACAAGGTTTTACCCTAACTGTGGGATGTTTTGAAAGGCTATTTTGTCTCCAGTCTTTTAACAGTGTTGTGTCCCTCTCCCCTTTTCCAAGTATTTGTGTAAATTTGCCTTTTGTGTAAGGGGTTCTCTCTTAGGACTTAAAATTTGGTACCAAATGATAAAGGGAAGATGGTTACAGCTGTATCTGTTTCTGTGGTTACTAAAGATTGTCTGATGAGCGCTTCTGACCTCTGCCATGTTTTTCATACTTGAGCATGTGCGTAATGTTTTTGAATGTCAAAGCAGACACGTATCTTCTAAATAAATAACTCAAGTGATCATTTATCTCCTCATCACTTTGCCAGGTATCTGATTGTTTATCAGCTCTGAAGGGCTGCAATTGCTGCTGCTTTGTGAGCCTCTCCATCAAAGGCAGCCTGATTTTGGATTCTTGTTGAAATAAACCTGTATGTCACATCTGACAGAACCAGCTGCTTAAAGGGCATCCTTGATGCTGAGAAGCAGTAACAAGCAGTATAGATGTCTCGCTAGCTGGGGGAAGGGGAGACGGGGGGGGCCAGGAAAAGCATTGTATGTGCCTGTGTTTTGGGCTCCACTGAGCCAATTCAGACTGCAGATATTTTTAGCACTATTCTTCAGCAGGCAGCATGCTGTACAATTACACATCAACATGATGCTTCTCGTGTAGGTTGGTGTAGCTATGTTTCCACCTCCTGGCAACTATAAGGAATAGCTGAAAAGAGACTAAGGAGAATTATGTTTTTATTTTTGCGGGGCACTAGAAGATGAAGTAGGAATTTTAAAGGGGCACTTCTCTTGAGCTTGAAGAGATTTTTAAGTCTTCAAAGTTCAGTATTCTATGCTATATATGAGCACAGAAGCTGTTTCCAAACAGTTTGCTTTGTAGCTACTGTGAAAATGAGTGCTTGATCTGAAAGGTGATAAATACAAGGTGCTTGCAGCAGGACCGTAAGTAATAAGACACCAGGCAGACATTTTATATTGAGGGAGGGAGCATGAGTGTACATCCATGGTAACTGGGGACATGAACACACTTAGTGAAACTCCAGTCTCTAAAATACCTATACATTCTGTCTATTAAGGACAACAATTGTCATAGAGGTACGTACTGTTACGGAGGACACGTAGTCAAGACTGTAGGCATTCTGCGAGGTAAGTGCCCTTCAGTAATAAGAAAATGTTAATTTTCCCAAATAAAAATCGCTTTCACAAGTCAGGATGACCTCTCCCTGTCTTTGACAACAGTGTAGCCAGAGCTGGGTTTTCTTTCAGGAGCTAATCAGAAACCTATAGTGCCTATTTCTTGTTCTCTGCCAGGTCAATGGCATCTGCCTATTTCACAGGAAAGACCAAAAGTCCTTAGTAGCCATCTCAGAATTGCCCTCTGTGAACAGGAAAAAGGCAAGTTTGAGTAGATAGTGAAATACGTATTTCTAGAAACTATAATAGACTGCTAGTCCAAAACTTCCAGATGAAAATGTCTTTTTCAGTGAAAACTGATTTTCAAGCTAACTGTCCAAGTATGCATTCAGCCAGGATCCCTTATGGGCATAATGAGGTCACTGTTCCTTATACCCTTGTTAACTGCATTAAAGCTAGTTTGGAGAAGTTTGTAGCACATGTACATAAGTCTGGTTGAGTAGAGGTGCTGGACTTCAAAGTATTGAATCTGGACTTCGAATGAGGTTGTTTTCTTTGTGGTTCATTTGCAGGGACTCCCATGTAAGCTGCAGTCAGCATCCACAACTTACCTTCTTTTACATGACGCGTTGCCTCACTCGGGAAAATCATCCTGTTCAAAGGGGCTTGTTGGAAGCCTAGATAGTTCAAAGGTACCTCCAGTGTATCCCTTTGGATGCATTTTTAATTTCCTTTAGCCAGAGGCTATTTATCATTACGGAAGTCATAAACTAGCTCTGACAATAAATCATGTAGAAGCAATGTGCAACCCAGATTTCTAGTGATGGAGACTTTGCAAACAGGCCAAACAACTCTTCCTGCTGTTAAGAGGGCTGTGAGGTACGCAGCTTTTGGCTCGCCAAGCAGGGAGCTGAGGAGGAAAAGGGGTGAGGAAAACTGGTGAGGCAGTGCTGCCAGCACCGTTTTGCTCTCCTATCTCCATTTTGAAGATAGCTGTTTCACTCTGGGCCCCAGGGCTGGAAGCAGCTCCTCTTTGGGCGGGGAGGAAGGCGGTGGGGGGGCTGAGCCTGGGCCACACCATGGGGCTGGATGCCCTGCTGTGGGGGGAGTTTTAATGGCTGCCTGCTGTTGTAGGGGGGGTGCTGCCAGTGGCGAGGGAGTGCTGTGTCTGCCTGCGCAAGCTGGACTTTTTGGGAGTGGCACCCCGGCAGCTGCTCTACTGAAAGGGTCCGCTTTAATAAGAGAGTTACACGGAAAATGGTATATAATCAGTGACGCAACCTCATTAGCTGAGCATCCCTGGATACCTTGTCACTTAAGTGCAACAGCTCTAAAAGTGTGTGCATAATGTTGTATCTCTCTATATTGATTTTTATAAATATACGTATATGTAGCAACATGCACACATAGACACAGCCACAGCGCGGATACTTTTAGCAAATTAAGATATTTTACATATATTTTAAGTGGGTCCATAGCTGTGCACCGGCACGGGCTGTGCAGGCCTGAGGGCAGGGGGTGGGAAGAAGGCTGGTCTGCGGCATGAATGCATGCAGCGAAGGCCGCCTGGTGGGGAGTGAGAGGCTTCGTGAGCCCGCTTCTGACACGTCCTGCACACTCCGTGCTAGTTGGCTTTTTTTGCGTCTTATTTCCCTCTCTCTCGCTTGTTTTGTGCCTTGTCTCAAATTTTTGCACAGCACCGTAGAACATTGAATAAGGAGCCCAAAGTCCTGATGTGCGTGCTCTCCCAGCCTGGAGCAGGCATTGCTCTGCCACCCTGTCCTCAGGAGCTTCCTCTCTGGGCTGTATTTTAAGCCACTCTGGGAAGATGAGAAAATGAAGACCTCTTACCAGCAATGCCCAAAATCCCCTGACAGCATCAACGTTTGTGAGAGCTGACCTGACTTCATGTCACGTTTTCCACCTGCAGACCACTGGTCTACAAAAAGGACAGGCAGTTCAGGCAGCACAAACCTGAATGAGGACATGCCGTAGGTCTGGGCTTCACCCAGCAACTCTACCCTTCTGCATCACGCTCCCTTGCATCGAGCATAAAATCTGCCAGAAGTGCTGCTAACCAGCTGCAAGACAGGAAAGAATTGGGGCGAGAAGTTTGACTGGAAACCACTGTGGAGAATTTTTCTAAACCGCTAAGTGACGCAGAACTATAGGTGTTTAGCTGGCTCATAAGAAAGGGAGTTTATGACAGCAAAGAAGCCTGTATGGTGAGGAAGGAAACGGGTAAAGCAGAAACATCCCCTTTGGTTTATTACACTGCACCAAAAGCTTGTAGGCAGTGATAAATGCCATCCTGACACTGGTGTCACAACTTTAGTTTGCATTTGAGAGGTGGGATGTGTAGTTTTTTCCAATATAGATATGGGCTTCTATTTCAGGTATGCTTTGTTATACAACTGATTTGTTCCACTTGATGTAAAAATCACAGAAATGGAAGCCACTAAAAGAAAACTATTGGGCCTTCTCCTTTGCCATGTGATAACACTACGGATTTCATATTTGGAAGCATTGATCTAGCTGTTCTATAAACATAAAAGAAGAGACAAGGTTTTCCCTTCCTGAAAAAAAAATTCAAAAAGAAAAAAATCTACTTCTATGTATGTGATGAGTCTGAGGAGGGCTGAGCATGCAGCAGACTCCCAGCTGAGTCTGTTGGGGGTTCCTGGGACTTCTTGCAGGATGTTCACAGCTCCATGGGAGAAGGAAGCTGCAGCTTTCAGAGAACATGAGCTTCCCTGGGGTGTGAAGGAGGAGGAGCAGGGAACAGCTGAAGGAGAGCGGCCTGGTAGTCCTGTGTCTCTACCCCTGCTTGGCACTGTCTAAACCATGGTTAGTGATGCTACACGCAAGATTGACTGATAGATGAGGAAGGACCACCTGGGCTTTTATTTCTGCTATACACCCGTTCTTCTGCTATTTCTGTTCTTTTTAATGTGGGAATTATTTGAGGTTTGCAGCTTCTTTACGTGCAGTTCGGGATGTGTGATGCAATTCCGTCACATTTGGCTGCGGAGTGGGAGGCCAATACCTCTGGCTGAAAGATGGGGAGGAAACTTTCATCCGGGGAGTCTGAGGTACGTACCGATTCTTACTGAAGTGTTTTGGGAGTTGTGTCCTCCTATAAACCATCTCTTTTCTGTTCATCTTTGAATACTTCTATGGGAGACTTTTTCTTGGATTATCCACAGCTCTGAAGGCAGTAATTGTACTTGTGGCTTGTTCCTGGGAAACCAGCAACAGGATGCAGTAGGTCCTCAAGAGGCAGGAACTAAAGTAGTTAAGGTCACGAACATCTCTGTTGTAGATAGATTTGCTGGAGTATTGGGATCGAGTGAGAAGCCCCTGAGGTTGATGACCCGCAAGTGGTAAGGGGATTCTCTAGGGCCAGGAGCAGAAGTTGCTGAGCATGGCCATGCTGGTCCAGTGACTGTGCAATTAGGGGAAAACTAGCTACAGTTAAAAAAGAAATCTTTTTTCTTGGTCTCTGGAAATTGCAATATAATTCCCTCTGGATATTTTAACCTGGAAGTGTCAAGTTTTAAAGGGTTTTGTTATCAGCAGTGCTTCCCCCATATGTTTGCTGACATTGGTGAGAGCCACAGACGGTTTATACCTGGGAAAGTCAAGCTATTAGGTACTTGGACTAAGTTTTTTTCCCTATGAAATGGAAAATGTAAAGCAAATGTCTTCTCTCTTTCTGAAAGGAAGAGAACAGGCTACCGGGAGTGGTGGTGTTCTCATTCATCCTTTGCTCCTACTCTGCATTCCCAACACTGGGTTACAGTGCTTTCTGAAGAGGCTGACTGCGAGGCAGCTACAGATGTGAGGTGTACAACTTGGCTCATGGCATAACTTCATGGGACTAAGCTATTTTCTACATGGGCTGGTGTCAAGAAGGTAAATATTTCTGAGAAGAGAGGAGATGCCCACCTGCTTTCTTGAATTACAGCTACTAAAGATAAAAAAAAAAAGCCAGACAAAATACTCATCTGCTGTATGGCATTTTTTTTTTCCCCTGGGGAAAAAACCCACTTTGTTGTAATGTTAATATTAGTATTATTCTAAATATTAATACCTTGATGAATTCAACACACAGACACCACAAACCTCTGCCCTGCTGTGGAGGAAGCTTCAAACCTATTTACCTTCAGGTATATGTTACCAAAAGGCTGTAGAATCATAGAATCATAGACTCATTAAGGTTGGAAAAGACCTCTAAGACCATCGAGTCCAACCATCAACTCAACACCACCACGGCCAATAAACCATGTCCCTAAGCGCCTCATCTACACGTCTTTTAAATACTTCCAGGGACGGTGACTCCACCACTTCCCTGGGCAGCCTGTTCCAAGGCCTGACCACTCTTTCAGGAAAGAAATTTCTCCTAATGTCCAATCTAAACCTCCCTTGGTGCAACTTGAGGCCATTTCCTCTCATCCTATCGCTAGTTACTTGGGAGAAGAGACCAACACCCACCTCGCTACAACCTCCTTTCAGGTAGTTGTAGAGCGCGATGAGGTCTCCCCTCAGCCTCCTCTTCTCCAGACTAAACAACCCCAGTTCCCTCAGCCGCTCCTCATAAGGCTTGTGCTCCAGGCCCTTCACCAGCTTCGTTGCCCTCCTCTGGACACGCTCCAGCACCTCAATGTCCTTCTTGTAGTGAGAGGCCCAAAACTGAACACAGTATTGGAGGTGCGGCCTCACCAGTGCCGAGTACAGGGGCACGATCACCTCCCTGCTCCTGCTGGCCACACTATTTCTGATACAGGCCAGGATGCCGTTGGCCTTCTTGGCCACCTGGGCACACTGCCGGCTCATGTTCAGCCGGCTGTCAACCAGCACCCCCAGGTCCTTTTCCTCCGGGCAGGGTCTTCTCTACCCTTTAAAATGTGCTTCCGCTGCAAAGCAGAGCCATATTTTGCTGAGTTAAGCATGGGAATGGCTATGTGACCTATTGGTTATTTTTTAAAAATTTATGGTAACGACGGATGCACTGATTGATACCTGGTTCTTTATGATCTGCACCTTTTCCTCCTTAAGATTGTGTTAAAATATATTTTCATTATGTTGGACCTTTATTTACCCAATTTTAAGTTGGTGCTTTGCATAGCTCAAGGCTTGTAGCTTGTGTTTGATGTGTAAAAGCAGACAACTGAAGGTTGTGGTTTGTTCTTCATGTCAGAAAGCAGTTTGTTTCCCTAGTTTTAACTGTGTCACATCCTCTTCAGGGGGGTGTACAACCAGATGGTTTGTTTTCACTGAGCTCTTTCGGAGGGGAGAGAGGCTATGTCTGCCTGTGAGACAAATCAGCTGCGTGTTAAGATCTCAGGAGCATCAATGAAAAGAAATTAATGAACTGTACAGCTGAAAAGAGAGACTATCTGGGACGTTCGGTCCTAAACTTGAAGTCCTAAAAAGAAGCCCTAAAAAGTTCTCACTTCTTTGCAACTACATCCGGGCCCCTGGTGAGGGCAGAGCAGGAGAGGAGCTCCAGGTACACCTCTGCAGTTCCCTGTGTGCAGGGACCACCCTGTAAGTGGCCACCAGGACCGATGTCACGTTGGACCGGCTGCTGCGCTAACCCCTCTCTTCTCCTCCCCCAGACGGCGAGTATCGGAAGACCGGAGCACGCTGGCACTGTTCATCTGCCATGCTCCCGTGGCCGGAGGGCTCTCCTCCAGGCTGGCAACCGGGTAACTTTCCTCCAGCCCCAGCATTCGTTGGGATGAATCCGAGCATGAGCGGTGCCGTTCCCCAGCTGGAAGGCTGAGGCTAATGGAAGAGCGATGCACATATTGCATGGTCTTGTGCCAGCCACCGCCGTCAAGGCTGAGTAAAAATTTTAATTTATTTTAATGTAGTTATTGAGGCATTTTAATTCCATCAAAGGAAATAACACAAGACAATCTACAAATATTCATTTGCTACTTTTAAATGAATTTGATTCAGCTGTGCTTGGTTTCTCCTTTTTGGGTTTTACTTTGAGACTTCTTGCTTACAGGCACAGTATTCAAGGATTGTGAACCTTAAAAATTGCAGTCTAAATTCTGCGTTTCATACATGAATATTTAAACAGAGTAATATGCTCTGTTCTTTCTGTAAGGCCCCATTTTTAATCATTAATGCCTGTTCTTTTGAGCAAATAAACCCCAGATAAAAATCTGTGTGAGACTTGTATGTATTTTAAAAAAAGATAGTTCTCTGGGACAAGTTCCAATATGACAATATTCTTTTTATGAATATTTATAGATCCATCAAAATTGGTGAATACTGAATTTGCTGATAAACGTTGTGGATGTTTTTTTTTTACTTTTCTTTTCAAGGATACTGAAAATTTATTTGCAAATTGGGTCAAATTCAGTACATAATTCTGGTCAAAAGGCTTTTTTTTTTCTGGTTAAAAAAAGTCTTCAAACTTTCAAACTTTTTGATTGAAAGCATCTTTTGCATGCATAATTTATCCAAATGGCAAAAAAAACCCCAAACCATTTGACAGTATTGAATAACATGAAACAAACCAAAATATTTCATTTGTGGCAAGGATTTTAAGTGAACAAAAATTAAATTTGGGAGTTTTTTAATGTAAGAGTTATGTTGCCTGTTGCACGTTAGTAGCAGAATACTGATCAATGTGGTTGCGCTGGCATTGTTTCCCGGTTGCAATGAAAACTTTTCATCCAGATGCATCAGTGTTTTGTTAGAACTGTGCAGAAAACCATCAGGCTGTTGTCTGAATGTGCATACGTATCGCATTGTGTTTAAGAAAATACTATTGCCTCTTGCTCTCAGCTCACAAATGTTGCAGCATTTGTTCTTTCTGTGCCACAAGTGTGGCAGTGTTCTGGTTTTTATTCTGTGCACCAGGTGTCCTCACTTGATAAATTTTACATTTAAAATGAAATTTTTAATACTGCATAATTGAAGCCTGTTACTTTTACAGCAGTTGATCCAGATGAGGATTTAGGTTTCTGTGTGCAGAGTGAACCCTGGCTGCCCTTCCTCCTCCTCTCAGCACATACTGAGAAGCATGCGTGTATTTAAATATGGGTGTGAACAGTGCATGATCTAAATAGCCCAGAAGGAAAGTCTTGTTGCAACACATAGGACATTTCTGAATCAACCATTGCACAAAGATACTTGCTTATCTGGTGCGTATTGGGTTTTGACTTGGGAATGAAATCAGCATATCAGTATTTCCCATGGGATGGAAACACAATTTTCCAGTCATCTCTAGCTGCGGGTGACTGATTCAGAAAGTAAAAGATTAAAGAGAAACAAATGACAGCATAAAGGAGAGAATGACAAAAGGTCTACCAAGAAGACAATTTGAGGCAATGCAGAGGCGAGTGATGGAAAATGAGATAGCTTTATGGGCAGGCTACAGGGAGCCTCAAGACAAAAGTGCGGCCACTGATTTCTGAGAGTAATATCAGAAGACTGCAGTCAGGATACAGCTACTGTAGTGTTGTGGAAAGAGGCATACATTCCGAGACCTCGGCTTTATCCCCCAGCTGGTTGGGGGCACAGAAGTGCGTTGGTTGTGAACCTTTCTGCTGTGACATTCGAACCAGCATGAGGACCTACTGCAGTAGGGTGCTCGTCCTTGAGACCTGAGCAGGAGAGGTTGGGAGTTTGACTGTGGGAATACATATGTATATTGTCCAGTACAGCGTCGTACAAGATTGCCATGCCAAGTTGAGGTCATTTATGTATATCTGACCCTTTTTGCTTTACTTTCTTCAGTACAAGAATGATACTTGAGATGGGATCTTGTGTAGAACTTCTGTTTTCAAAGGAAACAGAGGTTTTACCACGTGTTCTCTTTGAAGGGATTTGCACAACAATTTGTGACTACGTGCCATTTTCTTTGCCTTCACTGTCTGCAGTGCTGATTCCTTCTGCTAAAGATGGTTCAGACATGGCCAGTTCTGGCTGCACTCCTTTTCTTGCTAATCAATCTGGTTGAAGGGCCAGGTAAGTAAGAAAGATCCAAAACTACATGCAGCACTCCTTGGTACTTTGTATTTCCAACTCACCAGTACACTGAAACTTCACAGTTCACCAGGGGAAATTTTGTTCGTTGTTTAATGTGAACGCAAAGAGTGATGTCACCTCAGCTGGCAAAATAATTGTGTGCCTTGCAGAGTGGCACTGCATGATATATCTGATAGGAATCCAACACAGATCACCTGAAGACCCATCTCCCGTTTAACTGGGACAATATCAGGAGAGCTATGATTTCTGGTAGAAAAGGGATCTACATATGCCCCTCACTAAATATGCCTCGTGAACTGCTACACCAAGTGATCTTGGGTTTTAACCTCGTTACATGTGTATGTTCCACTGCTATCCCTGGTTTTACTTGCACTTTAACCAAGGCGCCTAATTCAATAACACAGTAATTTTTTTAAAAAGTAGTTTCCTTTCCCTTAAGGGTGAATCTTGCCCTCCCCATCAGTTTTTCAAAGCCCATATTAAAATGATAGAAATCTGTTGCCTAAAAAAAGATGGAGGACTTGCAGCTCACCAGCATGCATCACATCCCTGCCGAGTCCACAGCGGAAAGGCACCATCTCCACTGCATTTCCAGACTTCAAAGAGTGACAGCAGGAAGCTGGACCTGGAACTTGAGTACTACTTCTGTGTGTCTGCACAGAGCAATGTGTCCCCAAGGCTGCCACTACAGTAAGGAAGCAGAAATTTTTAAGCATGATGAAGCCAAGAGTTTCCTATGCTTTGATGATGGCTGTAGCATCATTTTTAATGTCTTCTTTCTTCTTATGTAGCTTACGACATGGTGAGTGTGGAGGCTGGTCATGAGGCTGTGTTGAGTTGCCCTTACATCTCCAAGGTGCCTTTGCTAATGGTGAGACGGAAGATGAAATGCAGCGCTTGCTGCTTGACGGCCTATAGAAGTGATCACAATGAGACAAGGAAGGTAAACTGCAGTGAGAGGATGATGTGGAAATATTCACCTGACAGTGACCCTGCTCGCTTCGTATTTACCCTCTGAACCTTGCTGATGAGGGAAATTACACTGTGAAATTGCCAGCAGTGCGGGGAATTTTCTTTTTTCCTCTTCTCTGACTGTGATAGGTAAGACACACCTTGTGATTTTTTTTTTTTTTTTGTGCATGTGTGTGGAGATAAAAATTATTTGATTTAGTGGTAAAAGACCAAATTCATTTTGGATGCATACTGAAATTGAAAATAAAGAGGTAAGCTTATTAGTCTGGCTATTTGGAGAGGGGAAAAAGGCATGAGGAGTTACACAGTAGGACTTGGCTGTTCTATGCAGAAATAATCTAGGGGTTTTGTGTTTGTTTTTTTTAACTTCTACTCATGAACAGGAGAGGTTTTAAAACGCACAAATCCAACAGTCTGTGTAGTTTCTCAAATTGTTCTTTAGGCCTAACGTGGGGTTTGAATATTGTGTGAATGTTCACACAACCAGGAGTAAACACTCTTGGTTAAGTTAATGCAAACAGAATATATCAAATAAATATCGCTGCTATAAGCTGAGCAAGAGGATGCTGAACCAAAATTCACAGTGAGGTCAATGTGTGTTTTGTCTGGGTAAGAGCTGAATAGGAAGGAAGCAAAAGTTTCAGGACACTATATGGAAATAATTCACTCTTCCAGAAATACTGAAAGCTGTCTATAAGACTGCATCACTAAAATAAAAATGAAATTAGTCTATTTTCAACATAGGCAGGAACAAAAGTATATTAGAAAACATAATGTTTTCTAATCAAATCAAATAATCTTTTTCAGATGTAAACTATCTCTAGGTTTCCATAAATTAAAAAAAAGAATAGGAGAAAATTTTGTGTTCTGGCCATATTAAGCCTTATGAATACAACTAAAAATTATGGGAAATAATTTTGGAACTTTATAATTGCTATTATTAATTTTTGTCTCTTGATTTTCTTGTTCTTCCCTGCAGGGTCTTGCTGTTCTGATAACAGCTTAGGTATTATCCAAGCCTTTGTCTGTTTTGTCAAATGCAGAATATGAGTTCTTGGACTCTTTAGACAGAACAGTTTTGTCTGATTCCTCCTTTATTTCCCTGCTATCAAATTCTTGATTCGACCTACCCAATCTCCTAAATATTTTAGCTGGAGCATCAGCAAGCTGTGTTTTCTTCAGTATGTGCACTGCCGTACTTATAAATCTTCATTTAATCCACCCCTCTCTGTCATCCCATCTTCTCCTGTTACTGCTGTAGTCACCTTTTGGAAAACATGAGGAAACAGTACTCTTAGATGCACTAGCTAGTTTTGGAGAATTCACCTTGGACTTTTTAATGTGGTTTTTTCCCTAAAGATCGTTGGTGCTAATATTCCAAATTATTTTAAAATCTCTTGATTGGTCATGCAAACTAAAAAATACCACCTATTTTTCGGTTTCTCGGTTGGTGATTTTATACCGAACTAGAAATAATGGTTGTGGACTTTTTTCCTTCTTCTGTAGTCCCTCCTACAGTGACTCTGACCTGTGACAAGAGGAGGGTGGCTGTCCGTCAAGCGTCCGCTGAAAAGCCAGCTGCTGACATCTCCTGGACCCCTGCAAGTAATCACAGCACTGAGGAAGAAGTCCATCACCCCAAGGGAACAGTGACAAGAGTGAGCTACATAGGTTGGGTCAACAGCACGCTTCCCACTCTCACCCGCCTGGTTACCCACCCAGCTACAAACCAGACCTGTCATGTAAATAACATTGTTCTGTAATTGCTCCTCATCGTGCTCTTGGGCTTCTTTGTGCTGTTCTATGCAGCTGTTCCCACTGAATGCCAGGGCTCTGCAGATTGCTGAATGGGGTGATAGGCCAAACTTCTAGTGCATGTTGATAGAGAAATTAATAATTTTGTGTTTGTCAGTTGAAAGCAAATGTTTTGTGGCATTGTATGGGGAAGCTTTCAGTGCGTGCTTCTTTCTATCCCTCGTCTGTTTTATGAGAGTTCCTCGTTTGTGGTGGCTTGACCTTGGCTGGATGCCAGGTCAAATATGACGAGAAGCTGATGGGTCGATACATGGACAGGGAGCTTACCTAACAATTACTGTCAGGGGCAAAACAGACTCGACTTGGGGAAATTAATTTAATTTATTGTCAATCAAATCAGAGTAGGATAGTAAGAAATAAGAACGAATCTAAAAGCACCTTCCTCCCAACCCTCCGTTATTCCCAGGCTCAGATTTACTCCCAACTTCTCTACCTCCTCCCCCTCAGTGGGGTATGGGGGTTGTGGTCAGTTCATAACACTTTGCCTCTGATGCTCCTTCCTCCTCACGCTGTTCCCCTGCTCCAGTGTGGGGTCCTACCCACAGGAGACAGTCCTTCATGAACTTCTTCAACATGGGTCCTTCCCACAGGCTGCAGTTCTTCATGAACTGCTCCAGCATGGGGTGCAGTCCTTCAGGAACAGACTGCTCCAGCGTGGGTCCCCCACAGAGTCACAAGTCCTGCCAGCAAACCTGCTCCAGCATGAGCTCCTCTCTCCATGGGTTCACAGGTCCTGCCAGGAGCCTGCTCCAGCGTGGGCTTCCCACGGGGTCATAGCCTCCTTTGGGCATCCACCTGCTCTGTCGTGGGGTCCTCCATGGGCTGCAGGTGGATATCTGCTGAACTGTGGACATCCACGGGCTGCAGGGGGACAGCCTGCCTCACCATGGTCTTCACCACGGGCTGCAGGGGAATCTCTGCTCTGGCGCCTGGAGCACCTCCTCCCCTCCTTCTTCACTGACCTTGGTGTCTGCAGGGCTGTTTCTCTCACATATTCTCACTCCTCTCTTCCAGCTGCTGTTGCACAGCAGGTTTTTTGCCTTTCTTAAATACGTTATCACAGAGGCGCTACCACTGTCACTGATGGGCTCGGCCTTGGCCAGTGGCAGGTCCGTCTTGGAGCTGGCTGGCATTGGCTCTATCGGACATGGGGGAAGCTTCTGGCACCTTCTGACAGAAGCCACCCCTGCAGTCCCCCCACTACCAAAACCTTGCCACGCAAACCCAATACACTGCTTCAGTGACCTTTTTAATCACTGATGACAGAAAACTTGCTTTCAACAGCCACCGTGATACAGCTCGCTAATTTTTTATGTGAAGCTTTGAACCCCTGGCGTTGAATTTTGTCCAGCTTCCCACAGTGGTGATGGTCTGGAGAAAAATTCCTTGGAGAATGTCTGTCTGTGGCTTTCAAGTGATCTTTCCCAGGGCCAAAGGTAGTAAAGGGTAAAATTCAGCTTCTCAGCTGGCTGTGCTGGACCTGTTAGAAGTCTGTGCCAGTAGGATTTGTAAGAACAGCTAAATAAGTGCTCATATCACCAAAATATCTCAGTAGAGGCATGAAGGACAGAATTCAGCATAGACCAGCCATCAATAACAGCATTTTGCAGGGATGGTTGGTCAGTTCTGTTGTTGCAGTGCTAGCATCATTTGAAGAAAGGGAGATGGTGCAGGCAGATGAGTTCCAAATGAAAGTGTGTTTGTACACACAAACGACTGGGTGTGTGAGGCACCTTCGTATTGCTGGTTGGCATCCAGACATCTCATCTGCGTCTCTCAGGTCAATTTGAGCTGTGGGGGTAGAGGATTAGCTTTCTCCTTGGTTAAGGTAAGTAGTAACATCATGTTGTCAGTGGTTACTGATGTCTAGCTCTGTAACTAGCTTTATTTTCTCATCTCTCAGACACTTCCCCCAGGCTTCCCTATCTCCTGATAGGAGGATCTGCAAGTGTTGCTGCTGTCAGCGGTGTGATTTTTATGCTTGATTTTCAGGTGCAGAAGTCAGTCATTTGATGACAATTCAATTGCTGACTATGTGCAGGTACAAGGACATGTACTTTATTGCTGAGAGCAGGGTGGGAGCCAAGGATTGAGGAAAATGTCCATATACGATGCATTGTCTTTCTTTTGGAAAAGTCCTAATAAAACAAGGGGTGGAACTTTAAAACAAGTCCGGAGTTTCTAAGAGCCGTAGTTATTATGATATTAATGCATTATATATATGGCAGAGAGTCATCCAGGATGAAAAGGATTCTTTCTGAGAGTAGGGTAGGTTCTGAGTTTTTAGAATTATTTTGATCATTCTGCATTTACTGACATAAAATTCTATATACAAGAATGACGCTCACAAACTAGTCTAATGACTAGACACAAACAACTCCCCTGTTTGCGTCAGCAATCATAAATTTTTCCTTGAAGAAAAGAATAGGCCAAATGTACATACTTCCCTCTGGTACACTTGCAGTTTCTCAAGCTGTGAGATTTCATTGGCACTGGGTCAGGCTCATGCTGAATAATTTGATGCTGAGAACTCAATGGTTTGCTACTCTTGGAGTCAAGTAAGATGACTGTGATGGGGTATGAATGGAGTAGAAGTCCAAGTGGAGGCTTAATATGGGAGGAAGAAAGAATAGCAGGCTGCAGACAAGCGTGTTTTCAGGAGAGCAGGTGATGAAGCACTGGGAGAAGGCAACGTAGAGGCGAGTGAACTGTAAATGCAGGGAACTTGCAGAGAATCAGAGTGCCTGATTTACTCCCCTCCACTGCCTTAGCTCTGCTCCAGCTTCACTGCTTGTCTGGGTTTCTTCTTTGTGCTCAACGTCTTTCAGATTATTCCCTCCATTTGGGCATATTACACTGCAGATGTATTTCATGAAGCAGGTCTGAGTGAATGGGGTCAAAGAGGCTGGGTGAGAGGGGACAAGCTGGGGAGGTGTGCACTGGAAGAGCAGAGAAGGCAGGGTGAGGAAAACAGAAAGACAGGAGAAGAAAACAGAAGGGCAGTTGTCATCGGTGGTGGCAGCACTGACCAGTGCTTGCTGCATTTTGACGGGAGCCTGTGTGACCTGCTTTTTTGGGGCAGGTGAGGAGAGGAGCAAATGTGCTCAGATGGGTTCCCTGGCCCAGCATGTGCCTGCAGAACTGAGGAAAAGCGCACCTAACCGAGTCAATTCAGTCATGTCTCCCAGGGTGACAAAAAGTTTCAATGAAAGGAAAAACGAAACAATAGTGCGTTCAAGAGCAGGACATAAAAAGTAAGAACTTAACCTATGAGTGTAACTGTATTTTGAAGAAAGTCTTTCAACAGCTGAGGGCAGCTAGAGGAGAACTCTAGACATAACAGCTGTGCACCTTGCCCCATCAGACCATTTTAATTTCCTGACATCCTACTTTCAGCTTTCTGGTTACGTAAATTGGCACGTGGGTCGGCAGTACCATTTGCATTAAGTGGGCTTTTTTTTTCTGTGTGCTTTGCGGTTTTTTGTGTATTCTTCACTAAAACATGTAATTTCATTGCAACATGTCTGCTCTGACAAAACTCCCATTTATCTCTGTGTGTGCTTGGAGGGGGGAATGAGGAACAGTGTATCTGGGAGGGTGTCTCTTGTTTGGATGGCCCTATCTTCATGTATATTCAGAGTATCTGAGTAATTGTTTAAGCACTAGATCGAGAGTGGAGTAGTGCATTTCCTGCCTAAGAATATTATTACATTTACAATGCCAGTGGTTAAGCTGAATTTTAAATCTCCCCAAAGTTAATGTTTTCACATTTCTGCTTCACAGAGTAATCTTAACTCTGATCTTTTGCTTAAGAATGTATTGCCCTTGATGGCAGAAACCTGCCTGATTAAAGATCGGATGAAAACAGACAGGCATTTTACAATGAGGGAAAAGGGTGCACTTCCTTATGCTGTATTAGAGACAAACACAGCTATGAAACTTTTATTTTTTTTTAAGTTGCAGTTCAAACACTCAGAAGCTAGGAAACAGCAGTGATAAATTTGCCACCGCAACTTTTACTTCCTCTCTGATTCCAGTGTGTCACGATACATATTTAACAGCATGATAATACGCTGCTTTTTCCTCAGGGCTTCTGTCAAAAGTTTCCAGTAATTTTAGGTACCTGAACTGGATTGCCTGTGGCCTGCCTGTTTTTTTCTTTTTTGAGAAGTTAGCATTGTTCATTGTAATCTATTTTGCTGAAAGTACCAACATTTCAAAATTTGTTTTCAATCACATTAAGAGAAAAAGAGTTCAAAAGGCTGTCCTGTTTAGGCTTTGTAAAGGTGGTTGTTGCATCCTCTGTCAGTTCAGGTTTCACCCTCTGTGTCCTACCCCTTTGCTCACAGAGCTTAGAGAAATAACTTCACAGTTTCTTTGCAAAAGTAATGTTGCCTACCAGGTTTCTTCTGGTCTTGTTTTTTGTTTGGACTCTATAGCTATGCTGGTTCCACAAAATTCTATCATGTAATATAATGGTACATGTTTTTCTTTATATTGCAGACTAAGAACTTCAGGTCCACACCATCACGTGACAAACAGCTGCGGTCAAGCCTCCTGTCTTACCAGAGAGTATCTATCAGTATTACAAGCCAAGAATGATATATATGAACTATTAACAGTGTAGGCACAAGCAGTCTAATACCAGCTCAGCTACTAATGATACTCAGTTACCTGAACTTGTACTTCAACTAACAAATCTCAGACCTTGCCACACAGCAGGCCAACAGAACACTCAAAACTGCCCCACGAAAGCCGTTGTCTTTCCTGACCTGAAGACGGTGGGGGAGAGTTAGTAAATTATTTCTGTCTTTCTCTAAATATCAGTACAGCTCTTGAAACATTTGAAACATTTAAAGACCGAGTTGGGGAAATACCTATCTGAATGTTGCTTGAAAATGGACTCTGAGGTATGTGCTGTCTTTCCTCAAGTCAATAATTGACATATTTCTGTGCCAAAGTAACAAACTGCTGGTGAAAATGTAGCACTTTTTTCCATTTTAGCAACTGGATTCTCTTTGCAATTTTGTGTTGGAAACCAGGAAATGACACAGGAGACCCCAAAACATAGAAGGTCAAAGAAATGCATCCAGCAGAAATGCAGAAATAAGAGTTTTGTTGTTTTTTTTTTTTTCCCTGGGTAGATAGTTATATGTGGCAGATGACAATCTGGTATTTGTCATCTTTGTTTATTTTTTTAGTGTATTTTTTTTTCAATTAAACTTTCTGTTTGCATTGATAATGGAAGGAAAAAAGCCAATTTGAAATTGTACTTGATATGGAAATGAGAAATAGCGATGGGAAATTTTCTAAGATTCATTTTAAAGTTAAATATGCAAATATGCAAACATTTACCTAAATGATTTCTGGGGCTATTTGGGTAAACGTTTATTGACCAGTTTCTTAGAAGCTGAGATCACAGCATGGTTTTACTGAGAACAGAAGCGTTAAGTTGTGAAAAACGCAGGTGGTGTGCTTGTTTAAAACAAACAACCCCCCCCCAACCAAATCATTTATTTCTTCTCATCCTCATGCCCCCAAGCCGAACAAACCCCCACAGATTGGTTGTTAATTTCAGTTTTCATTATTCGGATTTGTCAAACCTGCCAAACACTAATGCAGCAGTAAGTATACTCAAATATGTGTTTTGAACGGCCTTTGCCTGCTCGTTGCCGGAGGAAATCATCTTTGCTCCTTCAGTGTTCTTAGGCATGAGGATCTCCCAGTGCCTTTTAATTGCACTTCACTTTATCACTTCTAAATAGACATGGGTGGGCACCTACTGACATCGCTTCGGCCTTTCTTTTTAGTCAGAAAGGCATGAAGAGCCTTAATAAAAAGTGCCTACAGAAGGTAGTCCATTCACGCCTGCTAACCGAGCAAAGCCTTTCTTGTGGTATTAAATGTCAATGATGGGTCCCTGTCTCAGAGCTGTGTACAGCTTCTTCATGTCATCTGTGGGGAAGGAGATGCACCTTTTCATGTATACAGCCTCCGGGAGAAGTAAGTGACAGATAGCTCGGAATTAGTGAAAACAGGTTTTCAGTGATGCTAGCTAGGAAAAGCATTTTGTAGCCCTAGTGAAATCCACAGCAGTGCCTTAGCCTAAGGAGGTGGTTTCCCAGTTCTGCTGGCCCACGGCTGGCAGTGCATCATGGGCATGATCCAGCACCCTTTTTTGTTCTCCCTGTCAGCCTGGACCTTTCACAGTCACGGTGTTGTCAAGGAGTTGGTTGTGATGGGAAGCCTCTGAAATAGGGGAAAGATCTCGTCGCTTAGCCCAGTGGGGTCTAAACCTGGCTTCCTAGGCTGGTGTTGCTCAGTGTGACAAATGAGCATGGATGGTTCCTGTGGACAACTACAGCAATTTGGGTCTATCTTATTCAGAAGCTGGACCATTGCAGCCAGACCCAAGGATGATATGGCTGTCAAAAAGAAGAGAGTTAGGCTGTGGAGCAGTCTGCTTTTGGCAATCATAGTGCATCTGCGTTGTGATTTTTAGGGTGCAAAACAAGAACTTCTCATAATTCCTTTGCACTAAGTGAAATGTTGAAGACTAAGATCTAATACAGACAGACAGGGAGATGACCGTGTGGGAGGTAAAACCCTCTGGAGAAACATCACTGTGATAATTAGCCCTGGCTGAAAAGCATGGTTTCTGTGCTCGAGATTTTATTTTCCCCTTTAATTTGTATTTGGTGGAATTGGTCTGGTCACCTGCAACGTGTCAGCATTTCCTAGAAATTCTGAGCAGACTTTGTCTGATGTGCTGAAACAAGGTGCTCTGGCAATGAGATGGCTCCCTTTGTGCTGCAGGTATTCAGTGAAATGGGCTCTCCTGGCGGTTCCACAGCTCTTGACAGCCATGTAGACTATGGTTTGCCTGATTTCTTATTTCTGGGATGGCCCAAGAGCCAGTCCTGCTGCAATATCTCAGAAAATTAGCTTACAGCATTGTAGCCTAGTCAGGCTGCGATCATCACCTGTGTACTGCCAACAAAAAGCTCGATTTATCAAGCCACAGCTCAGGCAAACCCACATGTTGCAGGCACTAAAAGGCTTCAGCTGCCTAATTGTTGTTATCTTCCTTCTGCAATAAAATTGGCCCTCGTGCTTTTCAAGCTCGTTGTGTATGATTAATGAAACTTATTAGGCCAAAGAGAATGCTGTGGCTAGGGGAGGTGATCGTAAGAAAGGCTGGGACATGAATAATGCTTCTAGGCAGAGCAAAATAATTGAACAATCTGACTTAATTTTCTACTCATCTTTTGTATGTGTTATAATACTGGCACAAGTGGTAGGTAGTTTCAGAGTTTGCTGCTTTTTTAGCTGTCTGCAATTCACTGGAGCTTTTGACCACGGGAGTATGTATTACATCCAAGCTGCCAACCAGGTGATAACTATTCTAGTGGGCCTGTCAGCTCTGCTAATAGCATCGTCTTGAAAGGAGGAAGATGGGATTAGCCATGCAATGGGCCCATGTGAATGCTCAGAAAGGAAGCCCTTGGTGCTTGGGATAGAGATCTGCGAGGTGAATGATTTTGTATGGAAGCAGAGAGAGGAAAATGGGGGAGACTGGAGAAGGGGGGGTTGACAGAGGAGAAACGATAAGCATGATGTTGGGTCGTTGTCGCTTAATACTTAATAGTGTGATTAATTGCTTTTTCCATTCACACGGCCTGTCACTGGGTACTTTAACTCCTGATCGTGACTGGTGAAGGACAGGTTTGAGTCATATGGGATGCTCTACACTCTTCTCTTGGGGTGGAAAGCTAGGCATGGGCTTTGATGGTTTCCCCTATGCCTGCCATCACCAAAGAGGGGTGTGTGTCGTGCTTCTTGGTCTTATGAGCCGCACACCAAAGGGCTAAAAGCCATGAGACACACACCTCGGGGCCGAGGGGAAGGAGGGAAAGGCCTGGCACTGCTTCAGTGGCTCACCAGGGGTTTAACTCAGAAAGGCTTGAGCTGGGCTTGCAGCCAGGTCCACCTCTGCCAACTCCCTCCCTCCCGGAAGCAAGGACCAGTGTGCAGCCGTGCCCGGCCACGGGGCCAGTGCAGCGGGGTGGGTGCAGGAGCCCTCCCCGCGCGGCCCGAGAGCTGCCCGCAGGGGCTGGTAGCTGCTGGCTCCTGCCCGGGCTGTGTTCTCCTGGGCTGACTGCTGAGAAAGTGCCCGCTTCCCACCTGGATTTAATTTTGCAGTTGATCTGCTGAGTGTTTTGAGGATGAGAAGAAAATCACTTTTCTAAATATTTTCTGTCATGCTGATTTTGTAATGGGATGGGCATCTTGGTGTAATCCAAAGAATAACCCAAATGGTGTATTTTGTCTCTTGTCGGAATTTGGTCTGGAAAATAACCTACTTGAGAATGTTTTTACATTTACCATGCTTTTTTCCTTAGTTGCAAGAACACTTTTGGTGATCTTATACTGACTTTATTTGCACCAAAAGCAAATTTAAGCAAGGCAAATGTTTTAGACTGCAAACTTCCACATATTCTCCTGTGGCCTTCTCAAAATGGCTAGGAAAATGCTGACTGTTTATTGAATAACAATTGTGAGAGAGCTACTAAAAGGCGATGGGTGTTGGAGTGAGCTATTTGTACATTCTGACCAAAAAAAAAAAAAAAAAAGAAAAAAGGCTGGGAATGTGAGCCCCTGCTCCAGGGCTGTTGCAAGAGCTCTGCCCTGCCACTGCTGTTTCAGACTGACTATTTAGTCAAATGCACAGCTGATTGAATGTCACTTGTGCTTTATAGCACTAGATGTGATTATAGATGAAAATGCTCCTCTTTATTGTGTGGACTTTCACTCATAATGTTTATAGGGCACTCTTGGCAATAGTCATGATGTCTGCTTTCTGATTAATCTATGAACAATTTATCTTCTGGTAATAGCAGGTGTTGCGATGCTGCCGAACAGGTCTTTATCCTCTTTCTGTTCACTGAATATGGAAAAAAAAATAGTTGACAAAAAGTTCTGTTTAGAACCCCATGAGTTGGAATGTAACTTCAGATTAAGAACAAGATTTGTTTAAAATCCCAATTTTCAACACCAGGATCGAAATGAAGAAGGTATATAATTTTCCTGCAGACTTTGGAAATGGGGCAAGTGTCCTACGGGTATTTGCCAGTTCAGTGAAAAGCTCAGTATCCTAAGTTGGTATTTCTTGCAGCTGTATTTTTTGGTCTAGCCTTCTTGGCATCATTTGTCATAGCTTTTCTTTGATGAGAAAATAATACTTTCCTTGGTTCTCCTCTAATAATTGCAACACCTGTGGAATACTGTCCTGCAGGTTTTGATGTCTTTGTGACTTGGTCTTTCTGCCTTTGTGAAGTCTTTTTTGTTAATGTTACCTTGTCCTCAGCGGCTTGACTTGGTGTCCACAATCTGTATGCATCTGTCATGTGCTGGAGGCAGTGAAGAGCTCATGATTTAACCAAGTGGGACTTCTACTACATTTCCTATCACTTCTCTGTCCTGGAATAGTTTGTGGTTTTGCTCTTAATGGCGCTTCTTTAAGGACTTACCGACTTTTCTTTTCTCTTTATTTCTTTAAAGTTGTCTCCCCAATCCTCTCATGCACTAGTTTTCTCAGTTTATTATTCTCTAAGTATTTTATTATCCAGTTCTCCTTCCTTCTCTTTTTGGCATCAAATACAATTGCATTCTACATTCAGTTGCTTTTGTAGGTGCCAGATCCTCTCAATGAATTTTTTTCTTTATAAGATTTTTTTTTTGGGGGGAGGGAAATAATAGGTTTCAAATTGTGGCTTGTTTTGGAATTTTCTAATGCTTTTCATTGAACTTCCCCTTAGAGACATACTTACTCCAGATCTCCTTGATTTTTTTTTTTGGCCAATCCATAACAGAAAATTAATCACTCTTGACTGTAAACCACTCCTCTGCTTCAGCTTCTGCAAATCTAAGCTCACCTAGCAAATCCAAATGCGTAATATGCAGCATTTTATTTGCCTTTGGGTGACATCTGTCTTGCATTATTATGCAAAAACATCATAGCCAGTTCATTCTTTTCCTCCATAGTTTCCATGCTGCTTTGTACCACTCACAGCAGCAACAGGCATCCAGCTCAAAGAAACTAAGCAGGCATTTATCAGTGAGGCTTTTCAGACAATCTGGGTTATCCGTGATTTTAGTTCAGACACAATAACCAAGTATCTCTGATACAACGTCATGCCTTCTCTGAACGGGACTATACCTATGTCTGACTCATACATTGTTAATAACATTATATATAACCAAACAATTGTGGACTGAGCTCCACCATAGAAAACAGGTGTTATTTTACCTGATTAATAAGCAGTAATATTTTCAGAGAAAGAGGAAAATGGTATTACAAACCACAGACTCTGTGCATTTGCAAAAGTGAAACTTTTGCCCAAGAAGAGTAGAAACAAACAGCATAAGGAGGCTTTTTGCTCCACTTCCTCCAGATTCTGTCTCTTGTCATTATCAAGCTATCACTACATCTGCTGCTGGGTTTCACGTGTATTTTCTTGTAGTTTTGACTTTATTATCAAATCAATTTGCACAGAGTTTAGCACACAGAACCCAGAGAAGCCTCTCGGACTTCCTTCTTCAGCCTTCTTCAGGGGCTCGTCTGAATTGGCCTCTTTTCTGACTCCTGATTCCTGGTCTTTTATTTTTCTGTGAAGGCTTGTGTGGTTCTCTAGCACTGAGCCAAACAAGGCACTGAGCCTCGACAATATTTAATCAGATGCCTGGTGTACGAACTCTGGAACAACCAAAGATAAGGAATGCAATGAGAAGGAATGCAATGAGAAGGAATGCATGAGAAGGAATGCAATAGATTACTTGTTTTATCGCGATCTCCTTGGGATATCTGACCTGAGTCTCACTGGCTGCAGTCGGTATCCTTGGTGACAAAGGTCTTGAAAAGCCTGAGCAGCTTTCACGGGAGCCTGACTGGTAATTTGCCTCACAGTCGGCAGGGGTTGTACCCAAAGCTCTGCATCTTGCTCCTTGTTCAGGAAGCTTCTGCAAGAACTTTTCAAGTCTGTTAATTGCTGTATTCCTCCAGGCAAAACTTCCTATTCCTCTATCTTCCCTTTGAAAAAGAAATGGTATCCAGGCC
Source organism: Calonectris borealis (assembly GCF_964195595.1). NCBI lineage: Eukaryota > Metazoa > Chordata > Aves > Procellariiformes > Procellariidae > Calonectris > Calonectris borealis. The sequence continues at coordinate 103,229,500 of NC_134312.1, forward strand.
CTCCCTCAAAGCAAAAGCATCTTCTTTGCTGATAAACCTAAGAATTTAGGGACTGCCTAGATGGGGCGTGTAGTGCTACAGAACAGTCACAGGATTAGCTCAACTTGGAGTGTATCTATCTCCATGGCTCTTCAAAAGTGGGCTGACCATCCTCCTCCTGAGTTAGCTAGAATTACCAGCCTACATTGAATTTGGGAATTTGCACTGAATTCTAGGCGGGGAGAGTCATCCTAGCATAGTATCAATCTTCTCTGAATTTAAGCCAGATACGTCCGTACGAATGCTGTGCTCCAATACAAATTTGCACTTATTTGTTCTCAGACGGATTTTGGCTCAGCTTCACGGCAGATTTTGAGTTTCTCCTCTTGTTCCTTGTTTGCATAAGTTTACATTAATGTTATATCAGGAGCTGATATTTTGTAGATTCTTTCTTATGTTTAAATGCTACAAAACCTTCTGCCAAGTAGATCCTACTATCTGCATCTTAGCACAATAAGGAAAACACAAATGTAGAATCTCAAACAATCACTCTTTGCTTTTCCAGATGATAATTCTGTCAATTAGCAAGTGATGCTTCAAGAAACACCCAATACTGGAGCAATTCTGGGAACTCAGTTACACTTAAAAGTCCAGCAACATGCTGTGCAGAAATAGGTTTACTGTGCAAGACAAAGAGGTACAGCTGATTGCCTATGACAGAGGACATCAGTGTAAGTTCACGATGGGCAGAGGTGGGTCGTTTTCTTCTGCAATGTTTTGTGTCAACTGATGAGACAGACAGTAGATTTTTATTGCTGTTGGATCACCTGTGGCATCCTGTAGGACATTGTGGAGTCTCTCTCCATGGAGATATTCAAAACCAGACTGGACACAACCCTCAGCAACCTGCTCTAGCTGACCCTGCCTGAGCAGGGGGTTGGACTAGATGATCTCAAGAGGTACCTTCCAGCCTCAGCTATTTTGTGACTCTGTGACTAGTGCCAGTGTTTCTAGATCCCAAACTAACTAAGGGTTCATTCCAGCACAGAGTTGCCAGGTCTTGGTGCTTTGGATATGGGAGAAGAACATTGTAAAAGATTGTTATGCCTTGCAACCAAGATTCAGCAACTCAGGAGACATCACCTGAAGGAACAACTCCTCTGGGAAATCAGTGGCCCTTTGCTTGAACACTGACTTCTGAAGTAAGGACTTTGCTGTTTGCGAAGTGCTTTGTCTTTGCCTGGTCAGTGTTGCACACAGGTGCATGCTCCTCTGGTGCGTTCCTGGGTGGGATGGGATGCACTGCAAGGTAGGATTAGCCATCAGTGTCTGCAGGTTTAGGGTTGTGCAGTAACCTCCCAGTCACAGTCAGGTTTTTTTCATGTAACTGAGCACTTTTTCCAAGTTTGTTAAGTCGCCACACAGATGCTCCCTGCTTTAGCTGAGTGTGTCTCAGTAACACCTCAGCTGAGCAGGACTTCCATGTTGGTTTTGAGGTCAGAATAGGAGGATACTTGGACTTAAAAAAAATTTACAACTTTTACTTACTTCTGATACTTTTAAAAAGAAACAAAGCTTAAAAGAATGACAAGGTGCATTGGGTTTACGTTGCAAGGTTTTGGTAGCAGGGGGGCTGCAGGGGTGACTTCTGAGACAAGAAACTAGGCACTGCCCCATCTTGGACAGAGCCAGTTCCAGCTGGCTCCAAGACAGACCCATTGTTGGCCAAAGCTGAGCCCATCAGTGATGCTGGTGGAGCCTCTGTGATAACATATTTAAGGAAGGGTAAAAAACACTGCACAGCAGCAATGAGGAAGAGGAGTGAGAAAAATGTGAGATAAACAACCCTGTAGGCACCAATGTCAGTGGAGAAGAAGGGAGAGAAGGTGTTCCAGGTGCTGGAGCAGAGATTCTCCTGCAGCCCGTGGAGAAGACCATGATGAAATAGGTTGTCCTGCTGCAGCCCATGGAGGACCATGCCAGAGTAGATACCCACACTGCAGCCTGTGGAGGACCCCACACTGGAGCAGGCTCCTGGGAGGAGCTGTGGCTGTGGAAAGGAGCCCACGCTGGAGCAGTCTGTTCCTGATGGACTCTACCCTGTGGAAAGGACCCATGCTGGAGCAGTTCTTGAAGAATAGCAGCCCGTAGGAAAGACCCCTGTTGGAGCAGTTTGTGAGGGACTGTATCCCATGGGAAGGACCTATGCTGGAGCAGGGGAACAGTATGAGGAAGGAGTGGCAGAGACAAAGTATTGTTATGAACTGACCCCAGTCTCCATTCCCCATTCCTCTGCACAACTGGGGTGTGGGGAGGAGGAGGTAAATCGGGGAAGAAGAGGGGGTGGGGGAAGGTGTTTTAAATTTTGTTTTTATTTCTCACTATCCTACTTTGTAATTAATTGGCAATAAATTAAATTAATTTCCTCAAGTCAAATCTGTTTTGCCCGTGACAGTAATTGGTGAGTGATCTCCCTGTCCTTATCTCGACCCACAAGCTTTTTCATCATATTTTCTCCCCTTGTCCTGCTGAGGATGGGGAGTGAGAGAGCGTCTAGGTGGGCAGCTGGCGGCCAGCCAAGGTCAACCCACCACACAAGTCTTATTCACTACCAGAGCTGTAATAGGAAATAGGATGCTGTAAACATAGACTCTACACTATTAAGGCATTTTATGCTGATGATACATCTCTGTATCGTCTGACTTTAATCTTATCACTCTGTACTGAGCTCTGAAAATTTAATTTCCACTCATTCTAGTCTCTCAGCTGACAATAAATAGTGCTGAGCAAACAAAGGTAAGTGCTTCTGGGATTGATTTTTGTCTTGACTGCTGCCACAGTCCAACAGAGTTTATATGCCATAGTGTAGTGTTTGTATCTAGCTGCGCTTATATTTTGGATTTCCATTTGTGCGTATGAAAGAGAAACCACGAACAAAACCTCTGAAATCCTTTCTATGTTATATTTATCATCTCTGAAGTACACAACCCCCTCTTCTGTGCAAAACAAGCGGCCACATGCAGAACAATGTGTTTAGTACATAAATGTCTTGCGTGTACTCACTTCATCTCTTGTGTGAGAGAGGAGTGTTGTGTGGGGAAAAAAAGATGAGTGAGCCAGCTACTGAAAAGCTCTGGCCTGGCTGCTTGCCTTTATCTTCAACTTGCTTGAAATATTCAAATCAGGAAGATTAGAATCAAACAACAGCAGTTAGTGTATTGTTAGGGTTGCCTCCTTAATCAGGCAAGTTAGTGCCTGCAGCACTATGATACCTTCATGAGCACTGCCTGCCTCCAGGTCTGAATCTCTACCAGCTGCACTTACTATCACATTCTTTATCATTGTCATTCTTGTGTAATCAACAGTGGTTGCTTATTTCATGGTGCTATATATAGTAAAAATAAAAATGTACATACATATGCAAACATCTTTATGCATATGTACATTCCTCTGTATGTGTGTGAAACTGTGAATATATACAGAAAAAGTTACGTTTTTTTCCTTAAGAAATTAATTTCTTAATAATTTCACATCAACAGAACATCTCATTTATATAAATGTTGTGAAAGACCTTATTAGACAGATAGACACATGAGGAATAAAATTAAAAGTTGCTGTGGAAACTGTAACCTGAAAGAAGTCTTTCTTTTGTGCACTTAAAATCCCAGTCTTTGTCTTCTATTAGAATACTGTTTGCATATCATTTCTTTCTTTAGGAAAAAGAATCTGAATTGCTGATACACAAATGGAAATCCCATCTGACTGTGACTGTAATGTGCATCTCACACGAATGGAAATCTTTTTTCCTTTTCTTGTGAGTATTTTAAACTCCTCCCTTGTCCTGGTATCAGTCTGGTGTAAGGCAGAAAAAAATTTAATCCCTGGTGGTCATTACTGCCCATCTATGACCAGCTGCAGCAGTTTTTGGAACTGTTGATATTATTGCCTCCATTGGAGTTAATTTTGATGTAGGAAACAGCTTGGGCTAGGGTAGAGAGGAGGGAAGAAGAAAGACTAAAGAAGGTGCTGAGGCACGGAGGAAATGTTTTGCTAAATACAAAACATTCTTTAGCTCTCAGCTGCAGCTGTCATCATCCCTCCATAGCACATTCTTAGAAAATCACATTTCAAATATGGCTTGTCAAATAAGCCAGAAGCGACTTGAGCTCTCTAAGTACCAACCGCTTTGGTACGGAGAGCCTTGATCACACTAAAGCTGGTGTCCATGTTCTATCCTTGAGATTCTTCTGCAGTCATCTGTTGGCAGATGCAGTCACATAGTGTTAGCCTGGGTCAGGAATGCGCTTTTGAAAAGAAACTCCCCATGGTCTGTGCTCACTGTGCTGGGTTCATACTGTCAAGCAGCCTTGGAGCACACAGCAAACACTGCATCTTTTCTGATGGAGCTAAAGCAGAATATGCACCCCGGGGGTACACCTAATGCTCTCCAGCTGCTAACGGGTGTTCAGTTCACAGGATCAGACTGTGATTAGCCCAAAATAAAATCCCCCCAACCCATACTGTGCTCTGTCAAACCACTCCTGCTGAGCTACACAGCTGATGAGATAAACATAGCTTTTGTTAAACAAGCTCTTCCTGCAGTGTGTGGTTTTTTTTTAATCTGTTTTATATGCAAGAAATAACTTAAGCATCAGCTCCAAGAAGGCACTGAAAAATGCAGATTTGCAGCCCTCGTGTATTGAAGATCTCTCTTGATGATTACACAAAGGATGCGCATGGAAAAGATGGGGCCAAGTATCGAGTATGCTCCTGTTATGTGCCCTTCTGTCTAGGAAAAAAGTATTACAGACTGATTCTTCTGGTGACCTGCTAACCCTGGATTCCTCGGCAAGAAAACATAGGAGCCACGTCTGCATGCAGGCGTTGCCAGCTAAGTCTCATGTTTTCTTCACAAATGCTGAAATACCAGAGAGGATGATGTAATGTCAATCTGCACAATTATTTGCAAATGCATGAATCCCATTTGACTTATTTAGTAGTTATACATAAAAAAATAAACTGGCACAGAATTTCTACTGTTATCGCACACCAGCTTGCATTTAAAAAGCCATTATGCTTAAGTGCAAATTGAGAACTAGCATATCTGGGGAAAAAAAGAAAAGCAAAAAGCCAAATGCTTAGAATACATCTACTAGATACAATGTCAAGACCGGTCGGAGCTCTGGAGTTCACACTCAGCAAACATTTTATATACAGACACTATCTGATAGGCAGGCAATTTTTTTGCCCTTCCAGTTTTAGTGCCATCGATGTAGAGCTCAGCCCTGGTGGAATTTGATTGAATTTGCTCTGAACCAATACTTGAATGCCTCTACACTGCCTTATAATTTGAATGAGTTGGCTGTGAAACAAGCTAGCCCAGACATTGTGAAATCCATCTCTCTCTTAGGAATACAGGAGAAGTGACATCCTGGAGATGTCTCTGGACTGTTCTAACTTTGTATGATATTTTACAGGGTGATTCAGAATTGCAATAGAAGACAAGGACATTTTTATTTCAAACATAAATACTAGGTGATTCTTTACAAGTTTCACCTCAATTTGTTTAAGAAGGATTATGGACTGTTTCTCTCTGCCAGCATGGCTGGCCTGCATTAAATGAGCTGTACATTCCTAGTGGATTGGTGTCCATGCCATAGAAAACAGCTTCTACATTGGCATCTTTGTGATGGGTCTTTCCAGAGGCAGATAGTGAATGGGTATGGAGGAGGAATCTACTGCATTTCCCTGCCGTGTAGCTAGTGCTAGACTGAGGAAACTCGCCTGTCCTTGAGGTCTCAGCAATACATAGGACTGGTTTCTGTCCAGAGGGCTCTTGATCAAGCCCCCTTTCATGAAACCCACATTTTTGTTTTGATAAAAAATGTTGTTTGTTTGTTGCAGTATAACAGCCAATAAATGGAGAGGCAGAAAGTGTTCTGCTTTAGTTTAATTCTTGTATATGTATCTTATCTGCCATCTGAAACGTATGAACAAACAACCCCTGTCCCAGTGTCTTGATAAGAGTGGCAGAAAGTTACCGTCCTGAGGTGCTATTTCAGCTTTGCTCACTTTGCTTTCGTCTCTGACAGGAGTAATCCATCTGTACCCTAGTGGGTTTTTTTTGGCTGCATTTCATACCGTCTGCTTTAGTTGCAGTTTGTGGTTTACAGAAGATGCTTGGGATTGCATGTAGTAAGTAGGCTAGATCCTCACAGCTGAGCATTCACAAGTAGCTACTTCCCTTTGATCAGAAATAATTTATTGCTGAGTTACTTGGGAGGCTATTGCTGCATGGTAAGGAAAAAAGCCCAACATCCACATTGGGTTAGAGAAAATATAAATAAAGTCTAGCAATAATTTAGGTTGGGAAGGACTGCTGGAAGTCATCTGGGCCAAACCCCTGCTCAAAGCAGGACTAACTTCAATGCTGTATCCTGTCTTGAACAGTGGCCAGCAGCAGAGAAGAGAAATAACATAGAAAAATACAGCTATCTTGCACTTTGAAAACCTTGCCTAGCTTTTTATAGTCAAGGATGTAGGACTTTGTGAGATGGAGGCTGCATTTGAATCATCTCTTAATAGCCATTGATAAACCTGCCCTGCATGATGACTCCAATCTCTTAACCCATTTTTTGGCTTTTATCTCTAAAATAAACTGCAGCAATGAGTTCCACTAATTTAATTATGTTCTGTGAAAAAATATTTATGCTGGTGGTTGAAACCCGCTTCTTGATAATTTACATATATGCCTCCTGAAGAAGGTAAGTAGCCTGAAAAGAAAACAAAGCAATAAAAGGGCAAGTGGGGTGGGGTGTTCCCTGCTGTGGCTGTTGTTTTCTTAAAGGGAGGCCGCAGAATAGAGGAGAGTAAGTTCAGCTGCGTGAGCAATGGAGGAAATGAAGAGGCTTCCAGAGATATTAAAGACTGGAGGCAGAAGGTGTTGGATACATATACTGCAAGTTTTTTATGTATGAAGTGTCTCCATTCTGAGTAGCGGGACAGAAACCCTGTGGGCCAGGCGTGCAGGTAGGGGCAGCGTGGTAAAATGCCAATGGAGAAGTGATGATATGGTGGAAAAGAGGCTACATGAACCTTCATCACAGCACCTGGAAGCTAGGTGCTGAGAGGAGGAGGGATTACTGTGGTGGAGCCGAAGGCTTGTCCCCTTGCAAGAAGAAAACAATCAACAAGTAGCAAGAGAAGCAGAAGTAAATGGCAAAGATGAGCAAAGCAGCTCGTTCCTCAAACAGAGAGGCAAGTCAGAGGACTGTTAGTAGCTCAAGGCTTCAAGAGGGAAAACATCAACACGGAGAAGTATTAAATCCTGAAGAAAAAACCAAAACAAAACACTGGGCCATTTGGTGAGGTTGTCGATGCCATCAGTGTCAACAGAGCTGGTGGCAGAGGGCACCCCGGCAGCACTGTGGATCTGTCCCAGGGAGGAGTGGGGGATGATGCTGCCCCTTCTGCCTGCCTATCCTTGGCCAGCAAAGGCCCTCAGGTGCCTTATCAGGGTCATGAGCGCAGTAGTGCTTAGCCTAACAGTCCAAAAAGATCCTAGCTGTCTTTTATGTATGTTAGCTGATAAATAATTGCTTTACACTTCACAGTTATGTATATGTTACTCTTTTTGCCTGGCTAAAGGTGCCCAAATAAACTGACCCAAAGGAAAAGCCGTAACAACATGTGCCCAGGATGAAGGACAGTAGGGAGAAGACCCTAGAGATTCCCACATGCCCCCAAAAGGGCACATCTAGGAGCATGAACAACCCTGGTTGAAGAAAAACTGGTTAGGTTGTCACTAGTGAGTGGCAGGATCATGGACTGCAGTCCTGAGGAAGGATCTGGGACAGGGTGTTGAGGTTGAAAAAGATCCTGAAGGTCATAGGAAGGATCAGCAGTGGATTTTTCCCTGTTAAGACAAGCGTCAGTGCCTGGAGTGAATCAAAAATAACTGCGCCAGAACGATACTCAAAGAAGAGTATGTTCAGGTGAGCTTTGGTGAAATTCTTTCAGTCCTTGGAAGGAAGTATGAAAGCCAGAAAAATTATTGCAGATTAGTACCATCAGTACAAGGATTGTGGTTAGGAGGAAAAGCCATGCAAAGGGGACTCATCTGAGGATGTATAACGCTGAAGACATAGCTTCCTCAGATCCCACTTAACAAGACTTATGAGAAGAGCTTAAACTAAGAAATGAGGAAAATGGTTTGGGAGAGTAGTGAAATCCTTACAGCTGTTTTTATAATAAAAGGAGAAGGGGAAAACAGGAGTAATGCTGTTGCCAGCTGTAGTCAAGTTGGCAACATCGATAATCAAATGATTTGCTTTTACATGGCTAGAAAGTATGCAGTCAATAGGAGACAACAGACGTGCTTGTGTATTCACACCAGGCAAGCGTATTGCAGGTGATGTGCAGAGCATGAAACTGAGTATGACGTTGACTGCATCGGGGTGGAATAGTAGCAATGATTATTACCTGACAAGGAGCAATCATGTTGGAAATGATAGAAATAACAGTTTAAAGGCAGTGGAGGAGTAGAGTAATATTTTAAAGATGTTAAGAAATTATAAAAAAGGAGTGATAATGTGGATAAAGTAGATTAGTTACGATCAAAATCATTCTAGGAAAGGATGTCAAAGAAAGCCCTTCTGGGATAGACTGGGGAGTTGAATTTGGATATGAACAAAGAATTATTTAATGCTATTAGAGAGAGAAATACTCCTGAGATTTGTATCACAGGAAATTTTAATTTCTCAGTCATCGAGACTGAAAACCATTAGCGCTCATAGGCCATGGGTGTGACAATCAAAAGATCTGTTTAACTGAGCAGTCAATAAACCAACAGAGGGTGATACTACTTAAGATTTTGTTTCTGTGACTAACATTAACAACTCAGAGGAGATGGGTGTAGGAAAAAACCTTGAGAGAGCAAGTGAGGTTGATTTAGTTGATGTGACCTGGAGTGTGGGTCTGTGACTCTTATTCTTAGTTTAAAAAGGGAAAACCATGCACAAGTGGAGGGAACTAAATGGTGAAGAACGGACTAAGAAGCTCAAGATTTCATTTTAAATGAAGCCTGGAATTTCTTTATGTTGAAGATGTAAAGCCGTTGGCGACTTCTCTTCTAAAGCAAAGGAAACAATAGCCCCAGCCAGCTGTGGAAATAAGGGCAAATTCTCTTGAAATGGACATTAGAAACACACAGAGACACTCCAATGACAGGGAAAAATGGTAACCCAGCAAAGAGACCTGTCTTGAAGATCAAGAAGCTCAGGGACAAAATGGGAATTGCCAGCAGCGGTGCTAAGGCTGGTCTTGCAAAATAGCTTCAAATGCTAAGCAGTGGGCTCTCCTGGGGTGTGCACAAGGAGAAGAGCTGTGGTGGGAACAGCCCTTGGCTCTGAAGCCCTCATCATGTCCCCATAGTTTGGGAGAGCCAGGGGACCCTGTGGGGCTTGTGTTTCGAGTCACGCACAGTAGTCTGTAAGTAGAAAAAGTGTGTGTGTATGGGGGTAAGAACCACCAGAGAGAAACGTCTGGATTTTTTTCTGTAATGAGGGGAACATTTTGGTCCAAGTTTGCTTTCAGCACAGAGCGAAGTGGGCCAGGCCAGATACCTCTTTGGCCTGAGACAGCTGTTCAGGGCAGAAAGGGTCAGCGCAAGCAGTTAGGTTAGAAAAGGTTAGAGAAGTAATACCAACAATGTCTTTCAATGCAAAGTGTTAGGAATTTTTAATTATCAGCCTCATCACTAGCTTGATGTGTAATGACTTCACATCAGAGGATTCAGCAGGTGCTTGGGCAGAGATGAAAACGAACAAATCTGTCTTCACACAAGGTGAACATTCAACATGACTTCCATTAAATTTTTGTGTCTGTTCCTTAGGAACGGGGATAAATGCCCGCACCAAAGAACTCCACCCACCCAAGGAGGATGTACCTCTCCTCAAATCCTGCAGCGACTGTATCTGGACCAGAAAACAGCTGGCTGTGATGACAACAGTCGGCTGGCATGCAGGTGGCCTTGCTTAACCCATGTCTGGAAGATCACACCCTTTCCTTGGGATACCAGGTGGTAGTCTGGGGACTAACGTTGAACAGACAGAGTGGAGATTTGATTCTGGACTTCCACAGAAACATGGTCCACATTTTTTCTCCTCGGTTCATACAAAATTCCCTCCTGTGAGTCATTTTTCACTTTCCAATACCTCTGACAACACAAGCTGACTACAGCATTGCTCATTCTCACTGATTACTCATAAAGCCTCTGATGTTTTTGTGTTTTGTTTTACCTTAAAATCCCACCTGAGTCCCAGTTTTTGTGTTTGGTTTACTCTGTGACTATAGAAGAAATCTGATGTTCCTGGGTTCTTAAAATGATTGAAAACTCAGTTGGACCTGGACACCACAGCTGCCAACGGCAAATTAAAAGGATCCCAATTGCACTATTTTCTGAAGCCTTAGCCACGATTTTGAACAGTAGGGGTTAAAAATAATGATACTAGCTAAAAATAATAAATACCTATATATTCTTTCAGAAAATTGCTACTCTAGACCCTGCACTTTTATGTCAAAGGGGCTCCCTTGTTTGTTTTCTGACTTTTAACATTTTACAGACTTTAAAAAATGCTGTAATGAAGCCTAAGAAGAGAATAAGATAATGTCATAGTAAGTGAGGAGATTTGGGTTTAATTCTGTGCTGCTGTTTTCTTTTGTGATCTCAGGCAAGTAGTTTCTCTTTCTCTCTCTCTCTCTGCTTTGATTCTTTATCTCTAACTGAGGACAACAGCACTTTCTTGTTTCTCCTGGAGATGCATTATTTTAATTACTATAAAAGACAACAAAGAACTTAGACACTACAGCAAGGGGGATTGTGTTAAATACAACAGCTCAACAGAAGTAGGAAAAAAACTTCGAGCTCCTGATGTTTGAGGCTGGATTGTTTAAATATTTCTATCAGTTTGTTGTGCCCTCTGTGAACATGGGAGGTGAGGATACCAATAACATCTGCATCCCAGTGGGTTAAAGATCTGAACCCTGCTGCTGACTCAAATCTTGGTCTTACAAATACAAACGTCTTTTCACCTGTTGATCTCTGGTGTTGAAAAAGGCTGTAGAAAACCTACACACCTGTGAAATGGAAGAGTGGGATAAGCTTGGGTTTTTTGTTTGTTTGTTAAAATAGGAAATAAGGTACTTAATGAATTGCTCTTGCGCTGCTTGAGTTTTGTGTCTAGATTGTTACAGCTCGGGCCTATATTTAACCAGCTTAGTAAAAGAGATGTGCAATCTCCTTGCTGATCTACTCAGCGCATTGATCCCCCATAGCTATAAAGGCTGTCCATAAAAGACACTGACTAACACCTTTGGATTTGATGAACTTCAGGCAGAAGCAGCCTAGAAGGAAGAAATTCTCCAGCTACTTCTGGACAAAACAGCCACCTGACAGAGAAAGCTGCTGACTGATAGCGCTGTCGTTCAGATAAATGTCTGGTTTATCCCCCGTTTCTTTTTCTTTAATCCTCATTTTCTTGGGGAGCACTCTTTAGTCTTTTGGAGACAGGGTAATATCTTTATTTCTGTACTTCACTGGTTTATGCTTGCAAAAGCTCTAGGTTCTCAACTTTGCTCTCTTGGCACGCTTGCAAAAGTGCAAATGGAAAAACATGAATTTGTGGGCAGTGACTCTGCAAGTAGGAGCTACGTATCAGACTCTGGCTGCCTCGTGGTCTGTGAAGCCTCTCTGGACAAAGCAATGGGCCACCTGTGAAGAAGTGGGTGGTACCAGTGTGAGGGGAGAGAAGATCATGATGATGGGGTTGGAGCAAGGAAACCATCACAACGTGTGGAACACAGTATGAAAGCAGGAAATAGAAATACACCTCTAAAACAGCAGGGGAGAAATGGTAGCAGAACTGACAATCTTTTGCTGGATTAGTAAAGGATTTTTTTGTATTTATGTTTCAGGTAACTTAGCAATGCTTTAAATGTGTATACAGCCAGACCAGAAAATGTATTGCTGAGGGAAGTGATACTCGTCATGCCTCTTCCTGGCAACAAAGACCAGAGTCATCTGAAGCATATTCATGCTGGCCTGCTCTGCACTGTTCCCACAGCATGATGCTAAGCAAGCGACAAGCTGTACTAATTGGTTAGCAGGGGATTTCCTTGCAGAAAAAAGGCCCTCGAAAGGCTCAGAAGTGCCCATATCTTAACACAGCTTAATGACAGCAGTCTATACAGGAGGTAGTGCTTGTATTTAAGTGGAGGTACTATAGGGATACAGGCCTGGCAACTTCCTTGGCCGTGTGTGTGGGCTGGCCTTTCCCTGCCTGCAGTGACCTCAGCCCTGTGGACCCGAGAGCCAGCATGTCCCTGTGAGCCAGCACGTTCCTGCATTGTCCTTCTGCAGTTGCAGGCAGAGGGGACACCAGCTCAGTCGAACAGAGAGAGACCTGCTGGCAAGATGCTCTCCCTAGGTGCTGGATTGTGGATTTCACTCTTTTTGGTTATGCTTCAAGCCATGTTCAGCAGTCTGGCTCGACATCAGTCTTCATTTCCTTTTCCAGGGCCTGGGGAAGCTGCTGTCCTTACCTGTTTTAGATCATTAACTTGCTTCATTTTACCTTAGGGCCTTTGACAGGTACCTTCTGTAATGTAGAGGAGAGAGCTCATTTTATATCTGTGATCTCCTGCAATGCTGATGATATTGTTTGAACTTCTTGCCTGTTTCAGCAATGAAACTCCAAGAGATACGTTTAGGCAAAGAGATCTCCCGTGCTAGAACGTTTGTCTGGATATGTCATGTAGTGACAAAAAGAAATATGTTGGGACAGGGGAACAAGGGAAGGAGTTTACTTTGTATTTACTGATTATATGGTGAAATGTTGCAGGTAGAAAGAATCCCTGTGGTATTTCTGCATCAGATGAATATTAAATATTGTGAAGAGTACTATTTGGCAAAAAATCCTACCCTATGCTTTCCTGGGCTATTGAATAGGAGGATGTGGTTTGCACCACTTTATGACCATGCTGAATGTAAAGTTATTGTTTGTACAGCTCCCTAAACAACCTGAAAATGAGTTCTCCATTATTTAAAACTAGCTTGTCTTTAGGGTGTCTAAATATTTGTAATTACCTGAGTCCTACTTCCTTTACAGCAATATATCCCACAGCAGAAGGGAATGAGACGGGATCATACTGCCAGTGTGTATTTCCTTGGAAATGCAGCATGGCTAACTCTAGCTGGCTTCACACTTCTTATGAAAGATTTGGAGTAGTCTTTGGTTTGATTTTTTTCTCCCCCTTAGAAATCAGAAAACTTGGAAAAGGAAAGAAGTTTCCAGGTCTGGTGACTTTTTGTCTGTATGACAGTGAAAGAGAGCATATGGGACAGAAAAAAAGGAGAAGAGATGTTGACAGAAGCACAGGAGTCAGAAAATCTGTCGTAATTTTCCTTTCCACTTTGCAAAGCAGCTCAAGTGGCCCCTGCGCTGCATATATTTAAAAAAAAAAAAAAAATTTCAAGCTGCATGAACAGTTCTAGATTCACTTTCCCAGTAAGAGGAATGGAATTGGGACAGATGACAGGGACCAACTAGTGCACTTGGGTATAAATCAATGATTATACAATGCAAGAGAAAATTCCTTAGCATGAAAAATGCCAGGGGAATTAGAAAGTCCTTTCAGATCCTGAGTTTTCCTCTTGCTCGGAAAAGACCTGCCATCATGTATCCCTTATATTTGGTAATTTCTAACTCTGGAAAGGATCGTTCGTGACATTTCCGCGCTATGTTTGTGTACACATATTTGTGTGGCCTATACATGTTCCTTTTTCTACTTTTTCCAGGCTCAGTTGAGACTTCAAAGCTTCTCTACTCAGTACCTGCAGTTTGCCTTGATATTACATCCAAATCACACCTCAGATCCTCCCAAAGACTTTTCTTTTGATTGTTATAATCCTCTTTTTTCAAAGCTGGCTAGGGGAGCCTCAGCCAGGACTCCCTGCAAGTACTTGGCTTTGTCACATGGGAGACTCTCCAGTCCATTTTTCTCTCCTCTTCCCTAGTGTGATCTTGTGACAGGAACATAGCAAAGACATCTACTAATTTCAGCACTTCCTCCTTCCCACCTCTATGTTGTTACTGTATTTTAATGCATTTCTTCTCTTTATTTCCGTCCTTCTTTTCCATCTGCCTCCCTCTCTGTTGAGACCAGTCATAAAAAGCCCAAAACTATGTCATTAGTGTGTTGCTGTCTGAGTTTCAGGCAGTTAGACAATATTTATTGATGGAGTTCACCTCCTGGGCTGTAATCATACATCCACTCATTCTGCAGTCAGCTCAGAACGGGGTACTCCAGATGCAGCCCAGCAAAGAGGGAAGATGACCGTTCAAACTCCTGGGCTGCTGCTCTTGTGAATGTGTTTGTCTTACGTGCTCGCTGCCCACGAACCTTGATTATTTGTAACCTGCTGCCCAGTATGCCACCAAATCCAGGGACTTTGTCGGTAGAATTTAACAGAAAATATATGAAGACAGTGAGACTTAAATTATGTTGGAGTGTGAATAATTTTTCTTTCCTAGAATGAGAGTCCAGTCATTGACCAGTCTGTAGTTTCAGAGTGTAATTCTCCACTGCCCTGTGTCTTGCTTCTTGCTTTGTCCTTTACACCAGTGTAGTATGAGAGGGGCTACAGCTTTTGGAAATGAGGAACTTTTGGCCACTTTACATGGTACTGTGCAATAGCAAAAGGTGGTGAAGAGCAACTGTGAACAAAACCTCTGGTCTGGTAACCACAAATAAGTCCAAATCAAAAATAGTTATTATAATTAACATCATTACTTTAAATGGAGAGGTGAGTTGCTATTTTCTACATGCTTGGTATTGCCCATGACTCCTTAGAATTTAATCCTGAAATAAAACCAATAACGTACCACAAAAGAAACAGCTTCTCTAGAAACTTTTAACCTGCCGCTGAGGCCTGTACTACTAGATGTTATCAGGGGAGCTGATCCCTGGCGATTTGTAACGTTTTTATCCCTATGTACATTTTCAAACCGTGTAGATGTCTCCGCGCACCGTTTCAAATGACAGTCCTTCCTGACCTTTGCTTGGGAGGTCTCACCGACGTTGCTGAACTCTCTAGACCCGTCCACTTCAACTGCAACGCCCTAGAGTCTCATTCAGCCAACAAAATGTTACAGAGACATAAGCGCCCTCAATTTTGAAGCAAGATTTGAGGGAGCAGGTGTCACGTCCCCCTCTCCTTCTAGGAAACCTCCCTTGCCGCTGGCGGCTGGTTGTCCCGGGGGCCTCACGCTGCGGAAGAAGGCGGCCGTTGCCCTGAGGGATCGGCGGGAGGCGGCCGGGCGGGCAGGCCGCGCTGCCGGGGCCGCTAGGGGGAACCGCCCGCCCGGGAAACGGCCGCTCGCCGGCCGGCGGGGCCCTCCGGCGGTGGCTTCCCCCCGCCCCGCCTCGCCCAGGCGTGCCCCGCGGCCGGGGCGGGGGCTCCGGTCCCTGGTGAGCGGGCACGACCCAAATCCTGACACGGGCGCGGGTCTCCTCCGGCACGAAGGGCCTGGGACGGCTAGCGGAATTTAAAAATTGCCTCCAGTTTTCCTGTGTATTTCCAGAGTCGCCTGTTGGTACACCGCTGGATTTCTTGCCCTCGGATACACGGGCTTCCATTTTCAAAGCCCGCTTAATAGATGTAACCGAGCCTGAACGGCGCAGCGGCTTGGACCCGTCTGAGCCAAGGCAGCTCTGGAGCAGAGGGGCGAGCTGCCAGCCTGCTTCTCTGTTTTGGGCTCTCTTTCCCCGGCTGGGCGGGAGGGTGACTGCGAGGGGGACGCGGCCTTGCGCTTGCTCCCGCGCGGCCGCTGCAGCTGCCCATGCCGGCGGAGCGGGGGCTTGGCTGCACGAAGTGTCCGGTGGCGGAGGCAAAGCTGCTCTGCCCCTTGAGGGCTACCCCCCGAACAGAGGCCGAATCCAGCCCTCGGTGAAAGCCTGCTCTGCTGCTCTGGCTTTTCTCCTTCTCTCTGACACTTCTTTCATCTCTGCCGTGTTTCCTGGTCTGCACATTAATCTGTAATGCATCTCTCCTCCTTCGGTTTTCCTTGTACAGCGAAGGATGAGAGAAGGCAGAACAGGTTATCGTTTCAGAGCCTTCCCCTGAAGAATCTTTAAATGAGCTCTTTTGTCCAGTAACACAAAATAAGTCAAACCTTTTACTGAAATAACTCTTACCCTTCATTCACGGTGTGCACTGTGTTGTGAGTAAGAACAGGCAGAGCGTGGAGTGGGGTGAGGAGAAGGGATGGCTTGGAGAAGTGTCACTTGATTTATTTTCTGTTGAATCTCGACTGCTTCATTTTATTTTATTTTCTTCCTGTCTTGTTTGCAGGTTTAGAGCTTGGAGGGTGTTTCAGTTGCTTTTTGTTATTCTTGTCCAGTTAAAGAAAATACAGACGCAGTGGAGTAAATTGGTTATGAAGTGCTTTAACACCATGTACAATGAGCTGGAGACACAGGCGAAGGCCAGGCTGGCAGGGGCAGGGGAGGGGGGGATTGGCATACACCTGGGTATTTAACAAGGAGAGGCAGGAGACGTGGTAGTGGTTTGACTTTGTGTGACTTGTACTTGTGGAACACAACCAAGCTGAGCATATATCCCTGGCCATGTCTAAAGCAAGGGCCAAGTCTCCATTCAGCACTCTCCCTGTGCTCAAGGTGGCTTTTGAGAGGGGGAGAGGGCAGCGTTGAAATGTAGATAAGATTTTAAAAGATGTGCTTTGATACTACTCAAATTTTTTCTCTGCTGTTTGTAGCCTTTAAAATCCCAGTACTTGCAAGTCCCTGGTCTCACCGGCTGTGCGTGCCTGGTGCTGACCAGTATTGTCACACTAGCCTTTGAGAACGGTCCTGTGTGCTCAGATATAGAGTGCTGTACTGACCCTGTGTGGGATGGAGACAGCAAAACAACCTCCTCTCCCTCTCTGTGCTCAGCTCCTGGGAGGTGCCAGGCAGCTTCAAAGTGAACTGGCACTTCTGTTAGTTGGATCTGAGCTGTGATGAGTTCAAGCGAGTTTATTTCAAGGCTGCCTGGCTCTGTAAGGAGAAACCTGCTCAGTCTTTGCCTCTCCTGTTCTCCTCCTCCTTCCCCTTTTCTGATTTGCTTTGCTCCACAGCTCTCGTTTTCTTCCCTCAGACTGTGATTCCTCGTGCAGGTCAACAAAGGGATGCTCAAAATCCTGCACCTGGGGCGAACAACCCCATGCACTAATATATGCTGGGAGCTGACAAGCTGGGAAGCAGCTTGGCAAAAAAGGACTTGGGGGCATTCTGGTGGGCACAAAGCTGAACGTGAGCCAACAGTGTGCCCTTGTGGCAAAGAAGGCCAATGGTGTCCTGGGCTGCATTAGGAGAAGCGTTGCCAGCAGGTGGAGGGAGGTGATCCTTCCCCTCTGCTCAGCCACTGGTGAGGCCACACCTGGAGCGCTGGGTCCAGTTCTGGGCTCTTCAGTACAAGAGAGACGGGGACATACTGGAGAGAGTCCAGCGAAGGGCCACTAAGATGATGAAGGGGCTGGAGCATCTCTCCTATAGGAAAGGCTGACAGAGCTGGGACTGTTCAGCCTGGAGAAGAGAAGGCTCGGGGAAAACTTATCAAAGTATAGAAATACCTGAAAGGAAGGTGCAGAGAAGATGGAGCTGGGCTCTTTTCAGTGGGGCCTAGCGACAGGACAAGAGGCAATGGGCCTGAAACACAGGAGGCTCCATCTGAACGTAAGGAACACTTTCTCACTGTGAGGGTGACCGAGCACTGGCACAGGTTGCCCAGAAAGGTGGTGGAGTCTCTTTCCTTGGAGATATTAAAAAGCCCTCTGGACTTGGTCCTGGGCAGCCTGCTCTAGGTAGCCCTGCTTGAGCGGGGGGGTTGGACGAGATGACCTCCAGAGGTCCCTGGCAACCTCAACCATTTTGTGATTCTGTGATTCTCGCACTAGCTTTGAAAACACCCTTTGTTTCCTTCTCTTGTTTTGTATGCTGAATGGCACCCCAGGACCTCACCCAGGTTGAGGTGCTGGGTGCCTACTTCCCTCGGCTTCTGGTTTTCTACCTGTAAAAGGGATATAAGACCTCCTACTTACTTCAGGTAATTAGTTAATTAATATTTCTTTCACACTTTGAAAACAAAATGGAAGAAATACTCATCAAAATGCAAAAGACCATCAATGAACGAGGTTAAAAACAGTCCAATGGTAATATATTTATGTGTGTGAAAAATAAGATCATGCTTACTTCTTGTAGATATGTCTTTCTTGGAAATCTGTTTTGGATTCAAAATGACCACAGTTTACTTGCTGTCAAAGTGGATGTGGAAGAAAAATCTACAACCTGAAAACACTTAACTTAATTTTTATCATCTTAAATTCCAATATTTTTGCATTTACCCAAGCTGAATGATAACCTCAAGCTTCAGAGCTGAACTTTATGATGACGGGGCATGCAAATGCAGTACTGACCAGCACAGAGCTGATGAGGTACCTCAGTGCTGTCTTGCTAAACATGCTGGAAGGACTGAAAGAGCCCAGCTCAGTTAAGATAGGCAATAAGCTGTGGGAACTGATATTAAGGGACCGTTAA
The DNA here is from genome assembly GCF_964195595.1 of Calonectris borealis. Classification (NCBI taxonomy): domain Eukaryota; kingdom Metazoa; phylum Chordata; class Aves; order Procellariiformes; family Procellariidae; genus Calonectris; species Calonectris borealis. The sequence continues at coordinate 103,248,133 of NC_134312.1, forward strand.
TATCTGGTTGAACTCCCCTTGCCAGGGAAGATAGGCCAGATGCTGGATTGCTCTTTGTTTTGTTACTAGTTAGTACTGACTAAGCTTGCTGCTGGTGGCGTTCTCCTTGAAGAGATCTCTTTTTGCATCTGTTTGGGGAGCAGTGCTGGCCTGTGTGGAGCCCACCTGGTCACGAGTCAGCTCAGGCTGCCTCCAAAATAATGGATGAATGTGAAAGATTTTGACTATTTTTGCTGTGGGTAAAGACACAGCTTTGCTCCTGCTGGTTAATGGTGTGTGTTTGTGGAGCAACTGTCTTCTAGTGACTGCCAGACTAGAAACGACTGGAGTGCAAACTGGCCGATTTCTTATTTCGTGGCTGTGGACTATTTTACGCAGCTTTGTACTATGAAATAGGGGAAACCAGGCTTAGCCAAAAGTGAGTTGCTTAGCAGACGCTTGCTGTCATACAAATTAGCCGCAGCTTTTGCGTCTTGGAGTGCTGCCAGCAGAGAGCTAGCTATTGCATTAAATGTCTACTACCAGTCATGATCTAAATTGAAAGCGAGAAGATTAGTCGCTCTTCTAGCATTATCTTAGCAGTTAGCGCTTTTTGTGGTGTTAAACATGTTTTTCATCTTTAAACCCAAACCATGAAATACTGGTCTGAGTTTCAAACCAATGAGTGTATGGCAAGAACAGGAAAAGGTTTAATTTAGTGAGAGAAAGTATCATGGATGTGTAAGAACTATCTTGCTTTAAAGTGGAAAGGGAGGCTAATTTTGTTAGTGCTGCCCATCTGGTACGTAACAATGAATACTGTCAAAACTATAGTTTAAATAAATATATGCCTTAAAGACTGGATACAATTGATTTGAGCTACTAGTGGATAAAAAGTAACAGCATTCAATAAGCATCTTCTTTGACTTTACTCTGCCTCAACCAAGATTTTTAATACATAATTGTAATAATGTAGTTTGACTAATGAAACACGGTACTTCTTTCTTGCCTAAAAATATTTCCCTCTGAAATTTTCCTGAGTTGCAAAGTACTTACTTAAAAAGTGACTCATTTGAACGTGAAGTAAACAACTGGAATTTAGGAAACTCATACTTTAGTGAGTTCCTGAGGATATAAGGTTGCTTTCAGTCATTGGTGTCTGTTATGAGTGAGGGATTTGACACCAGAAAGGCTGTTTTAAATTCAGTTGGTAACCTTGACCGTTCACGCCAATGCTGCTGACTTCTGTTTGTTCTGTTCTCTGTAATCTTTCTTCTTAGCCAAGCTCGGTGTCATCAAGGCTTTCATTTCTTGAGTTACTAAATGATGACTAGAAACACTAGATCAAAGAAATGTTTGTTTCTTTTAGAGGTTTAGCCTTTCTGGTTGAGGATTAAAATAGGAAAATTTGACCCAGGCTCCCCAAAAGGCAAAAGAAAAATCCTGAAAAAAAAAAATGTTTAATTCATTTCTGGATTTAGCAGAGGAGGAGATATCAACATCTTGCTGGTAATTTTTAGCAGTTCTGCTATACTGGTAGTACTGTCCCTGTATGCAATAGCACTTTTTGGAGCAGGAATACGAGAGCCACCAGCAGATGCCATTTACTGCTCGGGTGTTGGAGTGCTTGCGAGTGCCTGCCGTGACCAGTAGATGACTGCTGACCCATTAGCTCTCCATCTGAGAACGCCCATGCACTGGTGCAGCTCTCGTTTCTAGATGAGGCACAGTGTTAGGTTTATGCTTAATCCTTACAGGAGTGCTACAAGGCTTTCCTCATGCTTTTCTTGCAGCATTTACTCTTTGGTGTGTAGAGTTCAAAAAAGCCCTTCCTTCCAATGGCTACAGCGGTGATTTTTTGTTTCCCTTCTACAAGGGAACCTGAAATGCAGAGGCCAAATAGTAATGTGTACTTGCCTAGAAATAATGTGCTGAGTTTGTAACTACTGGAGAAAATAATTTGGCACATAGTTATTTCTGTGTATCTCCCTAGCACCAAGAACAATTAGGCACCAGCTGAAGACAGTGACTGCCAAAAGCGCATTTGGATGAGGTGGGTGTTTCTGGGTGGTACAGTCATGTGTTAACAAGTGTGACTGCATCACTAAAACAGAAGTATATTTGTATCCCCAAGCCCTTTGTAGGGATATGCCACCCTCAAGAGGAAAGGACACCAATAAAGCATCTGCCAGGGAGGAAAGGCAAAGAAATGAGTACAGGATAATGAGGTGTATTTAACTGCTTGCTGTTAGCAAAAACCATCCACCTGAACTGGATATAGTGTTCACAGCCGCTTCAGGAATCATTCTCTGTGAAAGCTGAGGTGGGAGCAGGTCAGCTGCTCCAAATACAGTTCTCTGGATGTTAGAAGAAATCTAAACTGATGGGTGCAATGGGTGGGCAGCAGACAGAACAGGGAGGGCAGCTGCAGCAGGGACAGGGATCCAGGAAGCTTTGTGCAAACCCTAGAGGAGATGTAAACCCTTTCCCTGCAATACGCACACACAGTCTTCTGACAGAGATAGGAAACCAGACATAATTTTTTCTACTTGCTGAGACTGAACTCTCACCGGGCACAGAGCTACTTGCAAAAAATCTTAGCTCCAGTGCATAAAATCTTGCTCCCTCTCGCTCCTTGAATCCAGTGCTAAGCTCCAGTGGATGCCTGTGTACTTCATGGGGAGGGGAAAGCAGCATCCCACAGGAATCTTAACCTTTATGCATTTTGAAATAGGAACCCAAGTTTTTTCTTAACACATCACACGCGTGGATAAATGCTAGAGATGAAATGATACTGTGTGGGGTTGTGTGATAAAGTGTTCGGCACAGTGGATTTTGTTAGAGAACGAGTGATGATTTGCAGTCAGACACCAAGAAATGCAAGCCGCAAGTGCTTTTAATAGGATAACTACCCACTCGTTTGCTTAGATTTCTTGTAGTTGCATCTTCCACCACTGGAGTCTTGAAGAGTGAGCAGATACAGCCCAGTGAAAATGATACAAAAGAAACCACCCTGCATTTTGAGAAATGTTTAGCAGCTTAGATCCAGAGTATAATACTGTTAACAGTGCATAAATGACAGCTATTTTCTGTTTATCTACATATCACTCCATTCTTTGAGCTTTATCCATTATTATTTAAATATGAGTATTTTAAGTGTCTTCTCAAAAGCAACCCCTATTTTTTCTTCCAATTTGATTTCACAAGATATTGTCAAACTTCTTACATGTAAATGCATAAACAATATACTCTACCCTCCAGCAGTCATAAAGGGAGAAGCAGGGGAGAGGAAGTCCTGCCCCTGGATATCCAGTGTTATGACTCAGTACTCAGGAAATGTGGGAAACAAAGGTCTTCAATCTTAAATGTTTCAGTGGGGTTTTCTTTGCTGCCTTCTGCTAATCTGCTAATCCTTTTAGAAAGCTGAATTCCACGGCTCTTTCTGGAGACAGAAGAGCACAGCTGATGTTTAAAGCAGTTTTTTTCTTTCAGCATAATACAGCCATTGCCGAGGTCACGGGGGCTGCAGAGGCTGTGCTCTGACTGCAATGGTAGTGAAGTGCGCTCGCTTGCACTGAGCATGAGCCAAATTCCACTCTGTCGCATCCTAATATCTTCAAAATTTAGCTGTGCTACCGCTGCGCTAGAGCTACACAGCATGACAAGTGAGCTTTCCACTAGATTCCTGGCTGGGTTAAAATCAACAGTAAAGCAAATGCACCGTTTCTAGTACTTCTGAATAGCATCTCATTTGGACCTTGGTGTGAAAGCAGAATACAGTAAGTTGTAAGTGACAGAAAGGAACTAGTTCAATATCTCAGGTTTCAAACCCCGTCATCTTGCAAGAAACACCTCTGACAGCTGTTGTGTCAGCTGGTAGCTAGTGGGCAAAATACAAAAATTATTAAACTCCAGAGTTTGTAATAAAGGGGAGGGAGAGGAGGAGAGAGAAACGACAGTGATGGCTTCTTTTTGGGTTTTCTTGTCTAATGCAAACCCCTGAAAGTCTCTTGGAAGAACATCTGCAAAGACCGGTGATACCTTTTCTGACCTGAGGGTGTGCATAGTGGTCTCATGTCTCAGCTTCTTTGTGATGTCCCTAAGCTGCTGGCCCACGTGCCAAACCAGAGCACCTTTGCAGGAGACTGCTGCTGCTGACAGTGGGGTTTGTAGTTCCCGTAGGAAGCCTCAAGTCCCTATTCCTGCTAGAAAGCATTGAGTGGCTGGCAATGAATGCAAAGTCACACAGCCTGAATCTGTTTGCCCTGCAAAGTGCACAACCCGCCCCCGGGTTCAGGTGTGGCTCTTAGCAACTCACCTGCACTCAGGGGTAAATGCCCACTGCTCTTTTAGCACTCTTGCTGTTGGCAAACTTGCACTGCTGGTTTTGCGGCAACAGCTGTTCTTGCACTCATTGGCACTGTGGCTTGGCATCTAGAGCATGTAGATCAAGATTGGCCAAGGTGCCATCTTTGAGGCTTTAGAAGGCGGCCCACAATGGGATTTGTTCATTGTTCATTGTGGTTATCTTTGAACCAGCTGGCCAGGGCTGCCTGGAGTGCCTACAAGGTCCTTTTAGCTCTTCTGGGACTGGGGACATGGACTAGATGCTCTGGGGGAGGGAGGGGTTTAGAGGTGCCAGCTAGCGAGCATCCCGCAGGATCCCCTCCCCAGGTGTGCACTGCATACTGAGGTCACTCCCCCTGCCCTTACTGGAGAAGCTGCTGCGTGGCCTTTTCCAGAGACCCACGCTGCCAGCACTGCGGTCCATCTCTGCTTTCTCACCTGCTGGGACAGCGGGTGCACAGCCCTACTGCTTGAAGCAGTTGAGAAGAGACTCGAGGGACATCGAGCTTCTGGGGGTGGAGGGCTGCAGCCAGAGCTGCCAGCCTGAGTTCTTCATCAGGTGGCCCTCGACCAAACCTCACTAAGCCACCCACAGCAATGCTCCGGGGGCCGTGGCACAAACTGTGTGGCTGGGTTTGGTGCTGAAAGTCACAGGGACCGTGCCTGGCCGGGTGTGTAAGGTTGGGATGAGGACATGAAGAAAGGAGTGTCTCATGCTTCTCTCCCTTCTAACATCTCCATAAGGAGGACCAGCTGCTCTTTACAAGCTTAACTCTCCCTCGTCCCTGCTGAAGCGGTGTCTCAGAGCCCCAGGCACGATGCGTACCCAGCTCACCGGAGGTGCCCCAACTGTCTGGCTCCTTTCCTTGGGGCTACGCCCACGTCTGTCATGGGTGCGCAGTGGCAGAGGGCTCACAACACCGGCTTGCCGTGAAACTGGTAACCCATGAAAGCACCTTGCCTGCTGCTGGGGTGCTGCAAGGGCATAACACAGGGAAGTCCTTCACCGATGGGAGAAGGCAGGACTGCAGCTGCACTCGGCTAATCAAGACAGGATGATGCTAGGTGTGTTTAAAGCTACTGCCTTTCTCTGGGGATGGCTTGGCTCTATGCTGCAGGCCTGTGCCAAACTAATGAAATCATGTCTTAATTCCAAGGAATTCTATCTTCGTATTTGCGATGAGGGTTTAAAACCTGTGTGTTGTTTTACTTAAAACTTCATTGATGACTGAGGGTTACTTTTCTTTTTTTTTTAAAATTTTGCTTCTTTGTCTACTTCAAGTGTGTGTTTCCTTAATATTTAAGGTAATACTTTATGCTTCAAGCCAGGCAGCTGTGCAAATCCCAACTGGATCAGAACCACAATATGCTACCTCTTTTTCCAGAGCAAAACTGATCCCAGATGATTCATCTCTTTAAAACTTGGGCAATTTATGCTCCCAGTACTACTGATACAAAAAAAATCCTAGTGTAAATGCAGAGTCTTGGTGCTTTTCCTTAAATACGACAAATGTCATCTCAGTTATATAAATTTATACAGGTTAAAAAAACAATGAGTATGTTCTCCTTATATGAACAAAAGCTCTTAAAGATATTGCCTACACCGCACAAGCTTCTGGAAGGCTTTCTTGAAATCTTCATTAAAGATTGTGTAGATTAGAGGGTTAATAAGGGAATTTATATATCCCAGCCATGCTAGGAAATTAGACATGTCTTCTGAGATGTGACATCTTTCACAGATATTCACAACTACTTCTTTTACAAAAAAAGGGAGCCAGCAGATCACAAATGCCCCCAAGATCAGACCCAGCGTAGTTGCTGCCTTTCGCTCTCTTGTGCTGGAGATTCTTTGTTTTTTCCAGGACTTCTCGTGCTTAGATTCAGACCTGGGGCTTCGTAGGGTGATATTGATTTTATCGCAGTCCACCAGGGGATCTGATGTCTTCTCCACTGTGCTGGGCATTGAAGCCGATTTGGTGCTTCTTTCACCTGCGTCCAAAAGGACTTGTCCATTTACCTCCTCCCTTACAATCCGGCTGACGCTTCTTCTGTGAAAAGTCTTTGCTGCCTTGTATATCTTATAATAAAGGATCAGAATCAAGGCCAGCGGGATATAGAAGGCGCCAAATGTCGAGTAAATGGTGAAAACAATGTGGTCATGTTTGATGATGCATTCGTCTTCTCTGCTTGTCGTCTGGTGCCGCCAAAACAAAGGCGGCATGGAGATAAAAATGGATATGATCCATACCACTGCAATCATGATGCCAGCATGCTTAGGTGTCCTTTTCCGTGCATATTCCACAGCATCCGTGATTGCTCTGTACCGGTCCAAAGCAATGGCAGAGAGATGCAAGATGGAACACGTGCAGCACGTAATGTCCACGCTCAGCCAGATGTCACACACCACTTGCCCCATGATCCAGGTCTCCTTTACAATGTAGACAATGCTGAAGGGCATCACTAGGACTGCCACAAGGAAGTCAGTCACTGCAAGAGAGCAGATTAAATAGTTGGCGGGGTGGTGGAGCTTTCTTGTCACAATTATTGCAGTCATCACGAGAGAATTGATGGCCGTTGTCATTAGTGCAAGCACAGACAGGGTAATGGAAATGAGAATCTTGGATGTCACCCATTTGAATAGTTCCTCTGATGTACCGTTTTGTTCAGTTGAGTTTATTAAATCCATGTTCCTTTTTAAAGGTGATCTTTACCAGTAGCAGTTATCTGTTGGAAAAGTAAAAACATTCAGAAAGTGCATCCTCAGCCTCCAGGAAGTCTTGATTTTTGTCATCTTAAAAGACTATGGGCCCCAAACTTACAAGAACCTCAGACTTATCATTAGAATTGATTCTGGCTCCAGACAGAATTTCCTGGCTAGCACTATGTGGGATGCTCTGCCTCCAGGATAGGGGCCTCCTCTTTCTCCTTGGTCGTGCCGTTGGGAAGGGCACATTTGCACGGCAGGGGAGAGGAGCGTGCCGTGGCGCCTGAGACGGCCCTGCCCTGCGGGGTGCTGCGCGTCGCTACATGGGGGAACCAGCCTTGCTCCTCGAGCAGGGCAGCGGCATCAGGGCCGCCCCTGGGGTGCAGAGCCCGCCCTCCTGCTAAGTGCTTACTCTGAAAGGATTGTAGTGGAGTCTTGAAACTGGTTAAATGTGGACAATCTCATCCTCAAGTAACTACTAATACTGCTTTTAGGCTAGCACTGTCTATTCCACTAAGCAATGTAATGACTGTTGAAAACTTTAATCCACAGAAGGCAGGAATAATGCTTCTTTTCTCTCTTTTCTCTATATAAACTCCTTTTTCCCCATCAGTATGTGAGTCGTTCCTTGTGTATAGATAAGCATGGGCTTTCTAAAGTGAGACATAGTTTTCAAGAGAAGACAGAAATGTGAAACATTGCAGTACAAACAGGAGAAGAAACAATTGCGTGTTGAAAGTTTCCTTTCTAAAGTTTCATTTCTAAAATGAAACAGCTGAATATATTTTAAAGCTTCAAAGGGTTGACTTAATGTCTAACTAAATATTATACATGGATTAGAGTCCTGAGAACATCATTACTTTTCCTCAAGTTTTGCTATTCTGTGGTTGCTGCCGAAGAAAACCGCAGAAAACGTGGATGCTAGTTGTTCTGCTAATGACTGTCTCTGCAGAAACAGCGTAACTCCTCTTATGGCTCTGCAGGAAGCAAAAAGCAGGGAAACACTGATGAAGTAAATTCTCAGTTATGTTCTGAGGATCTGCACCCTACTTTCTTATCAAGAAAGGTTTCTGAGCACTCTACGGACTGCAGCTGAAGTAAAAGTTTCCAGCTTTTTAGACTAGAGCTTGTAACTCACAGTTAAGAGGATCAGATTTCATCCTCTTGCAAGTTGTGACATGCAATTTCTTGTGCATGCAAGATCTACCAGATGAAGTGGGGTTTTCTCTGATAACTTTTGTAGTGAGTGGGTTGCGCTTGTGTTGCATTGGATGCCACGTGTAGGGAAATAGGTAAAATAAGTGAATACTTTTTCTTAGGAAAAATGGGTCTCATTAACATAACTAAAGCTTTTTGGTATTATGCTGGAGTGGCTTAAAAAGAAATCTCATATACTGTATGTAACCTTGGACCCAGCTCACTAATTTCTTTTGATATTCTAACCTGGGCAATGCTTAATATGCTATTGACCTACTCAGAAAGATTTTTAGCATTGCTTGACCAACATTTAATTATATGGAAGAACAAGGAAAGGAAATGTATTTTACGTGGTGATATTTACAAACGCTGAGCAGAATCTTGTCCTGTACACGAGCTGATTACAGCATGTGTGTGCTCTCTTTCTCTTTGTGTTCCTCTCTCTCTCTGAACTTGAAATATACTTCACACGCATAAAAATAGTCTTTCATCATGTCAGTGTCACCTTAAAACCTTCTGAATCCACAGTAATTGCTAGTTTGCAGGTATTTTTGTCTATAGCTATTCCAGAGAAGGAATAGCACATATAGTGTTTTGTGGTGAACGTTCAAGCTCTGCTAAATAAATCTTCATTTTTGAGCTTGTATAAATACATGGCAAAAAAAAGTTTATTGGGAAAAACTAAGACTTCTGTTGATATCCAGCAGTTGATCATATTTTAGAACAGTTACTCATTATGGTTAATTACCTTATAACTTTCTAACTCTTTGGATATTAGTCCTTAATTGCAAGCAAGCAAAAAGCAATTTAGAGATAATGAAAGCTGCTTAATAGCTTTTGAAAGATTATTCAGTTTGAGACCATGGAGTAAGGAAAATAGTACGGGTGAGTTTGCAAAACTGGTGTGTAGGAATAAGTAGGTTTCCTTAGTGCTGCAGTGATTTGGAGGCTCTTCATAAGAAGCACAGTGACAGAAATGTGCTTACTTGCCATGTGCACTGATTATGCTTCTCTGTGTGGTTTTAAGATTATCAACTGGTACACTCAGATTTCATTCAGGCTGCTAGCATGGAAACACAGCAGTATTGAAGACTACCACACAGAGTTTTTAGTGTACTACTGTTAGATAGATAATTGTGCTGAGGTCTCCTGTTCGTGGGACATAACCTGTTCTTTAATGGTACTCATCTGGACAATCTGCCCTCCTGTTCCTACGTGGAGTGTTAAGACCCTCTGCTGTTGCCCTCACAGCCCCCGGCAGGATGGTCCCTGCGGGCTGCTGTGCAGACCAGAGTGTGGCTCCATCCAAGGGAGACAGCAGTGTGGTGACAAGATCTGCCCTCCAAGGCGATGGCTCCCTTTGAGGTAACAGAGCCGTTCAGCGGGCTGTGCTGCTTGGGACTGCCAGTCACAAAGTTTTGTGGCTTTCTTGTCCCAGTGGGATGAGGATCCTCTGCTAACCATGGCGGGAATTTGCGCAAGGTTATTGGGTGGTCATTAGCTAAAAAGATTGTTTTATAAGTATGTGGAGTTGGAACGCTGGCAGCATTTAAGGACTGCTGCTTCTCTCTCTTGATCACTTCCAGGATGAACTAGTTCTGGATTTTCTCTTGCTAAGTTGAACTCAGTTCAGCCAGTGGCCATCACTGGCTTCTGTCCTCAGCAAGCAACTGAATCACTTTTAGGAGTATGAAGGATCATGCTGTAAACAGTGCACTGGATTAGGATGCAGGAGAGCTGGCTTCTGCCCCTCTGCTGTAGGCTTTCCTTGTCAATTTTGAGCAAATTCATTAAAGTGCTTCAGTTCATTCTCTGTAAAATAGCTACAGTACTTCCTTGCTACCCTACTTTGCACACTTGTATTGCCTTCTCTTAGTAGCATGAATTATCTCTCGTATGCATTTAGTGCAGGGAAGATCTACTCTTAGGTGATGCCCCCTGGTGCCGTGGGCATACTGGCATAACTACATGCTGTACTTTCAGCTCGGACTTTGCTCTTATCCCCATGTGAGTCTACCAAGCTCTTGCCTCACAGAGCAGGCACAGTCCCTCTGCCCTGTGGTGTGGGCATCTCCTTATGGCCACATACCTGACACAAGACTTCAAAAGGAGGCATGGAAGGCTTGGAGCCCCCTTCTCTGAGTAGTGAATTTACTTTGGTGAATGAAAACAAACTTGCAGCTATGCTGGACTGAAGAGAAATCTATATTTCAACAATTATAGAATGGGTTCAGCAGTGACATGTAACTACTTTCAAAGAAATTCTTACAGTCCAGATGTTTTTAAGGCTACTTTTGTGGAACTGGCAACTCAGTGCCCTTCTTGAAGGGCTAAGCTGAATCTATCAGCTTATCACTAATATTTCTTATACCATGGAAGTTGCTCTTACTGCAGTTGGAAGTGTTGTCTTTTATTATTACCTTTTCAATATGCAGCTGTTGTTGGAAAACTTTTGAAAGACTTGAAGCTTTGATTCTGTGTATTGCATTACAGTGTCTTGAATTTAAGATTGGTGAAAATGATGTCTCGGACTTTATCTTCACTCTAGATCTTAACACAGTAAATTAATCTATAACTGCTATTAAAATACAGGTATGGTATTTCAGTTGACCTGTTAAAATATTAGCCTTCGATTACTGAACAAGAGCCCTGTAAACGAAGGAAGCTGCTGTTCACCTAAGACAGCGTGTCTGTTATCTTGGATACACGAAAGTTATTACTGTTGAGGAATTAGCCACTTCTACGAATCTTTTTTCCTTCCCTCCCAGATATGGCATATTAAGGTGACCAGAATATAAGTACTTCCTTGTCTGTAAAATCACATGTATCATCCTACTGATCTTGTTTAGAAGGCATGGGGGAAAATGTCTGTGCAGCCTTATCACAAAAGTAAACATTGAATTTGTCTAGTGACCACTGAAAGAAAAAGGAATGTTGTTGGTGCTCCTCAGTTTTGCAAGAGCATATGTATATGTTATTAAGCCCAGAACCACCAATTTATGTCTGAGATTTACAGAATAGTAATAAAATTGCTCTTGTTCAATAGCATTAGTCTGTCCTTCCAGGTTTGGAAAAGAGCACCCCTCTGCCTTTGAGTAAACCTGGAAAATAATATGAAACACGGTTGCTGGAGAAACATGGCTGGGAATGCCTTTGGGAAAGGCATCGTGAGCCTACTCTTTGGGATCCTGAATTTAGCCTGAACTGTTAGAAGTTTACAGCTCTTGATTTTTAGTCCTGGTTCGTTTTATATTGCTGTAAGCACTGGCAGCGAGAAAGCTTGCTGATTAGAGTTTTTGAATACAAGTTTTCTGAGTATGCTGGGGGGTGTTTGCTTGCATTTTTCCATGTGGGTTCCTTAGCAAAACGTGTCTTTAATTTAAAAGCAATAACAGTTCTCAGAAAGCAAAATGAGCAGCTGATTGAAAGAAAGGTATTTAAACTGCTACAGACAGCAATAACAGCCTTTGTGCATTAAGTAGACACAAAGTTGTGCCAGTGGCAGAGACAGATCCTGCCCATCTCTCTCACTCAAACAGGCTTCAGCTGGCTTTGAAACGATGACGTGTTTCACCTGCTAGTGGCTTCCCTTGCTCTATTGGCCAAACTGATCTGTAAGCCGGTTAGAAAGGCCCAGCTTTCTTGCTCCAGTGGAAACTGATCCTACAATCTTCTTTTCCTGACGAAGGGGAAGACACTGTGCTTGTATTCAGCTGTGCTGTTTTTATCGCCTGTTCTTGTATAGGCTGACCTGACACTTACAACTTACTGGAGGTAAGACTAAAATGGCCATAGAAGGATAAAGTAGTTATAAGTATGAGCCTTGGTTGGGAGCTAAAATTGCTTCTGAAACCAGTATTTATGAGCTTGTAAAAATCCTTCCTGATGTGGCTGTGTGCCTTTAGATACCAACCATGTGATGTACTAATGACAATTAGCTTAGTAATAATCCATTGTATTAAATGAGTAGAGGAAAATAATACTCTTTTGGATTAAACAAATCTGTTTAAAGGGGTGAACTTCTACTGGATTTGACAGGGGATATGTGCTTTGTTGAGCCTGAACCCTAGAGTCCCAACAGGTGAGGAAGAGGAGAGAAGCATTTTCACTTGATTCTTAATACCCTGTCCTTAAATTCTTTCCTCCCAATAATTCTTTCTAAGGCTCCTAAAGCCACAGTGCATCCACTGGGACAAGGTAGGGGTGACTGGCAGGTTTATAAGAGGAGTCACTTGCCAGCTGAAGGCAGCTGCTGCAAACCTGCCATTCCTGGAATGCAAAGTAGATGTCTATCAGCAGTTTGAAGTGCAAAGCAGAAATCACAAAGTTGCCAGCTTTCCTTACCCAATGTGCATTTCTGCATGCTTAAACGCCCCCCCCCCCCCCCCCATTTCTGCTGCTTAACTAGCAGGTTATTTCCAGTTCTTCATCCGTCAGCAAACATTCATATGTGCATGCTGAAGTAATGCTTTGGATTCCCTGTTTTGGATGGTACTGTCTCAGTCCACCGGACAGAGCACTCTCTGGACCTGAAACGTATGGGTAAAAGCTGGAGGAGTAACTCAAAAGCTGTTTTGGTTTTGCTGCTTGAGTCTCGGTTAAGTGGAGTTATTTATCGTTTCCACTTGTAGAAGGTCATAACAGACCACTGCTAGAAACACAGACCACAAATAACTACAAAATCACAGATAAATCAATTGAACTAATATAAACTAAAGATAATACAGAATTTTGCCTCCTAAGCACCACCTCAGGAGAAGTATGGGTAAATAGACAGGCTTTGCAGCATGCCCTGAATATCAGTAAAACCCATGAAGGAAACAAAGCTGAGAGTCCTGGAGAATACAGGCCACCAGCTTAGAGATGTACAAATCCATTTATTGCCTGAGCACAGGCGCTCTGATTTCATACAGAATGGCAAAGAAAAGTCCATTTCCGTGCCTTGAATGCAAGGCACAGATGTTGCGTAGTAAACCTGCATTTGATTCTTTTCTTAGCCATGTTTCCAGTCTAAGAGTCCCTGTGTTGGCAAAATGATACACTGCAGTATAGTTTGTGTCAGGCACAACAAAGATGATGCTTGCTTTAATTTTCTGGATGGCTCTTTAAATTCTTTCAGCCAACAGAAATAATCCCAAATAGCTAAAATGACAAAGTCTGACAGACTTAGCCCTGAAAGTTAGCACCCCGTATGTCTGCTCTGTCATGTTATTGCTCCTGGAGAAAAATCGACAGGAGGGAGGTAGTGCTTCCACTGAAGCAGCTGAGATGCAAAGTCCGAGGGCTTGCTCAAGCTGCCAGGGAAGGTGTACTTGCCCTGTGCCACTGGATGCTGACAAGCGAGATGAAAGCACCAACTCCATCAGGACCAGAACGAAGGCAGTAACCTCTGGCAAGGGGGCAGAGTGAAGCACTGAAATAGCTCCCGTCCTCATCTCCCTGGTGTAATTAACTCACCTTCATGTTTCCTATTGAGGCTGTATAAATTGCAGCGTGCTGGCTATGAGTCCTTTGACACATCTCCCTCCAGAAGGCTTTGGTCCTTGCTTCGTTACTTCATGAACATTGCCAAGTGCTCCGTGTTTTCCAGTCTGCAAAATACCAGACTCTTCAAGCCCAAACGTGACTACCTCACATGACAGGGATTCCCGCGCCTCTGTCACGGGGGGCAGCTCCTTGCCTCCTGCGCTTCAAAGGTGTTGCTGCGGTTCCTGGGGAGGTACCACTTGAGCTAGCTTTAAATTCAGCCAGGTAACCACGAGCTGAGCGCTCAGCAAAACCTGCCTGGGAAGCACGGTTGCCTCATAGGTGGGGTTAGTCTGTGATGCACTCCTTGGTGCCTTTGCCGTGTTCTCTGCTTGCATCTGTTGGACTGCAGTGTAGTCCTGTGCTGCTTGTCAAGCCTGCCAGGAGGATACCTCCCCTGCTTATTGTAATCATATCTGTAGCAACTGCTGCATTTGCTTATATGGAAGAATGATGTTCAGAAAGTAATTATGCATTCCTTGCCGCTTCTAGTGTTGAAGTTGAGGGTTTGGTTTTTTGTCTCCTTTTGGAAAATTAGTCACTCATCTGTGTTTGCTCTTTATTTCATGTCCCTCTGCCATCTGTTTTAATCTAGCTGAGGGGGATGGGGAGGAGGCAAGCCAGCTTCTCAACCAGCCCTCTGGGAGAGGGGAAGGAGGAGCAGCAAGAACTGCATGGCCCACAGGATGACAGACTTGCTTATATAAAACAGTAAACATGCCTCCCAAAGGCAGCTTCAGTTGTTGGGTAACTGGACAGTGAACCTGTTATGAATTTGATCATTTTGGCTGGAGAAAGGGAAAATTTCCGACCCGTATTCATAATTCTGCAGAGGAGATGGCAGTGATTTATTTCTATAATTCATTAGATGAGGGGATTCAGTTTCCTCTCTTGAGGTCTGAATCCCTGGTCCAGAGCTCTCAGGGTAGTGGTCTGGATAGTTGTCTCATATTGTGTATGGTGTGGAAGAGCACCAGAGGACCAGGTCGTGGACAATAGTGCCTGTGGGAGCTGCTTCCTGCCATCTCTTCTACTCCTGATGTTCTAAGGTGTGTAAATAAATATCTGTGAGAAATGAAGTAGTGTCTGGGCACCCCATCCCCTTATGTGAGCTCTACACTGAGCAAAACAGTACCTTCATGATGGCAAGTATTCTATACGAACAGGCAAAGTCCCATGTAACCGTGTAGTCAACACCCTGTCCTTAGAGGCACATGTCCCCTTGGATGGGTGGTCAGGACCTGAACTTGGACCCTCCGTATCATGAGTGGGCCACTCGCTTCCTATCCCCCTCTTTGGCCACCCACCCTTAATTTAGTTTCATCTGACAGCCTGAAATGTTCCATTCAACCAAAAATTTTTTGTATTAGGAAAAGATGTTTTAAAAATATTTTTTTAGTCCTATTGAAGAAAAAGTAAAGGGTTTGTTTGTTTTTGTTTCAAGTTTTCCTTTGGATTGGCAGTGAATCAAAGAAGTGATTATTCACCCATCTCTATATATAATTTGTACAAGTGTCATACGGTACAGGAGTGACTTGCTTTCATGATTATCAACTAAATTTGTACAGCGAGGTGAAAATGCAGAATGGCTTTGCTTGTGTTTCAAAACACTGCCTTTCAGATACGGGCTTGAAACCTGTAGGAATCGCAAAGCAGCATTGGAGCAAGGAGGTTGAGAGGCAGTTTTACTTCCTTTGAACGGTAATAAAACGCAGCCCTGTTTCTCCCACTTCCTGCTCATTCTTATGCTTTGGGGCCATGTGTTCTTTGCCAGCCCTCTGAAAACACATGTGTGCGCAAAGGTAAGTCACAAACCTTTTTCACTGATTCACCTACCTCTGAAACTCTATTGCAAGGAGGAATTCAACTTTAGAAAAAAAAAAAGAGGCGTTTTCTAGTTAACAGGCATTTTGGTGGAATAGCTCCTGTATTACCTGACTTCTAAGATAATGTGGGCACCTTATGTCCTAGTTCCTTGGGAATTTTATCAAATGTGGGTTTTATTATATAATAGCTGTGAAAGCTTTTATTCAACTGGAAGAAACTACCTGGTTTACTCCTGGACAGTAACAAAACAATCCATATTTTCACATATGTGTCTGGAAAAGATCTCTATTTCAATCTACAGTATAAGAAAACATAATTTTCAAACTATCACCTGGGCCAACAGTCGGATATTTATTTTTCTGCTCACCAGGACAGCTTTGAGGGAGAACTGGTCTCAGAAGAGTTTGTTGGAAGAGGAGTGAAGGTGACGCATCGGTGTGCCCCTCCTCTGCAGCAGGGGTTCTGCGTGACATGAGAACAGTACAAGTCAGTGGTTAATCACTTACAGTGTGGAGAGATGGCAAAATTCACGTAATCTGCAATCTCCTCTCTGCCTAGTTTTTGTAGACTGATGCTTTTTTTGTGGACTATCCTACTGCATACTTCCCAGTGCCTTTCCCTGTACTTCTTTTCACCATGTCATTTGTCTTTATTCCAGTCCTCATCTGATAATCTCATAGACTGAAGGTCTTTCCCTAGGTCTTGTTATCCATGTGTGATGCAATAGGCCTGTCGGATAGTAAACTCTGCATTGGGTTTGCACCAAACAGCAGTTCTCTAGTATTTTCTTTGTCAGGACTAACTGAGACAATTCAGGCTGTTTCCGCTGAATGATGTGCATGTAGCCCTGGCCAGGAAGTATTTTAAGCAAAACAAACACAACAGTCCTCAAAGTTGGTGGGTTTGGAAGTGGGAGGAAAATTAAGAGCATCAACTTTTTAGCGGAAGTAGAACTCAAAATGTTTTTTCCAGTCTCCTTGGGAAAGACAGAGAGGAAAGGATCTACATGCTGCCAGAAAACCAGGCAGAACTTGTTGAAAGTTTTCTCAGAGTGATGCATCCGTGGGAAAGGATTTTGTTGTGGAAGAATGTTTGTTTTTTCCTTCAGACAATGCTCTTCAGCCAGAGGGTGCCAGCTGCCTTGCCCTGATGACTTCCACCAGTGAACAATGGCAGCTCTAGGGAGAGACCCTGTAAAGGGTGTGAGGAGGGGAAGGGCGAGTGCAAGCTCGTGCTCTGTGCCTGGGTGGCGAAGGGACCTGGCCCCTGCTCTCCGCACAGGGCTGCCGCCACCGCAGGGAGCAGGACGTGCCGTGGGGGAATGGCACAACAGACCCTGGCCTGTCTGAAATGCTGGCAAACCGCGGGCCCCTAGGAAGCAGCGAGCGTGGGCTGTGCGGGGTGCCCTTGTTGAGGTCTGTAATGCACGGCGTCTTTCTTGAAACTGCTGCACAAAGCTTAGCGTGGAAAGAGTGAGAGCACAGGTGGAGCTCTGAGCAGGCAGGTGGGAGACTGGGGAAAGCTTACTAAGTGGATCTGAGATACTTGCACAGGAAGGTCCTGTATTGGAGCTGTCAGATAAAATCTCAACCTGGGAACCTGCCCAGGAGTTTTCATCTTAGAAGCGGTAACTAAATTGTCCTCAGGTCAGGCTGGCTTAGATCACTGTGGTTGGACTGACTAGCAGTGGACTCGAAACCACAGCACGTGCTACTGTGTCAGCGTGCAGAGGTCCAAGCTCTCAGCCTCCTCCATGGGTAAACAGGGACTCCTGTTGGTGGAGTTCGCATAGTGAAGAGGCAGAGAGGTGTAATTATACAGTTGAAACTGGTGCTTCCTAACTGGCACTGCGATTTTTTTTTTTTTAGATGTTTCTACTAAGATTGATTTATTCACCACTGTGAACACTTAGGCTGGGGGCTGTCTTTCCAAAATCCAGTTTCTGTGCCTTCAAACTTAGGTCTGTACTAAAAATGACATGACTTGTGTTGTACTTTGTATGGAGTGCCACAGTGGCGGTAATACAAAACATAGAGCTGTTTTTGTATGTACTTTCTCCTGTGTGGAGGCAGAACATTAATGTGGGCAGGTAACTGGTTGGTCAGACTCCCCATGAGCACCACAGGAAACTTGTGTCTAGGGAACGTATCTTTCAAAGGGGGGGGGGGTACCGGATACCTAGGAAGTCGTCATTTGCTGCTTTCATATGCTTTTCCAGTTGTGTGTGGGTTTTTAATTTTTTTTTAAAAGATTTAAATCTGACCATTGACACAACTGAATGTTTTAGCCAGAAAAGTTTAATTCACTCAGTGAATTGGCATAAGCGCTAATGGCAAAAAAGCATTTGTTCCAGGCCTGTATAAACCATCTACGTCTAAGATCTGGGATGCAGCTATGCTGGCAAAACTTCTCTAGTGCAGATCAGGCTTTAGCTTTCCTCCTTTTTAGTTTCAAAATACTCTGCAGCTCTTGAGCATGGCTTTCTCTCTATTTCGGTTTATTATTGCGTTACAACATGATCCACTTTAAAAGTACCAGTATTTGGAAAAATAAGTCCCAGGACAGCCTGTATAAAATCAAAAGTGTAGCTAGGGGAGCTATGGAAATAGGGGAGCTCGTGAGAGTGCATCAGGTGGGAAAGCTGGGGGTAGAACTTGAGGAAGAGGAATGCATGGGGAGGAGGGGTGCCGGAGTACACCCCGCGTAGTACCTGCATGTGTATAGATACCACGCTGCTGCTGAATCGCATTGAATGTATGCAAAATCAGTAATTTCTTTGAAGAAGCAGGATGCCAAATAGCATGTCCGTGTGGTGCAGTGGAAGTCTGCGTTTGGGATTTCTGAGCTGTCTGAGCAAGCTGGCCAGTTTATTTGGCTCCGCGCGGGGCTGCTGCGGTGAGGACGGGAGGTAGGCGACCTGGAGCGGCCACTGCCGTGCCCAGACCGGCAGCTGGTCTGGAAATGATTTGTGCGCGGTCAGGACAGAGATCTCAGCACCACGCTTTGGTGGGGAACGACTGTCTCTGTGGTCAGCTGGCATCACAACTTGCTGAATAATTCCTAGAAGCCTTTGGCCTTGGGTGTATTTTTAGGGGTACAACGCTTTCAAGAAAGCTTATAGCAGCAGGACAGTGTTAAAATGTGTCCAAACACAGAAACAAGGATTTATCTTCCCTAGGAAGCTTCCTGGATCTGTCAGGTCTCCTGTTGCAGACGCTGTGATTACTAAATAAGGTCTTAAGCTCTCTAAGACTTTGTGAACTCATTTTCATTTCTGATAGGAAAATAACAGACTGTCACACGCAACTTTTTTCCTTTGCATAATTCTGATGTAGTTGTGACACTTGACATACTGCACAGATGACTGTGAACGGCTTCTTAAAATTTAAGCAGATGATTCAGAATTAATTATGAAAAACAACCTTATTGTTGTCCTAGGAACTCAGTACAGACAGCAATTGTCTAACAAGATTATCTAGCTTCAATTGATCCCCAAAACTTCTCATTGATAAAACAGCTAAAGAATCTTAAACAATAAGCCTAAGAAACTACTTCCAAAGGTTTCAAAGGTTTTTTTACTGTTGTTGATTTCCCCCTTCCCTCCCCCTCCCCCCCCGCCCTTGAGAATCTATTGATGTTGGCTTTCTAAGATCCTTTAAAACATAACTTTGTGATTAGGAAAGCCTTCAGCACTATAGAGAAGTTTAGATACTACTTTTTGCTAGGGATGCTTGTAGACAGCACTTCAGCTCTTTGTTTCCTAAGTAAGAAAAAAGTATGCGGTTTCAAAAGAGGGTTGAGCAAAGCTACCTTTTAGACTTAGATTATAATACTAACATAAAGGAGCAATAATTCTAGCAGCTGTTTTCTCCTTAAGTTGTATGCTGAGATAATGAAATTTGTCTTTTTATATAAGAACATTTCTTTGTAACCTTGGTGTATACTTGCAATATATTTCAAAGCATTTCACAAGGATTGTTTAAAAAAAGGTGTTTGACGTACTTGCATGTGACAACATGTAATATTAATTTGGTGGTGAAGAGAAGCATTAAACTGACTGTATCTAATTGCCCAAATCTGCAGAAGGCACATCAATACTCAGAACTGAGAGTTCAAAACCCTCCAGTGTATTCTCAGCAATTGTAGGCTCTCTATGGCCCCTGTAGTTTCTGAGAGAGATAAAGATTATAAGATGTGCTTTCAGATAATAACATGGTAAAAAGCAGGAGTAAAGGACAGAGGCAAACTGTTAATGTACTGATCTTCAGAGACTGGAAGAGGCCTGGAAAAATCAAAGGCGAGCCATTGCTTCTGTATGAACTGGCTTGTTTGTTGTGTATGGGAGCAGCATTGTGCTTAGTGCTGTTGGAAATGCTGAATTCCTTTCCCTGGATTGCTTACAGCCCAACTCTCACATGGGGAAGCTGGAGGATTTAACTTTGGACTATAGCATGGCAAACTATTTTTCTACCAGGAGACTGGAAAAGACCAAATTATAACTTTGAAGCTCTCTGCTAAAATACCTTTTCAGTTTTACCCTTTGATGCTGCTGAAATTTATGGGGAAAAAAGGCTTTTAACATTTTAACAGCAATATATTGTTGATAAGTAATGAGAAATATAGTAGAGGGTCTTGCATTGTATGCCCTCATGTAGGTACACATGTATATATTGCATCGTGTTTTTCCCCATCATTTCTATGTTTTCTGTTTTAAGAAGTCATTATTGAAAACTACCTTTCCTTGTTCAAAATGAGTCTTTGCTCTTTGAAGCTGAAGAATATTTTAATGTTAACTCTTCTGGAAAGGAGCAATGAACAGATTCAGGCAAGTCTCCACATCTGATAGTCCCTTCTTTCTTTTTCTAATTTCAATTTTTTCCATTTTTAGCCACTAAATGATAACATTACATTCTGGGATTCTTTTACCCCTTTGTTTCTTGATTCACAATCTTTAGGATGTAGCTAGGCCATATATCTCAAACATTTCCCCCTCACAGTCCCAAGATTTAGAGGCTTTCTTAAAAAGATACAGATCTAGCTAAAGATAGTTTTATACATACATACAGAAAGAGGGTGCTTTCTCTAATCAGTAGACCTGAGTATCTACAGCTTCAAGTAAAGCTAGCAAGCCTGAGGAGAAATAGCCAAATCACTAGCTGATGACACTAATTTAATATGGCCTGTCCAGCTCTGTCACAGTACCTTTGTGATATGTTTGTGATTGTATAATATGTAGTGCAGCAAATCCTAAAAAAGGCTACAGGGCTAAATCCATTGCAGGATGTAAGGACTATCTAAAAACTTCAGTCCTGTGGTACATGGGCTCCCTCTCCAGTGCTGGAAGATTGAAGTCCTGAAGTTTCTTTGGGGCAGTTAAAAAAACCAAACCAACCAAACAAAAAAAACCCACACCAAAAAAACCCAACCCCAAACCCAACAAAAAGAAACCCCAAAACGAAACCAGCAGAGGGAGTTTGTGAACGGAGAGTGATATTTGGGTAAGGGAGCCAGTGGAGGCTCTTCCTATCTGATGTGTCTGGGAGCTACTGTAACTTTGTGCTCACTTACTTACACAACTTGAGCATGCATAAAAACATCCTTGGTCAATCAAAAAGGGCACACAAATAAGCTTTTGCCTGCCTGGTACTACAGAATTGTGACATGATGGTTGGGAACGGGTGGTGGCAGGAGGTGCTTTGGCTGTAGGCACATCGCATGTGTGTATCCTCGCGTTGGGAAGGTCTATAACCTCCGTGAGTGCCCCTGCTCCCTCCCACGGCAAAAATCTGCATCTCTGCCCTGGCTGGGGTGGTGCCTGGAGGTGGCTGGGCTGTGGCTGACCCCATCACTGTCCTCGGCTTGTTTTGCCTTGCTGGGGGCTGTGGGACAGGGCTGGTTGGGGAGGGAGGGCACCACACCTCCCTGGTGGCCCCCAGCCTGGCCAGGCCATGCTGCACCCAGGCACTGTGAGGGATGGGGAGGAATCTGCCCTGCAGCACTGGCATTAGTCCCTGAAGGTTGTGGGTGGATATTTGGGGCCCCTGTGAGGGCAGGAGCTCTCTGCTGTCAGAGAGCAGCAAGCTCCAGCGCCCGCTTCTCCCGCTGCTGTCTGTGCCTGGGTGCTGGTGTGCGAGGGGTGCACGTTGCTCTCCACCTCCAAGGTACAGCTCCTGCTTAGCAGGGGGATAACGGAGCCCTCAGGGTCTGGTTAGTGACTTGCTATATGAGGAAAAGCTGTTGGAACAGATAAAATCAATGTGGTTGCCAGCATCTGAAGAAATAAAATATATTGTCTTGGAAGCTCTGTCTGTTCTGTAGGTGTTTAACTCTGGCTTCTGGGGTTGTAAAGTTCTAACACCATTAGCTGCGGCTCCCAGGTTTGCTGTTGCTTGACCTCTACTGCAACATTTATTGTCCTTTCTGATAATTCAGATGGATTGCTTTAGACTCGGGCAAGAAATCACAGTATTTTCCTTCTGCAAATAACTTATTCCAGTTGCTTTGTTCTCTCTGTTTCTGATAATGAATTTTTTTTTTTTCATTAGGAGCTAATTTAGGCTATGCAGCAACTTTGTTCTAAAATCTTTGAATCTGTTTTGTTGGAAATAACATTTTATTAATAATGCACTTTTTTTTTTGATTAATCCAGTATGACCTGGTTTGACTACAATATTTACTGTCAATACTCTCAATTCACTAGAAAGTATGCAGCACTGCATGGAAGAAAACCTCATAGACATAACCATTTATTCATCAACTAATCTAAATCCAAATTTTAATAAAAAGCCCCCCAAACTATAACAAACAGCATAGGAGCTTTCAGAAAACATGTGATTTGAGATCGCACTGTAGGAGGGGAAAAAAGCTCAAATGTACTGAAGTCCTTGCTTCCCTATTATTTTCAGCTAGCAGTGGAAAAAAGGCTGCAGACCTTTAAATGCCATGAAGGTTTCTCATATATCTCAGTTGGAGATGAGATATAACGTGGAAAGTACGTGCAGAAGAACACTGAAGAAAGAAGTAAAACAAAACAAAACAAAACCAACCCTGACAAAAAAACCCAAAACCCAAAAAAACCCCCAAAAAACCAAACAAAACAACAAAACCCAACCCAACCCCTAAAATAAAACCTGACTTCTTCTAATAACCATCAAATAAGGTACAGGATCATTAGATTAACCTTTTGTTATGATGAAAAGCATTGCTGTAAGATGTATTTCAGCTGTATTTAATGGGATCAGCAGGTTTATGCTCCTTATTATGTTGAAATGGATAAAGATTTTAATTTAGATAAATGGGTACCTGACATGGTCTGTTTTGTTGGGTGTTTTTTTTTTTTTTAAATATATATCTGCTGCTTTTATGTTGGCTTCTGACCTCTGTGATGATTAAGAGATAACTGCTTTTCCTGTAGTGAGCAGTGTTGAAGTTGGATGGCAAAATGGAAGTATGTTCTTCGTGCAGATGTTGCTTCTGCAGCAACATCCAGCAAGAATGATGGAGCTGGTGTTTGTGTGTAATGGATGACAAAACAGCTGCCTCTGCCCAACGCAGTGAACTCGGCTGCCCTTTTTGCTGGTTTGCCTCCGCCCAGTTTAGAGAACTGTGGCAAAGTATGCCTCTTCAGGCTTAAGAAATAGATGAGTTGGTTTAAATGGTAGGGATCATTATTCAGTTAGAAGAAGTTGATATCTGTGCCAAAACTATTTTGGGAACGTCCCTGTTGGATGCTGGAGCAGGGCAATACGGATCAAGCAAGTGTATTGGTGCCTTCGTGCCTCCCTGAACTGATTTCTCTCTCTTCTGCACCGGGGCGTCTCCTTGCCACCTTGGCCCACACCCTGCACGCCCAGGATGCCACACGCCCTGCGATGCCCAGCAGCTGGTGCCAAGCAGGGTGATAGGGCCCCTTCTGTTTCTTCGTGACTGCAAAGGTACTCAGAGATCTTGGGTGAATGAGTGACTTTTGTGTCTCTATATGTAAAATGGACATTCCAGTACTTGTGCTTCATAAAGATGAAAACTGTCAGCTGTGCGGATGGTCCTGGAATTGAAGGATTGAAGTAAGGAATAAAATGCACTTAGGCTAGAGAGTATCTAGTTCAAATAATCTGTTACAGCTTGCAGTTGTTCTTCTGTTGGTCTGACTGTGGGCTAGTTTAATCAGAGCCATTTAATTTCATCAATGCTTGCTCAGATGCCATGGTGTGGAGTGCTACTAATGATCCCCAGAAAGTCATGCTGCAGAGCAACTCTGAAATAATGATGCTCAGTATTTACAAATGTTAGCACGGTCAAATGCTTGCACATTGCTCGAGGTAACCTTGTAAAGACAAGTGATTATTACAAATTTGGGTCTCTGAAACAAACCTGTGGTGAATAGCTGGAGCCGCAGAGGACTGCTATTAGCAGCGCTGTATTTAGGGAAGCAGCAGATCCTTCCTTCTTTCTTCTCTCATGCCATCCTGGTGGGATAATGAAATGCAACGAAAAGGCGCTTTGTTCACAGACATATCAGGTGTTTTGAGCACAAGGCGATTATTTCTCAGTCCTTTTTCCCCAGAAATTTCCTTCCAGCTAGAAAAATAGATGCACCCAGCTGGGGCTCCTTGCCCTGTGCCACTGACAGTATTATACATGTTTTTCCCTGTCTGGCTGAACACTTGCCAGACCAAGGCTTAAGGTCTGTTAGCCTTAATAGGCTTTAAGGAAAGAACTGTTTGATTGTTTCTTCATAATGCAATTTTTTTCAGGCTAATAAAATTAAAAATCTTTTGCTGCCATGATGGTTGTTGCAGAATATCCAGGACGAGGATATTGACCAGTCTTCAAAGTACACGAAGTTGGTGTCTTGGTGGCTCTTCCTTTGCTAACATGTACGAGTAGAGAAGAGGTATTTGTGACCTTTTATTCAGCTGTTGTGAGTGTGCTTTCTTGAGTTTTTGTGTGGGTAAGAAGTATGCCTTAGAAGGAAGCTCGCCTGCATCGATGGTATTGTGCTAACAAAAGTCTGCAGTATAATTGTTGAGAAGAGACATGCGTTTAGGAAATCGGTAGCAGGGGGCTCTTAATCTGCTTGATTCCATGGCATGACAAAGTTATTTTCCAGTCTGCAACTGAAGCTGAAGTATTTGGTTTTTGACTGCAACTGTATGTGCCACTTTCCCCTTAAAATAACAATAATAACAACAGTTATTTCTTCAGGCTTCTTCAGCTGCATGTGTTGGCTGCATTGCAGGTTGATTAAAAAAAATGGTGTTATAAATTGCAATGACTTACGAATGGGAATAGGTCTTTTTAATATTCTCAGTTTGCCATAGATGATGATTACAGCACTTGCACTTTAAAAGCAGTTATGTAAAACCAGCAAAAAAGTGTGTCACGGGAAAGGCAATTGCCTTTGAAAAGTTTTCATAAGCTGTGCTATTAAATATTTATATGTGTGGTCTCAGAGCAGGCAGACTAAAAGTAACTGCCTTTAAGAATGTCACGAATGTTGCTTGGGACCCCTGGGAGAAGCAATATTTGGATCACTTACCTATCAAAAAAAGAGACTGATGGGCACACGAACTTTATTCTGACTATAGTAAAATGTCAGTCTGTGCAATTCTTGCTGTTTCAAGCCTTTGCTTTTCATTTAAGAGTCTACTGCCCTTTAAGACCATTTGATCAAAACATTAAAGGCACATTCAAATACCGTGTCCTCTTCAGTCAGGATATTTTTATTCCTATATATATGCTACAGACGCTAGAGAATTAACGATTCGGTTGGTAGGGGGTGAGGAATCCAAATGCCTCCTTCTAGACCTAGTTTTGTGTGGTTAAAAACTCTGTTTTACCAGCTATAAAGAAGCTTCTAGTGCTATAACTATAGTCATATATAGGAGAGTTGTTTGAAAAGACAATCAAGACTGCCTATAGTTATTAACTTTAGCCAAAAGGCATAGAATCAACAGCTTGCTTTTCCTAAAGCTCTGTTTACAACCACAGAAAAGCTTATGAAGATCTCCTATTCTCCACGAAACCGGATAAAGAACCTCATGTACCAATTTCTTGAGAAAGCCTTTCAACATCTAGTTGACTTCCTGCATATCTTTAAAAGACATTTCATCTTGGTTAAATATTTAAAGCAATTGAGTATCAACCTTAGGAAATAAGTTATACTTAAGTATCTAAAATTGTAGTGATTTAAAAGAATTAAGTATCATTTAATAGTATTTCCCTTATCTGCTATATTGCAAACACTGTGTCAGGGACTATATTTCTCTGTTCAATTATATTCAGTACCTAGGCTTAATGGTGCCCCTGTTCCTCTAGGCAATTTTCCTACCTGTAGATATGGAGTTAACAAAATAAACCTTCTCTGTAAAGGAGATATAGCCCTTCTTTCAGTACGTAGAATTATGATAGTAATAATAATGAATGGCAATGGAAAACTCACATACATATAGCTTTAATTATCCAGATTTTCTGTGTTTGGACATCTGGATTGCCAACAGTACATGACATTTTAATTGGTTGGGGGTTTTTTATTAACTTTTCAGATGTTTGATAATAGTAGCATCAGAATGTCTGTGATCAGGGAGAGAAGCTGAATATTTCCTGCCCCCCTATTTCCTTCCTCGTGTACTAGAAACACAGAAACTAGTGAAGTTAAAGACAAGTTCTTGGCTTTTGCTTTAGCTGCAAAGTGATGTTAAAAAAGGATGACTTAGTGCTCCAGGAGAGGCAGACTAAGTATTTTCCTTTTGCTCTAGTGGCAAAAGTGTCCTGAGGACAAGTCAAGCTCAGTCCTGTTTTTTTACAGCTTTTACGATATCTTTCTGTGCAATTTGACCAAATGCTCCCATTTGGCTGTCTTTCCCCATACATACCAACTGGCAGCAGCGAGTTGGTTACATTTCCCCTGCCCATCTCTGTACAGTCTGCAAGTAGTCTGAGCCATGAGCACTGTCCATTAGCTCTGCAGCAGAGAACCCAGCAGCAAACCATTCCTGATGCATCTCCCACGTAGGAGATTTGCTTTTCAGCTCCAGTGCTTCTGATCTGTAAGGTAGAAACCCAGCTTAAGTGCACTGAAAGGTTACAGACGGCCTTGTTAGCTCTTGCTTGAACTTGTTGAGGACTTCTTTTGATGAAGAAAGTACAATGCGGGCCTTATGAGTGTAAGGGGGAATACTGAAAACACTGGGCGATTTATTAAGCCTGGAGAACCAGGTGGAAATATAATGAGCATCTAGGATACTGAAAAGCCCTTTGAGACAAGGAGCTTACCATTAAGAATGACTTAATGTTCTTAGTGGTACTTTGCATTTATAATGTTGTGTTGTGTTTTTTTTTTTTTTAATCTTGAAGCGATTATGATTTCACTCAGGTGTGGAACTGTAGATGAGTTTTTGAAGGTGCAAGCTAGGGTTAGGGTGCAAGCACTTTGCTTCCCAGCCATCTGTTCAGGCAGTTAGAAAACGCCTGCTCTCCTAAAGCACCAGTGCTTAGGAGCTTTGATGGATGTTCAGAGTGAATTGAAATCAAATGCCAAACCTGTTAATTGATCCATTACAATCACCATGCCAAAAGGTGTCTCCTCCAAGGAAGGGCCATCAAGTTTAAGTGCCTTAAACTTCTAAGAACATGAATTCAGACTTGGCAAATCAAAACATTCATCATGCCTTGTATAAGGCTGCAGCAATTTTCTTAGTTGCTAGTGCAACAAGAGAACAGAGTATAAATAAAGACAGTTTAGCTGGTCAGCAGCTGTAAACTCCTCTCCAAGTAAAGCCAGTGGAAAAATTCTTTAACTAAGTACTCCCTGATGTGCTTAAATTAAGGACAATAAAACAGAAGGAGATCCTTTGGTTTTCTTGTATCCAAAGCAGAGGTACAGGTTGAAGGCCTCTTACATGAAAAGATGTAACTCAAGGATATATCCATGAAGAATAATTTTTGTGAGATTTCTCTTCAAGTCTTATTTTCTCTAGTAAGAAAATTAATTTTCCAGAAACAAGAGTGTGGCTGAAAATAACTGTGCTTCAAAGGGCCACATTCTCCTCCTTGTCAAGTTAACTTGGTACTTAACTAGAAGATTGGTCCTTTTTCCATTTCAGATGGTTGAAGCTAAACTGTGACACATACTTGATTTCAGTGCTGTTGGCAAGAGGTATTGTTTGAAAGCAGTGGGACCAGAAAAGACCTCTTCTGCCAAGGATGGCAGATGACCCAGTACCAGATGAGGCATCACCAGTGTTGTTCTGGGGCAGGTTATCCATGCCACATGCTTGCATATGGGCCACAAAGGGATCTGGCATTATCCTTAGTGCACTTGGCACCTCAGCAAGCAAACTAAACACATGAAGTTCAGGAAGAAAATTGGAGCAATCTGTGTAGTTGGTAGGCTGTCTTAAAGCATATTCAACATTGGCAGCTTCCTCTCTTAGGCTGAGCTTTACCTCCATGTTTTACACTGAGTAAGCCTGTCTTTCTTGGCAGAAGCTGGATGAAAGATTAAAAGTAACAGAAAGCATTTTTTTTTTCTGTTGGAGAAAGCTATCCTAGGCTTAAGTTCCTCATAGTGGAGAAAAGTCCACTGTTAATATTTATTCTAACACAGTGGGACCTTGCTTGAGTGTATGGATGAAATAAAACCTAGCTGGGTCTGTCTTTGTACTAATGACACTAAATAAAATGGACTTGGGGACTGGGAAAGTCAGCTAGTTCCCAAAGCGACCACCCTGTGTTCCCTCTGGGAAAC
The DNA here is from genome assembly GCF_964195595.1 of Calonectris borealis. Classification (NCBI taxonomy): domain Eukaryota; kingdom Metazoa; phylum Chordata; class Aves; order Procellariiformes; family Procellariidae; genus Calonectris; species Calonectris borealis. Next base: position 103,276,461 of record NC_134312.1, read on the forward strand.
TCCCATTTAAAACCTCGAGAGAAACGGCCCCAGCAGCCAGCCATGTTATAAATCCCAAAGAGGCAAGCTTCAGCTGGCACCCTGTCTCCTTGTCTGCACTGGTCAAAAGGATTAAACCTCATCACTTGGGAATTGGGTGGGAATGACAGCTGCCTTGTGCACTACTAGCATGGCTGGAGGTGGTGTACGTCCTCCCATTGCCTCTTCATCCGTGAACTGTGGCTTGAAAGCCCCATGGGGAAGCTCAGCGAAGCTATTCTCGCAGGAAGGCCTTCTGCTGCGTTCAGAATTAAAAAAGTACCACGCTGGAGCATTAGAGAGCAAGCTGGAAGTAAATTAAAACAAATCAATTAGCTGCAAGTGCTATTCAGAGAGTGTTTTGGATTGAAATAGGCACCTAAAAGCATGAAGTATTCTGTCAAATTATTGAACATAAGGGTGGAAAATGGAGGAAGTCCATTTTAGTACACATGTTCAGCCACATTAATTAGAGCAAACTGATCATTTCCTTCTGTTGGGAAATGTTGAGTCTGTAGTCTCAAAACAAGAGCAGCTCTTCAGAGGGCGAACTCTCTAGCATGCTATCATGTACAGGTTCCCCCATGACTGTATAAGATTTCAGTACCTGTGTGTCACGCTCCACGTTGGGAGCATGGGGAGAAACCGACGTTTTCAAACACAGATGGTGGAATTTATTTGATTAAATGCAGCCATCTAGTCCTGAATTGTCACCCTACACAGAGAAGCAGGCATCTCTAGGGCACAGTTGTTGTAATCCTGAAGTAGATGTTTCAGTTGAGTCAGATGAATTACGCCTGAAGGTGCTTATTTCTCCCCACTGATTATAAAGGGAGCCTAGGAAGACTAATTCAGATATAGAAAACTGCAGTGTGGACCTCTAGAGCTAGAGGAAATGAATCCTGCCCAAGATACCGATAACAGAAAGTTGGCAGATAGATTTCCAAGCAGAACATTTATCATGTCTATAGTGGTGTTATACAGTGGTCCAAGAAGGTCGTAGAAGTGCTTAAAAGCTATGGGTATGTTAGGGCTGCAATGGTTCATCGATGAAGATAACCAACAGAGCAACGGCATGCAAGACGTATTTTTCAGGATGTTTGTGGTAATGTTAACGTCGAGATTACTTCTCTTGGGGAATTTATCCCACAGGGGTTCACCAGCTATCTTTACACCCTTGTAAAAGGGAACTCAGTGGAGAGGCAATAGGGAACTGAGGCTTCATCTCATTTCAGCCTGTCTGTGTAACTCCTTGCTTATAAGGTAGGCGCTTCCCTATAATCCTTTTGACATTAAAACTCTCCTTTTCCTTCTCTCTTCTAGGTGGAAAATAGTGTATAGTGCCACTTGGATTTTATCCTGTTGGTAATAATCAGTTTCTCATAAATAAGAATATGGAAATCTCAGATGTGAGGTAATGGCCCAATATATGGAACTAAAGAACTTTTAGTGAGTCTACAACAATACAATTAAAATCTCAAAGAATTTATATGTTTTTAAAACATGCCATGGACATTGCGATGTGTTGAGGGCCTGTGTCTAACACAGCAAAAGCTGGCTATTTCCCTATATTAAACTATACAAGCATTTCTAATTTCAAGGACATGAAACTGCAAGTTGGTAAATATATATATATTTTTTTTAACCAATATGTATCTCTATAAAGACAATGAATTGTGACTGCCTTCTCATCTTGTGCAAAGAACAATGAGTCTTAGAAGGCAAAAGCTTTAAAGATTGGTAGTTTAATTAGAAAGTGCCCTAAATGAAAAGGCTCATCATTTAAATAAATTTCCTCTGGGATGAAAGAACTTTCTCTCAAAGGAAACTGCAGCAGATGTGTGAGTATTGGGGATCACTAGGGAGACCTTGGCATTTGAAGGCAGGGGACTTTTAACGGTGAAACATTTTCTCCTTGTAATTTTGAAGTACATGCCTATGTGCAAACACTGTATGTATGTATATAAAATTGAAGAATATATATATACACATACATATATATGTGTGTGTGTATATTCTAAAAATAAAAAGACGAAAGGAAGAGGTATCTTTCCTGGTAGCACTGGGGAGGCACAAGGTGGTAGCAGGACAAGTTGCAGGGGGTGGTGAGGAAACAATATAGCCTGAAAGGGACACCTGGAGCCAAAGATGGGACACCTGCTCCCGGGCTGGGCAGCCTGCACAAAAATCACCCTTTGCTACCTCCCACATCGCTGGCAGGACTTGGAGTTTATTGCACGCCACGTGCCTTTGCCAAAACACTAACTGGCAGGGATGGAGGGGAGTGGTGAATCTCTCCTCCCCCCAGCTGCTCTCTGGTCCCCTCAGACACCTTGGCTTGGTGTTCCAACTCGTCTTTTCTGGGCCAGGTGGGTTGCAGCAAGGAGGCACCCACTCCTTCTGCACTGCTGGCAGCTGCCTGGATTTTCCCCAGGACAGTGTTTCACATCAGGGGAGGGTCTGACAAGGCAGGCTCGGGGCCATCCTCACCACGTGGATTTCAGTTACCTCACTCTTCTCGCACTGATGCCATTGGGAGTTATTTCAAATAACTCTCACAACCTTCCTCCTATGTGATACATGAATAACTTGGAGAAGCTCCTTTGGGCCATTATTTTAAAATGGCAGTTCCGACTGATGCTGGTACAGGCTCTGCTATGGGAAGCTGGTACACCGTGTCTTTCACTCTCTTTACAAGCTAGCTGATCTAATACGCTGGTACTTGCAACAGGCTTCAAGGGATTTTATGCTTAATCTGTGTTTATTTGAAGTAGTGTTTGTTCTTAACATCTTTTTTAATTAAACAATCATAGAAAGTTACTTTTGGTAATGTATGCTGCTAGACTGGCTTCCTGGTAGTTTCAGATCAGTTAAACTAATTTTCTTAAATCCATGTAAAATGTATTAAATCAAGCAAAGTTTTATATAATTTTATTCCTCAGTTCAGCCAGAAATATTTTATAACTTTCTCTGCAGGAAATGTCCAATTGACTGGTTTAAAGTTTCTTGTCAGATTCAAGATTATATTAACCATTTTACTAGCATAAGGGGGGATTGCTGAAGAAACATCTGCTTCGGAAAGGCTTATCAAATTTTCACCCCCTCATCATCAGATTAGTGCTGTTTTGTGCATTCAGTTGCACGATCTCAAAGCGCTGTCTGACAATTTACTGCAATTTTCTGCTCATTCCTTTGACCTAGAGATTGGGATTTAAAGGTTACAACTACCAGGCTAGCAGGAAGCATTGTTTTAATAGGAGACGCATAAATATTTCCTGCATTGCAGCAGTTTTGATAATGCTGGTAAGCAGAAGACTTTGCTTCATTTTCAAACAATAAAATGAACGCTTCTAACTGATTAAAGAGTTTCCAAATTGCTGCTCATACATCTTCAAGCTCCTGCATTGCAATGACAGCATTGTATATGGGGAAGGGGAACCTTGGGAGTTACTCTGCAGTTATTTTGTGTTTAGAAAGGCAGGGATTTCGAAGACTTGTGCACCCAGAAACATCGGAAGTTTCATATTTTACAGTATCTCTGCCCACCTCGCTGTACCTGAGCACTGTCCCCTGCTTGAGTCCTCCTCAAACAGCTCAGTTCCTTTACAAATGCTCTCAGAGCTGGCTGTTCTCCGGAGTCAACAACTAAGTGGGTGATCTCAAATCACACTGCGGGAGGGGGGAGGGTGACCTTGTCATATTAATTTTCTATAAATTCCCTGCTGAATTAGAGAATTACAGGATGATGGAGGTCCTCTCCAGACCTTCTTTTCCTTGGAGGAGAGTCCAGGCTGCTAGAATCCCAGCTGAGATACTACAGTGCAGGGTAGATGAGCAAGGTTTTCTGCAATAATCGTGTAAGTTCTGCAATGATGACATTGGTTTGTTAATAGAACATCAATTCTCCAATTATCTTGTTCTGTCTATTTTGAATCGTATAAAACTTATTTGAACAAGAAAGCTGCTGATGACCATAATGCTACAGCATGAAACAGTAACAGCACAACAATAAATATTTGCTTTATGCATTTTTTGTAATAATGCATTTTTGTAATAAATATATAGCTGTTCTTAGAGCAGCAATTACATGACTTATTGCATTAATTTTTGTGGGAAGTATTAAAGTATGGACGATTTTATTGATATAATGAATTTAAGCTTGCATACAGCTAATGCTAAATGATGGAGAAAGGGAGATTATTAGAAAGACTTTGTGTGTATATATATAAAGTAAGTGATCCTTAAGGACAAATCAGGAGAGAAATTTGCTAAGCAAGCGTGTTTTACTGGCTTGATGAATTTTTTTTTTTTTAATTTGCTGGACTGCTGATTTAGGCGATCCATTAGGTATCTAATGGAAATGTTTAAAATAACTATTTTTAAATGACTTTTTCAGTAGCAAGCCAAGTACAAATATAGCATGTAAAGCAGATAATAGAGTTCATGTAGTACACAGCAAATTGACTATGGGCACATTTTCTGTTTCTAGATTACATTTGTTGAAGGTTGAGAGTTAACGTCCTGACTGCGCAGAGTTGTAGTAGCAGGACAAGATATACATGGGCATGCTTGCAATACAGAAGTGCTAATTCTGTGTCTCAAAAAAAAAAAAAAAAAAATCAACCTTCTTGGGGCTGGGAAGAATTTTTACCTAAGAAACACTATCAGTTTCTCCTAAGTGCGATTTTGTTCTGGACCCTCTTGCTGATATCGTAGGGTAGTTGGGGCAGGGAAGCAAGTGCGGGGAAAGCAAATTCCATCCCAGTGCGTGCTTACGTTTAGAGCAGGTCAGTGCAGTATTTCGAAGTCTGACACTATTCAGAACTTGAACAAAAGAAAAGTGAAATAAGGCAGAACTTGCTCATTCTTTGAAAGATTTGCAAAAGTTCCTTAACAAAAGAAATTACATATTTTGTGTTTTGAACAAAGCATAAAGAAATGTGGGGGTTGTGACTGACAAGTTTCAGTCTTAGAAACGGTAAAAGTTTGAATATTTTTCAAAAAAGACCTTCAGAGTCAAAATGGTTGAATCATGCTGTTTGCCTGTCTTTTCCATGCTATCCAGTTTGAGGTGCAAAATGAGGAAATGTAGCTGTTTATAGTCCTTTTCAAATGGGAATGAAGCATTTTCATATAATTCTTTAAATATCTTTCTCTTTCTGGGGATATTAAAAGTGGCCATTATTTTGGGAAGAAAAGGAGAAAGAAAGAAAAGAAAAGAAAAAAAAGAAAAAAAAAAAGAAGGAGATTTCCAGGTCTCTCCTGACTGGAGGGACTGCTTTACTTGTTAAAAATAACCATTACGTTTCTTCCTCAGAAACCCTAACATTTGAGCAGCTTGGCTCTGCATTCAGACCATTGCCGTCTCAGCAAGCACAGGTGCCAATATGGAAGCCTGCAGCATGAAGGCCAGTCTCCCTGTCAATGCTACTGTTGTCTATTTCTTCCCCAAGCTTAAGTTCCTCAGTCCTTCATGCTTGTCAGGCTCCAGTTCTCATACAGCAATTTCTTCTCTGTTATACGAGGTGTGCTAAAGTAGCAGCGTTTAGAAGAGCAGAGCAAACGCGAACGATGCCTTTGTGTAGCCCTTTGGGGTAAAGGTATGATTCAGAAACGGGCAAGCTGCTTACGGCATTGCAGAGCTGGCTCAGCTCTCCTCTGAAGCGTGGGGAAAAGTGTGACTAATGCTGCCTGGAGGCTGAAGGGGAGGTGTAGTGGGGAGGAACTGAGCTGGGCTGGAAAGTCAGAGGACTCCTGGGCTGCTTCTGTCAGGGCAGGGGCGATGGCAGCTGCTGCGCTGGGGTGAGCCATGGGCTTCCTCCCTTGGTGCGCTTGGTGGTAGCAACCAGCCCAGGGTGGTGGTGGTGGCTGGGTTTGCTTGGAAGGCTTCTGGCAGAGGTGGAATATACTGTAGGCTGTGACCGTTTTGTTATCCTTGTCAGCCTGATGCCCTAGACAAATCGGAATCCTTAAAGTCATAGCTGGCTGTGCCTTGCAGTGGGTCAGTAGCAGAAGTAGGAACAATAATGCAGATCTCTTAGCACCATCAGTTCAGAGCTTTAATGACCAAATGGCCAAGCAGCCAACAACTTCTGTGGAGCTTAACCGAAAAGCATCCTCTTCCTATCTTGGCCGTAAAGAGTTGGGTGAATGGAAAGACAAGATACTACTGAGGAAATGGAAAACATAGAAGGCGATGAGTGCTTCTTCTTCATCCATTTTTGAAATGTGATGAGACAGTTGCCATAGAAATGCTATTCTCTGCTTGATACAATGTGCACCAGTTCCAGGAAGCCATTGATGGTTGTCACAAATAGCTTTCCATAAATTTAAATATCTCAGAGTAATGTAAGGGAAAATACGTCCTTGTGTTTTCTTGTAGAAGATCAGATTCTGTAAGATCTGCTTTTACTAGAAGGGGAATATGACTGAGTTGGGCATCAGCTGTAACATATGATCTTCAAAGTGAATGTAACTGCGGTTTGTTTTAGTTGTAAACAAAGGACAGCATATGTTTTTCAAAAAAAATTAACTTGCATCTTTTAAGACAGAAAGTGGTAGAACTGAACTTGCAAATAATCTTGATTTACATCACCAGGCTGTAAAGTTACACAAATTAATTTGGTTCAGAAGACAATTTTGGCCGTTTCAAACAATGTACTGCATAAGAATAAAGAGCTCGGTAAGAAACAGTTTTTAGCTGTAAATGTTCTGGGATATTCAAACCTTCAGAAATACAGCTAGTAAGTGTGTTATGAAAGGTCAGTTAGCAAGAAAGATACTTCTCAATTCTTTGTGGCTAATATTTATCCCAGTCGTGTGCTCCAGTATGGCAGGAGGTAATAGCAACTGGATGGAGAGCACCAACCGTGTAGAACAGTACAAGCTTCTGGTCTGCTTTTCTGGTTAGCACGTTGTTCTGCAGACCCCAGCTGAAAGCAGACTCCTTCGGGCAGAAGCTATTTGTCAGAGCAGTGAAAGTTGAGCTACCACAGGGAAGGAAGAATGATCTGTACCAAACAGCCTACTGAAATAACACTTAAGAAAATGGACGCTCTGAAAGTATTTTGCAGATGAAAGATTCAGTTCATGACTACATTTGATAGTTGTCCTATCTACAAAATTTTGACAGGCAAGCATTATGCTTATAAGAATTTTTTTCTTTTATTCAGAGATTAAAAAAGATATGAAAAATCTATTTCATGGGAGCAAATCTCTTTATAGATGACTAGACCCTACTGCAAATGAAGATAAGGCCAGCTGATTTTCTCACAGAGCTTTCCGGACTGGAACAGCATTCTTAAACAGCCCTATATTCTTCAAGAACTGAGACCGATTTAAAAAAAGGAAAAAAAAAAAAAAGTTAAGAGGCTTTTGCTGCTGTCCTTTTCTGATAGTTAAATTTGGAGCTGCATAAAGACATATCAGTAGTAATTAATGATGAAATTTATCTGACCAGGTGAATGTGCTGTGTAACATACAGATGGAGTGCTTACTCAAAAGCTGCAGTCAGAGTAGTGTTAGTTTGCTTCTCCTGTGTTGCTCTTCTGGTCTAAAAGGACCTCTCTGGCCCATCATGCCTTAAAAATTGAGAGTAGGGCAGCTGCAGGCTAGTACATTAATTAATGGGAAAGCTAAGTCTATGTGAGAGTTTAGGTCAGAGATTTAGTGTTCCCTTTTCCTTTCCATGGAGTCTGCCAGCCACTATAAATTTCCAAAATATCCACTGTTACTGTGATGAGCTTTACAGCAAGGCAGCGCCCAAACCGCCCTCAGGGCACAGCGATCTGGCACTTGATTTGCTCCAGGGCCTCTCTGGATCCCGCAGGTGAACATCACAACCTTTTTCTCAGACTCGGTGCTTAGCAGGTGTCCTGCCTGGCAGGGTTTCGATTCAGTCCTGCTCTGCTCTGCTTGTTATTAATCCTTATTGTGCAGCAAGGGTGCAAGGAAAGTCTGCTCAAGTCCTGTGGGGGCAAGGAGAGGAGTTAAGGATTCCCCTGTGCTGGAATCGACCGAGCAGAAGGGAGCGTCACCCGGCGGGCAGCAGATACTCTATGGGGAGCCCTGGGGACGCGGGAGTCCCAAACCGACTGCTATCGGCCACCGTGTGGGGTTCAAGGGGATTGAAGGTGCAGATCTGTGATTGAGGGCTGTGGTCATGGCCCCTGGAGGGATGCCATTGCTCAGCACTTTGTTCTTGGAGAACTTGCCAGCTGACATCTAGTTCATTAGAGGACAAACTTAATTTGGCACTATTGATTTCCAGAAGCCTAAAGCCACACTGAGGTTTAGTACTCTGTTTCTTGCGGTTAGTGTAAACAAATACGTGCTGTGTGGCAAAAGCGTAATGTACTTGTTCAATATTAGATGTATAGACTATTCCTAGGAGTAGTGTTTTTATTTATCATCGTATAAGAAATTGCAACCCTATTTTCTCAACGTCAGTAATGATCCTGTTCTTACATTTTCAACTTCTGATTTGTCAAATATCATTAATCTTGACAGTACTCAATTGCTTGAAATAACCAGATTGCCTATCCTGAAATGGCCTACTGTGAGGCTCTCAAATTTGAGGGCTTTTAGCTCGCCAAGTTAATTTACATGATGCTGCTAGCATCTTGAAAATACTCATTTCAGTTTGTAAACAGTGCCATTCGTCACAGCATAATCTATTGTCAATGATCTTGCACTTTCTCTCTAGTTCTGTGCTTTCACAACCAGAGACACCCATACTGTGTGTGACACAGACATCCCTCTTTAAGAACATATACTCTATTCCATTTTGTTGAAATGGATGAAACTGCAATGGCTCGGTGTGTGGATCTGGCAGTATTACTGTCCGTCCCTGGACAAAATAAATGAATGTTAATGGACTATGACTAACAGACTTTGTACTTCTATAGTTTTCTATTATATTATCTTAAAGCCCTTTACAAACTAATTCTCAATGTCAGAGTTTCATATTATACCTTGTTCTTTCAAAAAAGAAGAGAAAGTATGGGAAGGCTAAATGCCTTGTCCTACCTCCCACGGGAAGCAGAGGGGAAAGAGCACAGAACAAACTTCTAGATCATCCTCACCCCCACCTGCGCTTTGCTTGTCATCTTCCCCTCTGCTCTCAGCGGTACTCCCTAACCTGCCTGTTGAGTGTGTTTTCCAGCAGAGGTGTTTACGCCAGCAGGAGTGCCAAACATAAAATCCACCTTCAAAAAGAGATGAAGAGAGCAGAGGAGTGCTTTCTAGTGGGTATGTTGACACGCTTAATGACTTGAATTGAGGGAACAGTCTTTTCATCTTGTCTCTTCTCCCGTTTGGCCTTTCCCTTTGGTTGCCAGTACTAGCTATGCTTGCTCCTAGTTAGAAGGTAAGGTTTTCAGTGGCTTTGTATGTGCGTACCTCTGGTGTTGAGAAAGGAACAAGGCAACCTTTCTGGAAAGTGCGCTGTCCCAGCATGAGGCTGCCCTATTTGTGTCGCTCCCCTTAAGAACCATTACAAAGAACAAGGATTTTGCTAAAAAGGTGCTGCAAGCATCTTCTTTCTGCAGTCCGCAGCCTGTGCTACAAGATGCAGCTCCATAGGGATCCCTCCCTTCCCGTTACTCTCCTAAATATTGAAATTTGCACCTGCTTGAAGGATTTCTCCCATTATGTGCTTGAACCTTTTCCTCTCATGGTGATTTCTGCCCTCCCCGGTGAGGCTCTAGACTTGCCGCCTCCTGGAAGCATTTGTGTTTCACTTCAGCTGGGGCCAGCCTGATACACTGATACCATGATCTGACACCGCTGATACCTGACACCGTGATCTCCTGCAAGAAATGGCAAGGTAATCTCTTCAGTCCTGTAAAGCACACAGCTGTCTTCTCTTAAAGAAGAGAAAGTCTTCTGGCTTTTAAAACCTTTCATAATGGAGGATAAAGAGCAGTAGAAAACTGCCCAATCTCTGTGTGTTCTAAATCTGCTGGAAAGTCTGGCAGGTTTTTTTTTGTGGTGTTTTTTTTTGTGTGTGGTTTTTTTTTTTTTTTTTTAAATAAATCAGTTACCTTAATATCTCTGCCTCTAAGTCACTGGTATTGAAAATATCCTAAACAACTCTTACAAAATTTCTTATTCCCAGCCCATTAAATATTATTCTGTTCTCTGACCACCTACACCTCCAGTAAGAAATTTCTCTGCCAGGAGTACCACAGACTGTGCAGAGTGCAGGGCACAGTCCCTGAAGTGGATGTGTCTAGCTCTCATTTTACAAAGACTGATACCCCCCTTGGAGTGGGTGGTGTCTCTTAAAAACCTCAACTGAGAAGCAGATGGAGTGTCACTGTCATGTCTTGGTGACAGGTTTGAAAGTCTCTGTTACCAGCCTGGTTACAGCAAGAGCATCACCATTCTGAATGAAGATGCTGGAGTCAAAACTGAAGGCATCAAACAAAGATAGTCCAGCTCCAGAACACCTGATTAGTGATGGGGTTTGATTTTCTTTTTTTTTTTTTTTAAACATCCCCTCTCAGCCAGTCCACTGGCTGCTTTTCATTTTGCTGTTGCTCAAGATCAGGTTATCCTGATCTAGAGTCAGGACATGGACAAAACCCAATTCTGCTCTCAGAGTCTAGCTTCAGAGCCTCATGTATTGATGATCCATCTGATGAACAAAAACTTTTCTGACCTCTTGAGATGGGGAAATAAATATACTTCTAGCAAATAATTTGGAATAGGAAGAAGCACCATTTCTTGGTGCTTCTAGGGAATTTAAACCCTTCACTCATCTAATGCCTCTCCCAGGACGCATCACAGCCTGACAGGTCTATATGCTCTGTCCTAGAAACCACAGGTGTGCTTCAGCGTCGAGGTCCAATGCCAGCTCTCCTCCTCCCACTGGTTGCATCTGCAGAGACTGCGGAAATTTTCTGGCCTAGGTCTTGCAAACAAGGTGGGTTGGCTTCACCAAATTATTCTTGCGGTGCAGTATTCTGGACAGCTGGGCTGTGGGGATTGTTTGGCAGACCTATATCATGATGTTTTCATTCAACGTCCTTCTCTTCACTACCCACTGGCTTTAGTAGGATTAGTGCTTCCTCTAAGAAACAAATAAATGATTCTCTTCCCTAGTGAATTACTTCCATTTAAGAATCAAACAGCCTTTTCCCTGGATCATTTTATCTGACTGTGTAGTTTTCTAGGTGGTTAAAATGGCCAGTGCAATCTTGCATATGTCTCCTGCCCCGGTATGAACACTGAAAGATGGGTAGACACCACAAAAGGCATTGCTGCCAGGTGCCAGTGTGCTGATTTGCAGTCAGGTCAGACGAGAGCCTCTCACAAGTGAAACCTGTGAAACCCTTGCTCAAATGATAGCAACCAGCATGCTCGCAGTGGAGTATTGAAGTGGCATAAATGGGCCAAAGAGCAAGGTAGAAGATACGCAATTTATTGTTTGGCAATGGTGCGTGCTTTTAACCTTGCTGAACTGTGTGGGCGTTCATAGGCTGGGTGGGCAAGAACCACCCAGCCCCGGGATGTGCGTGGCGTTGGGGTCAGTGATAGCAGTTTCTGTCAGGGACAGCCTGGTGAGGCACCCGCAGGAGTCATTCGTTCCTTTAGTAGTTGAACAGTGGGACCTCAAAGGAGGGAAAGAAGTAGTTTACAGTGAGAGGAGAGCCAGGAAAGAAATTAGCTGGGAAGCAACTCATCAAACCCCTGGGGGGTGTTAAGAAAAGACTATCCTAGGAATTTTGCCAGGTTTTTAATAATTTAGCCTGAAAGCTCCCTGTGAAGAAGGGGACTGAAGTTGCATAAAGCTGTGAACATTGCCAACTACTGCTTTTTCCAGCAGCCTGGAGATTTTGAGAAGCTTGAGCGTCCTATGAAGGATTTGGATGCTGTCCCACAGGGACTCAAAGGAGTAAATTATCTCAGAGAAAAGCTCTAGGAGAACGTTATTAGCTATATGTTTTGCATCTGAACTCGTGCCTGTAAATCCTAGGAAACTTTGTAAAGGTTGGAAATCTTTCCTAGAAGTATTGTCTTTAGAGTTGTTATTGATAATATTTATCATCATTTCAAGTATTATGATATATGTATTATCCAAATGTTGTATACGTGTTTATGGTCTAGTATATTCAAGGTTGTAAAGGCAAAAGAAGGGATTCATGTGGTCTCTTTGCGTGTCAGCTTATTTTCTTCTCTATGGGAAAAAAACCGTATATGTGTTGTGCAGCTATGCTATATATAATTTCATGACATGATTGTAGTTCCTTTTAATTGAACACATTTTATACATAAAACATGGACATGTAGCATTGGCGTATAGATAGGATGTTGGAGGCAAGACAACAAATAATGGAAGTAAGGGCCAGGATCTTCCTAACATTCAGACTCTAAAAGATTTTGGTATACTAGCCACAACTGCTTGATTTGTAGAAGATCCTTAAAATACTCCAAGAGAGTGACTTTTCCTATACATTGTTGTCCACCAACTTTTTTTTTTTTTTTTTTAAAAGTAGCTACTGTTAAAAACAACTCCTGTTAAGTTCCCCAAGATTTCAAAACACTTTCCCCACCAGATCCTGCAAATGCACCCAACTCCCCCCCGGAAAGCCGGGGCTGGCCCTGTAAGCCACCAAGCCAAGCAGGCTGCGTTCAGTGCTGGGCTGCTGGGACTGGGGCAGAGCGCCAGCCACACTCACTTCTCACACACTGGGTGCTATGATTTCCCCAAGTGCTTATTTATAGTGGTTTCTGTTAGAATGTGGTCTTAACAGATCTTCTCACTTGTGCATGTTCTTCCTTCTGCTGCTCCCCGCCCCCTTCTCCCTTTGCTCAGAGTGGCAAGGGGAGTGGATGTGAGACATGCGGGAATTTGGTCTGAAGCTTTCCTACCTTTTCCCTTAAACCTCACTGCTGACAAGGGAACACAGAAATACTACCAAAATAAAAAAGCAGCCCCAATGCATTTATGAAGGAGCAGTATAGTCAAAACTGTTTCTAATTCTCCAGATGTTGTGGGATTTTTTTGGTGTTGGGTTTTGGTGGTTTTTTTTTGTTTGGTGTGTGTTTGGTTTTTGTGGTTTTTTTTTTTTTTTTTTTACACACTGCCTTTTAGCAGAGATCTCTTTTGTTTGCAAGAAAAGTTATTGCTATCAGTTGGCAGGAGGTGCAACACCATTTGCCTTTCAGCTTTGTTGTCAGCCGGACATGGCCATGTATGTGGGAAGTGCCTCCCAGTGTTGTTCACCTATTCTTACTGAATTTTCTGGGGAATGTGGTTATCTTTTGGTATTTCTCTCCCTTTCCCTCATTGTGATTGCCTGGTTGTAAATAAGTTCAGTACCCTAAGCAACAGCATTTCCAACACCATGCATGCTGTGGTGAAAAATGCCACTGGTTTTACATGAAGATGAAAGTTAATTACTGTTTTCAGTGCTGCTTGGAGCATTTAATTTCATGTTCGATACAAATGAAACAAACTACTTTCACAAAATAACTTACCAGTTTCTTCAGTTTGGTTCCACTGAGGAAACCTCTGTGTCTTTTCTGGGTTACCTACTCACTTAAAAGAATACTTTTGCCCTGGCTAAAAGTCCCTACGAGGACTGTCCCCCACTTAAGGGAATACTGAGTGGGAGACTCTAACAGGAGTGAAGTAGAGATTCTTTATTTCTAAATATCAGAAGGTAACAAAACAAGAGGTTGCTTGAAACTAATCTATTTGTTAATCTGTTAGTCCACAGATAAGATGTTTTTCATGATGTTTGTGAAATTCATGATACTCATGATAACGAGTGATTACTTGTACTTTATCATTAAAGGCAGAGGGTAACAACTTGCTACATGGATTTACTATCTGCCTTGCAAAGGACAAGCCCCAAAGGGGCTACATTTCAATGCGTTTGAAAAGGAGGGAAAGGACGGGTAGATGTGCAACCCTTCTGTACCTTTTTGCTTTCAAGTACATCTCCCCGAATAATTAGCCATGTGGCCACTGCAGCTGTTGTAATTACTCTTAGCCCCTGAGTTAACCGTCTCCTTGTATTGAGTCAGTAGTGATTGCAGGTGACTAAAGAGGAAGTATGGGTGCAGCGTCTAGCTCCAGAGTATTGCTTCAGCCTTGAAATATTCTTTTAAAACAGGAACTTTTGACTTTGTGGCAATCCTTTGTGGCGAAATTGTAGAGCGTAACAGCAAAGTTGTGAGAAAGCCTGAAAGGTAGCAAAACTAAAGTGATAAGCAAGCATATAACTTACAACATTGTCTCCCTTCTCCTTTGGTGTCACAACAACTCTTTCTTCTAGTTCTGGTAGAAAAGAGATCATGAGAAACTGGCAAATGGAGGCTTCCAGCTTGCAAAATGTTTCTAGCACAAGGTACAGCTTCATCTATCTGCTGTTAGACCTGGAGGCCAGATTATCTATGGCTAATCCTCATTTCGCAGCTAGAGGAGGCACAAGAAGGGAAAGAGAGAGCTGACCTGAGTTTTGCCATGAGCAGGGTGAGGTGAAGGCTGAATTCTACTTTAGGTTATGACAAGAACGAAACGGAACTTTTTGCAATTTTAAGATTGTTAGTTTGGGTTCTTGGGAGACAGCTGGCCTGATAGCTCAGTGGTTTATCTATCCTCACGCTGTGTGCATTTTGCTAATCTATTGCTAGGCTTCTGCTCTTGTACAAAGGTCCAGATTTCTGTGAAATTATCATCACACAACACCTATCTGCTGCTTGAGGATACTGTGCGGTCAGTAAATCAGTAGCTAGATTATAGAACTTCTGTTGAGACTTAGGTCTTTGCAATGCCCTTGGTAGTTCATCACTGATGAGCGGAAATATAGCCATGTAATTTCATAAAGGCCAGTTAAGCCTTTCAGAAATAATGTCAGTAGTTGTGCTTATAGATTAAGGGCAGGATCTAGGCCTCATTTCTGGTTATAATGCCTCATTGTTCATCATAGGGTACAAAAATTTATATCTGAAGGCATCCTGTTGTGGGAGACTTTCCCTCTGTGTTGAAGTGGGTTGGTCATAGCTAGAACTTTATTATCTGTATCGGCACGCATTTCCTAAGTCAGGCAAATTATTTGTATATAATACAATAATGCCTACCACCTGACATCTACAGGAGAGACTCTCAGAGGGAAGAAAAGAGAATTCTCTTTAACTTTCACCACTGGTTGTTCATGGTAACATCTTTAGCTACAGGCTTGTCTTGTTAATTGAATTATTTAAGGTATTGATTTATTTACTGATGGCAAAATTAGTATTTTTGTCTCTGACAGCCTTAGGACTTGGAAGAATAGTCAAGGTCTTTTTACTGATCCCCCAGTGCATTAACTAAGAGTGTATTTCCTGTGTACTGGGTAAAAACAGATGGAGAAATCTGATTGCTTTCTTTCCTCCTTGAAGTGCTCACTTCATAGTTGTTAGAAACTGCTCTTAGCACCATTTTTGCTTCTTTTTCCCTACAGTAGTCTCTCCATAAATCTTAACAAAGGTCAGGGTTTTACTACAGCTGTAGATGAGCCACGTGAAGTTATTTAGAAAGGTAAATGTTTTTTTTATATGTTAACATACATATATATTTTGTGGACATTCATTCAGTATTTATATGCTTGTCTGCATTTATGGTGTGAGAAGTTTTGACGTTGGCTCCGCAGTAAGCCCTTCTGGGTTTGCATGCTGCTGCTTCCCGTGCAGTGCAATGCCCCCGGCTGTGCAGCCCCCTTGCTTCCCGCCCCCATCCTGCCCCAGTGAAAACGTGCGAGTTGTCTTTCTCACCTCGGAGCCCTTCCCTCTCCAAAGCGTGCACAACCACATAGCGTGTTGCAGAGGCACCTAGTCGCTTGTAATTTGCACTTTCTTCCACAAGAAACAGTGCTGCTAAGTCGTTTTACTGGGGATTAATCTTTCTGTCTCTTACCCTTTGAGTTGCTGCCAATCAACTATTATTTATAAACCAAGGTCTTGGGTGATGATGACAATCTCGTAAGTCACTGCTCAGTTTCTGCCCTGACTTACTGAGTCTACTGGCGTAAATTCAAGCATGTATGGCTACCCATTTCTAATTTGGTCAAGTACAGATTAATTTTATCCGCATCTTACTGCCCATACTGGAACATCAAGCAAGCAGCTAATGTCACTTTTCACCTGCCCCGTACAACTGTACAGATCAGAAATACAGGGCGGGAGTTACTCTGCTCTGGTCTCCTGTGGGGTTATTCAGAAATGCTATCTACCCTGCAGTGCTTAAAAACAGGAACACTGCTACTGGAATCCCCCCCAGGAGAATGCACTCTTGTGGGAGAGAGGGGCTCTGAATTTCATAAACGAAGGTTGATCCTTTCAAGGATGCTAAAACTGAGCTTTAGCAGTGTTTGTATAGAATGGCCTTTATAATTCATTCCTTTCTTTGCCTCTGAAGCTATTGCAGTCTTTCTGATAAAATCTTCATACCACACTGCTCCCAAGTAAGTTGTAGAAGCAAGGAGAGGGATATGTATTACTTCATCTGTGGCTTGTACCATGCTTCAGTTAATCTCTAGATATGACATGGATGGTGAATGTGTTAATCACAAAGCAGTTCTGTTCAGATAAGCCTTGGCAATTTTGGATGTTTACCCAATAAATACTGTGTAAGTCTCTTGAACTTGCAAAACTTTCTGAAATAACAAGCTCTCTGTGGGATGTCAAATATTGTAATTCCTGTTTCAGGCTTAGTCAAATACCTTGAAATACCTTCTCTTTCTATTTTGCAACATTCCTACTTCTGATGTTATTCAAGAAATGCAAAAAAACCACAGGTGTGGGGGAGGACTGTGCTAAATAAGCCTTTGAATGTGTGTTAAAAGAAATCTCTAACAAAAAACATTTTTTTGAATTCTGGGCACATATTCGGATTGCTTTACTACTAAGTATGCAGTTTTCCCCTCCCATAGCGGACATGCAGTGCCAGTTAAAATCCTATCTCATTTAAATAAGGTACTCCACTATTGAAAATGATAAAAAACCAAATACTGCCAAAGACTTGTTTGAGACCTACAGTTACCAATCATATGATGTCTAGATCATGCACTTTGCTGTGTTGAATTTCATGATGTTTGTTTGCTCAGTCCTTGAATTTATGGCCAAGTCCCTTTGGACTGAAGCTCTGCCTTTTGTCATGTCAGACACTTCTAATCTAGTATCCTAGAGGGTAATCCAGAAAATTTACAGGCAAGTTTCTGCTCTGATTTATTCTCTTGGGGAACATTTCTCTATCCATTAACTATAGAGGGAACCATGGAAGACTTATTCCCTAAGCTAAGGTTGGCTTTTCGGGATCTTCCCTACAAAGAGACAGTGTATGTCGGCTTTAGCTTGCAGAAGTTAGAACAGTGGGAGATATAGAGAGACTACATTCGTCTTTTCTTTTTACCCTGCTATGCAGTGCCCCAGTCTGAATGGAACAAGAGCTTTTTTGTTTGCTATGATGTTCTTCTGCTTTGTGTCTATTTCTGCCTTCCAAATATTGTGTTTCATCTTTAATGGTTATGGCACCCATTAAGCAGAGAACAGTCTTATGACTGAACCAGCTCTACAGACCATTAGCCTCATTATGGAACCTTAACTTAATGTTCAGACTGTTGGTACATTAATAATTGTTCAGCATAGAATGTTGGCTTGTCTTTTTTCCTCTATTAATGTTCCATTATTTGTAAATAGAGTAACTTCTGGCCAGTTAACCTATGTTGTGTTTTTCTTGTTAACCTTTCTGTTAACATCATATTAACTATAGATACTCCCAATTTTTCTCAGATTTTCATCAGACTTCCCACTTTAATATTTTAGACAATAAAATCCCAATGGATATATTTCTGTGCATATTCTTTCCTTTATTTTCATGGCCTCTCTCAAGGGATATGTGTTTTCTGCTATTGACCATGCAGATATCACTTGGGTGTATTTAGCTTCTGCAGTGGTTTTCAACCTCCGCCCCTCGCCCCTTCCCCCCTCCAGCCAATTTGTAGACTACTAAGAATCTGCCAGTAGAAATGCAGGTCCCTGTGTGATAACTGTCCTGCACCAGTAATGTGATGGGTTTGGTTTTTGCCTCCCTAATTGTTTTGTGTGGATCTCTTAGAAGTGATTCATATAAAGGTTTACAGACCCCAAGATGAAAAAAGTTCTTTTGTTTTACATGATGGGAAAATGGAAAAGGAATATTCTTAGGCTGTTGCTTACAGTAGAGAAAGCAGTATGTGCTAAGTGGTGATAAGTGTATGCGATATATTCTGGCTAGTGTTGCCTACAGGATTTGCAGCAAAACACATATTTGACTCACTTTGTTCACTGAGCGATAAAGGTCTATAAAGCAAACCCTATTTTTGAGAAACCACAAAAGTCCTTCACTTTAGTATAGGTCTCCAACCAAAACTTACATCAGGAAATCAACATGCCTCACTCTATCCTTTCACCTACAAAGTGAACACGTCCTATCTCAACCCAGATGAGGACGAGGGTAAAGAGAACGTATTTTAATGGGGGAAAAGGTGCGCTACTACTGAGAAGGATAGCAGCAAAAAGGCACTATGCTGATGAGTGACTGGCTCGCTCTCTCTCAGCAGTAGCGATTTCTCTTTTCAGCCACCAACCATCCTGGATGCAGCCATATGAAAAGCCCACTGCTGAGGGGGAGTGAGTGTGACATTCTCTTCAGTGGGACTCGGAGCTAAATTAGTGCGGTTCTCCTCCCCCATTTCTTCCTTCGTGGATCGCAGTGCTGTGGCTGTATTAATGAGGCACCAGCCTCGTACAGTATGTCTTTCTAGTGCCAAAGTTCAACTGAAGTTTGGTAAGGCTGTCTGCAAACGCTTAGTTTTCTACAATTACAGGTTACAATTTTTTAAAAAGATTGCTTCGTTCATTCTATAGTGTATCGTCCTTTTTTCTTTCCTTTCTTTGTCGTAAGCATTGAAAAATGACCCATTTTATATAAAAGAGATGCCTAGGCTTGCAATTTCATTGTCTTCCTCCTTGTTCCAGCCATGCGTGAGTTTACCCAAGTCAGAGGACATCTCTGGTGGTGTCAGTGGTAACTAACTGTCATGGATATGGTGGTTTGCTGTATTCACAGAAAGTGAACTTACAGATAATAACCCTGAAAGTTTCTTGCATTATTTCCCCCTGTGAAATGTGGGGTGTGTATGAAAGATGACACAGAACAGCAGTTCACAAAGTGGTCTCTGGATTGGTGGTGGTTGGAGGGCTGGGCAGCACTCTGCTCTTCAGCTAAAATAAGTAGCTGCTTCACACTGCTTTGTAAAGGAAACCACCTTTGGTTTTATCAGTGTTTTCTCTTTCAACCCCAAGATCCTGATTTTGCTTGGCACTAGAGCTAGACAATAAGGAGGAGAGTACAAGAAATGCATGCATGGACAATTACGAAAAAACATGACTACAGAAAAGTGCTTATTTCTAACTGCCATAAGCTGCAGTTGGCTGATGGTTGAAAAACGAATAATTGCATTCCTTTTTAAATGACACACTTTAGAAGTGGTGTGGATATTCCCTCTTTTTAGTCGGTCACATGTCCTGATCCAGGAATGTGTTTTAGTTTTTTTAAACTTGGATGAGATTTTGAAGTAAATAAAAGTAGCATATGCTGTTCTGAAGCATAAGTTCTTTCCAATGTCCTTAACTTTTAAAAAAGCAATTAGTTCTAGAATCATTTCATGTATTCAGTATTCCCATGTCCATTCAGCTGGAGTGCCTCATGGTAGACACCCAAAACTTGAAGCGTGTGAGACATGGATCGTGCCGAAAATGATAGCTGAACTCTCAGATTTGTCGCATCTGACCCCCAGCCCTCTGCCTTAGCCATGATCCCATCCCCTGCCACTGAAACCGGAGTCTGCAAGAGATACGAAGTAGAAATCAGTGCTGATTTAAGTGATGAAGCTGATAGAAGAGCAGAAGCAGAGAAGTGCACTGAGGGGAGCAATTTTTAAGTACTTAATTATAGAGTGTCTGAAGAAGGCTGGACGCTTTCTGGAGTACAGATCAAGTGTTTTCTCCTCTGATAGGATCAGGCCACTTTGGCTACTTGAGTCAAATCCCTTCCAGACATGCTAGTGCTTTGATTCCTCCCACTCCCTCGAGGACTGTAATTAAGAAGTTACCGCCTCCCAAGTGTGCAATTATGTTCTCTGAAACCCAATAACAAGCCCTTAGTCTGAAATGTCCCCTGCTTCCTGCATTAGCATTCTTCTGATAGGTAGGTACCTTATCACGCTTTGGTAAACTGCAGAGGGTGTTTTGTCCTCCAGACAATTTACTGAATGTGAAGAGTCTTAGAGAGGGGATCAGAAAGAAGACATGAAGTAGATAAAATCAAAATAAGTGTGTAAGTATGCTTGATAAGTATTTT
Source organism: Calonectris borealis (assembly GCF_964195595.1). Lineage (NCBI taxonomy): Eukaryota > Metazoa > Chordata > Aves > Procellariiformes > Procellariidae > Calonectris > Calonectris borealis. Next base: position 103,296,871 of record NC_134312.1, read on the forward strand.
TTAAATAAAGGCTTATATGAAAGTCTGAGTATTTGTTGAGTTTGCCAGAAATGAGCAATGACAGATTTCTGAGGACCACAAGTTTGGGTTTTGCTGGGTTTTTTTTTTTTATTTTTTTAACTCCTCTTAAAAAATGGTGATTCTAAATAAAAAATGTTGGAAGAAAACTTAGCTAAAGAGTCAGCGTCTTCTGTGCTGGTGACAAAAATAAAATTCAAAGAGTTATTACTCCTTAAAGCCCCTTGTTTAGACTAGCCAAATGCTCAGTTAATGTCAATCCCACTTTTAAGCTTCTGTGAAGGCAAAATTGGTTTTGCAAAAATTGTGTGTGCAAGGCTTGAAAACCAGTTTTAAGCAGTAATCTTGACTATCCCACCACGCCAATGTTACTGTCACATCTGACAAATAATTATATTTCTCTTGTTTAAGGCACTCCAGCAACAGAAATAAAACAATTCCTAGGCACGATCTTCCAACGCAGTCACAAAAATTTGAGCTAAACCTTCCTTGTTGCCATGCACGCCTTCGTGCTGTGCTCTGGGTGGGCATGGAGTCTGTTTTATTCCCTCCGTCACTTCACCAGCCTTTAGGCTTTCAAACGTGCTTCCTCCCTGCTTCCCTTGTTTAGCTTAAAGATCTTAATTTCTTTGATATTTCTTATTAGGCCACATTTTCTAGCTCTTTGAATTTTTTCCTTGTTCTTTTCTGGGTGCTTTTCAGTATGTCCCTGCCTCTCTCAAAGTGCAGTGCTCAAAAATGGACAGAGTGGTCTGGGTGTTGCCTTGTTAGTGCTGAGCTGAGCAGAAGGATTTTATTTTTTTTTAATGCTTTGTTTTATCCTTGTTTTATGTATTATAGTATAATTTTTTCTTTTTTCCCTTCAATAGCATGGCGTTGCTGACTCATGTCCAGCTTGTGATCTCTTAGGTCCCCCTCTGCGGAGTTCCTCATAGCCCTGCTTTATGCAGGTGATTATTCCTACCTAAATGTAGTGCTTTGAAATTCACTAAGGACAATGGCTATCTCTTTTTAAATGGGCTACTTCTCCAGTTTGCCACTGGAGAATCCAAATGCTCTTGATTTAGGGCCTAGTTGTCAGAGCTGGGCCACAACCCAGAATGCATTTGCCTAGGAGAAAAGCAACTGTCTGTGCTTGGACCATTGTTCCAGAAGAGGACTTGAAGCTTAGTTGGGAAATATTAACACCGTGGACCTTCAAGGAAGGTTTAAAAAAAATTAAGGTAGGAATATTCTAAGGAAAACAGGAAGTATATAGTTTTAAAAGCAAAGTTTGTTACCTAATGACTCTTTAAATAGTAACCTTTTGCAGTTCTACAAGACACGGCAAGTTTCAAATAAGTTGAGTGCAAATGAAATGGGCTGGTTCCACACCAAGAATTAGTGGCAATAGCTTGAGGAAGAAAACAAAAAGTAAACTACACAATAAATTAAGGAATCACAATAATGAAACTTTGTTTAGTAGATGTATCTAATAAATTGCAACTTAGCTAATGAACATAAGGCAACAAATGCAATGCTAGAAACTGTACAATACAATCTTCACTACTTTATGTTCCAAAATTACTTTCGTAATCACTGCTGCTGTCTGCCAGCATCTTAGTCCTGGCTGGCGACATGTCTAAATTATGAAATCACTTATAAGAACTAATCTGGAAACTTGTAGAAGTACTGCAATTATGCCAGCTGTTTTGGGCAGGGAAAAGTGATACATGCATGATATTCTAGATTACAGTTTCTTCAAAATGTGTTCATATCCTGAACATTATTCATTAAAAGCACTGGGAGCAAAGCATGTAAATAACAGTATTATCTGGATTGTAGACAGTTGCCTTCCAAAACATAAGATTAACTTTGAAGTTAAACTATAAACTTTTTTTTGGTATCCCTTCAGTTCTGTTACCCATAGCGCTAGTTAATTGTTGTGTTTGAGAGGAATGGATGACCTGTCATTGCAGAGTAAGTATTTTAGTTCTGAGTGTGCACATTTCTGAATAAAACAGGCAGCACTGCTGTATTTATGCCAGTAGTCTGGCTATTCCTTAGTTAATTAAAAACACCTAGTCAGACTGGCATCCGTATTACTCTACACTCCACAGAATACAGTATCTTTATTCTGCATCCTGTTGGATTTCACGGGGCTTTGCATTTCCTACAGAATATTTCTGTTAGTGTTCATAATATCTCCACTTAACTTGAATGCCCCTGTATGGATGAAAAGAATCTGGATTCGTGTAACAGAAGGTAAAAAAATCTAATTTAGGCAAATATTTTAAAGTGTTGTTGAATATATTGAAAAATCATCCCACACCTAAAATGACAAATGCTTGTATAGGACATATCATCACTCTACTGTCATAATGCAATATGTCGTATGACATTACTGAATCTCCAGGTTTGCTAGTGAAGAATGAAAAGAAAAATGGGATTGCTACTTCATACCTTAGAGATTAATGTAATCATCATGAAATTCATTCAGGTGACGATGCCTAAAACTATCCACGTATTTTCCACTGTAAGATGTGATTTTTGGCTTCTTGTAGCTTTGCGAAAGAAAGAATTGTCATGCTGATTTTGTGCCTCAGGATGAGTTGTAGTGGGATGAACTAAAATGGCTGGGTTGTTTCAGAGAAGGAGGTTGGGGAAAACTGTATGATTTTGCCACTATTAAAATCGTTACAGCAGTTTGACTGCAAAACTTTGGGAGAAGGGAGATGGGAAATGACAGTGAGGGGGAAGACTCGTGGTCATCCCACTATAAAGGGCCTGTCCTCCTGGGAAAGTGCTCTGAGCAGACTAGTGTGAAGAGAGAAATTGGTGGAGAGGAGACAGGTTGGAAGTGGCTGGTTGTTAGTGCTCACTCTCCAGAGCTGGGAAACAATCCCTGTGCCCACCATCTCTATGTTTTTCTCCTCTCAGCCGACAGCTGCGACACCCACTGACAAAATGTGTTCCCACCTTCTGCTAGTGGTCAGCCCAGAGACATTAGCAACTTAAAGTGCTTTCTTCTGCTCTGTTATCTCGGTGAAAGAAGCTGGTGGTAACTATCCAAGGTTATTAAGCCCGTGTATCAAGGTAAGGATACATGATGGATGTTCCAGGGGCTCTCCTTCGTGTTGTTTTTAAAAGGAAGAAGATTCTGCAAAATAACTGTATTGAGAGAAAACAGCAGGTATCAGGTTGCTTGTGCAACCTTAAGGTGGTTCTCAGGGTATAAGAATTTTGTAGAGAAAGGGAAGTAGCTGTGTGTCAGACTTCTGCCTGCTTTGTTACAGAATCAAAGTCTATGTAATGAAAGAGAAAAGAAAAGAAAGACTTCAGGATTAGGCATTTGCCTGTCGTCCTAAAAATGAGTTTTAGCCCTCTTTCTGCCCTAATATCACTGACGAACTCTCTGAAGTCAGTTAAATAAAGCACTTCTCCCTCTGTGTAGTCTTCAGTGCTTGACTTGTGAGAGCCTGTGTCTGATTTGCAGAAGTGATAAGGTGCTTTGAAAAGCTGATATCCATGAGGTGTATTCTCTAAGTAAAAATAAAGCGCTGTGCATTGCTAAAACCTCTGGTAACTAAGGCTATGCTCTTCTTAAGCTGGGATCCTACAATTAGTAGATACTGATGAGTGTCGTCTTTCCATCTTCAGAATGAGAACAATGCTGCAAGCCCACAGGGGGTTGGGGCAGAGGCCTTCACTGGGCTTCGAAAGAGGTCTACAGTGATGAACACCACTGAAAAAGACCATGAGGGAGTGAGCAATTCTAACGCGCAGTGGGGGGAAAAAGTATTAATTGGAAAAAAATAATAGGATGTGTCTGTTCACTGGGCATGGTCCCTTTGATCAATAATTGTAGCAGGGTCCCATGGGAAAGATAACAAAGCATGGTCCAGTGAAAGACTGTCCAAAAAAGCCAATTTGCAAAGGAGCCGAATTCAAGTTGTATGACAGTTTTAAGCTTGTCGTTTTCTAACTTTTGATTGTTTGTAAATGAACAATACATTGATTTGTTAATGGAGTGTTTATAGGGTCATTTTGGGCATGTGGGGCTTGCAGGGTCTTTTTTGTATGCTCTTCATGCACATGCATGCATACAAACCAAGAGTCTACTTACCTTCCCAAAGAAGCCTAAAAATGTTGCTTGTTTAACAAGTGCACTTTTACAATGTGATCATTTTTTCAGGTAGAGCAGCAAAACCCAATTATGCAAAAAGCTACTGTGCTAAGATTAGGAAGATTGTGATTCACAAGAAATATTTTCAGTTTCAATGTATTTCCTTTGGAATCTGCACTTTGGGTGTTTACACTTGTTTGTTTTACATTTCTAGGCAACAGAAACTTACTTTACTCAATGTCAGAGAATAAATTAAGTCGTCCTTCAGTGTGTCACTTTTAATCTGGAGATTGTTCTGAAGATATTTTTAATTACTTTGCACCTAGAAATATCAGTCTGCTGGTTTGCTTAAACTCCTTGAATACTACTTCTTGCAGTTACACTTATTAAAGGAAATCTGTGGTTTAAATTGCAACTTCACTGTACGTAAAATGTGTTTCTTAAAAGTCTCCTTTTCTTATCATTTACATGTATAAATATTAATATCCTATTTTATGACATTACTGTTGTCTTATTTGGGATCCTGGAAAAAAAAATTGATTCTGAAAGCACATCTATTATTTTTATTTAATTAGCAGGCTACTATTTTTAAATTATATTGAAAATTATCTGAGACACACAACTTGTTCTATTTAATTCTGTCTTACCCACAGACCTGATGGACTGCTGTTTGACTTCGTCACTAGTACCTATCAGATGCGGGGGAGAGGATAGCCTCTAAACTTTGTGTTGCATCTCTAATGCCTTTTCCAAATTCTGGTCCCAATGTGCAATGTATAAAAGCAGCCTCAGTTGCTCTCCTGTTTGTAGGAGACCTAGAAAAAGCTTTGGGAGATTGTGAGCTGTTATGCCTCATGAAGCCTATCCTGTCATGGTTTCACTCCATCCCTCTTCCCCCTTTTGTCCTGAGGATATGCTGCCCTTGCACTGTGACTATGTTGTCTTTTTGCCTCCTGTTTTATTCTAGGGCTCTGATCCTCTTATTATAAATACTGGCTCCCTTACAGAACAAGCCAATTTCTAATAGGGCAAACCCAAATACCAAAGCCTGGAGAGTTTTATGCCTGAGCCTGCTGCAAACTAGTAGTAATGATGCAAGGCAGCACCATGTCTGTCCCCTTCCAAGAGCAGCCTTTGTATCGTCAAAGTCTTACACTCTCATGCCATAGCACAGTCATGTAATACAAGTGTCATAGTATAAAAACATTACTCTGGTAGGCTGGGACATGCCTTTTCATGTTCTTAACTTTTACCTGAAAAAACATGTGATAAGAATAATATATAATAACTATGTCCTGGTGCCACAAGGGCTACTAGCTTGGGGAGAACATCAGAGAGGGCATGATAGGCTCAAACCAAAGACTGCTTTTGGCCCTGGGTCATGGCTCCAGCATTGCCCACTATAAAAAACTGGCAAAGAAACTGACCCTGCAGGTGCTAAGTCTGGCACCATTCACAGTGATGTCTGTGGCCAGGTATGCAGGGACGCTGTGGAAAGCACATAAGAGATCGGCCCATGGTTCAAACTTGCAGATCTTGACGTCAGCTCTTGTGCTGACTGTGAAGCTAGGAGTACAATGAGTTGCTATGATGAATTGGCTACCTTTATGTCTGTTCTCAGCTCCACCAAATAAAGGGATGATAAGAACTAAGGGGCAGAGAAGTGTCCCAAGTGTATGCTTATGGAAAAGTGTACGAATGAAGGAAGTGCAGGTAGCACTTCCCTCAGGAACCTTCCCGGTCTGTAACATTTTCTCCTGACCTTTCAGGAACTCCCTGGCTAAGCAGCAATTTTCCATGGATTTCTTTCCACAGATTTAGTTAGTTATTGCCAAATGATGTGTTTGTTCCAGAGGATGCAAGGTCTGAGCAGCATGCATACAAGACCAACTACACCAGCCGGTTTGGTGGACAAGTTTCTTTTGCTGGTGTGCCCCACAGAGACAATTTCAATGTAGTTTCAGGTGCCTATTTTACAATTGTAATGTTTTTTTTTTCCTAGATGAAGATTAAATTCTAGGTGTTTACTCCTTCTGTGTGAAAAAAATGACATATACCTCTGTAGGAATATCTTAAACTGGAATCGGAATTCCTGCTTTCCCTTAACTGGCTTCCATGTTAATTTGCACATCAGCCTCTGCTGGCAATTTTTAACTGAGATACTACGCTTCCTATCCCTTTGGCTTCTTACATGCTGCTGAACATTGGCTTGCCATGCCTGCTCTTACGCTCTTACTGAAGCATTTGGTTTTGTAAAGGAGTGGCCACAGGGCAAGCAAGGTCAAAACTGTCACTGCTCCAGATGAAAAACAGAATTTCAAATCAAGGGGGGGATTAGCTTTGTGACACTGTCCTTTGAAAAGCAACACTAACTGTTTTTCAGTAATAAAAATCACCTCTGTAACTGTTAGAAGTAAGAAAATAATTCTTACAAACCATCCTGAAATGTGCATGCGTTTGGACTGAGATGTTTAAAGTGTGTTTCAAATTTATTTTAATTATGGCTCTAAACTTGTAAGGTGATGAAAAATAGTATTTCTCTTTAGTAGGAGTGGGTGGTGTTATCTATTAACATAAGTTTGAAATCACACAGTAGCATTTAAAGTCTATTTATAAGCGAAAGACTAACAAGCAGATGAGTGAATATAGGTCAGAGAGGGGAATTAAAGAGAATGGTAATAATAACACCTCTGGCTACATGAGCTGGTAAGACACCACTTATATCAGGGGAAGAAAAATAACCTGGTGACTAAGTAAACTGTGGATTCTTGCAGCAGAACAAAATACCAAACATTATGACTGTGCTTTACAGCACTGTGGACTCGCTGAGAAGCTTTGTGTTTCATCCCAGAGGCAGACATAGTGTACTTATTATTCAAATTGTTAATGCTTTCAAGGCATACCTGACTGAACTGTAAAAAACCCATCTGGCCAAGTGCTGTTTTAATGTGCACAACCGCCATAGGTTGTTTCCATAAACTACAATTTACCTGTCAAGATTTAATTAAGAAATACACCTGAGCCTTTGAAATAAACAGGATAGTCAGGGATGTTGGACAAGTGGGCTGTGTGACATGGCGGGGGCTTAGAAATTTCTGCACTGACAGAGTTGTCTTCCCAGCAGCGAACAGGGGCAGGATTGCTTAAAAAACAAGCCACCAAACCCCAAAGCATCCACCTTACGTATAATGCATATGATAGTTTCACATCACTCTCATCACTGTCAGCCACATTATGTAGTTGGTTTTTGATTGTATCAACCTGCATATTGCAGTCTTGAAAATCCTGGGAAAAGGACACATTTTATGGCACTATAAAATCATCACTTTCCTGGACACTTTTCTGCTACTGTATGAAGATTATTACATTCCCTGAAAATACATAACAGGTTTAATCTGACACAAGATGTTTTTTTTTTTCCTGTACAAGCAAGCTGTCTGGCAAGCAGCAGGAGATAAAAAGAATGTTTATTTTTAAATTGTAGTGATTTAAAGTAATATTTGTATAAATGTGTATATACATGTAAGTGTTATTAACATACATTTTAAAAAAATACTAAAGCTGATATAAATGTCAATTGTAAATAAAATTTGGAAATACTGAAGCCTAAAGGATAGCTTGACATCATTCATGGACATAAACTAATAAAAATTAAGAAATGTTTCTGCTGTAAATCTCATGTGTTAAAACTAATCAGCATTTACTGTATTATCTCTGAATGTAATAAGGAAAGTGCATTGTCTGTTTCAGTAATGCAAAGCTAATTTTAGCTGTCAAAAGGTTGGAGTCAAAGACCTATAAAAGAATATCTTCCCTGAGTGAAATCTGAAGGGACATTTTAATTTGTGTCTGTTCCATTACTTCTAAATAAATTGTTTTGAAGCAAATAACGAATTTGTGTAAGTGCTGATCTTCAGATCTGGTCCTAAACATTCTAAAAGCTTTCTTAAGAAAGCTCTTCTTTGTTATTTTTAAAGTATACCCTGATAGTTTTTTTTTTTTTCAGTGTTAAAATGCCTGTGTGAAGGTAGTCCAAGCAAGAGTTTTCAAAATTCAAGTTACCTTATGTAAAATCCATATAGTTGTGACAGACTTGTTTAAAATTTTAAATATGTATTTTATGTATAATTTTCAGGGCTGTAACCGTATTGGCTGGTCCCAGATGTTTATCATAGAGGAGGAGAATCCTAAACTTGGATAAAGTTTTTGAATTTTAATTTTCACTATTAAAGTGATTATTTGAAGGTAAGTCATTTAATTTAGAACTGTTTAGAGATGAAATGTGCAAGCAAAATCCTTTCCTCTATTTTTTTCAGTAAACATAATGCATATTCAGTTTATGAGACCCAAAGTAACAAATTCATCCTCTAGCTATGCAAGATAAATTACAGAGAAATTCCACTGGAAGCAGTGGAAGTACCTGCCAGCATGGTTTTAATAACAAATGACATGCCCTGTTACAGAATTCATGAGACACTGGCTATGAAGTTATTAAAACTGCAGCATTCGTTGCTACAGGATGCTGAAGCATTCAACCATAAAAATAGATTGAAAACGAATGGTGGCAAATTCATGGATGAAGATCCAACACTGCTATTGAACATCATGACTTTACATATAGAATCATAGAATCCTAGAATAGTTTGGATTGGAAGGGACCTTTAAAGGTCATCTAGTCCAACCCCCCTGCCATGGGGGGACATCTTCAACTAGATCAGGTTGCTCAGAGCCCCGTCCAACCTGACCTTGAATGTTTCCAGGGATGGGGCATCTATTGCCTCTCTGGGCAACCTGTTCTAGTGTTTCATCACCCTCACTATAAAACATTTCTTCCTTGTATCTAGTCTAAATCTACCCTCTTTTAGTTTTAAACCATTCCCCCTTGTCCTGTCGCAACAGGCCCTGCTAAAAGGTTTGTCCCCATCTTTCTCAGAAGCCCCCTTGAAGTACTGAAAGGCTGCAATAAGGTCTCCCCGAAGCCTTCTCTTCTCCAGGCTGAATAACCCCAACTCTCTCAGCCTTTCTTCATAGGAGAGATGTTCCATCCCCCTGATAATTTTGGTGGCCCTCCTCTGGACCTGCTCCAACAGGTCCATGTCTTTCTGGTGCTGAGGGCCCCAGAGCTGGACGCAGTACTCCAGGTGGGGTCTCACCAGAGCAGAGTAGAGGGGCAGAATCCCCTCCCTCGACCTGCTGGCCATGCTTCTTTTGATCAGCCCAGGATACGGTTGGCCTTCTGGGCTGCGAGCGCACCTCCGTCTCAGGAACTTTTAAGCCATATTGAGTAGGACTGTCCTGATGTGACCATGTTTAGAGGCTGTCACAAAGGTCTGACCCAGTACCAGCACGTCTTTTGCACCTCACTGAAAAGAACCCATGTAGTGACATGGAGGATCTTACTTCTGTTGGTTCATAGTTGTGAAACATAAAGGATTTAACAGGGACAATGTTCTGTTTAGTGTTGTGGGATCCTTGTATTCAAGCTGGAAAGCTTTTGCCAGATGGTTAATTGACTCAAAGAATGCCTCTAAGCCCTGGAGAACCAGGCTAAAAAGTTTTCTTCTGTCTCATTGATTTGTTCTGCAACAAATAAATGGTGCAGCTTGGGATGGTGAAAGACTGAATCCAGCACCATTGGCTTAATTATGGAAGTGAAAAGCATAGTTGCAGCTGAGAACTGAAAAGTATCACCTGCAAGTTGTAATCACACAACTGTGACAAAAGTAGCAGCTTCCCGTTTAGCGATGGTTTGTGTGCTGTGCTTAGCCAGAGGCTTCAGTCACTTCCATCCATCAGCATTTGTTTCATTTGCTTCTGCTTTAAGCTTTGCCTTTCTTCACTTGAGAATAAGTGAGAGCTCTGCTGTACCAGAGCTCATACCACACTGAGGTATAAAAGCTGTCACTTAACATGAGTCATTCTGTGTGTGCCTCTCATGAGTGAATAACTGAATGAGAGATACAAGAGTCAGCAAGTTAGCCCAGCACTTCAAAGTACAGAAAGCCTCTAGTTAGTTTGATTTCCTTAGGTTTTCTTCTATGTGCCTTGGCTTTTCACAGTTAGATCCTAATATAAGCTCAGGAACATGGATACTTCCCTATTTTCCACAAAATTATGACTTCCCCTTCTGCAGGATAAACTGCTAAACTTTGCCATTAGCTCTTTCTACCACTGAAATATCTAAGATACCAAGAAATGTTCTTCCGTATTTTGCAGATCAGAAGGCGAATTTGTTTGAAACAGGCATGGCTATACTCTGTGCTTCTGCTAGGCTGCGCACCTTTGTGTTTAACAATACAAGTGACTGTAATTGAGCCACCTAGAACTGGCAACAGCAGCAAGGCGCCACCCCCCCCCCCGCCCCGCCAAACTCTCCCTTGGCCTTGGCTGCCTCTTCTAGAGGCTGCAAACAAAATGCAGAGCGCACAGGGTTCCTTCAAATCCATGCAAAGTTTTCTGTGGTTTTCTTTTTTTTTTTTTTCTTTTTTTTCTCTGCTTTCTGATAGGGACAGAACCTGATGAAGGTGCAAAGCTGCCATTCTAGTTGGAAAAATGCTATTCATATCTCTTGGTGGTTGTCTTTCAAAATCTAGGCAGGATAGATCATACATAAGGACTACTGGTGGATTTTCTCCAGGGGCAACTTGCTAACAACTTGAAAAAGAACTTCACTTTTCCTATGGATGCCACATATGTCTGGTCAATCTGTCGTGGCAATTGGAAAAATCCTTTAGAACTACTACGGTGGAAGGACAGGGGAAAGGTGGAAATGTTGGAAAACAGGTATCACACTAGGAACTGAAGTCCTGCTCTGGTGGTCAGGGTCACTCTGAAGTGAGGCAAAAAAGAGAAATCACTCAAACAGGGGTGGGGATTTTGCATGTGCATTTTTAACCATGCTTATCACACCTGCAACCACTGAAGCTTTTTGGTATTGCAGTTTAATGTGAATGCAGGCTGAAACCATAGCTTGCTGTCAGCAAAGAGGGCTGTGCTGGCCCGTCTGCTTTTCAGATTGAAGTGAGATTGTTTGTAGTCATGCTGTTTTTCAGAGGGTTTGAAGCCACACTGCTTAACCAGTTTCAAGTCGTTACGGATGACCCAGGAACAACTGGGTACAGGACCATATACATGCTATGTATAGGATAAAATGGTTGCTTGTGGAAATATTTTTAGGGATGCAAGTTTACAACTGAAGGTGCATTTGATGGAAGGCAAATGTAAACTATTAAATCTCTACACATGCAGACTTCAATTGCTACAATTTGTCTAGCTAAGCAGGACCACAATTACTTTCAAAACCATTTTTTCCCAAGCCTCCATTTCGCCTATTTGTATTGAAAGCTCTTTAGCAAAAGGACCATTTACTACTGTATGTTTGTTCAGTACAAGATGCATTTCTAGGCACGACCACAATAACACAATTATGAACAAATAACCACTCCAGGATATTCTATACAAGGTAGCGGATAGACTTCTGCTTTTGTACCTCAGATGATAGAGTCATGGCTTATGCAGTGCAGCAATTAATTAAACTACTGGTTACTCAGCTACTGAGTTACAAGAGCATGTTGAGGGTCCGATCCTGTGTATGACATACATCTGTAACCTGTAACAGTAATGCAACTGTTTTATCCTTTGGAAACACAGATTGCAGGCGCCGAAGGTTGGGGCTTATGTTTGTGTGTCTAAAAAACAGCAAGGGAGAAAGACAAGAACAAAGTCCAGAAACAGTAAGATCTCTGTGCTTGCGAGCAAGATGAGCAAAACTGTCAAGTCTTGCCCTTTCTTCTTATGGGCCAGTTCAAAATCCATCTTCCTGAGCGGCATCTTGGCATCTGGCCACCAGTGGTGTTGTCAAATGGTCAGTTTCTGTTATTTTAAATACCTGCCTGAATCCACACCAGGTTTCTCAGCTGCTTCCTTATTTTATGTAATGGATCAGTGCAATAACTGCTAATTGCTAAACTCTAGAAATCGTTAGAAACAGTGACCAAAATGACCGAAGACATGAAGTTCAAATACGGGTTTAATGTCTCCTCCTGGTCAAACATAGCATTTTTGTATTTTACAGTTGCCTTTTTGTAAGTTACAGTAACAAAATGTAAACTGCTTAATGATGCAATTTGTCTTAATAAGATTAATTATATTTTAAGCAGGCAATTTCTGATTTTGTTTTTTTTTTTTTCTTTCTGTCCTGCTGCTACTGTTTTAGATACAGTAAAAGGGATAATGTGTGTGTTTGTCCAGCTCAGCAGTATATGTATTCGTAATTTTAAAACAAGTCCTTGTCCAAAGTGAAGGAAATGCTATACTCGTTCATAAATGACCTCAGAGAACTGGACATTTGTTTGCCTGGTCAAGTAAATAGCAAGTCCCTTTGTGATCTTGATGAGTACAGAATTAAATCTGCATTTCCAGATTGGTGCAGGGTTAGGCAGAGATCTGATTAAGACTGTCTGAAAATTTCCATTCCAAAGCCCTTTTTTTCAGAGCTGTTTTCTCTACTCTTCTCTACTCTCTAAGCTAACCTTAACCAGCTGGTTGACATTTTCAGTCTGCCTTGGGTTATTTTTTTTTAAGAGCAGGAAAAGAAGGAAAAAATGTTTCCAGGAAATGCATGTTAGAAAATTCTCCAGGAGCCATTTTTCCAGAGGCAGACATAGAAAAGTTAAGTAATTTTGCCAATGTAAAACATCTGTGAATATTTTTCTTGACTGAGAAATTCTAGCAGACTTTTATGACCTTGACATTTGACATGGGATAACCTTATTGGTGAAACACATGGCTTTGGCATCTTTGCGAAAGCTCAATTAAATTTGAGTTACTGAAAATAAAAAATCACAATCTGTACAGGCTTAGTACAGACTTTATAGATTTTTGTCAACTAAATTCTGCAAAGAATGGCAGTGGTAAGTTCCTGTTTACTCATAGGAAAAATACAAGGCAGTGTATTTTTATCCCATTTCCATGCCATCGGCAGTCTCTTAGGTGCTCCATCGTCTCTAGCATGTCAGCAGTGAGACTCTGAAGTATCCTGCTTTATCAAACAACTCTTTATTAGCAGATTAATCTTTGCAAGCTGCTCAGGGTTACAGCCATATCAAGAAATTCTGTATTTAAAATAAGTAATATTTTCAATTGGCTGCCTTGCATTTTTCCTCTATAGAGACATTGATCTTTCTTTCCAAGGACGTGGAAGATCCCAGGGGAGAAATGATAGGCTCAATTAAAAACCAACACACTCTTTCAGGACAACACTTACATACAAGCTTTGATTTTTATGGGTTATAGCCCTTAGCTCTCATGAGAGACAGTGCTTACAACAACAGAGATCTTTTTAAAAACTCTGCAGCGAGAACTCTTAAAGCATGCAACAGCTGTCACCCAGAATAACCCATGGAAATTGCTACTTACCAAAGTAAAGTTTACCAATTTCTCTTGAACAGCTCATGCTACCTGCTCCCCTGCACCGGGGAGATTGCAAAAGATATTTGCATATGTTGATATTTTCTACGAATTTAAATTACTTTTTTTTCCTTTTGTCATTTTTTTCTTTTTCTTCACTATGTTTCTGGGAAACTGCCATTCTTCCTGGAGTTACCCACTCCTACTAAGTGAGAAAGTTTCATGCGCCTGTTTAAATAAAGGGAAATGAAACTCTCCAGTTTTCTAAATTTTCCAGCTACTGTCGGTGGGATTCATCTCACCTCTTTTAGGTGTCTGCCCAAGGTAAAAGCACGTGATGCTTTTATCTGTGCTAGACAGGTACCCTTTGGCACCTTAGGCACTCTTTATGGGCAAAGGAGTGAAGTAACTACTGGGGCAAGATTGTGCTGACCTATTTAGACCAGATGACTTGCACCTTACGAGTGGCTGTTTCTCTCCATTACTGCAAAAGGAAGCCTGGAGTGATTGGTTCAGGTACAGATGTTTAGCTTTGGTCAGATGAATCCTACCCTAAATTTGCAGGTACGGTGTTTAAGCTTTGACTGAGAACAATAAGGGATGTACGACAATTTTTTGTGCTGGGAAATATGTAAGTGTTATTGACATAGTCAGTAGGAATAGATTCCAATACAGCATCGTCCTGATACTTAGTATCCTAAGAATCCAACATTGGAGGCATTTTGGAAAGGGAAAGAGATGCCTTTTCCCTGAAATAGATTCCAGTGCAACAGAAAAGATCTGTATTACTATATCTTAGGTCCTGAATAAAATCCCGAATTTGAGTCTTATCTGCTGAGTCTTTCAAAATGGAATCTGCTAAGCTTTGCTGTACCAACCCTATCTGCAATAACAGAGCTTAGTTTAATTCAGCTAAACATGCTTAGATGATGACAATACTGTATTCAAAGCAGGACACAAACTTATCACACATATTGTAGTTACCGTTATTTTTAGAAACACATTTTAAAAGTCTGAATAATTTTCCCCCCAATTATTATAAATGTATGTATTTTACTGAAATAGCAGTAACTTGCCTTCCCTTAGCTCAAGTGTAAATGACCTTATTCATTTGTAGCTAAAAATTGTCCCCCCCAGAGAACACTGACTTCAACAGAATTACAATTTGCATGATTTCAGCTGATAGAGTTCTACTGCATCTATAACCTAAAGAAGTAACATATTTCTTGCAATACATGATAAAAGAAGCACTTGGCAAAGGTCAGCTTTTCAGATGTCTTATAGAAATGTCATTAAGTACAATCTTCTGATAGGTCCTCTTCTTCTGCCTCAGTGTCTCTACCAATTGTCTGGAATTTCTGATTGAAGTGCAGCATCTCAGTAACTTCAAGTTAGAAGGTTCCAGTATAATTAAATAACCTCAAAGTCAAATTTAACAGATAGGAATTTTGATAAAATTCTCTGAATGAACTCTATTGTATGAAAGTAAAACAATTTTTGAATTATCAGTCCTTCTGAATGTAGCTAAGGCTGCTAAGATTTGACTGAATGTCAGGGAAAGTCCTAAATATTTGAACAAAAAGCTCTGTTCAGGCTATTATTTTATATTAATGGGGGCAAATAGTATGCCAAAATGAAACCCTTCTGCAAGCAAGGCCTATCTGCATTTCAGTTTTCCATTTCTAAATCCTAACTTTTGTCTATCATGATGACTCCTTGTTAAGCTGTAAAAAGACTAGGTCAGTGCACATGTTAAAAGAGGGCAGGTACAGAGATCAGAGAAGAAACCAGATGGCCAAAAAGTTGGAACGAACTCTTGTTCAGTGCTGAGGAAAAACATATACCTACCAGCATTGTTGCTGTCTACAAACTCCAGAAATTGTTTTAGTTGAGCTATCTACAGATACGGAAATGCTAATATTTATATGGTGACTTTCTGTATGAACATCTATGTAGCTAGCTTTCAGTTGACAGACTGCTATAAAACAAGAAGGCCAGCAGGCAAGTAACAGTGGTCAAATACAAAATCAGTTAAGAAGAAAACCTCTGCATATTAGATAAGAATCAGTTGCACAGCGAGGTGATAAGCTTATGCCTCTGTCTTGCTGGAGGTGCTGGTACAGGGAAGCAAAGTACTTCATGACCTTGAGGTTTCGCAGCATACTTGCTCTCTTTACACGGGCAGCAACATGTGAGGTTGGTAGGCTGGCACTTCAAATCTGCATTATATTGCCCTTTGGGAAGGGCTAAGGTACCAGAGAGTCTTCCTGCATATTTTAGAAGATTCTGTGAGCCCAGATGATTTTCTGACCCCATAAGCATTCAGGATGCATTATCCTGGATCCCAGCCTTACAGAGATCTCTGCAACCTCTGCAGCATCGCAAAGACCTCTGGATCGAGGTGGCTGCCAGGAGATTGAGCAGGAAAGAACAGACCAGGTCTGAAGAAAGATCTAAGGGTTGAGTTACATGGAGCACTGCAGGGGTTAAACTCCGCGGCATATCCTCAGCTGAGGTACAGATGAACTCGTATTATGTGAGTTTGTTGGTCAGCATGAGCCTGCCAGACGCTCTAACCACTATTTGGTAAACTTCAGGATTTTCAGTTAACTATAGCAATTTTGCTGTATTGAGCTGAGAAAAAAACCCAGCAAGATCCAAACCTAAAAGTAAAGCCAAATATAATTTGGACACCTTAGTGTCTCATGTGTGTGCCAGTGAAGGCATTATTTAGCATGCATTCTTATGGACCACCCTTAGCCTAAGTGATATTGTGTACCCTGTAAGATCACACACACACAAAAATTTGGAGTACATTCAAAGACAAATAGATGGTGAATATTTATGTGGATTACAAAAGAGGAAGTGACATAATATAAGCCTACCTGATGTTGAAAGATGCTAGTGCTTAATGCATTGGAGAAAAGATGCAAGAATATCTTGTCCTTATGGAATACTGCTGCGGCAATGTATTCCAAGGACAGAGACTTCACAGGCTAACTGCTGTCCATTGAACTAGCTTCAGTCTTGACCTTATTGAGCTGTAAGAAATATATGAATTGTCTACAAATATGCTGGTAATTTAAATGATAAATGCTGATAAGTACTTTTTTCCTTTGTGCCTAAGCTTTACTCAAAGTCTTCCATTAAACTATATAATTGAGTATCTAGACAGTTGCATTTTGATTTGCATCTATTGCCAAAACAGTATATCTTTCAGATAAGCCTTTACTGCATTACTTTTTATAATAATGTTTTAAATTAAAAGACTGCTTCCATCAGAATAATGAAGCAAGATAGCCAAGAAAATATCTATGTGAATGAGCACAGAAATTCATTAAAGTAAGAAAAATCCATGAAATAGTGATGATAATGAAAAAAGTATTGAGCCTCAAAGTTGACAATACTGAAAGCAGAGATTGTATTTAGGGCTTACTGCATGGGAGGGGCTGTTTTCTCTTTTCAGAAATATTTCTCTTTTTTTAAATTCTGAGAAATCAAAGAAAATTTTGGCAACTCAGTTACTTTTACATTGCCATAGGCATATGGGATTTTATTAGCACAAAAACTGGGCCTGGTAGTGCTGTAAGGAATAAGCCTCTATTTTACATATGTAAGCATTAGTATTAATGATTTTCCTCCTTCCAATACTAAGAAACATACAATTATTTAATAATGACAAACACCACTGCTTGAAGAAGGCAATTTAATGTAATCAAGATACTCTGCTTTCTAATTTCCCTCCTAGTCTCTATTTAAGTTGCAGATAGTGTATGTGTTACCTATATTTATCTTAGAAATAAGTTGTCCTTATAAAGCCTTTTTAAAAAAGAAATATTTGAAAAGGTGCTGTTTTCCTGATTAAAATATTTTTACCTTTCCCAGAATATAAGGAACTCGCATAGCAAGTGCGAATGAGACACATGGTTGCCTTTCAATTGCATTCCCTTTTCCTCCTTTGCTTACGTCATTTCTTTTCTTCAGCAAGTCAGCCCAGTATTTAACAAAAAGTGGCACTAACATAACAGTAGTGCACGTCCGATACCTCTCTGCGTCCCTGCCTGTCTGCTGAGCTGTGCTGCTGCTCTTGACAGGGATACAGAGAGGGCTTACAGGAGAAGCTGACACTCTGCATACATCCAGCCAGAGACAGGGTTTATAATTCTGATATCTGGCCCCATTCGCTCCTGTGACTATGCAAAGACAAAAGGTTCTGCCTGGGTCAGAGCAACCCTTTGCTGCTGGAGCACAGATGGTATGAAAGTGCTTTATATGACACAAACTGTTACAAAATGTTCGGTGCGCTAGTGTGCTGTCAAGACCTGTTTTCTTTAAGCTGCCAGTCTGTCATTGTCTTTTGGAAACTAGCACACATCCAGCAAACCTATTTCCATCAAAAAAAGGAAAAAAAGCCCTGTTTATACTGCCCTTCCATTTTCTCCTACCAGATAATTTCTCTCTATAATGTCACCTCAGGCATTATGGTAGAATTAATGAATAGCCAAAATTTCTCTTGTACTAGAGACAAAACAATAAATAGTAAGAGAGAAAGTAGGTTTTAAAAATGGTAAGAGAAAAGCAAAGAGAAGCTTTCAAACCAAACATTCCCCACACCTGAATCTGCTGAACTTCCCAGGTACAGTAGAAAACTCATCCTTTTCTGTATTATGGGCACAGCTGTGCTGAGAGGCATTAGCTCCCTACCTGCAGTTGGTTCAGATGCTGCTAACTTCCATAGCTGAACCCAGTATGGACCAGAGCATGCCTTTCACGGCTGGCACACAACTCACAGGCTAAAACTCTGTTAGAGACAAAGAGCATCATCTACCTTGCTGTTTTCCTGAAGCCTTGCCAGTTATTCCGCCTTGCTACGTGAGTCTCATATAGATATGCAATGAATTTCTCCTGATTTCCGAGGCATTCTTTAATCCCCTTTTCAAAAGCTAAATTAGGTCATAGATCAGAAGAACTCCCATTCAGCTTATACCTCCAGTACCTGCTTCATTCATCCTCTAATTTGGCAGTTGGAGGAATTCCTGGCCAAGGTAAAATCCAGCTTAGAAGTACAAGGTCGTACAAGTTTGGGAACTTTGTCTGTCTTTCTGTCCGTGTTCTTCATGGCAGCAGGAAAGGCTTGTAAAGGCTGAAATTGGCCTGTATTCCGACTTATTTTTCACTAAAATCTGTATGTTTCACTAAGATTACCACAAAACAATTAGATGACTTCATTTTCATCAGTTTTGCCGTTACCCAGTGACACTTAATTGTTCTGTTATTACAAGCACAGCAACCTTGTCTTTGACTCTCTCACTGTGAGTCAGACTTATAAAGCGCACCTTCCCAGATCTCTTAGATACCCCGAGTGCGGACACAATTCTGAGATGCTAGGACTCTGAGCTTGTGTAGATATAAGCAAGGGTAAGGAGCACTGAACATGTGAAAACATCAGCCTTGAGGATCTGTTTCTTCCTCTAGCAAAAAAGTGACGAGATTAAATACTCCAGGAAGAATATCTTCAAACATCAACCGGTGGCACATTGCTCTACTCCCTCTCAGCATGTGCAATTTTCAGGTCCACTTATGAGCAATCATACTTCATGTGCATTTGCACGGGCAATTGACTGCTGAAGATTTTAATTTGTTTCCTCTTACTTTGTTATCCAGATGTCTCAATATTAAATTTTGTCTCCTGATACTCTTGCAGGAAGTTTTACCCTTCTGTTTTTAAATATGTTTGTATTCAAACCAGTTGTAAGTGCTTTATGAAATGTTATCATTAAGCTGCTGTACTTGAATCATTATGGGAAAGAAGAATTTGGGGATTTAATCTTTCATGTTGTTAAAAAACTACATTTATGTGCTATGGGAAAAGTCACTTCTTTGAAAAACTGCTCATGGCAAAAACAGAAATAAAAACAAGCATATAGTGGCATGAAATGGCCACAGGCCAACAGAAAAGCGAGAAAAATCTTCTCACAAAATATCTTTGTGATGAGCTAACATCAAAAGATTTTAGGTTCAGCTAGGCACAGAGAAATTTGGTTAAGCAAAGTAATGAGTGCTGCTGTGCTTTTCATCTTCAAAATGTCTTACAAAGGTTAAGTCTTTAAAATATATCTGTGAAATGAAGCGTTATACTGCCACCGTTGTTTTTTTCCCCTCAGTTGAAGTGGATGTTGAGTGTTTAAATGTCCAAGGCCATGGAGAAGGTCGGTCAGATCTATGACTGCAGACTAAGCTTCTCCTGAAGCCTGAACTTCTTAGACTGTGCTGGACATTCTCCATTTATTCAGTTGTCCCTCCGTCGGCCACTGCCCTCTTTTTCTCAAACTGATTGTCCTTTTTGACATCTTTTCCCTGGCTGGTCTGCAGCTTTCCATTGAACTGTGTGTACTCAGATTGCCCAGTTAAGCCTGCAATAATCCTGTAGGTCAACCCTCACCTGGCTACGTTTGCCTCCTCTGTTACTTTAGGCTTTTCACAGTGCAGACTTTTCTCTCCTCCTGCACTACTTTACAGAAAGGTCAAATCTCACAGAGCTCAGCAGAACTCTCTATTCAACATGCTTTGCAGAACCCCTATGGAAGACCCAACTAAGTGAATTTGATCACCTTTAAATTAGGTATATCCCTCACAAACGCACATGTAGAGTCTCTACGTATGAGGGTAGAAAGCGACTCACCATCTCCTGTGTTTGGGATAGCCTTGGAAAAGCTGCCTCTGTGCCAGGAAGCCTGGGGATTGGACTGGAAGTAAGAATTAAATCACCCTTAGCAACACCAGATACTGCCAAAAACCTGCGAGAAAGCAAAAAGTCATCAATATAGACTCTGTAAGTGACGATGGGGAAGGAAACTACTACATCAGGGGAAGGAAAAAATCTTTCAGAAGGCCTAAACTGTAATTTGCAGGATCTCTTCAGCTAATCAGAGAAGATTCTTTAACAGCTTAGAGGCCAGTGTCAGGAAAACCCCACAGAGTTCGCCTAAGAGCATAACTGGTAATGTCTGAAATTCTTTATAATGGGCTAATGACCAGCAAAACCCTTGCAGGATTTGACACTCCAGAAATTGGATCCACGTGAGGAACTCAAGAAATTGAAAAATTGACCTGGACTTTTCTGAAGATCGCTGGTCAGGAAAAGGAAAAGGAGGAGGAAATCTATGCCGTGTAGCCAAGCCAGCAGATTTAGTGTATCTCATGCTATCAGCACCCGAGTGCATCTGTGAGGTGCTAATAGTCAACTCCTGCAGTGGGAGCCCAGGGCACTTGGCATTTTGCGGCACTTGGCATTTTGCAGCACTTGGCATTAGGCCTCAGGCCTTATTAAGCTAAGGACATAAATGTGCCAGAGTATGTGCTCTTTGAACTTCAAGGCATTGTTTCTTGCTTTATTAAAATATTAAAGGGTTTTTTTTCCTCCCAGTTAGCAGTGTCTCACAGTAAGCAACTGCCTAAAAAAGAAATATACTGCAAAAGAGTATGCACTGTGAAAAGCAGAGATATAGCATTCTACCAAGAATAGGCTGATTTAATTTTGAATATATATTCTTTAAATGGCTAATGTGCTTAAAATGTAGAAAATCAGATATCAAAGACAGGTTCAAAGCAGAAGAGCAGACAGTAAGAAAAATGAACAAAAAGAAGACAAAGTGACAAAAGAAATAAGGAAAGGTCATTGATTTCCTAGAAAAAAGGATAAAAACTAATAATTTTTCACATGCTATTGAATAACATGGTAATTTATCCAGAGTATAATTCTACTAACATTTGACTGTGACTTGGTACCAGATGAGTTCTTACAGCTCAAAGCTGTCTGGGGCAGGTTTTGAGGATGGTTACAGACCTATTTGTTGTACCATCTACAAGATATTGTGGCCTAGGCTAGGATAGTCAGTGATGTAGTTTCTTGAGGTTGTCAGTGCAACTTTAGGAAGTCTGGGTTTCATTATTGCTAGAGGAAGGGCGATGGCCTCCCTGCCAGGGAGGCACCCAGCAAATCATGAATTATAACATCCGTCCTGTATGTATTGAAAAAACATGGAAAAGTAAAAGCTGTTAGTACTTCTGTACCCATGCCACTGGTAGATGTGAGACATATTTTTCAAAAATTAGTCTCCTTCTCAGTACAGAGCATTAACCTTCAAAATCCAACTTACTGGCAGCAATAATAGAATTTAAATAGTAAAATGAGTGCCCATTCTCTCTCTCTTCCCCTCCCCTCCTTTGCAATGCAGATTTCTCTATCTCTAGGCAAGGCCAGGAAGGACACAAGGTAGAGCGGCCAGCATGACCTACTACAGGAATAATGATGTACCTAGCTGTATCTCATTAAGCATCCAACAGGTGATCAGCAAGAACTGATCAAGGCAGAGGCAGAGTAACCCTCCTGCCTCATTTTGCTTGGAAGTTGTTAGCATAACCATTGCCTGCATCCTTTTCCCTCAACACACTCCATCAGACATGGCAAACCTATGTTCTGTAGGAGAATGCAAGAGTGCACGAGAGCCAGGATAATTTTAGGGTGATCTTAAAATACTCAAAAGGATTTCTGTCTTAAGAGGTGGAGGGAGGGGAAGCTGGCTTTAGTTCCTGTTTGAGATCTTGTGTGCTATCTTTGATTCCAAGGTAAGAAATTATAGGTATCAGAATGCCTAGGTAGCACCTACACACCTCAGAGATTTTGTTTGTCTCTATGTCTTGTCAAACTCTGGGTCTTTTTCGTACATGCCTTCCGTCTACAGTCTATTCTTTTCCTTCCAGCTTCTGCATCTGCATATTTTCATCCTCCTTATCTCAACTGTGTTTGCAAGCAGGGGGCTCTTTGCACTCAGGCTCTTCTTAATTGCGCTCCCTTTTTCTCTCCTGGTCCTCTTACGCAAAAAGGAATATTTCTGCAATGTGTGTGCTTATGTGGTTGAGAATTTCCCGTTTGGCACGCCATCCAATGACCTCATTCTTGTCCGAATGGGGAGAGACTGTCCTCTGAAGGGGATGGGGAGGCCACCTGGGTCTTAGATCACTATTTGCACCTTGTTATCCAGCTTGGGGTGCTGCCAGGCAGTCCTGCACAGGGAGATTTGCAAGCTGCCTACAAGCTCTTGTGAAGACCTTGTCTGGATGGGAAGGGAGGATGGATGTGGGAGCCCTTGTTGATGATATAGCAATATGGATGTAGCTGTTTTACCTCCCATCATTTTCAGATTAATTAAAATGTAATTATCCTGGACCTAGAGGTTCAGCACAGGAACTGAATGGTCATCTCTAAGGAGAATCCTAGCCAGCAGGTAAAGCATGGGATTATGCTTTCTTTTAGTCTTCTAAGAACATCCAAAAAATATGTAATGTTCAATCAGAAACTGAGGCTGTTTTTAAAACAGTGATTCCTATAAACAGAGATTGGAGAGGAAGACACTACAGAACTGCAGAAATAAGGACTTTTGGAAATGTTGGTAAGTAATTTACAACCAGGGTAATTTTTGTTATGGCAGAACATCCCCAGGTAAAGGGAAAAATTAGGAAATTGCCCAAAATCCTATGAACTCACTGTTTTGTTCAATAAACAGAAGCCAAGCTTTTAACAGATGAAGAGGGTTGTCTTGTACGTATCAGGACTTAATATTTCTTAATATAATATAATAATATAACTTAACATAAACAAACCTCTTTTTACCCAATATAAAATTATTTCACATCTGCTCAAAATCTCAATAATCTCAGTTTATGCGTGGCAGCAACTACCTTTAGGAAGGGAGTCCAGCATAAGTAATTCTGGACCTGCCTCCATCTCTGAAGCATATTTATCGCTTCCATCGCTTCTCAAGCCTCAGAGTTCTGCTTCAAGTCTGAATATTTATTATGTCAGGCTGAAGTCTGCCAGTAACCAAAAAGCAGAACCATCAACTTATAGCAAAGACACTGATATTATGAAGGCTTTGGTCTTGTGAAAAACAATGGGAAAAGTCTTGTGAAATGTGTGGAATACGAAGGCAAGCTTTTTTTGTGGTTAAAAATAGCATCTGCAATAATTCCATGACAAGACTAAAAGTAACTTTCCTACTGTGTGGAGGATGCTAAATAAGACTTTTTAAATGGTATCTTGTGCTAAGATAATTATGGGAAAAAAACAGCTTTACATGACTCTGACAGCTGTTTTAAAAGCTCAACTGGCAACTGGCTCAATTTGCTATGGTGCAGAAGACCTAGGTTGAGAATCACGCACACAAATTTTTGTCTTCTCAAAAGCCAGCAGGAACTGGAGGTGGCATAAAGAAAATGACAGCCTTACTGCAAAGGCAAACAGAAATCAATCTGTGATCTTTAGCTGAGTTTGTCTTTCCTGTATAAAAGGGGCAAGGAGTTAGAAGTAGGTAATACTTTCCAGAATGGCTTGATGTCCATAGTTGGATGAGAATTCTCTTTTTCTTTAAATTTACAGTGGCTGCATTGGATGTGCCAGAAAATGATGGATCAGTACAGTCCTATAAATCCCAAACACATATGTAGTAAACCTTTCTAAAATAACTTACAAAACAGTCTTGCAGGAGAAGAAAAAGTCCACAATAATGACAGCACACTGACAGTGCAATAAAGAGGAATTCATTATTCTGACTGCAGGGGTTGACAATGACCGGAGGGCAAATGCATAAAACAGGAAGGAAGAGCCTATGCTCAAATGTCAAAAACTCCATGCCGCAAATGAAAGAAAAAGAAATATGCTTAAAATTTGTTTACTCTGTATGGGCATAATAATAATAATAATAAAAAAAGATAATTTATCTGACCACAATAAATATTTCTGAGCTTGAAGCTGAGGATGCAGCATTACATAATATCATCTGTGTATAAATAAATGATTTCTTTCAAATGTTCATTGCCATAAAATTAGAAGAAATCTTTGCCATCTAATGGTGAAGAAGGTGGCAGCAAAAATGAAAATGAACAGTAAGTGAAGGGTTAAATATGTAGGATGGTCTTCTTTGTGAGTAATTTTTGTTGACAATTTTTAAGCTACCATTCAATTCTAAAACCAAATCTGATTATTATCATTATTTCTTCTATTACCTAAAGAGGATAATATCACAAGTATGACTACTTCTGTATGAAATTAATTTTGCAGGCATAAATTGCACCCTCAGACAAGATCTCCATCCCACAAAGGAATAGCAAGAAATTGAAAGCCCAGTTGTTTTTCTGAAGTTATTTAGTTCTAAACAAAACTTCCTATGCAGTCTATCTGCTTTTTATTTTTAGTTTTTCCTTCTTTGTTACTGAATGTTTTTGTAAGAAAGGAGGATTTTTGTTCTGAGTTTTTCTTCCCCTGGTATTTCCTACATGAATCTACAATCCTCTGATAGCTTGTATGAAGAGGATTAGAACATGTCATCACTAATTGCAGATGAGGATTTAAAGCAGGGATGGGCAGGAGAAGCAGAAAGATGAGATTGCCCTACCTGTCTTGATTCAGACTGCATGGATGCTTTGCTTCTACCTCTGCTGCTCCGGAAAGTTAGCCTGGCTTCCACATCTGTCCTCATCTTATGGCAAGGGAAAGATGGTTTTTGTTGAACATGATGAAAGACTAACTTTTCTGCTGAAAGACTGATTTCTCTATTGTACATTGTTCCTAAAGAGCCATTGCTACCATGAGGACTACACAAAATTAGTTGGTTCACAAAAGCACAAGGAAAGGAGCAGCTGCAAACAGAAATCACTTCTAAATTCCAAAAAATGCCAGATTTCAGTTGTGGGATTATATCTTCCTCCTCCACATTTTTTTTTTGTTGTTTCTGCTAGACTGTAAACTTCTGAGTACTGTCATTGTATCTTCACGTATGCCATACAAGTGCTTCCTGTGGGTGTGGAAATTGTAATGGTAACATACGCAAGCCCTACCATCTGCAAATACTTGTTACTTAATGTCAACAATGGGTAGCAATTTGACTAATAAGCTTAAGGAATTATATAACTTAAGTAGCAATGAACAAAATTATGTCAGCATGCATTTCCCCCTCTTTTGCTTCAGGACGAATCAATTATGAAACACAAATCAAAGTAATGGATACACGTTTATAACAATTTAGGGTCCCAGGCATTGGTTAACCATGACTGAGAGAAGTTTCTCTCATGAAGGTAAATGTTCTATCATAAAGAACCTAAAAGCTCCCATGTGAGGCCACGGGCTACTGGGAAGGACACTTCATATTAGCCCTGGCATTCTTTGATGGGTTGAAGTCTAAGGAAATAAGACAAGATAAGCTAAGTAGTCAGGGTTGCTCTGCACTTCTCTGTATGGATCGTTCCTCAGTAAATTGTGTAAATTAAAGGAAAGAAGTTAACATAAATGCCCTTTCATCTGCTTTTAAAAAAGATTCTTTTCTTTCAAAGCCTACTTTCTTCAGGCCTTGCAACAAGACAAAAAAGTGGCTCAGCAGTTTCAAAAAATGGCAAAACTGAGCCAGAGGGAATTTAATTATCTTCAGACATCTAATGAAAACCACAGTTTTGTCACAATTTTCAGGACTTATCTGTCAAACCTTGACAGATCAGGAAACTGAAAAGGATAATTTCTTGATTGAGACTGAAAAAGAGCTTGAGCTTCATTTTCAAGGAGAAAGGATGTTTTTTAATTAATAAAGATAAGGAAATACAGAGCAAAACTACCTCCTTGTCTAACCTATCAACAAAGTTGTAACCAAAGTTCCACATCTCTGTCTGTCCCTCCCACGCCAGATTTTGGGCTTTCATTTTGGGGGATGAAAACATTTTTTTGTAAGTCATTTGGAAAACAACCTGTGATTTAGTTAAGGAAAGAATTAAATGCCATAGTCTCCTCAGAATTAAAGGAAAATAACAGTTTCGGTTGTGTTAGACAGACTTGTTGATGTAACGTGCTGGTTCTTGGTCATCTGAACTCATGATGTACACCACTATCTCTCTGTGAAAGCTGTGTTGCTAAAATGACTGATTTTTTTGTCATTTAATCACTCAATCAGGGCACTTCTACTGAGGAAAAGCAGGGATTAACAGACAGAGGACAGGGCCTAGGATTTTAAAATTTATATGCTGTTTCTTGACTAGTGTAACAGGTAGACTAAGTATGTTGAATCTCTCACAGAGCGATGTCTTACATATTAAAAGGGAGTAGCTTTAAAGCAGGCAGCATTTTAGTCCTATATAATACTCATTTACCAAAGCCATCATATAGCTCAAACTTTCCTGAAACGGTGACTCTGTTTTAATGTATAGCAGTTGGTGATGCAGGGCTTAATATAGACAAAGTTCTTGAAAAAAGAAAGGAAATCTTGCTGTAAGATTTATCAGTGGCTTGGCAACTGATTGGGAGACAGACAACTTTTCTCTTGGTTCATCTTTACTATTGGAGTTTGGGGTACTGGACACCGTGGTGGCTTACAGAAACCTGCTCAGATTATTTAACTCCTTTCTTCCCGAAGCAGGTGCTGCTGTCCAAACAGCTTTTGGGGAAAAATTCCTGGGCGGGGCATAGAAATGGTGATGGATATAGCTGGGGCCCGCTAAAGGTACTGATTATATTTTTCTTCCAAAGAAGGCAAATAAACAGCCTGTAGACCTTGCGTAAATGTTCTTGGTAGAAGCGTTTCTATTATCTTGCACTGGTTTGGATTGCTTTTTTTGTAAGTGTTTTTTGAAGACAAATGGCTTCAGCCAGCCTGGGCGTTTCTCCCTGCTTAAATAAATGCGCACACACACACGCTTGTCAGATCAGTCTCTCTAGAGAAATTTTCTTTTTTCCTTGTTAGAGTAGGTGGAAGTATCTGTGCACACTTGAGCCTATCTTGGCAAATACCAAGAAAAAATGGATGGTAGACGAAGGAGTTTATTAAATGTCTTTTCTGAAGATTTTGCTCACTGTGAATAAAGCTAGGTTTACTTCATTTGGTACAAAACCAGGGGCTAATATGGAATGGAAGTCTACACATAAGCAAAAAAACAGTCCCCAGCCCCCCAACTTTTTCTCCCAGAGCTGTTTAATGTAGGAAAAAGTTGACTGCACCAAGCTACTCCATCGTGAACTAATGAGTCACTGCCTTCAATCTGTACTTCTTAGGTTCAGGCTGACGCATTTGCAGCTGAACTTTTTAGGCTTGCCAGTTCTCTGGAGCAGATGTATATTACAGAAAAGCTGGAAATTTCAAGATATATCTCACCAATTTACCATGTATAACGCATCTGAGAAACTAAGCATCTAACAATTAGGAAAGGGAGGAGAGGGAGGGAGATACTGAGCAGACTGCAAGACCTGCAGAAGTGCTTTCACCTTGTTAGAAACTTTTAGGACCTAAAACTTATTAATATTTAAATATCTGCCTTGAAGAAGCTATATGCTATGAGTAGTAACAATGGGTTAAAGACTTTTTTTAAAGAAGTGAGTAAATCTGTTGATTTGTTGATGGAAGAATCCACACAATCTGTCACAAAGTGGTAAATGTTCTTCAAAGTAGACAAATACAACACTAATGACGTGACATTTCCTGCCATATCTTACTAATGAATAAAACATTAAGTAAGCAAGCAGAGGTCAAAGAAGGACAAGAAGCTTGAATAAGGCATGCATTTTCAATGGAGGGGATAGAGGTAGGCAAAGCTACCATAATTAACCATAATTGAAACAGGATTTTTCACTCCTTTCCATCACGTGGAAAAAAAATTTTTCATCGTCATCAATATCCCTTTACATTACAAATGGCAGGAATGTACAGGTACCAGGAAAATCAGTCTTCAGAATCTGAACATTTTAAAATGGAAAAAATGCAATT
Source organism: Calonectris borealis (assembly GCF_964195595.1). NCBI lineage: Eukaryota > Metazoa > Chordata > Aves > Procellariiformes > Procellariidae > Calonectris > Calonectris borealis. Next base: position 103,325,200 of record NC_134312.1, read on the forward strand.
GATTTTAAGTACACAGTGTTCGCGCAGAAGATTAGCTAAATCAATTTTATACTGAAAATATGTAAGTGCCCATAGAGCATTTTGTTTGGGAGTAAGAGAATATTTTCTTTTATATTTTTTATGAGAATTCTATTGCACTCACTCTATCATAAATTTTCCACTGTTGTTTATAGACAGTTCAAGAATTTGAAGCCAAGACTTGATGCTGCAACATTTCAGATAAAAGCTGTGAGGTAAGAGGGCAATATGCAGAACATCTCAGAGTTTCATATTCAGATTCCCACAGAGAAAAAACATCTTTAAGAAAAGTGGATGTATAATGAAAAGGCAAAGAAGTGTCTCATCTCATTATTTTCCTCTCTTAAATCTCAGGCTTACACCCTCCCCCTTGGCTTCTGAAGACACAACTGCTTACTTGTCAATCATGAGTAATGCTTCCCTTTCTCAGACACCTTTCCCCCACCTCTTAAAAATAGCTTCCTGTGTTGGAGCATGGTACTACTTAAGCCAGAAGTAGTAAGGTCTAACCAAATGTCGCATTATCCTGACTGGAGGGTTAAGGAAGGACTGCAAGCCTGGCTAGTCAGGAGGAAAATAGCAGTGTTACAATAGCAAATCCCCTAAGCAAGGAAATTTAAACAGGAATGATCCTAGGGTTTTAAGACAGGCCCTGTTGTTTGAAACCTCTTTTAGCTAATGTGGCACCTGTCAAGGCTTGGACACCTGGCTGTGTGTTTTCAGAAATGTGCGACCTGATAGCTGCTGTGGCTGTATCTCACCTCATGCGACGCAAAGGAGGCCTGATACTGGCCCAGGGTGGTTCCTGTGAAGACTGGGACTGCTCTGGGACTGCTCCTAGCAAGTGCTGTCATCTCCATCTCCGACAGTATCTGATCTGCTTGTAGGGACTGTAGCACGAAGCAGACCAGCCAAAATGCGCCCGTGGCAGGTCTTATTTGCCTAGGAAGGAGTGAAGTGTGAGCCAAGATCCTCTCCTATCCTATGGGCTTGTTCTTCTTGAGCTGCTTCGCCAGGGCAAGAGGCACAGCACAGAGGACACAGCGATGCAGTGATGGAAGAGTGCTGGACAGGGGGATCCTGCTAGCCCTCAGCTTAACCATAACCTTAAGATTATGGAAGATTCTGCAGGATAAGAAGAGTTTGGATGAGGAATGGTGAAGATGAGACAAATGGCTTGTAACTAGCCATGGACTGCTACGCATGTTGCTGAGGATGTGGTTAATGCTAGTATTGGGTTTATGATTTGAGCCTAAAGAGCCCGAGGAAGTAGGTTCATTCCTATATACCCCAGGACCTACGAGGCTAGATGAAAGCTAGTGCCAGGGAGGGTTTATGCTGTGGGAAAGGTCTCTGCAGTGGCTAATGCCTTGGTTAGTACTGGAGACAGTAATACCTGAGAGAGAATAAGCTCAAGGTTTGTCAGTGAGGGAGACAAAGTTGAAATCTTTGATCCCAAGGATGAGGGTCAGGTCTGGCCGAGACGTAGGAGAGGGAGGCAGAGGGAAGGATAGTGGTGGGGCAGGGAGGAAGGTGGTGTGGGGAGAGTCACATTTGCTGCTCTGACTGTTGCATGGGAAATAGGAGGGAGGACAGTGACTCCCTGCACGTTGTGACTCTGCACTGCTGTGGCAGCCAAATAGGACTTATGGGGCTCCAGCAGTGGCAGACTTGGAAGCTGAACATAACTCGTAATGCCAACTTAGTGAATGCCTACAGCTGATGCTGATCTGAAGACTAAGACTTATTGCTGGATGCTGCAGGACCTTTAGGACTTCTGCTGACAAAACTCACTGGCGTATGGGCGCTTTTGCAGGAGGAAGATGTCACTGCGCTCTGGTTTAGGCTGCACTTCTGGCAAAGATTACAAGTTAAGGAGCTTGGAACAGGGTTTCAATAATTATGTTTATTTTTGCCTCCTAACAGGCTTGTGTGGCAGGTTAAGGAGAGGGTTGATGATAAAATAGAGCAGCTGGCTCCAGCTAAGCAGGAAGGATTGGAAGGAGGGTAGGTGCAAGCAGGGGTGAATGCTGGGTGCTGCGAGTAAGAGCAGAGCTGTCAAGGAAGGCTGCTAGGAGTGGGGAGAGAAAAAGATGAGTGGAAGAACGAATGGTGAGATAGAAAAGCGTGAGGGAAGAGACAAAAGCCAGATGCAATTTCCTAGGGCTTCTCTTTTCATCTCTGTCCTCCTTCCTGTCTTCTGGGTACACCCTGACTTAAAGCACGCCCTCTCAAAAACTGAGCACACTACAAGCTACAGCTTTCCCTTATGTTTACAGTAAATGATCTGATGCCTGCTTAAGTAACCTGGCCACCTTCAGCGTCTTGAGATCACTGCAGCCTCTTTTTCTCCTGTGCTTTTTAGCAGAAGACAAGACACAGCTGACTTTTTTTTTTTAGAGGGGGCTTTTGTTCTGAGCATTTTAAGTAAATACTTTAATATTGTGTGTCTTCAAATCTCTGCGTATTGGTCCCCATCATTCACAGGAACGGGAATAGTGTGTTAAAGAAGTATCCAGCTACTACAAAGAAAATGTGTAAAGGGCTGTTATATGTATATATCTATACCTATGTATGTATTTGTATATAGGTGAAGAGGTGAAGCAACAAAGTAGCCAGCTCTCAATAAAAACAGAGTTGCTCCTGCGTTGAATAAAAGGAGAAGCAAGATACTGACTGCGAGAGTGACATGATATTGCAACTTGAAAACTAATTAAGGAAAGAACAGAATTTAAATAACATTTGGATGCAACAGCAGGAAACACAAGGAACAGGTGTTTAACAAGATTTCTTTTGACTATTTAACCTCTTCATTAATGCCAAAAACCAAACTCTGTCAGATTTTGCCTTTGCATAGTTTCTGTAGTTGTACTTTTGGCTGTTTCATGCCTCAGAGCATTTCTTCTGCTGTTCATTTGTCTCCAGGGATCTGGGCGTCTGCCTCTAAGTATTTTTGATCTCCATTGTATGTGTCGCTTTCTGTTCAGGAGTCAACAGGATTACATGGCTGTGAATAGGGCCCAGCATTTGTTACTGTGCAGGTTCACTAGAGCATCTGCAGGAGAGATCTCCTTACAAAACTGGATGAAATTTGTTGCCTAAGACCTAGAAACCAGGGAAGGCTTTTCTTTGTGATCATTGTAAAATACAAAAGCATAAATAAGTGTTTTTCAATGTTTCAGGTATTGGTATAGTCTGGAGGGATATCTGTTAACGGAACAGGTCTCACTGCTGACACCCTGCTGAGTGACTGGGACTACATAATACTGAAATGGCTTTACATCTGCAAAGATGTTCCTGGTTTAAATGACCTTTCAGCAAAGAGCTCTTTCTCTCTAGCATGTTATATTCTGTTTCGCACTGTTTCTTGAATTTAACAGGTGAAAAGAGACTAAGGTGACATCTGTTTTAACAGACACCTTTTAATGATATGAGTGTTTACTTCTATCGTGATTTTAAAAAGTTGCTTCCTGAATTTCTTTGAAGGGTTCAGGGTTTGAAGAGAACAAATTATTATAAGACTATCCCTGTAAAAGCATGCTTTCTTTAGGATTGGGTTTCAGCAACTTTGGACAATACACAGAATCAGTATTTGATGTCAGATTTTGCCTGCATGAACCCCCCCACACTCCTCCCATACCCGTTTAGACCTCTACATGGCAGGGACTTTTGCATATGCATCTCTAACTCTTTAGACTTGTTTTCACAGAAACTTATCCCTTTAGCTGCTGCTTCTTTTTGTTCTTATTATTCTTCCCTCTCCTCTTCCTCATTGCTTTCCACGCAGTCTGCAGTCCAACCTGCTGGCTGATGTTCTTCTTCCAACAAATTAGTGTTTTTGACACTATAGTCTTTTTACTTTCCCCTCTTTTTTTTTTTTTTTCATAATTAGCGCTTTTTTTTGCACATGCTGTTCAAACCTCTTTAATAATCTCTTCTCCAAATAAATTGATTCATCTTCTCACCCCGTTCCAATATATGTGTATATGAGAATTGACTATCTCCCGTACCTTGCTCTCCCCTCCGTGACCTGCCTGTCTATCCAAAGAAGGGTTAGACTCGCTGTCAGGATACTGAGTGCATTAGCACACTCTGCAACCTCTTGCTTCGAGGAGTTTGGCTGACTGGGCTCAGGGCTGTGACACTCGTTGTCAACTCTTCTTTACTTGCTGGATGTTAGCTCCAGGGCTGCTGGTGGCTTGAATTCCCCTAACAAAGATTCTGCTTAACCTTCTTCCTTATTGCGACCATCGATTATGATCTGTAGATATTTCATTCTCATTTTCCAAATTCCTCTTTTTTTTTCTTTTCTGATGACAATGCACCAAGAACACACTTGCAGCGTGCAGGGACCATGCCGATCTCCAAGATGTGGCTGTTGAGAGGGGAAAGCACAATTCAGAGCTGAAGGGCCCATCACTAGGTATATCTAGCTTCCCTCAGTCTCTACCTTGAACACATTCTGTGATCTGTACTCAAAAGTGACTAGCAATGTATAGAAACAGGAGATCTATGGTCCAAATGGATCCAAATCTTTACAGCAGTTTGTTTAAAACCAGTGTTTTGGACTCCATTGCTAAACTCCTAGGAAGTATGAGTGTATCTACAGGATACAAGAGATTGTGTGTGGATCCTGATAGCTTCCTACCTGGCAGGGTGGGTTTTAAGGTGCTTAGACGTGACAGTGATTTGACTCATTAAGCAGACAGATGCTTAATGTTAATCTGCTTAGACAGATGTTACACCATTTCTCACCCTGGAGAGTTGCTTCCTGTACAACACTTCATCTTTTATGATCTTAATTAATACTAATTGGTATATGATTGCCTCTAAAAATACTATTCTATGAGGAAAACTAATCTCTGATGTTACAGGGATTGGTATTTATGAGAAATCATAATGTACTACAGCCCTATGTAAATGATTAAATAGGTTATCTTCCTCTGTTTTGATTTGTGTGTATCTATACATATATATTGTTTTCCTTATAGCTTATACTGTAACTCCCACACCTGGAACTTCCACCACGTGTTTTAATCCATTTCAGAAGAAATGCATGGCTAGAGGAGATCACACTTTTGAAAACTGTAATGAAAAACCATTATTCAATAAGGGATATAGCTTTTTTCTTTTCTTTTTTTTTTTTTCTTTCCAGTTTTCTTTCAATCAGCATACTAATTCTGCTCGTATGTAGAATTCACTCCTGCATTTATATGGCAGGGTGGTTTCATTTTTGGTCCATTCCTGTTTTGAGAAGGAATCGGTCCTGCCTACATCCCCAAGATTCCCTTTCTCTTCCAGCAAGCATTGTGATTACATAAAACTAAAAGCAGAGATCTTAGATCTTAGCAAACAAAACCAGAGGAATGAATTAATCTTTAAAGCTGGCTATGACACTGAACTCACAATTCACATATTATTTTTGTCAGCAGCATGTCCAAACCACCAAGGCCATTCTTGAAAATCACAGCTGTGATATCTACAATACTGAACTACAGGAAAGCTGCAGTTAGGTCATTCTGCCTTGTCACTGCAGATGAAACAAATGATAATAGTTAGCATTACTGCCTACTGATTTTGCAGAATGTTTTGTTCAGTAAAAACAATTCTAATGATTAATAGCATCATAAAACAGTATGCTGAATGCCTTCCTTCCAGCCCTGTGTGGCTGACTCAGGTAAGGAGCATGATGGTGTAGATCAACCTCAGCTGAATCAATTTGGTCCCTGTTTATGGTGGGCAAGTGCAGAGAAAGGCGATGGAATGGACTGGGAGGGGAGGTCAGGGAACTAAGTGGGGCCAGGTGGTTTTTGGAGGCCATCAGGGGAAGTTTCCAAAAGGAAGCAGGAGAGAGGTTAAGGCCAGCAAGCAGCCTTCCAGTAGGGAGGAAAAAATACTCTGGACTCTTTCTGTACAGTAGGTATTTGAATGCATTATCATAAGCAGAAAGACAGTAGTCTCTGGAGTTGTCAGCCAGGGCTGCTGGTCAAGGGGGAGGTGTTAAAATTAGTCTCTGGGCTGGCAGAGTATTAGGAAATTGATTTGGGCATTTTACTGTGTTTTAGCAATCTAATTCTCAGAGTAAGTTTTATAGGGCGTGCTGCCAATTATTTCAAACAGAGCTTGAAAAATGCTCCTGCCTAAGGTAAATACTATCAACTTCAGAAGAACTCAACTGCTGTTTCAGAGCACTTACGTTAAACATATGTTCTATATCTACAATTATTTGTTTTACAGAATTAACTTTCTTTTAAATGCTATAATGGTTTGGAAGGCTTATTCCAGCCCCCTGCACGCACAGGCTATTTGACCACAGGTGTCTGGTTTATAAGGTCTGCAAAACATCTACTTTGCATGTTTGCAAGCAGTCCAGGAACAAATTGCTTGATAATGCTGTTACAAATACAGGCTATATGTAGTAAAATAACAGAAGCCATGGACAAATAAGAGTATTGTAAATGCCCTAAGTACTTGCAGTAGTAGGTAATGTGATGTGAGAAATGTCCAGAGGTCCTAAAGTTGTGTCTTATGCTAAAGGTAAGGGACTGCTTTTTTCGTTTTTTGGCTCATCTTTTCGCATTTTTCAGCTTGGGCTGAGGTGGTTTGACATACTGAGGAAAGTGGAGAGGGGCTGTTGCCCTAGCCCTGGGAATTGAATCTTGGTAGGCAAGCTGGCACATGCTGCTTGCAGCCTGTCTCTAGCTGCAGCCAATCGATGGGGCCAACTTCAGGGCAATAAAGCTGAATGCTGAAAGACACTCTAGACTTAATCACACAGGATTGAGAGGACGGAGAAGAAAAACTTGGAAAGCAAATGATGTGTCATAGGCAAAAAGAACTTTCTTGCTCTTGGCAGGTAACCCAGAGAAATGCTGATGCAAATGTTTAATGCAGTATAGGTGTCACGCAAGTAAATTTTTTGGCTGTACCACTGCACCAGCAATTCAAGGACCTGTAGTATAGACTGAGTTTTCTGTCTGCAGCAATTCTTAGGTATATAAATCCCTGCAAAAAGTGATTGAACTGTTTTGAAACAGTGCAAGTTACTTGTCCCAGCTGCTGTCTGGAAGGTTGATTCAGAGTTTCATGCTAATAAGCACAAAAGCACTTTTTTTTCCTTTCCCAACTTCCAGTTTCAGTTGATTCACTACCAGTTTGTATTTACTGGAACTTTTACTGATGTTATCTTTGAAACAGATCTTCTCTTCCTTCCTATTTGCCCCCTCTCAACTTTGGTAAGACAAAACTGTCCAAGCTCTTGTGACTTCTCTGCTGAGTAATCCATTCCTTGAATAATCTTTCTATTCTTCCTCTGTACCCTTTCTAGTTTACGTTATTTTTTTCAGAATGTAAATGACCAGAAAAGTAGTCCAAGTGTCTCAGTGAAGCGTTTCAAAAGGACAGTCTTCTCTTTCTCTTCCAAAACTATCTTGCCTAAAGCATCTTAAGATGTCATTAGCTTTTTCCACACCTGCATCACACTAACAGCTCACAGCCATATGCTGATCGACAAGTACATCCCAATTTTCCTCCTTTTAGCCATCTCCAGTACATAATCTCCATGGAAATAGTAAGAATACTTGTTATTGATCCCTAATCATACAACTCCATCTCCTATACTGTAAAACGCCTGCTCATTTTTATCATGAGAACATGTTATTGCCTATTGGCATAGATACCCAGGAGCTCTGGTCATATTGGGCAGCATTCAGCACAGTCATATCTGAGGGGAAAAAAGCATAAATCTCTTTTATTGATCAAATAAAACCTCCAAACTTTCCCAAGCCACATATAAAGCCTAAAATGTGACCCAGAATATGAAATGCTAAGAATGTGGTTCATGCAGGTTGGTGGTCTTGGTTACAGCAGCCCGGCAAGCCCTGACATGGTTTCAGTTGCCATATCCACTATTTTAGAATAAAGTTATAAATAAAACAACATAGGCAGAACTAAGATAATTTGAAGCTGGGGACAAGTACTCAGACTTACGAAACTTTTATGTATTTAAAATATGTAAAAGCCAAAACAAGTACAATTTTGAATATAGTAGAAATACTATAAAATAAGGTGAATGGATTCTTAACATACAGACATCATTTGATCACTGATGTTTGTTTTGAGTAGATACTTTCAAAACCAAGACACTTGTTAAAAAGAACCACTCCAAGTTGCCATACTAGCAGATCTTGGAGTTTTACTATAGCTTTGTAGTAAAACATCCCAGACTTTACTCTGATATCCTGTCTATAACTAGAAGATTTATTTACCAGGTAATCTTTTAGTTATGAGGAAGAAGAAGCTAAATGTACAAATGGCACAATCAAACAAAATACATTTAATTGCAAAAACTTGAAATTATTCCCAAACAGTGTTTAAAGTAGACTATTTCTAACCAAACAAAAGCCACTATTCTGTTCCCCAATAGTGACAAATTACAAAAAATTACAATCCACGCCTCCCACAAGTCTTCATCTGATAAGCTTTCAGGGACCAAACACAAATCTCTACTTTCTCAAGGAATATCAAACCGTGAGGGATGCTGAAAAGTTTGTGGGGCGGGGGAGGCAGGGGAGGATGGAGGGAAGGGCAGATGATGTTCTCTCCTTGACGAGATGCACAAAAGCAAAGCAGCCCTATTCTACATCAAAAGCTAAGTAATTTAAAAGTACTTTAGAAAAGGGTTGTTATTACTATGACTTAAGTTGCCAAAGCAGAGCTTGGCAAGGAAAGAAGTTCAAACAAAGTCTGAACACACAGAGATGTGAGTTCTAATCATAAACTTTTGCTCCTTCAGAAGCTTTATGCCATCTACTTTTCTCAGCATTTCTGTAGTGAAAGGCACTAATGATACTCCAAAATCTTACCCATTCATTTTCTAAAGACAATGTTTGCAAAGTGTTTTGATGATTACAAATAGCACCAACTAAACAACATCGTTGCTGCCACTGGGACACATACATGTAGATACATTGATAATAGGAGGAGGTAGGCAGCTAAGCATACCAGGTAAACAGAGCCTTGTGAAGAAAAATTCACCTGAAAATTTAAGAATTTTACCAAAGCATTACAAATTCAAATTCGCAGAAAGCTAGAGAGAAATTGCTGCATACAAAATTGATATCTGAAGTGCTGAAATGAAATGCTTATACTCAAAAGAAATGCTGTGTAAGAATTTCTTCATATGTCAAGAATTTCTTGTAGGATTTTTTGAAGGGGTAATATAAGCAAAGACTATTTGCTCATTAGCACGGAAGCTAAGCAATCAAGAGATGGGATTCAACAAATATCAAATGCCAGAAACCTCTTATTTAAAAGTCATCATAGCAGCAATACAATCTTTCTTGCAGTATGTCATATATGCATTTTGGTTAATGAACAGCTAATTAATCTTGTAGGCTAGAAGCTAAAAAATCACAGACAGCAGCATGGGTGAACAATCTTTACATTGCGAAGAGAATACATTGTAAAATTAAAAGTTTTTCAAATCCACAGACAGCCAGACATCCTTTATGCTCAGCGTGGTATTTATCTTTTGTATTGTGCTTCCCTGAAATGAACTTTTTGTTTGGATTTTTTTTTTTAAGTGTTCAGTATTAATAAATCTTTTGTGAATCAACTATAAAGATCTCTACTCTGCTTTCAGTGTCCAGAGCCAGCTCAATCTGTGACTGAGAATATTTTTACTGTAAGATATGCCCTTTACTTGTGGAACTTAACACAGCATTTCAAGTGACACAATACTGAGAGGAGCATGATTTGTAAACAATTTTAATCCACCCATTTAAAAGAAGAGATGCAGTTTCTACTTCTAATGATATTAAATTCAGTGGCGTGATCTGAAAAATTCCAGAGAAGAGATTAATTTGGTTAAATGTAGATGCATAGAATCATTTAGGTTGGAAAAGACCCTTAAGATCATCGAGACCAACCATTAACCTAGCACTGCCAAGTCCACCGCTAAACTGTGTCCCTAAGCGCCACATCTACATATCTTTTAAATACCTCCAGGGATGGTGACTCAACCACTTCCCTGGGCAGCCTGTTCCAATTCTTGACAACCCTTTTAGTGAAGAAATAGTTCCTATTATCCAATCTCCCCTGGTGCAACTTGAGGCCATTTCCTCTCATCCTATCGCTGGTTACTTGGGAGAAGAGACCGACACCCACCTCGCTACAACCTCCTTTCAGGTAGTTGTAGAGCACGATGAGGTCTCCCCTCAGCCTCCTCTTCTCCAGACTAAACAGTCCCAGTTCCCTCAGCTGCTCCTCATAAGACTTGTGCTCCAGGCCCTTCACCAGCTTTGTTGCCCGTCTTTGGATGCAAGTAATGCAAACATCTATAAACTAGGGGTGGTTTTTTTTTTGCATTTCTTGTCCCTAGGCTGTAGGGAACTGGGAATCAGGGGATTAAAACTTCCTCTTAAGGCTGCCACTTCAAATCCAACCCAGGCTAACAATGACTGTTTCAGTGTATGTAAAATTAGTTTTCCCCAGATTTCAGTGGATCAGAGGCTGTACCTCACAAAATAATTGATAGCACTGCTAGAAGTCTTAGCAGATAACCCAAGGAATGAAGTCTTGACATCCCCAGAGATCTCACTGGAGATCTGAGCTGAATCATATCCAAGGGGCAATGGAAGATAATTACGCAGTTCAGCTGCTTTAGTCTACATACCTCTTTTGGAGGGGGAAAAAAAAAAATCCATGTAGACCCAGGCATATTCACCAGCTACACGACCTGTACGCACACACTGCTAACAAAATTGTTAAAGACTTGTAAAACAGTATAGCTTGCTGCTCAAGTATGATCTAGCTATCTAGTGGTTTGCTGAAGGTCTGATGAGAACATTGCAGTTACATTTTACGGTTTACTTCCATTTTTCTAGAAAAACTAATGCTTCCTTTAGTTTTAAGCCGTAAAGCTGTGTCCAGCTTTGCAGGCCATGGTGTTTCTGCCCCATCAGTTCAGCCATTCTGCAACTATCTGTCGTTAAACTGATTTTACATTTCTTAAAGGATATTGCAAAAGGGTGGAAGAAAACAGCAGAGACCTGCAGTGGATTTGGAGGGTCTAAATAAATATGAAGATAACACTGAATCAAAACACCACCACCTCAATGCCTCTTCCTTAAAGGTTTTGTTATTGACAATTTATCTGAGAGTTAGTCACACCGATGGCACTAATCCCCGCCCCCCAATGTATAGTGCAGTATAAACGTCATGTTCAAATAATGTATTACAATAACCAACACGACAAGTTTCCCACAAAGTTGTCACTTTGTACTAAAATTGATGTATTCATTTGTTAATATTATATGTTTCTGCTGTGTGAGCTCCCGTAATATTTTTCTGTAGGCAATTTGTCCTTTATTTACAGGCAAATAATTGTATTTGACAGCAGGAACATAAAAATATTTGTAGATAAATTTTACTAAAAAAAAAAAATCTCCCCAATTTAAAAATATTGAAGGATGTTGAAGAATATTTTAAAATGTTAACTAAAGGGCAGTTAAACATTTTTCAAACTGCCCCATCTGGCACAGCTGTAAATAACAATCTGTCTGTTTTAAACAGTCTTCTGTTGAGTATGTTAGCAAATGTCAGGAATATTTGCTATTAACTGACAATTTAATCTAGAGTATATTTATAAAGTTCTGCAGTGTTGACACTAGTACATATATAATTTCTTGCAGATTCGTATAACGTTGAAAGACTCTTTGTGCAAACATATTGAAAGCTCTTTATGTCTGAAAGTATTGATATGGATGGAGTTAGAGATATTTATCACCATCTTTACTTTGATCCTCTTCTGCAAAAAGGCAATAAGCTGAAAAAATCATGCCTCTGGAGAATTAGGGAAGACATTTTCATCTGCCACTGAAAGTGGCACTTAGGCCACTAAGTAATCACTTAGGCATGAAGGATTGGCTGACTTTTGGATGCAATTGTGTACAACATAGATGTCTTGCAGATATTACGTGTTGTATAGTGGTCTTTCATCAAAGCAGAATTTATGAGTGTTTCCTTGCTACTAGACCAGTGGTGTGTAATATAATTCCATTAATTATTATGAAAAGCAGATAGCAGTACAATAAAAGTAAATATTGATTACAGGTACCACTGTATGTTACCCTGTATGAACAAAGAAAAGGGGGGAGATCAGTTCACTCCTGTTGATGAGTACTTGAATATTGACATGAGATGGGCAGGGATTCCCAACCTGTGTTCCACATGAAAATCAACTTTTGCTTGGCCTACTGGTTTGAATATAAGGCAAATATCATATGGTAAAGTGTGTTTCATAAAATAAATTTTTCGTTCCTTAAGTAGCAGTTATCAATTTGTTGCTTTCAATTTAAAAGAATTGCTTATGGTATCAGGTAGAGAATGCCCTACCTGTGTTCAGGCAATGCTATTACCTATGCAAAATGCATATAAAACTTCCCAGCTTTCTAAGGCCAAAAGCAGACGAAAACAAAAGTGGGACATTTAGGCACTAAAATATGCACTGTTTCTTAAAGAACAAAACTAAACTAATTATCTCTTCCCAAGCTCTGAAAACTTATTTGTCCTGGATTTTTTTCCTGGGGTTGGGTAAAGTGAAGGTGCTACAAGTGCACAGCAAAGGGCGGAGTGAAATAAATGTGAAAGACAGCAGCACTCAGTCCCAGGTACTTCAAAAGCTGCACTGAGAAGAGACTTTATCTAACATCTCCCACTCCGATGTAAAATTACCGCCTACTCGGGATGTTATTTATGTGTATTCAAAGTCATAGCTACTAGCTTGCCTTTGAAGCTGATGTTTTAACTATTTTCTTTGGTGTGCAAGCCCAGCAGAGGAAAAGTGCTGACACTGAATCAGGTTCAACATTTTCTTGTATATTAGCATTGTTTGTTAAGTTCTGGTCTGCATTGGTAGTGCAAAAATCGCTGACAGGAAACAAAATGCTCAAGTGTCAGTGAATCAGTTTGGCCAGAGGATTCTTCGTTAAAGGTAATTATGCATGAGAAGAACTTTGCTTGATTGTCAGCTTGAGTTTGTAGAACTGGCAGATTGGGGAAAACAAAACAAATTTAACTTGCAAATAATGTATACTTTACATGGAAATAACTGACAGACAACAACTTACGAAGTTCCTGCCTGCTGTTTTTATGGCCACTTTGCAGGCAGAACTATGATTTATATGGAAGTAGAAAGCACTACCACCCTCTCCTGAAGGTTTCATTGTGATCAAGCTAGATCTGTTTAGAATGGGATAGCTGGGTCCAGAACCCCTTCAAAGGCAACATAAAAACCCTGTTGATAAACAGCCTGTCCCTTCTGTGAAAAAGCAGTGCAGAAAAAACAGCTTTAATAGAAGTGGCTGTGAAGTTCCGTGGCTGTGAAGTAGCCAGATTTAAGATAGACCTTTTTTTTTTTTTTTAAAGCAGATGTATATAAGAATTTTTCTTTTTAAAGTTGAATCTTTTTTTCTTTTGAAAAAACTGGTCTTGCATAAGCAGGAAGAGATTGCAAAAACAAACAAAAAACCCCTTGTCCAAAACCCAGTCCCCAAACCATCCTCCATGCGGGATCTAAGGGTAGCAACGTCCCCGCATCCCTCCAGACCCCTTCCATGCTTCAGCTGGGGAGGAAGAGGAGCGGATTCTCTGGGGCTTCACACAATCCCCAGTTCTCTTGTTTCTCTCTTTAACTGTGGTTTGTAGAGGTGTTTCAAATACCTCAAATACCTCAAACTGATGTTTTGAGGATGAGAAAAAAGATGCTAGCAAATGTAATTTCCAGCTTTGAAAAAAAGTCTGTCATCGAATTGAATTGCATAACCATGTATCAATTGTTATAAAGGTAAAATACATTAAGAAGATTCAATAGAAAAAGGAATTGGTTTTAGGAATAAATAAATACAGGTTAGCTATGAAATGTCTTTGTTCAGTGACTGGGATATGGAGTACAACTGCAATGCATATTTGTTCTACAGAATTTTTTTGCACTTTCAAGAATGACAGAAGTTAAGAGTTGACTAAAAGGAGAAATTAGAGAATTGAAATTTATGATGTATTTGCAATTGCTACTTAATAAGATACATTCAGAAGCAGTGAAGATGTAATATGCACTGAAAATAGTAGACATGGAAGAAAATTGCATCACAAAAATGAATTAAATTGGATTTCAAGCCATCCATTACACAGCGGAAATGAACTTAGAAGAAGAAAATACGGCTTGGCATGCAAAATAATTATTTTAAATGGGTATATGCATTATAAGGTTCTGTCAACATGCACACACAACTCCAGTGACCTTGTCTGGTAGGGGATGTGGAATTTTGCCTTCAGACCGCTGCAGGCTAGTTGGCACTGCACTCCTGTTTTACAAAAATAGAATAGTTAACATTACTCTTTATTTGCAGAACCCTTTTGCTATTAGACTATTGCAAGGCTTTTTAATAAGAAACCTCAGAGTATATTTGTGAAACGAGTCAGATATTTTAAATGGGTATGTTGAAGCAAATGCAAAAAAGGATTTACCAAGGTGATGTGTCAGTGGCAAAAAGCTGGCTAAAAAGTTTACAAACAAAACGTATACTTAAGTTTGGTTAAACCTGTGGAGAGAATTTCCCATGTACTCCAAACTTGAAAAGCATAAAGGTAATTATCTGAAAAGACTTGTGCCTTCCTTTCTATTCTCGTATTTCAACACTGTCAATAGTTTGTTTTGGCTTTGACAAACTTTGCATAAACTCTGTTAAAGTTTCAAAGTAATGGATTGAGGGGAAATACTTGGTTGCTTTTCCTTAAAGGTGTCTCTCATCTGGGCAGCACGGGTGCAGTCAATTGCACGAGGGATGGGAGAGCCGTCTAGGGATTTCAACCACTACAACAGGCAGGGCTGGACTTTTCCATTTCCTCCCACAGCTCAAGGAACAACTGGCAGAACTAGAAAAGTCTGTGCCATGTCAGCACGTCCAACAGAAAACTTTGCCTTCTGAGGGAATACATGTACCCTGTTTGTTGCTGGAGTGAGAGGTGTGCAAGATGGATGATAGTTAAGCTGACTGCAAGTAGTAACAAGGCAAAGGATTATTACTGAATGCTGGAATATTATCGAGTCAAATGTCTAGGAAACCACGGAGGAATCACAGAGACCTGATTATGGAAACTTATGGAAAAAAGGACTAGGAATGGTCTCTCTTCTACCTGCCTGAGGCAAATTTATCACTAAATCCATTTTCCAAACTGATCAGTCTCCATTTCTAGCTAGTTCTATGCCAGTTACTCTATTGGAAGATTGTTCCCAAACCTCGTTGCATTGAAGGTTAGAAACATTTTTCTAACTTCACGATGTGTTTGTTCTCATGTCGACATTACCCTTTAGCTAAGATATTATTTTCCCCTTTCTGGTTTTTACTTCAGTGATGTTTGTAGACAGAACTCCTATCCTCATCTCGGCTGTTATTTTGGCAAGCTCAGTCTTTCAGCAACCTCTTTGCAATAGTACAGTCATTTAAGAATGGATTGACCCAGCAGAATTATCGAAAATACTAGTTACTCTACCTGCTCTTTTGCATCCTGTTCTTTCAAAATTCTGCTGTGATGATTATTTGGTCTCAAAAGACCAAATAAGCTCCTTAGCAATTTCCCTAACCTGATTCCCTTTAGCCATTCTGCCTTTTGTTCCATGCTCAATGTCATCTCCTCTGATTGAATTGAGGCAGAGTATTTATTTAGTTTTTGGGCTGTACCTAGATTATCTTTAATCTCTGTCTCATTCTTTCTGCATAGCAACTCCATTTTTTTCCCCCCGTTTGTTTTAATATCCTTTGCAAAGTCTAATTTTCACTGTACGTTGGCATTTCTTCATCTCTAGCACTCAGCTTGCTTTGCTGCTCAGTACTTTCTTGTTGGTTCTGCATGCCCAGCATCTGTTTTTGTTGCCACTGTTCATACTACTGGGCAAGCCTATTTACAGATTTAAAATAGCAATTAAGGATTTAAACAAGGAAAACAAATTTCCTAAATGCGATACTGCACTATGCTTCACAACTTCTAGGTCCGGTTACTTCAGCAGCTTGTTTTTGTTATCCTAAAGGAAACACTCATTAGACAGATGCAACCTTCCCTTTGGTTACTTAGCATTGCTTAGTATGTACCATTTTGCATTTATATGTTGGCTTCCAAGCTATATTCTGGATGAAATACCGATTTGTGTTCTACAAAGATTTATGCAGCTTCTGCATTCCCTCCTAAATGGTGATCAAATGAAACTTTTCAATTTACTCCATGGGTGACATTTATGGACTGAGTAGAAATGATGTAAAGTACTGTCTTTGGTAATTCAGAAGAAAAACACAGCAGTAATGTCGGTTTCCTCATGGTAGATGTAATTTTTGATACAGTGGTGTAAAATGAACAGTAAACAGAATTTTAGCAATAAATAAACTTTTATAAGAATGACAGTGAATTAAGCTTATATATATATTTATGCTATCACACAAGTTTTCAGATCTGCCTTCTACCCGTGTTTTTGATAATTTCTTTCCTCATATTCTCTACCTGCTCCCACACTTTTAATAACAACTCCTTACTTCATGTTGCCTTTTGTTGCCTCCCATCATGTTTCTCTTTAATTTGCTTGAATTGCCTCTTTTCCCTATTGTTGTTTATTTTTAACTCCTACTTTCAAAGTCATTTTTTGCTTCACCTGACTGCCTTCATAACACTAAGCTGGTTTTGCCTTGAATATTTTGTAACAGGCAACTTTGAGCACTGTAAGCTCTCTTGCCATCTCGGTGCTAGGGGAGGGGAAGCTGTCCTTTGCAGCATCTGTTGCCTAGCAATCTGTTTCTCAGGTGCCTTTAGCTGTACAGCGTTGTGATCAAAGCTTAAAAGGCAAGCGCAAGGGAAAGTGAAAATGGGCTTGAAAAACACTGCAATCAAAGCACAGCACTTGCTGCAACGTTGGTGATTTTTACATGACAGTGAAGAGACCCCAGCGATACTTTATGCCCTACATGCCATTATGTACAAAAGGCTTAACTCCTTTTGCTAAGTGCACTGCACTTCTTGGAAGAGAGAAAGCAGAGGTCACCATCTAGCAGCTCTCCACTGGATGGTGTGGCATGACTCTGCCTGTTCAGGATTCAAACTCATATCACTCAGCCTTGATTTCTGTTTTTTACATCATCTTAGACATTTTCGCTAACCATCAGGTGGCATTCGTACCAGAGGCCAAGGAAGTAGCGTGTTTCCTATAGGATAAAGTTGGGATAGGTGGGATGGAGTACCCTGAAAAGCTCTACTGTTTGTCATTCAGGTATCGTTCAGAGTCAAAGACCCGGGCATGGTTTTGCCTGTAACAGACCATCACTGTGATCAATTTGAGCTGTTTCATGACATAGTGACTAGTCCACACTGGCCCCCGCTAAAGATGCGAAAGTTCCCCATACCTTGACACCGACCGTATTGTGTTCAGGCTTGAAAAAGGCATAAAAGAAAACTTGTGTAACAAGGCTTTGTTAATACGGGTGATGCCCAGGTTCTTGAGACGTCGGGCTAAATTTCATTTGCGCTGTGAAACTAACTAACTAATATCATCATTGAACAAAAGTAGACGGAGTGATTAGTACCATTCATGACGTTAGAGGGAAAATGAACTTAATGATCCTTGCAAAACCAAACCTCTCTCAGTGACATCATCTGGATGCCAATATCTAGATTAAGACAGTATGACCCCAGACTAACACAGCATTTTCCAAAACTGTCTTTGTAGTTTGAGTATTTGGGTTGTATTGACTTTCAGTGTGATTGAGAATTGAAATAATTTAGGCATTCATACAAGTGTTTTACCTGTGAAGTGACCTGTTGAACTGTTTTACAGTTGTTTCTGTAAAAATACAGTTTTTTATTAACAGAGCACATATTCATGTTTC
This sequence comes from Calonectris borealis, assembly GCF_964195595.1. NCBI lineage: Eukaryota > Metazoa > Chordata > Aves > Procellariiformes > Procellariidae > Calonectris > Calonectris borealis. Next base: position 103,343,145 of record NC_134312.1, read on the forward strand.
TATTCAGGGGTCACTTCATAGATAAAACACTTGTATGCATGCCCTAAATTATCCCTAAAAACCCAGGGATAAAGATAAGTAAATCATCCTAAAGACAAAACTTCTCAGAAATCCAGAAAGGTTAGGGTACAATAGCTAAAAAAGATCTCTTGGTAATCTCTTGTCTTTCTTTAAGGTTCACAAAACAAAGGATTTCATCGGCCCGTCTTTCAAGAGCGTAACAGGGAAATGCAGTAGAAACAGAGATGATTTTGAATTCCACTCAAAGTTTCTGCACCACTAGAGGGTTAAGCAGGTAAGTCTCTTTCCCAACTAAGCAGCTGCTGAGCGAGTCTCTTGACTGTGATTTTGGAACTTCACAATGACATTTTCACATACCGCGCTTTTGGCATGTGAGCAAAAACCACGCCCTGCTTGTTCCCCTGTACCTGATACTTTCTCAATTAAAAGATCATTCTTATTTGTCATAATTTTATTTATTACATTTCATAAAAAGAAACAAGATTTCCAGGGAATGGGGTAATTAGTAATATCCTCACCCATCCCCATGATTCCTGCATTTTCGGATTTTAGCCATTCTATAGTGCATCTGAGTTTCCAGTTTAAACTGACACTTTGCTGGTAGGATAACCTTTTAATAATAAGCATATAAGAAGGTAGTCAGATGCTTTGTTGACTGGAGAAGTATTAAATCAAAGTGTTGATTTGGGATGACTTTTTCCTTAACTTTCTGAGCTTGAAAGAGCAGTTTTTGTGTCTGTGTTTTATGTCTGGTTTTAAGTTTTCTGAGAAAGGTGTTTCCTTACCTATGATCTATTAAAAAGTGTAGGTCTTCACCAGAAAGACGAGGGAGTGAATCTTCAGAAGTAATATAGGATTTTTATTCCGAAGATATTTTCCTTTGCAAGGCTGAAGGAGGGAAGGGGGATGGAAATGAGATGGTGAGGGTGGAATTATAGTTGGGCTGAAAGACCCGCTGAACCTTATTCTGCTTTTGAACTTTCCCAGGCTCCCATGAAATACGCTGTAGAGGTCAATAAATGAGTGAAGACTCCCTCCTTTTTAAATTCTTGAAGGGAAAGCATCATTTTCCTGCTTTTGAAGGCTTGCCTGCAAGGGCAGTTATGAGAAATTCCGGTTTTATTTGAAAATTTTTTCACAGCAACTAGTAGCCAAAATTGGTCTTTTCTCACTACCCTTTTAAATCTGGGCAGCAATGAGTCTTTGACACCACAGCACCACACCAAAGGTTAGTCTTACGGTGCTTTCTCCCATCATGGGGCTGGAGGCAATTTACTGTGGGTTTTTTTTCCCCTCAAAGCTGGGTTAGAAATCGTATAAGAAGACCTGGGAATGCTGAGACTGGAGAGCAGCAAAGACTCAAGAGAGTCAGCCGTATCGTTCACATGTCTCTTGCAAACTATGCCCATTTCCAAGTTGCTGTCAGCCAGCAGGGAGGGAAGGTGGTGCAGCGAGATCCCCAGAGTCATCACAGTGTCTGCGTGTGTCACTGCACAGCCAGATGGCATGAACAGCCAGTTCTATGTCATTTTGGACGAAGGAGGATAAAACCTAAGCAGCAGTTTTGGTGAGTTCTGCCTGCATCAAATGAACTTCCAATAGCTCCGATTCTGGGCTCAGAAAAGCGGTATTCATTTTTAGGAAAGGATGTGATGCGAGATGAGGATATATAACAATGGCATAAATTCAAATGCTCCCCAGCAGCATTTTAGGCCCTTTTTGCAGCCTGCTTTCCCTGCGGCTGGAGCCCCGCTCCCTGGCAGGGGGTGGCCGGGCACGGCCAGGCACCCTGCTGCTCTCCTGGGAGGCACCTTTTATCCTCTGCTTATCCACTGGTTTATGGTGTCTTTCACTAACTAGGCAAAATAAAAGTTCAGCTGTACTTTTGGTGGCTGCAGAGGAATATGTTTTTGGAAGACTGAAAGAACAAAGGTGGTGCTTGCTGCAGGGCCAGAGATAGCGGAGCAAGGCTCATTTGCTGGGTTTTGCACAATGGCTGTGGCAGCAAGGGACAGCGTGGTGAAAGACAACAAGCAGGTGAAAGATATGTTCAGAGACACGTTACACAGCCAGTGATGCTGCCTCTAACACCTGGGGTTAATTGTGAAGCCTAGTGGATCAGAAGTGCCTTGTTCTCCTAATTTTCATCTACAAGCTCAACTGAATATTTATTACCCCTTTTTAATGCTTTTCCAGTGTTTCTGCAAAGAGCAGGGCATTACGTTTACAGCATGGGTGATTTTATGGAAGGGTATCGAACTCATGTCAACAACAACTCATACATAAGCAGTGCAAGCTTTAGAGCACTGGAACATAAACCCCATGAGAAATGGCACAACCATCTAATTGAATGTAACAATGTGGTTGTGGAAAACTTTGTTTAAAATTATTGAATTCATTCCAACCTTTTTCTTCCTCTCAGAAGAAAGCGTGATGTTATATTTGCTTCCTAGAAGCTTTGCTTTACCTCTCAGTGCTGAAGAAAAAGGAGAGGCTGTTGCATACAGGAGGGAAGATGATGGTCTCAGTATTCACTGCCAAGTGGTGTACAGCCTGCGCATCGCTCTCGATGAGGGGCAGAGCTTCATTAAGGAAGGGTAACCATATGGTACCAAAATATTTTCCATTTCTGTCTGGTTTTGTGCCATCTCCAGAAGCTGTTTTTCCATGTCCCTGCCTCTTATAACCCTCTGTTTTTTTTATCCTCTCCTCTTTCTACAAGACCTTCTCTCGCTTTTTTCTCCCCCTTGTCTGGTCCCTGACCAGACTTCAGGTTCTTGTATGTTCTGCCATTCCCTTTCCATTTCCTGACCCAGAAATCTGTCAGGTGTGCTGGGATGTTGCTGGGAAGGCACTGAAACAGTGGTGGAGCAGGGGAAGGAGTTAAAACTGGAGACTGGGAAGCTTTGAAACAGAACACAATAGTTATTGTGCTAATTCTCCTCTCCATAGCAACACTAATGCGATGTTCTACCCTCACTCCTGGAATTCCCCTCCTATGGTCTTCTCCTGGGCTGAGCTGAGCCTTGGGCTCAGCCTGGAGATCAGTATTGGCACAGGGACTTGGAGGGTGCCTGTACGGTTTTGAATTGCTGTTGGGAAACTGGTGAGAGGCAGAGAAAAAAGTAGTAACCTCCCTGTGAACTCTGCTGGCTATCCTTATAGAGGGGGACAGATGCGATCAGGAGGTTTGCCCCCAAGGAATAAAAACGGTCTTGTTGAAACGGCAATGGCAGCTGGCGCAATAGGCAGCAATGTTTCTGTTGGAAGGATTCTCACAGAGGTTCTGTAAGAGTGAGAGGTCAATATTACTTTTACAGGTGACTCCTCAGAGAGACCGTCTTGCCTTTGAATGTATTATTTTTATTTTAAATTTGGTTTTATATCATCTGAAGTTCTTCACAAATGGCATAGCAAAAATAGACTTTTGCAATAACTTTTCTGAAATCCAATCATTAATAGTGCTGATACTGTGATTAAAGCAAACAATATCTTTAAGCAAACTGTATGCATCTTTAAATATCTTACTTTGGGTAATATATCTTATAAAAGGTAAAGGTAGCTGAAAGCTCTGAGCATCGTTCAAACTGTAAAGCAAACTACTATCTCAATTGCATTTTTTCCTATACCTGCTATCTTGGTAACCGTGCTTGCATTATAATAAGCTTGGTTTTTTAACTCTTGTGGTACCGTCATGCTGAATGAGAAAAGGTGGTAGCTGGGAGGAAGGAGACTTTTTGATATTCCATAAATGCGAGTGTCCCGAGAGTCACTGCTTAACTCTGCTGTGCCATTCGGACAATGCCAGAGGGCAAACTTTGAAAAGGCATAAGAAGCACCAACAGGGAGAAGAAAATGTTAGAAAATACTGTTGCGACAGATGGTGAGATGGTAGGCTGTTCTCAGATGGTGACATGTTGAGGAGCTTTACTTCTCCAGTCTGGACAGCTTCTTGAGAACGGGCCGGGGGCAAAAACATCCAGGAAGCCTCAGAACAGCTTTAATCTGTGAACTTCAACTACTGGCAGAAAAAAGTTAGCTAGCAGCTCTCTAGGTAGCTGTATTAGAATTGAACACTTTCTGCTGGCAATTTTGGCTGTCCATGAAGCTCTATCAGGAGCCTGGCTGGAGTTCATCATGCCTTGGCTGAGAAACATTACTGCTGGCCACAAAACATGGGAGCGTGACAGTGGCTTTCCTAGCAAAGCACCAGCGCTGTTTGGAGCCAAACCAGCACCTGCTGGGAGCTTTTTTTGTCAATGGTCCTTGACTTAGCTTGCAGTAGTGGAGGATCCAGATGCTCCCCTCTCAGCTAGTGGCCCTGCTGGATGTATACCATCAGGTCTGGCACTGTTCTTGCAGTTAGCACCGAGCAAGGAGGTGTTTCTTTTGAGTAGACCTCTACTAGGATTTGCTCAGGTTTTGACTGATGACGGTTGCAATGTTGAGAAAGGTATGTAGTTTTGCAGCTGGAACATGCCCAGCTATGCAGCAGCATTTAAAGTGGAATTGACACCTGGGCACCTCATGGAAACAGTGAGCTTCCAGGTAAATTGAGAGTGCAATGAGGGAAAGCTGCAGGAAACTTAACTCAAAATATAGAATCGCTTGCCTTATCAGCCAACTCTGAAGTTAAATTGATAAGTCATTTTCAAGCAAGTATTCCATTTCGCCAAAAGTATATACTAATTATATAAATGTTATCCTACAGACATGCGGCATTTCAATTTAAAAAACAATAATTAAAAAAAAGGAATAAACCTAAGCATCTTTGACTTCTTCCACTCCCTTCTGTCCATCCCTTCTCCCATCTTTCAATCACATAGCCTTAATACCTAAATTAGAGACCTTCCTTTCCCCACACATTCAGAGCCTACTGCGTACATGTAGTTTCCTAAGCACTGAGTGGGCTTGATGTACCATCAGGCTGGAACGTGTTAGGAGCTAATTCTGGGATGCATGAGTACAGGAATTGTCATGGGAACACAGCCGATAATCAAGAAGGATAAAAATTCCAGTAGGAAAACAGCCTATAGGAGGCTTCCATCATGTTGCTCAAAACAACCTTAAAGAGAGAATGATTTTGCAATTATTTCAAAGGAGATACCATGCAGTGGAAATCCCTGACAAAGCAGATCACCAGTAATAAATAAAAAAGGGCACTGTGAAAAAGTAATTTCTTATAGTTATACAAGGACATAAAGCTGTCCTTTTTCTAGACCTGTTCAATGAAAAAAAAATTCGGGGGGGGCGGTTTCCCCTCTGACTGAAACTCTGCTAATTAACATTGTTAAAAAAATATTTTCTCACCTTTTTTTTTTTTTACAGACAGAAAAGGAAGGGTTGAATTAGCCTACCACATAGCCAGCCACTGGTCTTTTAATCCAGTTTCCTTGGGAAATGATGCTTAGAACATCGTGCTGTCTGTCAGTTCCCGTGAGTTCCTTTTGAACTCATTGCCCAGTTTTAACTAAACTTGCAGAGAGATCAAGAGTCCCTATACGTTTGATGAAAACACGCTGCCAGATAGACACACGAGGCAAGCCCCTGTTAATGGAAAGGCCACAACATGTGTTCAACTTATTATTAGACATTAGAGAATCTGTATGAGGGAACAGAAGGACTGAAAACTTTTACAAGAACAAGAACTACAGAAAAGCAGCTTCAAAAGCTTCACTGCTCAGATAACTTGTTGGGAGTTGCTATACTAAGCTCTGTGATATACGCACTCTTAATTTTTTAATTCTAACCTGTGCAGGACGTGCTAATAATTAAAGTGTCAACATTTCAGTGATGAAAAGCGATATCAAAAATCAATGATCAGTTGACATTGTTGCACGCAGGGAAGATGGAAAGGTCTTGTGAAGGTCTGCAGAACCAGCTGTAGAAGCCTGTCACCTCGCTGGGAGGGAAGAGCTGTAAGATCGAACCATCCTTTAAACTTATGGCTGGCTATAGATAAAATCAGAGGCACATCTCTTATATGGAGGCCTCCAAAACGGCATGCCCTGTTTAAAACTTATTTGCAGGCATTTTGCATGGTCCCGTACCAAGACAACAGACTGAGTAACCCTGAACTAGAAGCCACAGGGAAGCTCATCACAGGAAGATCTGACAGTCTGAGCAATGCACGCATGGCCCATCCTTGCAGAGTTCAAGTACCTCTTACTTTTCAATGTATTTTTCTTCCTAGCACTTTGTTAAACGGGGAACGTGCCTCACCTTGCCTTATGAGTCAGGAAAGGGAGACACAGGGAGACTACCTGGTGAGACCGAGGTCACACACATTGGCAGAGGATGAAGTTAAACCCACGCCCTCTGAGCCATGGGCTGGCATCGACTCCAAGAGCCATGCTGTGGGAAGGGGCAGCCTCGGGATCCCCGCAGGGTGGAAAGCTCTTTCATGTGATCTCTGTCCTTCCTCCCTCCTCAAACCAGCTCTGTGATTCCTGTTTCTGATCGTACTTTGGCATAGCAGATGTCCCAGAACTGACCATTATGCCATCATTTTTAAGTGACTTTTATGTATATCCCAGTGCAAGACTGTATTACAAACTTGCTTATGAAAATGGCTTGCTACCCTCTCTTTCAGCATTCATAAACTATGTCCAGAAATACCCCAAAGTAGCTGCTAGCAGCCTAGATTGTGGTTCTGCTTGCATAAAAGATAAGTAATTTCAAATTATGAAAATTAACTACTTATATAATTTGATTTATTCTGTTGTAGTCTGAGTTTTTAATCATGGTACCTTATCTCCAGCTAGTGCTCTGGTAAGGCTGAACTGACAGTATATTGTGTGGTTCAGAAAGGTCAAGTGAGAGTGCTAGGGTGGTATGAGGGAAAAACAGATAGATGATATAACAGAAATTCCATTTCAGTCTCTCGTCTGTAATTATTCCATCTCTTTCTTATCGTCTTATCGTCCGTGTTTATTCTATTGCATTTTGATTTAGCAGCCTCTTTAAGATCATGTTTAATATGTATATTTACATTTTGAATACTACTCTTACCGGAATGCCTAGTTCAGGCTTGCTAAACTTTTGCAATCCATTCATGTTTCCCCCAGCTCAGAAACGACTTTTCTATTTCCCTGCTCCAGGGAAGCAGGCACTATCCCAGAGCCCAGCCCAGCTCCTGCCTCCTTCCTAAGGAAGAACCATCCTGCAGCCCACTCGCCGATGCTGGCACGGAGCATGTTCTCCAGGGCAAGAAGCCTGCCCATCATTTAGAGGATCCAGGTAGGGGAGGAAACACCAGAACCAGCAGGTCCCTCACAGCCCATGTGCAGCTCCTGCTCTCCTCTCGCAGGAGGTAGCAGCAGCTTTCGTACCTCTGTTAGCTTGGTCTCCTCAGCACGGTGAGAGGAGGAGAGGCAGTTTCTCAGAGAGCATGGTCCAAACCTTGTTCTCCAAGACAAGCCTCCTGCCCTCTGTAGTCAGCTCTGAGTATAAAGTAGTGGTGGTGGCTTGTGCGTGCACCTGAGAGGTGGCAAGTTAACAGTAGGACAGCCTGTTCAAATACGGTTTTGCTTTTATAGTCACACACAGGCTGTGGTACAGCCCCCTTGTTATCACAGTGGAGAATCTGAAAAGCAAAGGCTGCACTAGGAATATTTTTATCTCTTCAATTTATTTGTTCATGTATTTTCCTAGTTCTGACAGGGACCCTTCTTCTACCTCCCATTGGCTCCTCCAATCACATATATAAAATAGGGTAAAAAACCCCCAAACGCTTGCACACAAAAAAGTCGGGTCTGGGCTCTGAGTGCTTAGATGTAACTGGGAATCTAAACTGCAAACAAAAAGCAAAAGAGTAGCTAGCTGGATAACCTTTCAGAAGGCAGAAACATCTTCTGAATTACCTCTTTCGTTCCTTCCTTTAGCACATTATCATCACTTTGATCTAAATTGAATTGATTCTAAGCCAGTTTATTGCAATGTATGAGCTGCTCCCCTGTAGGTGCTGCAGATGAAGCTCGTGCTTGAAAGCTAGGTGTGACACTGCTCACTCTCAAAGGCACCAAACGAGAGAGGTAGAACAGGTTCTTGTAGTTCCCTCCACTACAGAGATGGAAAAAACCCTGATTCTCACTTTTAGGATCGGTTTTAGAAGGAGGTGAAGATGCAAAGAAAGGAAGAAAGGTATTTTTCTCCCCTTCTTTCCCCCTCTCCACCCTCAATCAAAACTACCTTCTCTTCCCTGGCTGGGAGGTAGTTGTGGTCTGAGGAGAACAGCTCTGCCCACAGGATCTCTCCACTCCTCCAGGGTGTTTCTTTACTGCAGCTCAGCTTTTCGGAGCTGGCAGCTGTTGTAGGCAGGAAGAGGAGAGTCTGAAGAAAGGAGACAAGCTACCAAAGTCTTTCTTACCAAAAGCAAGAGCAATACTTCTTGATCCTTACTCTCATGGCTTCCTCTTTAAAGGGCAGTACATCTAGCGGTAGCACTTGCTTGACAGGTGTTGGTCCAGAAGATTTGTAACAAGGAACATGAGGGGTATGATCTGTTCTCATTACCACAGAAAGAAGCTTTCTCTTTCAGTCAGAACGAACAAGTCTTTTATTTCCTGTCTTCTTTAATTACCAATTTATTAAAATCTTTATTTTTGTATTCTTAATAGTCCTGTAATGCTTTGAGTTCTTACGTCAGTGACTCATACCTATAGCTGTACAAGAGCAAACCTCTTTTATATAATGGCTTAATTTTCAGGCTGACCATGTAATTTTATCATTCTTCAAATGATCTATGCTTCTCTAGATTAAATGAATGAGTTTCCAGAAGGTAAATGTATTTGGGCTCAACAGACAAAGCTTTATGTCAGGTTACTGCCAAAGAAGTCTACACAATATTGTCTCAATAAAAAATGAAAAAGTAAAAATCATTTAGTCACAAGTGTGCTACACATTAGATATGCAGAAAAGGCATCACAAAATTATGACAATGCAAAAGTAGTTCTCTCTAACAGTTAAGGGAACAAACGAGTTGGTCACACCCAGAATAAGTATTGTTTTTATGAAAAGAATTGGCAGTAAAAAAGCCAGAATCGCATTTCTAAGTTAAGTAAGTTCTGATGAATTAAAACAGCTCCTGATGTTTACAGTGCTCTTTCCTGTGTAAATGGTGCTTCGTCCTACAGGTATTTTCAACACATCTCTCTGTCAGTCTGCCTTTAACTTAGACTCTATGCTGTTGCATTGAATTTCAGTCTAGATTCCTGTGCCACTTCCACCAAGGTGCCTCACAGGTTTATGAAAGAAGTAAAGATATATGTACTGTCCCCTCTCTTTCTTGGTTACATACATCTTTGATACATGCTGGAAGTCAGATTTCAACAGACAGATGCATCCAGGTCAGAAAAATATTAGTTGCGTCCTCATCTTTCTGCATTTTAAGTCCATTTTAACCCCATTTTTTGCCAGATAAATTCTGGCCAAATCTGTTTTTCCAGTATTTTGTATAAAGATTTTTCTTGTGAATTTTCTCATGGAGACAGAGATGAGTAATTTCTAAACCACTAGATGATGTTCCCTTTGACTGTTACAAGCTGATATGCATGTTGCAATGGTCCTGGTAACTCTGCAGTCACCAGTTTATCCTCACCACACACCTGAGAAGTCCGTCAGCATCATTGCTGTGTTACTTGGGAAGATGAGAGGCAACCTCCCTGACCTAGCATATCATCCCTGGCTTTGTCCATAGGCAGGTATCTGCCTCTCTCTCTGAATCAATAAAATGAACGGAACAACCTCATTTCCACCTAACAGACTGTGGTGGGACATTCAGTAAAAAACAGGTGATACTGCGGTAGTGGAGACCACGTGTGTCCTTTAAGGAAGAGAAGCATCTCTGTGGGTCTGCAGTGGAAAGCATTTGCCAAAGAGAATCAGGACTCATCTTCCTCTTTCTCTGTCCTTGCCTCAAGATATGCCCAAATACAGCAGATACAGCCCATTCTTGCAAGTGATTTACATGGACGCAACACAGACACCATGCTTCTAGCGTATTGTTTTTCCCCTGGTTTTCATGTGTTGCATCAACTAGCCTTCACAAATGGGTCTTGAGAAAGAATAATGGGATTTTCTGCAAACAGGTATTGAAAAAAAAAGAGGAGTTTGCCAAAAAAGTATGTTCCTCTCTTCATTTGGATGTAAATCAAATCCCTTGATTTTCTTTTCATACACTTCCATTCCAGCAGAGGTCAGCTCTGCGCATGCTGGGGAAGGGTAAAGCAGTTCAAAGTGTGGGCGCCTGCACACCTAGCAACACAAAGTCCTTCTTCCTGCTATCCCCTCACAGCTCCTAATCAAAGCCCATTTCAGGCCCTCTTCTTAAATGGAGAAAAAAGGTGCTTTGAACCTTCAAGACAGCCATAATAAGCTGCTTAGAGAGCCATTCTTGCTGCTGTTGCGTGGCTCGAAGCCTGTTTGAGAACAGCCTGCAATGTGCAGGAGGAGCAGGAGAGCCAGAGAGCATGGTCCTTCTTGAGGTTAAAACTGCAGCAAGATGGGAAACCCCCGAAGAGCAAGAAGTTGTGTCTAGAATGTGCTTTCTAATTACTGAACTATTAGGGAAACAGAAATGCTGCCGTCCTGTTGCAACTCTCTTCCTTTACTGCTGTATCAAAACTGTTAAAAAATGAAGGTCTCTGTGCTCCATAATGTTTTGTTAAAATTTGTTCTGGCAAAACTGTTTGGGTGTATTCACAAATAATTTTACCACTTTAAATTGCATTGTTTCGGTGGATATGTGGTTCAGCATAACTGTTATTTCCCCAGCTTCATCAGTTACAGTTGTTCTTCAACGTTAGCTCTTCAGAACACAAGACAAGAAACATTTTGATGCTGAAGGCAGAATGTGTTTTCAAAACTATGTAGTTCTACTCTTTTGTTTAGTGACCCTCAGTTAACATTTTTATTTTCCAGTTTTTAAGTGTCAATGTGCATTTCACATTTTGCACCTAAACAAAATTCTTTTACCTAGTCACTGGAGTTTGAGGGCTGCTCTTCTGAGTGGCAGCTTCTTCCACTCTTCCTTTCTCCCATCCTCTTTGGTTTCACAACCTAGCCTTTTCCTTATGCCTTCTCCTCTTTTCCCACCAGTACCCAAGGAGGAAACTCTGTTTAAATATTCAGAAGTGCTGTTCATGACAGAATGTTGTAGTATACAGCCCTGTAAATGTGCAAAATGCATTTATTCTCTTTTGTTTTTAAATATTAAGTTATTGCTACATTCAGAATTTTTGCTAGTTGTCATTAATGATTGACATCTTTAGAGACCTTTGAAGTTAGAAATTAATGACTACTTTTCTGAAATTAAATGTCATGGTTTAGACAGAAATCTTTCATGTAACCAGTGGTGTGCACCATTGAAGACAGCAGCTGCTTATGAAGGATAATGTCAAAAACCCCAAAGAATCTCACTGTAAATCTAACATCTGGTTTTCCTCATTCATATTTTCCACACTTTTCTGCTACCTTTTTCAAATTTAGCTTCTTAATATTAAAAAAAAAAGTGAAGTTTCAGTTCAGCTATGCACCCCTTTTCTTTCTTCTATTAGAGAGATTTAGTAGTTTGAAATGACTGAAATGACTAAATGTGGTCTGCTTATTTCTTAAAGGTAGCCACATGTAACAGAAGACGAGTACCATTAGCCTAACAAACTGCCAGGAGAGCCAATAAATAGTTTCAGTACAAGATCAAGGATGGGGCTAATGAGCAGCAGACTCGACTTGTTAACTGAGAATTGAGAGAAGACACATAAACGCACTAGAAAGAGGTAATTATGGCGTACCATCATGGTGAACTTGCACTCTGAGCGTGGTTGCGTTGGCCCAGCTGCAGCCTTTTGGCGTGTCAGCTGAATGTTAATGAAAGCCATTTTCCATTTTAGCGCTTGTTTCTCCTGAGGGCGTTATCTGTTATAGGTCAAGCAGCTAGAGATGACAGCTTAATAGGTCATCTTAAAAATGAGATATACACCCAGAGCTGTTGCCGCTGATTGAAGATCACGTAACTAAGAGCAGATGACACACTTGGCTTTTAGATGGCTACAGTGGATTAAGAAGTCCAGTGTGAATATCAAATCGTGTCACGATATCATATATACGCAGCTTAGAGACCGTGCAACTCCTTCACCGAAGAGCAAATAATTTTCTAGAAAACTGTCAGCCTTGAGAAAGCTCCCATTCTTTGCTGTTATGTGGGGCTCTGGATAGCCCACCACCTACAGGTACTTGCTGCCAGTACAGACAGTCATGAGCAGACTCCACACTTAAGCCCTCTTTACTTGTCTTTCCTTAGTATCTGTATCCAAATATAGGCCTTTTCTAGGTCAAATTTGTCTTTACAGATAGTTCAAAGCACCACTGGCTTTTGCACCAAAAACTAATGGAGGCATCCTAGGCTGCTTGTCTTGCTGGTGGTAGCTGGCTTGCCCTAGATTGAAGAGAGCCTTGCCAGCTTTCCCCAAGGAGAAAACTTAGTGTCATTAGGCCATTGTCAAAAATCTGAAACGCAAACAAAAAACTGAAGCCTGAACCAAGCATGCATCAGACAAACAGAAAAGGTGTCTGCATTGCTGAGAGATCGCTGCTCCCTAGCCCAAGTGGCACAGTGTGGCTGATGCCCACAATATTCATGTCAACTCCATTTGGAGCACTGTGAACAGCTGTGCCCACACTTCATGGCACCTAACACAGGTCCCTGTGGCTGAAAGACATTGTTACTATTTTACAGAGGTTTTATGGTTCAAAATACCTGAATTGATGTAAGGGCTGACCCAGTGGAATGGTAGTTTGATAACGTAATACTAAGGGGGAGGTAGGTTGCATGTCCTCGGACATGACATGAGGGCTTCTGAGCCCTTAAGGTCAGAAAGTCTGCTGGGAATGCACTGGAAAATACTATGTAGGACAGGAAGCTCCCAATCTGGGTATGGTCTCAGCTATTGTGCTTATTTGGATTGTTCTCCTCAGCAAATCACCTCCAAATCCACACCTGGCTTTTGTCTTGGAGGAAACTGGTCGGTTTGTTCTATAACAGGGTCCAAACAAACTAACATTGATGCAGTTTGGATGATCAGGAGATAGGGACTTAGCAGCAAATCAGGGAAGTGACAGTGTAGACATACCCACAGATCCTCATTATTAATAGAAAATAGTTGTTTATTCTAGATATAAACATCCTAAAATATTAATTAAAACCCAGAAAACAAACAAACAAACAAACTCCCCACAATCACCCAAGGCTTTTGGTCTAGATGAAAAGAAACATACATTTCATCTTATCCAAAACAGCAGGGGCCCTTTTTGCCACGGGCAACTGTCAGTCTTCAGGTAATTTCATAATAAGACCTGCAGTACAGTCCTTGAGAAGAGTGAGGGTTGACTGGAAGAAAAAAATTAAAAGCCTTCAGTAAAAGGCAGAGCGAGAACAAGCATAATTTATAACCCTAATGTAAAAATTCTTTGTGCAGAAGAGATGGTAATGACGCCATTATGTTGGGCAAGCCCAATATAGAAGATTGTTTATGTAGATACAAGCGTTAGAGAGGACAGAATGGAAGTCATTTCCAAGAAAAGAAATCAACAGCCTTAAATGCCTCTTTTACAGGGACCAAAATGCTATTAGACTTCTAAAGTTTGACTTCCCTGTTTTCTTGAGTGGATAATTACATTATTTTCTTGTTTTCTCCGGTACATATGGATTTTTTCTATGTCATTAAATAATGTCAATGTCATTTTTTGCTCCTGGATGCTCCCTCCCTGGCCCTGGTTCACCACCTCATGGTGCTGGGGCTGTCAGTGGGTCCCATTACCAACACTTGGCTCTGCCTGCCTGCACTTGGCTGGGCCCCCTCGGTGATGCAGCGCCCGCGCTGGGGTCACCTCGGCTCCCAGCACATCCCCCCTTGCAGAGCAGCCCTGCTCTCTCTGTTTCCCACATGCCCAGCTTCAGGATGTGGATGGCCATGTAGCAGTTTTTCAAAAAGGATCTGACGGTTACATCATCTGAACATCAATCAGCTCTCTGACATATATTGGGATGTACATCTCTGCCCGGTCAGTCATTTCCGCTCTTATGTTTGCACTTTTGGTTGTTCCTGCCCACGAGTGTCCTTGATACTTGTTCTATTGAGCTACATTTCTTAAAACAACTTTAAATTCTCACTCAATTGTTCAACCCGTTTGCATTCCTCCTCAACCTTGTATCACCTGCACGCTTACCAAGTGTACAAGTTATTCCCTCAGCTAAACTGTTAATGAATAATTAAATACTAATTATTATTAAAGTATTAATTAAAATGTTACGTGATACCCAGGAGAGTCTCCTGGACAACCACAAGTGGTGCAAGCCTTACAACTTGACAGTAGTTGTTATAACGAGTTATTAAGACCTATTTTCTGAGTAAAGTTTTCCAGACAGGGGTACACACGCGTCCTAGTATTTTCACCCAAGCCACATTTATTGCTTTGTGTCTGTGGCAATGTTAGAAGCTTGTCTTGTAGTTACTAGGATTTATTGTAACACCAGTTGGAGAAAAATACTATGATAACTGCCCGGTCTGCATCTGTAAATAATACAGACATGGTCCAAATTTGCCTACATCCTCCAGTGATTGAGATACCAATAAATCATGGCCTGAAATCTCTCCCAAAGATCATCTTTTGATAATAAACCTCTCTGTTTCCTCTTTCTCTCGGTTTCAGAGCACCCCCTTCTCATCAGTGACTCAGTGAACCACAGTCATCGCAGTGAGTTAGGAAACTTGTACTCCGTGGGCTCTATCACCGCCTACTACAGTGGTTTGTCCAAGCCATGCCGATCTTTTATAATCTAGCACAAAGCTAAGCATAAGAGAACGAGTACTGATAGCTACTTTTTTTCCATATTGAACTTCATAGATAATCTTATGCTTACAAATAAACTGAATAGATTTAATGCTATCAAATCAACAGTGTTTATGCTAGGTAAAAAGACAGGAATATGTTCCTTTTCTCCCAGAGGAAGGAACACTCTTCTTCAGCAAAAGATCCAATTATGGCCCAAATCTAGCACCTAGAGACTAACAAATGTGGTTATGATACAGAGAAATCATCGGCACTTACAACTGGAAAACGCTTGTTTTTCATATATTGCAGCAGCCCTACAATAAGTGTTATGCACACTGGCTTCTGGACTTGGGGAAAAACAACAGTCACGGTGATTATTGCTGCCCACGCAGAAAGTTTTTCAGTCAGGGCAGCATTTCAGTGCTTTCACGTGAGTGCAATCAGTAGCAATACAGGAATTCAAAAGACCAGAAAACTCAGACACCTGAGGATGAGGAGAGCCTGGTCTGCCTGAAACCTAGCTGCTGTGAGGCAAGAAAGACGGTGAGACTGGGAGAAAGAGGGAGGAGAGAAGGTGCAATGTGATGCTGCTGACCTCAAGAGTGGTTCACTGAGCACCGTGTCCCCTGTAAGAGGTAGGAAACAATAAGCAGAGAACATTTGGCATTCCCTCCCATGAAAAGACCCTCCTCATTCTGCTCTCCTCATTCAGCTGCTGTAGGAACCAACTACAGACAGCTCTAGGAAGGAAGTGTTACTATGGGGAAAAGGAATGAAACTTGATTAAAATAAACTTTTATTCCCACTGCTGTGAAAAAGGGGGAAGAGGAATCTGACTGTTGTCTGTTTGCCCATAATTGTTATTGCAGACATGACTACACAGTTACAAGTCATAAATGCTCATAAATTCTATTTTGAAGGTCAAAAGTTTTTAAAATGGTCATATTTTTGATTGTGACTTATAGCAGCAGAGCAGAAGTTCTCCTCAAGTCAGGAGAAGCTGCCAAATGCAACCACACTTCAATAGGTACAAAGTACCCTTTGGAGGAATTCCTGGTTTTGCGTTATCATAAAACATCCATCAAATGCTAATTACCTCTCATTACTGCACAAGCAGTAGCTTTTCTGGGTTGGGTAGGCCAGTTCCAGTCCTTCTCACCTACTCTGTCCAAAATTTACATAATGGATCCAACCTTTCTGTGTCTCTCTTAGTTTTCGTTTCTGCTCTCCTTTCCTCTTTCTCCAGCAGATCACATTTCCAATGTTCTTTCATAATTCATTGCAACTTTTTGCTTATTCGTATGGTTTTTATATTCGGTCTCCATGAAATTGGTATGTGTGTTTGTGTACATACGCATATAAGTACACACACATACTTATATACACAAGTAGGTAGCTGGATCACCTTAGCCTCTCTTTGCACCTCATAGTGACAGCCCTGCTAATAAGCTCTCTCTGCAGTCCAATATTCCCTGTGGCAGAGAATGACCTTTTAACTGTTTAGCACCTAAGGCGTAACTGCTGTGTTTGCATGTGGGCCAGCCAACTTGCTGATTCTCTTTTGCCATCAAACCTTTCTATTTTCCACCATCAACAAAAACCCAGTTCAGTCAAAGCCTGAAAAACACTGCCATTTAACATAGTGGAGTAATGGTTTCTTACAAAACGCAATGAATTAGGCTCAAGATGGTGACAGACCATTTCTAGGGAAAACTAATAAAAAAATTGAATTTAGGAGGCCATTTTTTCACTTTTATAAGCCCTATCTTCAGTTTGGGCTGCTTGCCATTCAAAACAAAACTTTCAAAATTCAGCTTGCGGTTTGACAGGAAGAAACAATGCCTAAACATATTCAACAAGGCTATTTGCTTGTATGCTGATGTAATTTTTCAAAAGACAATATCACAACTAGTGCTTTATAGAAATCCTCTCATTTTTCGATGAAGCCAGTGGGAGTTCTTAGATCAGGCTTTTTGTGGTGCTGAGCTGCTGATGCTTCAGGGTAGGACAAGGCATGTTTGCTATTTAAAACCAGCTGTCCAGCCTTTAGTCTCGGGCTCTCTGCCTCTCTCCTGCAGAAAACCTGCAAACGCATATACAGAGGTGCACAGCTGTAAGCGTCAAATCCAGTTTCATAACTCTTGCATTTCCAGGTAAACCTCCCAAATTATGATGTGATACACTCCTACTATAGGCAAGGGGAACTCAGAAGTGTTTAGTCAATTCTTAGGATGTCTAGGACTGCACAGTTTACTGTACTCCCATGTGCTTTTCTTCCTCCAGGAACTGCAGGAGAACTGAGGACATGGAGAGTGTGAAGGAAATGACCACCAATTCTCTTCTCTCGCTCCATTACTAATTTGTAAGATGAACCATCCTGAAAGTAACACTGGAAATTAAATGCACATTCCCAACATTTTCTGAAGTGTGCCCTGGTCTGAATTACAATGTGAAGAGTGTATACTGCTGGACTTGCTTGTCTGCCAGGAGCGGCTGCCTTGTGCAACTTTCCCACCATGGACATCAAATGTCAAATGAAAAAATATTTTCTTTTGTTTTTGCATTGAAAATTCTCCAACTTTATTACAATTGGAAACATAATGTAGTAGTAGAGGGCAACATTATGTCTGATATATATAATCAGTTTGCAAAAAAATATAACCAGGGGACACATTTTTGATGGAATCACTTCTTCACACAATAGTTGCAGAATAATGGATCACATTGACTGATCCTTCTTGCTAAATGCTATGACAAAGTAAATGAGCATTTGTATAAAAATGCCATAACAGTTGAAGCTTGAATTAGAGAGTCATAACCTTTGTTTGTGATCATAAATTACAGAGAAACCCTGCAGGCAAGAATGTAACATTAAAAACAAAAAAAAAAGCATCCAAAGTCAAGGGATACAACCCATCAAATCCTGAAAATGCATTATATCGGGTACCTAACGCTAATCACTTAAGATCCTACAGTACAAATTGCCTCCAGCAGTTTCTAAAGTTATCTCACAGGTTAAATGGACACCCACAGGTGGAGATTAGTCATTTAAAAGGCAAAGGTATAAAAACGGATTTCAAGTACTAAAGCTGTCTTAAAGTAAATTTCTCTTTCATTTTGAAGCTATGCATATTTTTCACCCCGTTTCTGGATGAAGGGCTAACACTTGGGGCAAGCCACTGAATCTGGCTGTATATAAGGCTTTTTCCAATCAATAACTTAAAGAATATTAGGGCAAAAACATGTTACTCTCTCAGATCCAGTAACTTCAGTTGTAACTTCTAACAGATAGGCACCAGTAAGTTATAAAAGAAATCTGAATTTTAATCACTTATGTCCTCTTAAACACTAAAATAGTTGTATGTCATCCTCAGATGTGGAATTGGCACAAAACGCTGTGGGCATCTGAGGGATGTCATATACAGCGTGAGTCCTTTTTGTCTGTAACCCCAGCTCAAGAGGAATCTTAGTCTTGAAAAGTCAGATTCTGCAAGCAGTGAGTGCCTCCTGCCTGAGTGTATTCTGTTAGCCCTTTCATTTGCTGCCTGGATGAAAAAACATGTAATTTGGAGCTCACAGGAGGGAAGGAAGGAAGGAAGGAGGAGGAATTCTGCAAGGAAATATGCAAGGAAACTTGCTTATTTGCAGGTTTCACTGAAGGCAGTGAGAAGCGTAGAGTCCAAAACTTCTGGGGAAAAAAAAACCAACAGGGGCTTGATTAATCTTTTCTTAAGAAAGCAGGATTTCTGACTTACCTAAGAGTCTATTTTAGTTATGGTATTAAAATTTCACAATGCCTTGGAGTGGATTACCTTTTTTTCCTCCTTTGACACTCCAAGCGCTTCAGTCTCCACAATCAAAATGATGAAACTTTCAGATATTTATGACAGGCTTGGTAGAAATCACACCAAAGAAAGAAGGCACTATCATGCCTGTGAAGAGGCAGAGGTACCAAGAGTAGTGTGCTTACAGTACCTTAAAAAAACCTGATGCAAAGGTTGCTGCTGTACCTTTTGCAGTGTTCAGACAGTAATCTTCCCCGGAGTTACTAATGCTTTGAGCAGCGCTGCTGACCAGTGACTTAACCACCCATGTCCTATGTGCAGGAGAAACAATGCCCCCTACTTCCATATTCCCATTTAATGCAACACTGCAGAAAGTTGGTGTGCAGTGTCAGCACACAGCAGTTTGCATGTTTGTGAACAAAGATTATTTTTAGCCCCTAAGCAAAATGTTTGTCTCTTAGGTCAACAGACCTTACTATTTAGATACTAGAAATAACCAACGGATGCATATTCTATCCCTTTTTCAACACTAACAAGATAAATGGTGGATGAACTTAAGTTTTTGGAAGATGAATTCAAACAGAGATGTAATCACAGCAAGCAGCAGTTTAGAGCAGAACGTGTGCTAGGCGCTTTGAAGGGCACATGGGGTCCCATCTCTCTTCTTTGACTACTGAAACCAGTCTCCAAGCTAAGGTCCCTAAAATATGTGCCCAATAGTAAATGTTGTAAATCTCTTCTCCTTTTTCCTTTCCCCACCATTGTTTGTAGTCCTCCGTGGCAAAAAACCTGGAATTACAAGTCCTGTGCTTGGCCACTCTCAGGCTCCTATGTGTGCCTGTGCAGGTGTATATGCACGTTTATGTACGGGTAGGTAGATCAATAGGTGAATGACTTCTCAGAAAAGAAACAAAATCAGTTAAGAGCTGCGGAGTCTAGACTAAGTTTGTCCTGAGTTAAACTTGGAAGTTTAGTTCATATTTTACAGCAAAGTTCAGGTCAGTCATTTTTACCAACTATGCAACTGATACTCCCATTTTCTTTTATTTTATGAGAATAAGGCAGCCTTTTCTCCATGTATACACTGATTTTTTTTTTTTTAAACTGACCTCTCATTTTCATTTTCCTCAGGTAAATGTCTGCTGGGTTAATACTTCAAGAAGAATAGCTAATAGTAGAGAGCATAAATGTCTATGAAATTATAATATCTAACAAAGCAAAGACATATAATCTCCTAAAGTCGGTTTTCATAATGTGCAGAAAGCCCGGGTTTGCCCAGTCTCATAAAGCATCCAACCGATCCAGTGACTGTATAAAATTAATAACCTCTCAAAAAAAAGCCTACTGGATTAAGAAGCTATACAAATTGTGCAAACTGTACAAACCGTAGCATGTTTCTATCACTTAAATGGAAACTAAATAACTACAGGGCTGAGAAATACCACTTGATTTGTCTTGGGTGACCTTGTGTTGGCAGGATCCACAAGTTGAATTAGGATGAAAACAGAAGACAGTTCACTTGTTACCATCATAAACTAAAGAGATTCAAAGCCTGCTTGGATTTTCAGATGTGAATGCCAGCATACAAAATCAGTCAGCGATTGCATGTATGTGGCATACACACATCTATGCTGAATTAGATAGCATCAGCAAAAATTAAACTGAGGGAAAGCAAACTCAAAGAGATGCTGCCACATGAAATCTCATCTACGTTCAGGTTAATGAAACAAGTAAACATATTTGCAAGGCTGGTATGAACTAGGAAGGTTTTCATTCCTCGGTCCAACTTTAGGATAAAGCAGAAAGAGAGTCCTGCTCTGTTCGAAACCCCAACATTTCAAGTTCTCCGGCAGCACAAGAGAAGCTAATTAACGAAAACCAAAGGATGACGAAATGAAGCCAGATAAGCCATAAATATCTACATACATAAGCACACAGCAAGCAAGATAATGAAAAGTTAGCTAGATTTACCGTTTTAATTATCCAAGTGGGTGGTTTGTTTGGGTTTGATTTTTTTTTTGGAAACGTCGGGAGCTGTTTTCACGAGGACTCGTCCATACGCATCCGCACCGCGGCAGGCGCCGGCCCCGCAGCGCGGGGAGCAAAGCGCTTCCCTCCGCAGCCACCGCTCCCCCCCGCCAAAAATGAGAAAGAAGCAAACACGAGGGGAGGGGAAGGGAGGGGAAGGAAGGGAAGGGGAGGGAGGGGAAGGGAGGCACCAGCCGGCCGGGCAAACTCCGCCGCCTGCGCTCCGGCACCGCCCCGACAGCTCCTCTGCTCGGAGGGCTGCGGGCGAGGCGACTCCGCGCCCCTTCGCTGCCTCGCAACTTGCGCGCGTCGCGGGAGCCGCCGGGGCGGGGCGGGGCGGGGCGGGGGGGGCGGGCCGCCGCCGGGGGAGGGCGCCGGGATGCGGCGCGGCGATGCTCGGCGATGCTCGGCGCGGCGATGCTTGGCGATGATGCTCCACCCGCGCCGCCCGTGGCTCCCGGGCCGCCGCGGGGATGCGCCTACCTGCCGGGTGGTCCCCCCCGCTGCGGCGCAGCCTGCCATGGGGAGGGACGCCCCCCCGCCTGACCGCGCAGGGAGCAGCAGGGGTGCCTTGCGGGGGCCGCCCTGCGCTTGTGCCACCTTCCCGGCTCCCCGAGCCGGACGCGGGCTGGGAGGAGCCGCGCGAGTCCTCCGGGGGGGAGCTGGTGTATCCTAACTTGGGTGGAAAGGCTGCTGCTTAGTCGTCGTCTTTTCAGTCTCTGCCTTGCGGAGGGAAGAAGGGGAAGGTCTGTTTCAAGTACCCGACTTCTGTGGGATTTTGGATCTTCAGAAGTGCGTGCTCATGGATGAGACTGCCAGCCTCCTCCAAAACGTTTTGACCGGGCTGTGAGGAAGAGGTGCCAGGCTGCATGTAATGTGGTGCAGAGGTGGACAAGTATGTGCTCAGCTCTTCTGCAAAGGCGAAAGAGCAGCTGGCAGAGTCATATATTTGGACCAGGAGATTTTGAAGTGAGTGATACCTTAGTGATGTGCTTAGACATGCCTGGGAGGTAACAGACCTGCTGTCCCTGGGCTGAGCCCCAGGCTCTTCAGCACCCACCAACAGTTGCACACCTATTCAGGGCCTTCTCTCTCCCTCTTCCCGGCACTCAGCACTGGGCCTTGCACTCAACCCGTCTCAGTGGTTGCTGCTAGCCCATCATCCGAGGAGGCTTAGTACCACATGGACAATTTGCATATTTGCAAGCAGTACTTTGAGCTCCTCTTTACTTGCTCTTTGCAATTCACTTCCCCAATGCATATTTTGCCTTGGTACTAAGTAATCCTAGGTGCTAGTTAGTACTCTTTCCTTTAGCTCATGATGTTTTTTGTTCACTTGGACCTCTGTTTATACAAGTCTTTGTTTTTGAAACGAAACAAAACGTGTTTCAGTGAAACCAGCCTCTACATACCATTGCAAACTTTTGTTCCACAAAAGCTTTAAAAAACTGAAAGTATTAGAAGTTCATTTATAACTTTGGTTATTCAAAAAGGCAAAGGAGTTTTCCTTTATAGATAGAAGCTCTAACAACTACCCGCATCACACACATTGTAGTTTCATCAGTCTAATTACAGGCAGTCTCCCTGGATCATTCAGTGCTTGCCAGGTTCTGAGGTGGCTGATTAGGACTTGTCTTCTCCAGGCTTTTTAAGTTCCAGTTTTATATGAACTGAACACAGGTTTTTCTTTTGCACGTTTTGGCACTAGTGAATACAGTCGTCTCCTCCCTCAGCTACCGGTCACATGTATCTCCTGCTATTGTTTAAATTAATGAATGACGTTTTAATTATACCATAAGTGACCCTAGAAATAGCAGAGGTTAAGCAAAACAGTCCTGCTCTGTCCACTGCTCCTGGTGAGTAAGAGTTGACTGCTTATGATTAACCTGTGCTTGTTCTGTGGTCTGCATCCAGCTTCAGGCTGATGCCATTACACTCAGTCTAACGGGAATGTGAAAGTGCCTCTCTAGAACTGACAATTTAGTGTATGATTTTTCTGCTGTGCCTATCAACCTTTTAAAAAGATTTTCTCCTGGGAAAACTGCTCGAGTGACATTGACGGTGGCAGAAATTCTCTAGTGATTCCCAAAACTGTGTGCAGGGGCATTGGGTGTTATAGTGTGAGCAAGTAATCTCTCCAGCTCCTTCTTCAAATACCTCCTTAGGACCTCTTGCTTCCAGTGGCGTTTGCTTTGGGTTTGCTCATTGCTACTTTGTTCTTTATGTGTTCTTTTGGTTTCAAACTGTGGCTCATCCTCAGACTGTACTTCATGAGCAAAGCTGCCCCCTACTCAGTGTAGTGGCATCTTGATCTTGAGGCTGGCGTGCCTCATAGCAATAGCTTTGATGGTAGCAAGAAGGGGCTTTTCTGTTTTGATTAGGTAGCAATTTAGAGCTTATTTTTCAGCATAAATTTTTTGTTGTGTTCTTTCACATAGGAACAGTCATACTGGGTCAGGCAGAAAGTCCTTCTAAGTCCATTATCTTCTCTCTGCGGAGCGCTGGCAGTGGGTACTTAGGAAAAGAGTATAAGACCTGCACAAACACAGAGAGATCCTTGTGCTTTCACCCTCTCATCTTGCTGAAGCTTAGGCAATACAAGTTTGAAATGCTAGCTATGCTTTTGTATGTAATCACCTTGAGGGACCTTTTTTATAAGAGTGTCTACAGATACTTTTTGAACACATTTATACTTTTGGTATCCACTCTATCCCTCCAGCAAGCTGTTCTACAGCACACCTAGCCTTTGGGCTTATGAAAAAGTATTTCTTGATTGTTTTAAAAAGTGTATGTCAAACTGAAAGTCAACCAACAGTGGGAAAGTTTTACTTAGCTTAAGTGATATTTGCATTAGTTTAGATAAAGCTATTGAATCCCCTGCATTTGAAGAAGAATTAGGTCAATGAACAGGTAATAGCTGCATACAAGGCCACTACATTTACTGGAGGAAGAAGGCCCACATGTTTTATGTACTTAGATCTCAAGTTTTTTGAGACAGTCTTCTTGCCCTGAGTTTCCACAGCACCTACTGCATTAAAGTCTTGATCCTGGACACAGGCTCCAAGACACTATGGCAACACAAATAATAATAATGGATTTTCTGAATGATAAATAAAAAGCAAATAAAAAATTGGCGTGGTGGCTGGTCTGTGGATACAGAACACTGTTGAGTTTTGTGGCATGCATTTCAGTCCCTTTCTGAGACACTTGATGCAGAGAGAAACATTTTCTTAGATGAACAAGAAAATAATTGGGTTCCTTGAATTCAAGACTACATTCCCTATCTTTTGTTTCCAAACAATGTTCACCACCAGTGATGATGCTAGTCCCAGCTTCTTCCTTGAGCTGACCAGGTTAGTTGCCAGCATCTCAGAAATTTGTTCAGAAACAATTCTTCAGGTATGTCTGTGGCCAGGAGAACCCCAAGAGGGATTTCTGTCCATTTTGCTATAAACTCTCCACAAACTAAATCAGAAAATCTGGATCTGAAGACATCAACAAGGCTGTGGAAGATTGACATGAGTCACAGTCACCCTCCACTTCAAAAGACAGCCTTTCTCAGCTCTTTGCATTTATCACGTTGGAGGTGGGGACCAAAAAAGCAGCACTGCCCTGCAGTGCATTCAGAGCCTTGGGAAGAGATGTGACTTATGGAGTAACTTATTCCCTGTGCGTGCCAGCTAATGGCCTCTCCAGCGTCTCAGCTCTCCCTCCCCAGGGCTGGTGTGGTAGACAATAATGAGCTGCTGGGTAAAGCTGGTGTGGGAGAAGAGTGGGGCAGGGAATCCTCAGTTTTCCATGGTGTTTGAAATTACAGTATCTAGCCATGAAGTCCAGGTTGCTTTTCTCTTTCTCTGTCTGCAAACTCTACCTCATATCAGTGTGGACTGAAAGAAGGATTGGACCTGGTTTGTAAGCCACCGTCCTTTGTAAGCTCTCCTCCCTTCTTGACACTATAGACTGGATACATCTGAAAGTCTGGGGGCTTTTTCATCACATTTAAATCCCTCTCGTGCCACAAATCAGGTGGATAATTCATATATCCTGTGTGGCATTCCTTTGTTTGCAGGCTCTGTTTCTTTTCGGGCTGTTTCTTTCCAGGGATGTTAAGAAGCTTTAGTTGCTCCCTGCTACTTCATCCTTTCCCATTCACTAATGTAAATCTGGTAGCTGGGGTTTGCTGACAGCAGCCTTTCCTCTCTGCCTGGATCATATCCACAGGCCTGGAGGTTAATCAGGTGGGGATGTTGTCGTTTTTTTTTCCTCATATGCTTCCTCCTTTCCAGGCATGGGTTTGAGAAAAGAAAGGCTTTTGTTCTGGAAGAGCATAATAGCATGCTGGTGAAGACTGTGGTAAAGCTCCCACTTTTGTGCTGCAGATGGATTAGGACGTTAACGGGTAGCTACTATTCCTTTCTCCTTCCTCAGCTCCGGGTATGCCTGTGCAGACTTACAGAGCCACATCTTTCCAGTAAACAAAGCAGGACCAGAGCGAGGGCTTGAGCATGAACATATTGTTGCCTATGATGTTTAATTTGTGTCACACTCCTGGGTAGCCTGTGCTAACTAGCACTCTCAGATGATGCCCAGGCATAGTTCAGAGAAGAGCACAGGCCAAGGGCTGTTTCTCTTAGGCACTGTAGTTATGGCAAACTGGGGTGGGGTGAATTTAAAAAGTTAGCTGTATATAGACACAGTCAGTGGCTTCTTTAATGTATTTTAGCTGTGGGGATCTCAGCAGAATATTTTGTAGCAGGGAGTAGTGTGTGTGTCTGTATATAATACACTGGGGTCTTGAGATCCATTGTACCAGGTAGGAACAATATGGGTTATTCATTACCAAGATAATGCTAAGAAGACAAGACTGTTTAGTTATGTAGCAGAAAATAACAACACAAAAAAATAGCCATTCATTTGTGAAGGACTGTTGTAGCTTTCTCCTACATGCACTTTGTCATGCTCAGCCTGAGTTGCCACATTCCCATCCTCTGTGACCTTGGGGATAGCCAGTAAAATCCCCAATGAAGGCTAAGGTGCTGGTGCCTGAAAGTATGGGAGCTCTGTCAACTGTTTCACACTGCTGACCACCCCCCCAACCCCCCAAGAAAACCCCACTGTGGAAACTAGTTACGTGTGGTAGCAAGCTGCTACATGTTGTAACTTGGTATTTGCTGCTTCTGTTGTCAGCTGATACCTCCTTGTTACCTTACCTCCATCGTGCATCCCGCCGCTGCCTGTCAGTCGTAAGATGGGGGGGACAAAGAAAGGTTTTAGTGAGTTTTTTACAGTTGTGATGGGAATGGGCCCCACTATGCCCTCGGTCAGAGCCACCCCTGGACGCAACGCATTTGCTTTCTGGGGGGTGAAGAGGCCCTGACCGTGTTTGTGCAGACATCATCAAAGACACTCAGCACAAGACAAAACAGCTTAAACCGATGTAAGGAATTAATGTGGCAGATAGTGCTGCCAGAAGAGATTTCCTCCCACTGGGTTTATGAAAGGTAAGTATAAAAATTGCTGTTTAGTCTCTAGGGCCACACTACCTTGGAGAAGCAGCTCCTCCTTGGCAGAGACATTTATCAGGGCAACAACTCAGCATTGCAGGGGATACATGTGCCTTTTCAGTTTTTACTGCTCTGCTCTTAGGAGAGCTTTAATTGACCATCCTCCCCCCTTTTAAAATCCATCTACTCTTTCGCTCTGCTCTCTGGGCATATCTGTCTATTGTACATATCCTGATTAGCTTGTACGGTGTGAAGGGAGACTGAACCAGCGTGACACAGAGATTTGGAGCAAGCTCAGCTCAAGGACAAACCCCCCTCAGAGCAGCGTGAGGGTGGCTTTGTGGACAGGAGAGGTGAGAAGGAGGTTGCTGAACCTGCAGTGCAGCTGCCAGTGTTTGGCGTCAGAGCCATCTTTAGGAGCTGTTGCCGAGTCCCAGGACGACCTAGGGACGGATGCCTCACAGTTCTTGCCTTTTCTACTTCACTATAAATACCTACACATTTGGGATAAGATATGATATGCAGATGCCAGGCTAACTTCAGTTAGATGACAGGGGTTATGATGTTATTATTTACATTACGGTGTCTAGAGAGTAGGGAGCGTGGCCTCGTTGACTCTGCCTTGCACAGCTGTCACAGTAATGTGCTGTGGTGTGCCCTTAATGAGGGTCAGTGGAGCAGGTCAGCAGGGGCAGTGACAGACCATCTGTGGTTTGCAACACCAGGTGCTCAGCATCTCTCAAAATCAGACCATTTGTTTGCATCCTTTAATTAAAACACTCTCAGTTCTCTTAAAGTCTGACTGTTAAGTGAGAATGAAGATTGCCACTTAGGAAAACAGCCCATCATTTTTACTTAACGAAATGTGTGCATCTCATCGCTGTGTATCTAGACAGGAAAAATGTGAAAATGTTCATCCTTTGTAAATAATACTTACACTCCATGTATTCAAACCTGCTCTCATCACAGTGGCCACTGGATTAAGCTCAGGTATGCCCCACAGCAGATTTAGTGTGGTATATGGGCCAGGTCATGGCGGGTTACTCTTCTCCAAAGAAAAATAGAGAGGCCAGGACTCCCTCCTGGAAAAAGGAAAGGCCACAACTTCTGTGGACAGAGAGTGGGAAAGGAGATGTACAGCAGTGAGTAACTGAAGAACAAGAAAGAGACTGGGACTTCAAAAGGCATGAATGTTGTCTCACGACAGACAGAAAAAGAATGCAATACGAAGTCATTCAGAACAAAACCGTGAAACTTACTGTTATCAGAAAAAATCATTACAGAGTTTTCCAGAATGTGCAAACTGAATATGACATACAGCTGAGAGGGAGGATAAGGACACTTATATCCTGTTTTACA
Source organism: Calonectris borealis (assembly GCF_964195595.1). Lineage (NCBI taxonomy): Eukaryota > Metazoa > Chordata > Aves > Procellariiformes > Procellariidae > Calonectris > Calonectris borealis. Next base: position 103,370,671 of record NC_134312.1, read on the forward strand.
ACAAGATTATGTCAGGAAGAAGTTTAATATCTCTTTCTTAGATTTGGTAACTTCCATTCCAGTTGTCTACTGGGGTTTTAGCGGCTTTCTTCAAGCCAACGTATATGTTCATGTAGTGAAAAGAACTGCAGAAGCTGGCAAAATCCCTATGCTTTCCTCCTTCCTTCAAAAGTGAGGATGTCCTCCATATTTCATATTTTTGTAAAGTTTAGAGACTATGCAATACGATTATTCATCCAAAGTGATAACTGCCTAAGATCTTAGGTGGATATGTCACTCCTTAGTAAGTATCAAATCTATTCTTAATGATAACAAAGAACATAGGGATCTGAGGGGACCTTTAGATGAGAGTCACAAGAGAAATCTTGATCATTTTCGTTGCTGAATTACTGGGTAACTACATTTAACTTCTTTAGGCAGATTGTTGTCTCTGGGAATGCATGGTTTTATTTTCTGGAAATTGTATTTTCCGCTTGGCTGGGTGCTGCTGTTCTGTCAGCTGCTGTGATCATGCTTGCACACATGCACATAAACACACAGAGGCTGGTAACAGAGCAGTATGCAACTGGAAATGGATGAGTTTGATTAGCAAAAGGAAGAAATGCTAATTACAGGGCAAAATGTACAGTATGCTTATAGCTACAGGGAAGAGTGCCCTTACTTAGCACATCATTAAAATATATCTGATACCTCAAGCTAAAAGGCTTGCTGTAGTGTGTAAAACAGTAATATCAACAACTTCAGACCTCAGCTCAGTAATGAAAAAAAGTGAGTATATCTTTTTCCCCAAAGAGAAATGCTTTGCATAAATACTGATCATGAGAACTATTGATGTCAGCAGTGCTTGTAGAGATGTGTCAATGCTGATAAAAAACTCAGTGGCATAGGGATGACTTCTGAAAATGGCAAAAAAAAGCATAGTGTCTACTTAAATACATGCCAAAGTGCCAGTTACAGAATTCAGCTCTGAAGAGGGAAAGCCAGCATTCAGTTGAGAGAAAAAATATTTTGTTCCACTTCAACACAATCCGAAGCAATTTTAGTTGAAGTAAAGGGTATGGACTAGTCTTTGTGTTCCACTTTATTGTTCTTTCTCCTAATTTCTGCAGGCATTGCCTTTTCTCTAATTTGTTGCTCTTCTCTTTGTTTATTGGGTAGGTTCTTTCCTGCCATGTCGTGTCATTTCTGTATTTCATTGTCTCTGTCCCTTTTGTACATCATCTTTTTTTTTTGTTTGTTCCTATTTGCTTCTGGCTTTCCCATCTTTTTTGTTCGTATGATTTCTATTAAAGTTGCATTTGGAAGCCTTGACCAAAGATGGAGTGTCCACTGTGTAAGGACTGCAGATACTATTGGTAGGCAACAATCTCTTCTTGCTGTCTAATGAGATAAAACAGCAAAAGTGCATAAAAGAGAACAAAAACACTGGCAGGTGAGGTAGCTTCTTGGCTTTCTTACCTCTTGAAGCTCACTCATATTTATCTAAAAGATTTTGCTACTTTTTTATAGAGGGAAGGTCCCAAGCAATGAAATAACAATAGAGTTAAAAAAATATATAATGTACCATATCAGCTGAGGACAAGAAAGCTATGGAGAATAGAGGAAAGGAAATTCCCACCTACTTAAAATGAAGAAGAACTTCCCTTCTGTATTATCAGTACTAAGAAGCTATGTCTTCACTCTCTCAAATTCACATGCAGACATTTCAAAATCCTTGGGAATGAGCACAGGTAAGCAATGTTAACTGGAAGAGGTAAACTATGTCCCATAACACATTCTGATGTTACAACAGTCTTCTCCTTTGGATATCTGAAGAGCGTTTTATTCAGTCAGACTCCTGCCTAGAAAAGCCAGAGCTTCATTCCCTGTTAATAGGTTACCAGAATTATTTTGATAACAAGCAACTTTGGTCTCTGCCCTAGGGTGTTGTCTCGGTAAGCGGGCTGATTTTGTTCTGATTCAGATTTGTTGAAGATTTACTGATGTCTGTGGGCTCAGTCGTTTTCACTCAGAAGGAGAGTCTCTGTCATCTTGGAGATATTTTCAAAACTAATCAGAACTCGCTGAAGTGAATAACTGCCTCCTCCCTGGTGTAAAAAAAAAGCAGGTCTAACAATCTAAATCTTATGAGTAGTTAGATCTGTTTTCTGCAGGAAAGAAAAAGTCGTGACATCAGTCATCAGGAAGGACAGAAGAGGTATCTACATAATCTTACTCAAGATGCACTTAAGATCCATGCTGGAGAAGGAGCAGAAAAAGAGCCAAACAGTAGAGGAGCAATAGCTAAAGGAAAGCATGGTTTCCATGGTGGCTGAATGGTCTCAATTCTGTCAAGTCCAGCATCCCTTGCTCTAAGTCCTTTTCTACACTTTTCATGGACATTCGTGCTGATTTTGACTGAATGAGACCAACATGATCTTTTCCATAGCTAGATCAGTATTTGCCACTGCTTGCTTCCACCAGATGCTGACTTCCACTAAGACTGCAGGACTTCTTCAAAAAAATCCTCCTCCCCTTCCCTTATCCTTCTTAATCCAGAAAGATATTGATAAATTTCCAACCCAGCCTGGGACTAAATACTGGTTCTCTTAAAGAAATCTTTGTGTGTGGTTCTGCTTGACTAAAAAGTAAATAGACCACACAAGATAGATAACATTTAATTTAAGTTAAAATTATTAGGCTTTGCTCAGCATTTTTGAGTCTTTTTGTCTTCTGCTGCTTTGATTCACATTTAGAAAATTCCATTGGAAAATGAAAAGCCCAGGGACATATTTATTGCAAAGGTTTTGAATCTTCCATTATTAAACTGACTGATTGTATTGTTCTTAAACAGACTGAGCTCAGGTGAGGAGATAGAAGAATAGATGAGACAAATATTCTAATGGCTTCTAAATAAATGCATCTTTCTATGACTGCATTTGCTTTTAAAGATCCCACTCTCTGAAATAGCTTCTTGCATCATTAATGAATAGCGAATAGCTGGCTGATTGTTCATCTTCTTTTGTGCAAGAGCTTGGTGGATTTGCTTTGAATACAGACTGTGGAATGAATGTGTTTGAGATCTTAAAAGTCCCTGTTTTCTACAAAGCAACGTTGTTACCAAGCTACATCTCTGGAAATGTGTAACATTATCTCTTTTTTTTTTTTTCCCCAGTTTCTTGGCTTGTAAAAATGTAAATCATATTTTAGGACCCTCCCCAATCTATCTGTATGTTTTCCTCTGGGCCTGAATAAGCATACTTTTTCAAAGATCAGATGAATGTGAAACTGTAAAAAGTTCTGCTGAAGGAATATAGGAAAAGTTTCTTTTGTGTTATTTTCTAAATAAATCACTAGATTATGCCTTTGTTTTTCAAGAGATATTTAAATGTAACCTTGTAAGCGATGGTGAGATTGTCATGGGGAAGTACTGGTGGTTAGCGTGTTTTCTAAAAAAAAAAATAGTAATCAACCATAGCTTTATATTGACCAGCTGCATATTGCATGAAATCCCCAAGATCTGAGGCTGGTAAAGTTCATGGTCGTTCAGTACAGTCAGCCTTCCAGTTATTTACAATGGAGGGAAACCTTCTAGTGACAGTTGATTTTCTCCAAAGACAAGAAGATTGGGGAGGTTACTGGCAGTTCTGCTTTTACCCTGAAAAGCTTTAGCTACATATCCAAGCCTTTCCCAATAGATAAATAGATCCCACCTCTCTTCAGTCTTCTGCCTTGCATTACTCACTCCTGGGCCTTCCTTCTTTTTTGAGAGATGATGGGCTCCCTCTGTCACCATGGAGCTTTGAATGTTTTTCTTTCATACATTTCCCAGAAACATCCACTTTTCTACTTATTTTTTTTCTCCCTCCATTTGTGTTTTTCTGTCTTCTATCTTGCAAACCCTTGCATGCATCCAAAGGCATTAGACCTTCACCTGCTCCCTCGTAGAGAAAGACGCCTTCCGAGGCATGTTCTTCCCTGTAATTCCTGTGCCCTGCACGCATTTTGCTTTCTCAGGCTCCATTCCACTCCCTCACCTCTAATAAAATCTTTGGTCTTAACGTTTAGTAGGGGCAATCTTTCAAAATCATTTTCGTACACCTAAGGGCAGCTCTTGTTTCCTACTCCTGTTTTGTCTTAGAATAGCCTAGAATATTTAGGAGGAATAGTAAAATATGATTAGGAGATCTGTCACACCCATAATCTTAAGATTTGTTTGATATAGGAGTGAACAGTGGCTCATTAGTTCATTCCTGGCATCATCTGTGTGAAGTTCAGCTACTGCCTTCTTTGAACTTTAACCATTGTCCGCTTGCTGTTACTTTTATGAAACTATCTTTGCAAAGAATGAAGAAAGTCTTAGGTAAAAACCAAGATTCCTCCTGAGTGTGTTTTGCTGTCCGTGAAATGACTTGCAGTTTGGTTTCCTGAACTTTTAAATGCATATAAGAACATGGGAACATCATTCAAGAATCTGTTGGAAGGTTTTTATGAGGGAAAGCATTTGCAGTTAATAATAAAACACATTCAAACCTATAAATACATTATTTTGAGTTTATAAGTGTAACAACAGATCTGCTTTGTGGACTAGGAGGAGCTTGAGGCTAGGGAGCCAGCTGGCTTTGTTTGCTATCGGATCCAGCTGGGAAATGACCAGGTGATTTCTATAAAGGGACAGAAACAAAGCAGGTGGGTTTGGTTGTTTGAAGGAGATGGGGGGCTGAAGTGCCTGCAGCCTGCCTGGGTCAGGTGGGTGGCTGGGCTCCTTCCTTCAGCAGTATGGTATGTCCTGAAAAGCAAAACTTTAGCTGCAACTCTAGTCCTTCTGGGCAAGCTGTTAGCTTGCTTTGGTGCTCTGCAACTGAAGGTTTAGCTATTGAAAGAGGATAAGACGGGAGTTTTAGTGTTGGCACCTGAAGTGGCAGTGTTCAGGCTGCAGGCAAAAGCTTTGCCTGTCGGATGCCAGGGAAAAGGCAAGTGCAGCTGAGTTCACAGTGTCTCTCTCCTCTCATCTGCCACAGCTAAGTCAAGGTAAGATGGTTTATGACTGATACATTTGCATTTTGCTCAGGTTATGAGCAGATGAAGGTAGCACCTCGCTCCCACCTCTGCAGGGATTTTCTTGCAGGGTATGGGCTCCAGCCTCACCCAGGGCTGCTGCGGGGGCCTCTCGTGTGAACCATAGGCACTCCGGGGTCTTGGCTTTGTTAGTCATCTCCACATCACTATTGCGTGACTCTCAAGGCTGTTTTAAGAAACAAATTAAAGATAGTTTTGATGCACGTTGTGAATGTTGTACCTAATGGTGAGTACCTGATGTGGAGTACCTGGCTTCATTGCTAAGATCCTGTTGTGTGGGTGTGTGGCCTTTAGTGGAAAAGTTTGTGACCATCACATAGGGGGGATGAGTTCTACTGTTGTGCAAAGTTTAAGCTTCATCTGAACATGCTTTTGAGAATGTAAAATTATATTTTGCCATTAACCTGAAGATAAATATTTGGAATTATGGTAGTCAAATGCTTTGATGCTCTGAAAAGTCTTATCCCTATTTTAAGTCTTAGCATATGCATTTTTCTTCCCCTTTGTTAAAAAGTACATATATTAGCCTGAATCAAATCCTGGGGCTGGGAAGAATATGAATGGGTTGGACTTTATCAAGTGTGGTGTGTTTTTTCTTTTTAATGAAAAAGCAAAATATTCTATCAAGGACTTTGGTGAGGCGAGATAGAGGTTGAGCAAGAGCACTTGGTTCCTTTTCTGTGTAATAACTTGTACTTAATGAAAGCTTACAGAAAGGTTTGGAATACTGATGAAGATGAAAAACTCCTAGCACTACCCTGTTTCCACACTCATTTTCCTAAGCAAAGCTGTCCTTTTATGATAACTCTTTCCAACATAAGGTTGGAAAAAGTTCAGAATGGCACCTGAGGTATTACTGGGAGATGGTGTCTGAGATAATTCTGTACTCTGAAATAGTCTTTTTAGTATCTGTCTGACTCTTCCTGCTCTCCCACTATTTAAAGCTGACTTTCCTTTACACTTTTTTGGAAAACTTGAATATACTGATCTTTAGGATGTGCTGTTTATAATATATTGATTATGATCCAACATATATTCAAGTAAAGAAGAACATTTATTTGTGCTGAATATTAAGCTGAAATGCTGCAAGTTCTGCAGAAAAAAACCACAAGAAATATTGTGCATTAATTATTTGATGTAAAGCTCATCAAGCAGAAAACTGTTGGATGACTTCTTTCTATCCAAAGATGTATACCTGTGGACTCTGGACAATGAAAGTTGTTATCTGCTGAGAGTATATGTAGGGATATGCAAAATATCTTCAGGATTTGTTCCTTTGACTTTGCAGGTTTCTATAGCAAATATTGAGTACCTATTTTATAATTACAGTTTCGTCATAAGAGAATGTCCAGAGATGACCATAAATATGCTTGTTTACAAGTTTGTTACCATCATGGTCTTGTTTACTAAAACCCCTTTCTTGAAAGGCGGGAAGTGAAGAAGCATGGTGAGAACAGAGTGCTCTGTTTTGACTAGATTTAAGTGAGTCAGCTATTTAATGCCTTTACAGCAATAATATAACTGCCTGATAATTGTAATTTTTTTTTCTTGACTCATTCAGGACGAAAACTATGCTTTGCAGGAATAAAACGTGCTAGAATGGTGGCTGAAATTCTAATGTTCAAGAGTAGTTTAATTTCAAAAGAGCTACAGGTGAATGGAATGTTGCATGAAATTAATGTACTTATAATTCAATATCTATTTCTGATGCACTAGAGAATGTGTTTTTTTTCCCCCAAAGCTTTCTCTGAAGTCTAGAAATAGAAAAAGTGAATTTTTCACTACAATGTAAGGCTGAACATACTAAAACTGTACCTCTATAAAACTCTGGCAATTACTTGGTTTTATAACCCAATAATAGAATGCATTTTTTCCAATTTGTTCTGCTTGCATTGTTGCAAATGACTCCAAGTCCCCGCCCCCCCCCCCCCAAAAGAGTGACAAACAATTCCTTGTAAATGCTTTTCACTGAACAAATGGTTAGATATGTTACAACACTTGCTTTAAGCATTTGTCCAAGAATATGCACTGCTAATAACCTTTTTCTAACAAAAGCTTAATCAATAAGCATTAACTGGGGAACGCAAGTTATTTGTTTTATTGTGTATCACTAAATAACATTTTCAAGTTTGATGAACAGCCTACCTTCTAAATTTCAAATTCTGTGTAGCCCAATTTATTATTTTTTTTTCTTCCTCAAAATAGCTCATGTCAACACCAGTGTCTTTTTTTTGCTGCTATACTGATATAGCAGAAAATAAATTTTACCTAGACTTACAGGGCATAGTCAATATATATGAATGCCTTATTTATACATAGCAGAATTTGCACAGTCACTTTTCTTTTGTGAGTGTAAAAACCAAACTTTGACTTTTGCTCAAGACTGCAACACTACAAAAGGATATTTAGTGACTAAGAAATTTGCCAAGCTTTTCTAAATATAGAATCACAAAGGTTGGAAAAGACCTCTAAGATCATCGTGTCCAACCGTCAACCCAACACACCATGTCCACTAAACCATGTCCCTAAGGGCCTCATCTACACGTCTTTTAAATACCTCCAGGGATGGTGACTCCACCACTTCACTGGGCAGCCTGTTCCAAGGCCTGACCACTCTTTCAGTAAAGAAATTTCTCCTAATGTCCAATCTAAACCTCCCTTGGCGCAACTTGAGGCCATTTCCTCTTGTCCTATCGCTAGTTACTTGGCAGAAGAGACCAACACCCACCTCGCTACAACCTCCTTTCAGGTAGTTGTAGAGCGCGATGAGGTCTCCCCTCAGCCTCCTCTTCTCCAGGCTAAACAACCCCAGTTCCCTCAGCCGCTCCTCATAAGGCTTGTGCTCCAGGCCCTTCACCAGCTTCGTTGCCTTCCTCTGGACACGCTCCAGCACCTCCATGCCCTTCTTGTAGTGAGGGGCCCAAAACTGAACACAGGATTCGAGGTGCAGCCTCACCAGTGCCGAGTACAGGGGCACGATCACCTCCCTACTCCTGCTGGCCACACTATTCCTAATACAGGCCAGGATGCCGTTGGCCTTCTTGGCCACCTGAGCACACTGCCGGCTCATGTTCAGCCAGCTGTCGACCAGCACCCCCAGGTCCTTTTCCTCTGGGCAGCTTTCCAGGCACTCTTCCCCAAGCCTGTAGCGTTGCCTGGGGTTGTTGTGGCCGAAGTGCAGGACCCGGCACTTGGCCTTGTTGAACCTCATACAGTTGGCTTCAGCCCATTGATCCAGCCTGTCCAGGTCCCTCTGCAGAGCCTTCCTACCCTCGAGCAGATAAACACTCCCGTCCAACTTGGTGTCATCTGCAAACTTACTGAGGGAGCACTCGATCCCCTCGTCCAGATCATTGATGAAGATATTGAACAACACCGGCCCCAGTACTGAGCCCTGGGGAACACCACTTGTGACCGGCCGCCAACTGGATTTAACTCCGTTGACCACAACTCTCTGGGCTCGGCTGTCCAGCCAGTTTTTTTACGCAGTGAAGAGTGTACCTGTCTAGGCCGTGAGCCGCCAGCTTCTCTAGGAGAATGCTGTGGGAGACAGTGTCAAAGGCTTTACTGAAGTCCAGGTAGACCACATCCACTGCCTTTCCCTCATCCACTAGGCGGGTCACCTGGTCATAGAAGGAGATCAGGAGCAGGTTCAAGCAGGACCTGCCTTCCATGAACCCGTGCTGGCTGGGCCTGATCCCCTGGTTGTCCCGGACATGGCTTGTGAGCACTCTCAAAACCAACCGCTCCATGATCTTCCCTGGCACCGAGGTCAGGCTGACCGGCCTGTAGTTCCCCGGATCCTCCTTCCGGCCCTTCTTTTAGATGGGAGTCACACTGGCAAGCCTCCAGTCGTCCGGGACTTCCCCAGTTAACCAAGACTGCTGGTAAATGATGGAGAGTGGCTCGGCAAGCTCCTCCGCCAGCTCCCTCAGTACCCTCGGGTGGATCCCATTGGGCCCCATAGACTTGTGAGCGTCCAGGTGGCGTAGCAGGTCATTAACTTCATCCTCTTAAATTATGGGGGGTTTATCCTGCTCGTCGTCCTTGTCTTCCAGCTCAGGGGGCTGAGTACCCTGAGGATAACTGCTCTGACTACTAAAGACTGAGGCAAAGAAGGCATTGAGTACCTCAGCCTTCTCCTCATCCTTGGTGGCAACGTTCCCCCCCGCATCCAATAGAGGATGGAGATTCTCCTTGGCTCTCCTTTTGTCATTAACATACTTATAAAAGCATTTTTTGTTGTCTCTCACGACAGTGGCCAGGTTGAGTTCTAGCCGGGCTTTTGCCTTTCTAATTTCCTCTCTGCACGACCTAACGCGATCCCTGTACTCTTCCTGAGTTGCCTGACCCTTCCTCCACAAGTGATAAACTCTCCTTTTTTTCCTGAGTCCCAGCCAGAGCTCCCCGTTCAGCCAGGCCGGTCGCCTTCCCCGCCCATTCTTCTTGCGGCACATGGGGACAGCCCGCTCCTGCGCCTTTAAGACTTCCTTCTTGAAGAACGTCCAGCCTTCCTGGACCCCTTTGCCCTTCAGGACTGTCTCCCAAGGGACCCTCTCGACTAAATATTTAGAAATGGTCTTATACTTTTTGCTAATATCTGTAAATCTTGATGTTGCATGTCTTCATCGATCTCCCTGTGTGCAATATTCAGTGTACTATTACAATATGCCTTCATACCAACATTTCACTGTACATAAAACAGTCAATACTTCTTTTTGTGTCACAAGTAAGAGTCAACATGCTTTTGCTCTAAATCCAGCACTATCATTCCTCCAGGTTCAGGCCAAGACGGGAGTTAGGAGCTTCATAGGGAGTGTTTTGGGGTTGATGTGTTGTCAGAAACTGGAGTGAAAAGTGTCGAGACTGTTTCATAGCTGCAGCGCGCAGGGCTTCTCTGGGGGAGAGGCTGCGGTGCCTGACCCTGCACAGGTCCTCTCTGCACATTACCTGTGTTCAAGACCTCGGCACAACCTAGCGACTTCTTGAAGTGTTTCTTACACTAGTCTCTGAAATATTTATCATTCCTGTCAGCAGCCACCTTGCTTTTTTTTTTCTCTCTCTGCAAAATGTGCTCCAGTCAGGACCCCTGATCCTGCACAGTTAGCAGGGATCTTATTAGTCTTGGTGCCCAGTGAGATGAGTGACTGCCTACCCCGTAGAAAAGCAGCCGAGCTCTTCAGAGCTGCTTTCCTCCTCTTCTGGGAGGATTAATGTAATAGCCAGGGACCACGCGCTGAATATTAATGTTATGTGAAAATTAACTACCCCGATTTCTCTTGTCCTGTGGAAAAGTTGGAAATAATTTGATTTCCAGGGATGTGCCCCACAACCCCTAAGTGGCTGTTCAGGTGAAGGGATTTATTGTGTGATGTGACCTAGTGTAAATGTGAAATGATGAGCTGAACTTGCCTGATTTGGAGAGGAAAGGATTTTTGCTTTAGAAAGCCTTATAGATCTGGATTTGAAAGATTGCCCCTACTAAATGTTAAGATCAAACTGACAGTTTGGGTAGGGATGGTAGTTATGGTTTATACAGTTGAACTTAACCCTAATGTTCTCCTGGAGTTCTTGTCCAGGGTAATAACCAGTAATTAAATACAACTTGCCTGCCCCCCGCCCCCCCCCCCAGGGTATGTATAATTTCACTCCCAGTTCAGTAACCTTGTTACATCTGGAGTTACTTACAGGCAGCTTTAAGGAAAGGTAAATAAAACACTAGGCATAGTGCAACTTTTGGACAACAGTTATGATAATTTTGAAGCACTATGGAAGTGTTTTGATGCTGCAAATTCTTTTTTACTTACAGCAGAAACAGAGTTTTTATGTATGGTTGCTATCGTATTAACTATTTGAATTGATTAGTAGTTAATGCTGTGTAAACTAAACCTAATATCCGGCTTGAAAAAATATATTCTTGGGGAAGTGTAAGAAAATAAAGCAACTTACACAAAATGTGGGACTTATGACCATAGACTGGAGGCATCTCTTCCTTTTATACAATTCTTGTCCCTTGTGTTGCCTACTATTGTTAGCTTTCATCTCACTGACCTGTATGATACTGTACATACCTTAAAATGATCCAAGCTGTCTTTAAGAAATATGCAACTATGGCTTGGCCTTAACTTGATAGTAAATAGCAATAACTGCAAGATACAGGTTTTGTTTCCCTTCTCAATATCTGAGATAATATTTTGGGAATTAATTCTCACCTTTTGATTTTTGGACTTGAAAGAGTTTTCAAGAAAGAAAGAAAAAACCCCTTTAAACCATGTTGACAGCTGCTATATGTAATATTTCCATTTTCTAATACAGTAGTCTAAATGGAAATTATTGGTTATTTTTCCTCTTTCAGTAAGAATAAGACATTAATGAACAAGGAATGTTCTCCTGGTTTTGCAGAGAGCATATGTAACAGCCATAAACCAGAGAAATAGGGGGAACCATCATCCCAGATCACAAGTGTTCTTTCCACAAGAGTTTAAATGAAGCAAACAAATCATCTTTAGAAAATGACAGGTTAGAGAAATTTTTTTCAGGAAAAAAAAATATCTGGGTAAAATTCCTGGTTAATTCCTGAGTAACCAGCAGTTTGAGTTATCTGATAGTAATTCTAGCCTCTAAATACTTTGCTCAGTGAAGGGGCAAGCTGTACCAGGAAAACAGTTTTTCTGGAGACTGCAGTGCTGAGACCTGTCTAGGAGTCTGGATAGGAACAGGGAAAATGGATTATCAACCTGATGCTGCATTTTTCTGCTTAGTTAAATAAATACTCAGACCATGAGGAATTCTTCACTTGTTTTTTCCTTCTCTTTTTTCCACTATATTGGGAAGTTTGGCTTAGACGGCAATATTCTTTGCGTGGTGTATGTGTGTCTGTTGTATGAAGGAGAAGAGGGAATTGAAGTGCATGATTCAGTTGCATGGCACCAGGTACAAAGCCAGGGTTTGGCGCTGTGATGCAGGAGCAGTTAAACTAATCGTTCTTAAGAGATAGAATTACTTTTATTTTAGCAGTTGTGTGGTTTAGAAGCTTGCAGATAAAGCAAAAGGCAGTTAGCAGGTAGTGTACCCTTTTGCTTTGGATGATAATTGCACTGTGTTTCCTAGGGCAAAAGCCTCAGCAAATCTCAAGCTGTGGTCTAGCATGTTGTCTGCTGCTGTAGTGCAGTCCTGAGGAGAGGGATTAAAGGGTGCTTCAGATAGGGCAGGGCAAGGGCGATGCCTTGGGGAAGAGCTTTGGTGGTGTCCTGGTTTTGGCTGGGAGAGAGTTAATTTTCTTCCTAGTAGCTGGTATAGTGCTGTGTTTTGGATTTAGCATGAGAATAATGTGATAACACACTGGTGTTGTAGTTGTTGCTAAGCAGTGTTTATACTAAGTCAAGGACTTTCAGCTTCCCATACTCTGCCAGCAAGGAGGTGCACAAGAAGCTGGAAGGGAGCATAGCCAGGACAGCTGACTCAAAATGGACAAGGGATATTCTATACCATATGACGTCATGCTCAGTATATAAACTGGGCGGAGTTGGCCGGGGGGCGGGGATTGCTGCTTGGGGACTGGTTGGGCATCGGTCAGTGGGTGGTGAGTGGTTGCATCACTTGTTTTTTCCTGAGTTTTCTCTCTTTCTCTCTCTCTCTCTTTTTTTTTTTTTAAATTACAATTTCTTATTATTTTATTTCAATTATTAAACTGTTCTTATCTCAACCCATAAGTGTTCTCACTTTTACTTTTCTAATTCTCTCCCCCATCCCACTGAGCGAGTGGCTGTGTGGTGCTCAGTTGCTGGCTGGGGTTAAACCACAAAAATCCTTTTTGAGTATGGAGTCCTATATGACAAGTTGTAGAAACTGCTGAAGGAGAAGGTAAATCGAGCCAGTTTGCAGAAGTGAAAGCCTTCCAGCTGGCTTTAGACAGTGCGGAATGAGAAAAGTGGCCAGTGCTTTATCTCTATACTGACTCATGGATGGTGGCAAATGCCCTGTGGGGGTGGTTGCAGCAGTGGAAGCAGATCAACTGGCAGTGCAGAGGTAAACCCACCTGCACCGCCGCGTTGTGGCAAGATATTGCTGCCCGAGTAGAGAACCTGGTTGTAAAAGTATGTCACGTAGATGCTCACGTACCCAAGAGTCGGGCCACTGAAGAACATCAAAACAACCAGCAGGTGGACCAGGCTGCTAAGATTGAAGTGGCTCAGGTGGATCTGGACTGGCAACATAAGGGTGAATTATTTATAGCTTGGTGGGCCCATGATGCCTCAGGCCATCAAGGAAGAGATGCAACATATAGATGGGCTCGTGATTGAGGGGTGGACTTGACCGTGGACGCTATTGCACAGGTTATCCATGAATGTGAAACATGCGCTGTGATCAAGCAAGCCAATCCTCTCTGGTATGGAGGAGGATGGCTGTACAGATTGATTATATCAATTCCTTTGCTTTAGTTGTTCTCCTGGCAAAATAATAGTGTTGTTCTTGGCTGTCTTGTAACTTTCATTGGAGAGGTATTTTATTCTTCTTTTTTTGTGTGTTTGTGTGCATGTGAGGCCTCACAGTATTTGAGTAATAAAATGCTGGTTTAATCCTTGCTCCTTTGCTATGTGTGTAGTTCTTCTAGAGCTGTGCAAAGTCCTGTAATATCAAGGATGGTATTGGCAGAAATTGCACATTGCTAAAATGCAGTCAACCTCTACTGTAACCAAAAGCCTCACTTATGAATGCACACCATATCTTTAACTTGTGAACTATCCTGCTTGCTGAATAAGCACTTCTGCTTTGCCCCCAGTCTTTCTGTGAATTACAGTTGGCTGCAATTTGATAGTCACATGGGGAAAGGGAATACGTATTGGGATGTTTTTTCTTCTTTCATGTAATAATCACAAAATACGGCTTGCAGTACACTACATATCTGGTTGCTTCGGAAGGAGGGAAAACTTCCTCCTTCAGTGAGGCAGATGCCATTTAATACACAGATGTTTGTGATAAAGCAAAGAAATACTGCACTCCAGGGGAATATGACTTTTTTTCCTATTTTAGAATATGGATATTTCTAGCAAAAATAACTCTGCCTACTGTATGGGAAGGGAAATGATGGCAAGAATTTAACTGCTTCCTTCTCTTGACTTTAATTTAAGGAGTTTCATGAGTAAAAAGAGACAAAACACGGGGGGGGGGGGGGGGGGGGGGGGAAGTAAAATATTCTCGTAGAATGGAGACTTGGAGCCTTAAAAGGAAAGAATTTGGACTATAAACTCCAGTAACTGTGTTGCTGTGCAAGTACCACAGAGGTTGGTGTCAAGAAAGCAGATTTTCTGCCATGGCTAGGAACAGTTTGTAGATTTTTGCTACTTGTGTATCCAAATTAATTAGTTACAATGAAATGCATCTTGGCTTTCAGCTGGTATCTGCAGCATCCATTTACAGCCTGTTCTTTGTCCAGCATCATTCCCCTTTCAGTGAAATAGTCTCTGTACTCAATTTCACAGCACCATAGGTAAGGATATCGCAGAGGTATCTCAGCATCATGCACTTTCAATCTGACTGTTTTATTATTAAAAAGATATTTTATTTAGGTTAGCAATGGAAGGAAAACAACAGTTGAAAATGTATCGAAGAGCGTGAGGAGATGAGGAAGCTCATAGTAGTTGAAGACAGATTTATCACTTTAATGATATTTTATGGTGTGCTCCTGAATATGCATCAACAGGTTGTAAATCCAAATGGAGGATTTGCACAAGCTCTGAAATGCTTTTCGGTGTCCCAGCCCAATTTCAAGCTGTGACAAATAAGCATAAATACTGCAGGCAGCATTTTGCTCATCTCTCTAGCATTCAATCACTTGTAAAACAGACTTAAAAGGAACAATGCTGTGAAACCTGGCTTAACTGACCACTGGGGAGAGTGACAAAAAGGGGGACATATCATTTTAAAAGATGTTTTAAAATTATCTGGAATGCTTTATGGAGAATACTTTTTTTGTTACAAAAGTGACTTCTTGCATAATCCTTAATGTATGGAAAAGATCAATTATGGAAATGATGGTCCAGTTTTCCACCCACTGCAAAAACTCAGTAAGCAGCAGTAATATCACAGTGACCCCTTTCTTTTACTGGCTATGTGAGGATGTCTCAAAATAGCGGTGACTGTGAACTCGCAATGGAAATCTCTCTTAGAAATGTGCCAGTTCAGACAGAACTTACTTAGGAAAAATGCCCTCTTGGGTCCTGGATAAAATTTCTTGTCATAATCAGGAAGGGAGAATCACCCGCAATAGGAAATAGTTGGTCCCTGTTGTGGTGAGGCTTTGTTAAGGGTCAGTTAAGCCTGTTGCACATCCTCTTAATGTGTATTGGCAAACTCTGCTCAAGTGCTGAATGCAAGAGCAGTGGTGCGGTTGTGTAGAGTCCTTCCTTCAGCCCAGACCTGCATCTACTCCTGTTCAGTGTGTCAGATCCAAATATTCTAACTGCATCAAATAACATGGGGATTGACCCCGGTTTCTTTGTAACCTGTGGAAGAGCTCTGACTACTGGTCATTCTGGACAAGTAATTGTTTTAATAGACTTTTCTACAGGGATTGGTCTTAGTATGGGATTTCCTGAAGGGGCACTTCTACATCCATTTGAAAGACCCAGATTCAGCTGAGGTCTTTACTGGTAGAAGAGAGGGAGGGTTCTCTGGTGGTCAGTGCTGTGACTTAGGAAGTCTTGGAAACTGGAACCTCGCAAATATTTTCAGATACGTGATCCAAGTGAAAAGTCTTCATTAGTTCATTGATACTTTTAGATATATAATGCAAATATTCTAGTGCACATACAATGCCTGAATATTTTACACTAGGGTGTTGAAAGCCACAACTCCAGAATGACCCAGTAGATTGATGGTGAGCATCCTTCTTGCTGTTGACTTCATTGAGCAGTTTGATCAGCTTTGTGCTGTTAAGAAACTTCAAACCTTCATTTACTCTTTTGGGATACTTAATTACTAGTCAGTCACTGAAAACTTGAAGCATGCTGTTTCTGGAGACTCTAGGTTTTTCCTATGCTCTGTGGCGGAGGGAGCACTGCCCGCTCTGTTGGGCTGTGTGAGTGCTTATGCCTGTTTGCAAGGGAGTGAGGTGATGAATGAATGACAGCCACCGTCCCTGGTGCTCTGTAAGGAAACTAGGAATGGGGAGAGAGGGATCAGTGCAATGGCCAAGATAATCAATACATAAGGAGAGAGAGAGCTCTATAAATGGGGTTTTGAACAAGCCTATAATGTATGCCAGCAGACAGAACACTTTTTTGTAACTTTTGAATGTGCTTGACAACCAGGAAAAACACATAATCTCCCAAACCTTTTTCATCAGCAAATGGCTGAACTCACCATGTCAGTTTTGTTGCTGAACCTCATCACTAGACGTTGTGATAACCAGCTAATTCTTCTGGGTGCTCTTCATTTGCATGTTCCTGACTACATCTAGCATACCACCCTGGTTCTGAAGTGTCTATGGTACCTTGAATGGACCAGGGGAGGCTTTCACTTTGTTTCTCACGGAGTGGGCTCTGCACACAGGAACGTGCTTTCTGTGAACTTCCTAAATTCCTTGCTATGTGTGTGCCTGTGCATGCGCACACTTGCACAAACACACACTCAGCTATAGATTTAATAAGAAGCTGTTGATTTAGCTATGAAAAACCTGATCTGTCCAATATCTTGGATATGTAGATGTGAAATCTATCATGCAGGGATGTATCTGCTTCTAAAACAGGAATTAAATCACACTGCCTTCATAAAATCACAGTATAGAGAAGTTTGAGAAGGTGCAATCCATTTTTCAAATGAAGGCAAGGTCATTAGGCTACAGTCACCATGGCTGAAAGAGCAGCTGCTGCTTCTTCGTGTATCAGCTATGAAATGGGCTGGCATCATTAATTCTATAACCAAATAAATGCAGATGTTTGCAAGAGCTTTTGGATTTTCCTACTTAGAATATGCAAAGGTCACACAACTTCTTGAGGGTCGACTGCTAGCAATGTTGCTCATTAGTTTAAGGACAAAGAGTTTCATTGTTTGTAGGCAGTGCCCATACTGGAGATGGGAAAAATCCTGGCATGAAATTGTTCATTCTTGTTGTGTTATGAAAAGCTGGTATTTGTGCTGGGTGATTCAAGAAGCGCTGGTATGTCTCGCCATCGTATACCACCCATTTCAACCATTGTGTGTTGCTTTTCCTTTGGGTGCAAGCAGGTTTTTAGGAAGAGAAATGGAGATAGATGCTTTTATAACTTTGTCTGAACTTCAAATTTTCAATGAAATATGGATTTGTAAACAGATGGAAATATAGGTAGGAGGATAAGCAGCTGTGTAAAATGGAGGAGGATGGGACTTAACTGTGCTTGGAGGTGTTGATTAAAAATTAAAACAAGCTTCTGGAAGCCAAAGCAGTTCAAGGTCAACAAACAACTCTGCTTTTTGCTTGCTATTTTTCTTTCTTTCTTTCTTTCTTTTTTTTTTGCACTGAATAATTGTTTCTTCCTGAACTGAAATCTTGAGCTCTCAGCTTCCTCAAAGTTCAGATTGTGACTTAAGCTGTTGGACAGTATGGTTCATATTAATAATATTTATTTCTTGTGCTGATATAAAATCAGACTATTTGTCACTTTTTGTGAGAAAGATTGAACAGCAATTTTACAAGCTTTAGTTAATACTAGTTTAGATCACTCTTTTGAGACTGTCATTTACAGCAGGAAGCTGCTGTGAAATCACAGGGTAGCCCCAGATCCGTTATGTTTGTTGTAATTCCAATTAAGTGAAAGGATTTATAGTTAGCTGAGAAAGTACATTGCTTTATACCACCCTTTTATACCCCACCAAGCTTTCCTGTAAAAATCAAACAGATGTTTTCATATGTATAGGTGGTTAGGTTTGCTCAAAATTTTGCTGTTCATCAATTTCTATGCACGATATAATAGCTTTAATGGATTTTAGGCTGAATTACAATAGCCGAGGTATTTTTGGTGGAAATTAAAA
This sequence comes from Calonectris borealis, assembly GCF_964195595.1. Taxonomy (NCBI): domain Eukaryota; kingdom Metazoa; phylum Chordata; class Aves; order Procellariiformes; family Procellariidae; genus Calonectris; species Calonectris borealis. The sequence continues at coordinate 103,388,740 of NC_134312.1, forward strand.
AAAGATGCCTATAGATCCATGCTGTTGCACAGATATAGCACATGCTGAAATATCACTTACATGAATAAATGAAGCCAGACCTTTAAAACTATATGGTTCTTTTCTTGATACTGCAAGATTCTAAACATGGGAAATTTAATGTCTCAGCTGTTTTGGAGATAATTTACTGAAACTCTTTAGACTTTCAATTGCAATATAAATATAGTAATTTTTAGTTGTCTTCTGCCTTCCTATTTGTTAGGAATTTTTTGAATGTTTCTTAAAGCATTTATGTCTCCATTGGCCCCAAGTGTGTGTGTGTGTGTGAAATGACGACACTGGCAAGTCCTCACTGGTGAGAACCTAGTAATTAGTATTTGATGTTGGTAGAGCTGGTTTTCTGATGCCTGGTGACTGCAGCCTAATTTGCATGAATAAAAATGTTGTTTTCAGCTATGTGTACAAGTGCAGTGAGCTGCAGTCTTGGCCCTGAGCAAAAACATCATTGAGTTACTGTGGAGACCTGGATGCCTATTTTGTCTTTACTGTGATGGAATTTAGATATTCAAATCTCTTGAGTGGTTCTGAGGTTCTTGCCATGTATGGATGTGCACATGAACGCACAAATTTGTTTACATTGTATTTTTCCTTCTTGTTTAGAAAAGTTAGTCATCTGCTTCTCGTATTCATTGATGTAGCTTCACTAATCAAGTTAATTTTATGTAACTGTGAAATATTTTGGTCCTCTTCCACTAACGATGATAACAAATTCTACCACTGAAGTCTAATGGAAATTGAAATAAACTATTGTCCCTTTTATTCTTCTTATCTGTTTATATTATTAATATAATTATGTTATATAAATTATAAATGTATTTATATTATGGGGAAGGCCTCGTTAACACTGGTATTCTTTCACTGCAAGTGATACTTCCATTCAGGCCTTATCAAGGGCATTACAAAGTCATATTGAATACTGTTGTTATCGGCTGTGTTAAGGACCTTTACCCATGATTCTTGATGCAAAATTAATTGTCAGCACACCTATTGTTGAATTCTCCATCCATGTACCTAGAAGGACAAAGGAATGGGAGAGCTTTGGAGGGCTTCCAGCATTACGTTGATAGCTTTATCAAAAAAGACAAAGTTAGTCGAAGATAGAATTCTAAGTCTGGTGCATACCTTGAACTGGATGTACTAGCTCAGTTTTAAAGCACTCCTCTACTTAGAAAAAAGTTTCTCTAGAAGAAATGAGCCAGGCACAATAACTAAAGAAGATTTTAGTTTAGCTCTACAGTGAGCAGTAACTTGTATGGGTATATGTTCCTTTGGATATTGTGTTGAACTACTATCAATGACCAATGATTAATTAAAAGTTCTTTTAAAATGATCACATGTTTTATAGCTCTTGAGCAGTGCATAGTCAGAGCCTACTGATTGATCAGAGAAGTAGCAAGTGGGGTGGAAAGGAAAAAGTCTTCTTTCTAAAATCCAATTTGAGACTACTCAGCATTTTAGTAAGTGCTGCTCCTTATCAAAGTTTGGATGAATGGTTTCTGTGTGTTTGCATATCTAGAGTTGGTTTTATATATTAGTTTCTATCATGAGTTTCCTGGGGTACTGGCATTTGGCAAAAGACATAACTGTCTTGTCTCTAACTTTTTCCACGAAAGGAATTTTCTTGCTTTTTAAAAACTTTCTGGAATACGAACAAAAACTTCTAACCTTCAGCACAAGGTAACTCTCATCCAAAGATATGAAATGTTGAATATTCTTGTTTAGCTTGCTTTCTTATACCATCTCCTTTCTCCTCCTTGCCTCCCACATTCCCTTACTCATTTAGGTTTCCCTTTTGATTCTTTCTTTCCTTTTACCCTCTGGTGCTCAGATGAGCCCTTTATTAAAAGACTGGTGAGAGAAAGAATTGCAATTACGGTAATGAAAAGACCATGCAATTTATTATGAATGATAGTATAATTGCCAGGAAATGTGATTTATTACAGAGAATTAACTAGTTACCAAGCGTGTTAGCGTAAGCCTCTTCCTCTTCATGAGAAGGACCAAAAGGCAAAATTGTGGCAAGGTAGCAGTGGTTATCCATTTCAACTTGGCATTTGCAACAAAATGGTTTGGTTTCTAAGCCAGCTCTGGAACTAACATGAGCAAAGTTCTTTAAGTGATGATGAAGGAGTGTTAGCAATGCTATAAATCAAGAAAAAGTTATGCCAGAGTTTTCATCGTGATAAATTTAAACCTTCGTAAAGGGTTTTAAAAGCACTGCATTCACACCTTTTCAATTTTTCATGTTTGGCACAGAATGCACTGAGCAATGCTGCAATAGTATCCATACAAAACACTTCTGCCTTACTAAGAAAGGTAAGACTTTCTTATACTTTGGTTTATTACTACAAGACTCCAGTTATAAATTATCTGACTTCTGTACTCTGGGGGAATTTGACCCCTTTTATATGGAGAGGAAGAGTTTTTCTTCCAATGAGATACCTTGCCAAGAACCTATGCTCTTTCAGTAATCTCCAAATGTTTTAAGTCTCACCTTGGTATATTGACTACAACTGAGATGGTCAAAAGTCTTTAAAGCTCAGCCTGTGAGTAATTGGTGAGCCCATTATTACCTTGCTGTTTCCCATCTGTTGATTGAGCTCCAAGAGTCCCTTTCTCCTTTGTGAGATTTCACAACATTCACTGACATGTTTAATTTGCTTTGTGAATTATGTATGACAAGAAACATCTTGCTCACTGCACAGGGAACAGCCTGTGCTGTGAACTGTGGTGCTTGTCTGTTGCATGTGGCGTTAATCTCAGCCACAGATACACCTAGAAATCTGCGTAGGATTAAAAAAAAAAAAAAAAGGATTAACTGGGGGAAAAATATACCTGAATAATGAAATGGGAATGAAGAAGTTTTCACAAGACAGAAAGCAAGATGAGATGTTATTTTGTTTTGGCATATTAAGTCGTTAGGCTTTACGTCTGAAAGCCCCTGGCCAACACCTCTGCTGACTGTGAGGCACTAATAAATTACGAGCAGAGCTTCCCATTGATTCTGGATGCAGTGAAGAAACTTATGGAGCATTGTCATGAGATGAATGTATGGCTCAAACATCACAGATCATCAATGTGGCTTCAGATTTCTTTTGTGGGCTTTTTAAAAACAATGGAAGGTATGTTTTTTTCTGTGAGAGCCCTTGTGTTCCTGCCCCCACCTGTTTTGGGGCTTTTGAAGTGTGTGTGGGAAATCCTGTTTTTGGTGATGCTAATGTGAATGGATAGATAATAAAACGGTGTTATGTCAAGTTAAAATCAGGTTGACGTTTGAACCAAATGGTTCCTCCCCTATCTGGTATGGTGACATGCTGCTGCTATGGATCTGAACCGAAGGGTTTTTGGATGGAAACCATTTATCTCTTCAAATTGTGTTTATTGTATGCTAGTTCACTTCAGTATCACTGTCTGGTTATGCATGTTTACCCTCCCCTCACTGCAGATAATGGTAAACAAAACTGTCGTACTTAAGTGTGCGTCTAAAGGATCTAAAGCCTCACTAATATGAATCCACTGATCTTTTGCACGAAACTACATATCCTTTTGCTTGTAAAAAGATGTACAGATGTCTGTTCAACATTTTCAGTGTAATAAGATAAATGTTGATAAAAAAGCCTTTCCAAGGGGATTAAGAAGACTCAGGGTTGTTTTAGTATATTAATTTCACATTTTTATTAATAGTGGTAAGGAGTAATAACATTCCAAGGATAATAAGAATAGCTTGTTTTCCTTCTTGAAACATGTTGTTTATGAAGGTTGAATAACAACATGAATTGTAAGATTGAAGATAAATTTATACCTCTACATTATATTCTTTGATTTATAATTAGGTTACTGGAAGATATGAAAGAATTATGGGATAACATGGAGGGAGGATGGAGTTGATGAGTGAGGTAAATCTATATGAAATGTTCCAAGATGGAGAACCCTAACCTTCTCTCCATTTGAAGCAGGTTTCAAGTCTTTTCTCTTAAACGAGGTCAGCTATTGTTGAAATGAAATAAGTGTGTTTACAATGTTTGGATACTAGTTGCAAAAATAATTTGGACTTGGTCTTTTTTTTTCCCCCACAAGTGTTTTTTAGGGTTACATTTTTCTTTTTGAGAAGGAATGATGTTTTAAAATTTGTTTAGGGAGACAATTCAATTGGCATTTCTACATCTCAAGCTTTTAAGAAAATTGATACTGCTGTATGACAAGTATTACGCATGCTACTCCGTGCATTGTCAAAAGGCTTGGGAAGATGATGTGCAAGCTTTGGACTTAAAGTGACTGTCAAAATTTGAGCTAGTTAGTAATAAAAGAATAAGCTAAATGTTTGCTTCAGTGAATTTTACTTCAAGCCAACAGGGTTGCCTGGTTTGGAGGACCTTGGAGAGGTTCGATGATTTGCCAAGATAAGTTACTCTGTCTGGAACAAGAAATGCTTTGCTTACTGTCAGTTTATTGTGCCACTTTTGGCATAGCAACTTTAACTTTTTTCTAACTTGTAAAAGTCTCCTAGTACAGTGTTCACTGGTTTGCTCGTATGCAAATGAATATAGTTCCATCTCAGTGAAGTGTAAAAACTTTCTTTCTCTTCAATCAACCATTTGGAAATTTTTCTAGTTATTGCTTTTCAAAATAATAAAAAATATGGTACATCTAATTAAACTGTCTTTTTTAACATTGCATTGTGTATGCAATATTTTGCTTGAAACTGTCATGTTTTTCTACGTTTGTCAACAGCACATGCCTCAATCTGTTCTTTTCAGTCTCAAGTTGTCAAATTCATTAGCTTGATTATACTGTATGTCATCAGACTAATAACGCACATCCTTGTCTATATCCAGATTCCACTGAAGTGAGTGGGAGTTCAGCTATCAATTTCAGTGGAAACAGTTTCATATTTTACATCAGGAAAAATATTTTGCTTGTAGAACTTACACTAATGATTGGAAAAAGCTGAAGGTTTAAATGCTGGGTAAAGGATCCGAAAGTTGAGATGTTCATCCCAACATCTGCAATCTGGAAAACTGTCTGAAAATCTCATTTGTAGAATTTGTAGAAGTCCTGATTTGGGAGCAATAAAAAGCCTTTCCACTTACACATTTTTGGCACTGTTTTCTAGATTCACTTGTAAAACAAAAGACCAGCATAGTTGTGAAGTTGTAAAAGAAGAAAAAATAATAAATAAAAGCAACTGAGGCTTGAACTGCCAAAATCAAAATTCAGTTTCTGTTCATCAAACCTATTTTTTAATATTAAATCTTGCCTGAATGATGATTTTTAGTCAAGAGATGTTAATACTTCAGTCTGTACACTTGAGTTTATTGATCCAGATTATGATCAATACTCAAGAATAATAAATACTGGAATACATAAATAATGGTAAACGCTTGATTTTGCAAAGTTCAGCTATCTGTTGGAAATATAAACATAATTGTCTTGCAACGTACTTTGATATTTTTCATATTTATTTAAAATATAAAAGGTGCGGCTACAGCGTAGAGCAGAATCATTCTTGCAGTACAACACACTGTCCTGTGCCAAGCCTATTACCTTGTCTGTGATATAGCACGTGTCCATCACTGGGGGGATTATACATGGGGAAGTAGGAAAAAAAGCCTGTTAACAGCCTAGAGAAAAAGGCAGTTGAAGTCTGTTGATGAAGTTTCTCTAGTACCAGTCTCCTCTGCTGGAGAAAGTGTGAGGCTGCAAGGTTTCTGAAGGTATGCTGGTTTCCAAATGCTCCTGATAAGGGTGAGAACTACTGTCTCCAGACTCTGGGTGTGAATGGATACCCTCCTAAGTGACATGGGATAGCAACCCTGGGTAGAGTACATGTTGTATACCGTCATATTGAACCCCATATTTCTGGGGTCATGATGTCAAAAAAGAGCAGATTCTGCTTTACTCCTTGTCATTAGTGCCTGACCGAACAGACTTCTCCTTGATGGGGAAAGAGGTTAGCTATCCTAATCCCTTCTCTTCCCCTGAGTATGTGGGAGACTTCCACAAAGTTCTCATCTCTTCTGTGTGGATCTTCTGAGATGTCCTGGCAAGGCTTGCAGTTAGGCTGGAAAGAGAAAAAGAGGAGATGATCTCAAGCAAATGAAAATTGCAAGTCTATGTAGTGAAAAGAAAAATACTGAATCGGAGTGATAGAAGACAGGTCTTGAAAGGCCATATTTGTCA